>NC_083426.1:22875921-23500921 GCF_020745735.1 Hemiscyllium ocellatum | reverse complement strand
AACAATGATTTCTTGCTCATAAAAATCAAATCATCTTCCAGATCTTCACCTTCCATTATAGCACAGCTATCAACTGCTGGCAGTTCACCATCCTTTGCATTGGCATTCATCACCAGTTTGGAGTACTTGTACTCTAACCTAAACATAATTCAGGTATAAATGTGAATTGTTTCTAAGAATTATACTTTATATGGCTTTTAAAACATTTGCTACCCAGAATGTTTAACAGAGTCATTTTGGAAATTAGACATTTCTTAATATTTTGCATTCTAATAATATTTGAGGGCTACTTTTTACATAAGGAAACTTCCAGCAGCATGCTATCTTTCTCGTACTCTTAGAGTTTCTTTATTCAATAATATTTATTTATTGAAGTTTGAACTCTGTTATAGCAGTAGATTACGGATTTTAGATACATGAGACAGACTAATTAACTAACCTAAACGTGTTCAAATAATATATTTATTAGCTGATAACACGAACAGGCACTTGGTTCAATTGTCTATACCAAGCTTGTCCAACAGCAGCCCATGGGTCAGAACGTGGCCTATCAATGAGATCATATGAGACATGCTAAGTTGCTGTTCTAAATACGGGGAAGTGTAACTATATGCTCACATCCAAATCATTTATCTAAATGATAACATGACAAAAAGTAGATGTTTCTAACCTGAAAAATACCCCATCAAACCCAAAGGAAAGAAAGTGGGATTGCTGACAAATGAAACCCAAGGTTCAAAAATAAAAATCCTGATGAAAGGAACAGAGGATGGGTGGAAAAACTGTTGGAAATTCAACAATTCTCCTGAACCCATGATGTATCTGGATTTTTTTGTGCAGTCAAGATGACCTACTAACCCAAGAGCCAATGACTACTTCACTGAGTGCTAATAATGGGGTTGGCACTCAGTAAGGACAGAGGCAGTCAACACTCATCAGAGGGAGCTCTTTGGGAGTTTCCTTACATGAGACTCTGTCCTTGATGTGAGAGCTCTCCACCTCATCCCATCACAACACTTCTGCTGCTATTGTTTGGCCACACTGATGGTGATAGTAGACTGGATTAGGGAATCCTAACAGAAGCAAACATGAGTGAGCATCAGCCTCTGATTGCAGGATCAACCCCTTTTAAAGTATTCTGGATTTGATCTAAATCAAGATGTTGAATAAGTTTAAAAGCTTCAATTGAATAATCTCCCAGTCTCCTTTGCTCCAATTGTATTAATCACAACATTGAGACTTCAAAGTTGTATTATCATGGTGAACTTAGTGGGGCAATTTTGTGGGCTTTAATGGGACATTGAAAACTGCCCACAATGTTATAACTGTACACATTAACTATTACATTATTGCTCTTTAATTTATGTCCATTTTACCAAAACATATTGGATTATTATGGCTTAATCTGTCGGCACTCACATTTTCAAAGACATGCATTTTCATTGCTTGGTCCAGACGTTCCTTCACAACTTTTGTCACTGTTCATTATGTGTAAAAAGTACTATTCCTCATTTTTCCTTCCAACTTGTACCCTTAATGCATTTCCATTCTTTGCTCAAATAAGGCTAATATCTTATACTTAATTTGTCTCAAATTGTAATGTATCTCAATATAAATCTGTTAACATCTTTGGTAACATTTCATCTCAGTTAACTTGGACCAGCTAATCTTTATCTCACTGAACTTTGCCCTTTTCCAGACCAGCCTCCTTATCATTTACTTTTGATTAGCATTAACCCTAATTAATTATGTTCATATTAAACCTAGTTGTTCTTTGACCAATATTATTTATCATTATTTATCTCCTATTATATGACAGGCACCTGCTAGACTAAAAATATATTAATCTGGGAAGAAGCTTTTCATGTGAACTAAGTAATTTACATTTTGAGCATGTGCAATTTTTTTTTTCCAAATACCTTGAGATAGTTAAAACCATCCAATGTTACTTTTTCCCCTACTCTTGCCTAGCACCTTAAACAAATCTCCTCTTTCATCTCATTTCCACAGTTTGCTACACCATTTTACACTAAATTGTCCCTTTCTCTTCCCATTCCAAAAACACTGGGCCAAAGCTCCAGACATATTAAATCTTATTCACTCACTTCTGATTTTTCTTATAAAAGTAGCACGTTGTGGTGATTAATAAGCAGGCTGTAATTGTCCCTGCGATTATTCCAATCTTCAAGAAGAAGTCCATTGTCTTGCAAGTTACTACTTTTTCATTTGGCAATGCAACACCTTCTTTACATAGTTTTGGCTCTGACCATACATAAGTAGTTTTCTGGAAGCAGAAATAGCATGCGGCAGATATCATAAATACTGTTTAAATTGAACCCCAACACATTATCAATTTAAGTTTATGTTAGATTGGATCCAATAATGTTCCTCACCTCAGGATCACATTCTCTATTGCATCAGCATGGCATTTTTTTCAAAAATATCTTAACAAGGACCTTTTTGAGCTTGTTAGCTCTGAAAATCACTGAGGAGATGGAGTCATAGAATCACAGAGATGTACAACACAGAAACAGACCGTTTGGTCCAACTCGTCCATGTTGACCCGATATCCTAACCTAATCTAGTCCCATTTGCCAGCACTTGGCCCATATCCCTCTAAACCCTTCCTATTCATATACCCATCCAGATGCCTTTTAAATGCTGTAATTGTACCAACCTCCACCACTTCTTCTGGCAGCTCATTCTATACACGCATCATCCCCTGTGTGAAAAGTTGCCCCTTAGGTCCCTTTTCCCCTCTTATCTCAGGTTCACCACTGGTAGACTAATGGAGAAAGTGAAGTCACATGCTGTGCAGGGTGTTCTAGTTAGGTGGATGAAGAACTGGTTGAGCAACAGACAGAGAGTGATAGCTGAAGGGAGTTTCTCAAAATGGAGAAAAGTGACCAGTGATGTTCCATAGGGGTTAGTGTTGGGGCCACTGTTGTTTGTAATATACATAAATGATCTGAAAGAGGGCACTGTTGGTACGATAAGCAAGTTTGCAGATGACACAAAGATTGGTGGAGTAGCAGAAAGCAAAAGGGACTGTCAGAGAATACAGGAGGATATAGATAGACTGGAGAGTTGGGCGGAAAAGTGGCAGATGGATTTCAATCCAAACAAATGTGAGGTGATGCATTTAGGCAAGTCTAATTCGAGAGCGAAATATACAATGAACAGAAGAGCCTTGGGAAAAGTTGATGGACATAGAGGTCTGGGAGTGCAGGTCCATTTTACCCTGAAGCTGGCTACACAGGTGGAATAGAGTGGTCAAGAAGGCATATAGTATACTTGCCTTCATTGGACGGGGTATTGAGTATAAGAGCTGGCAAGTCATGGTAAAATTGTACAAGACATTGGTTCAGCTTTCATCTTTCTTGAGCTTTCATCATAACCAACCCACATAACCATTAGTGGTCCTCATTAGCAGCTTTCCTTTATCCTTGGCTCACTATTGTCCATTCCAACTGCCGTTCTTTTTCACTGGGTTCCACCTTCACCTATTGTTTTCTCCTTCCCACTCCCACCCCAATCATCAAGATATATACCAACCTTTTCCGAGCCATAATCGGTCCTGAAGAAGGGGACTGGATCTAAAGCATTGACTCCACTTTCCCCCCACAGACTTACAAAGTTTCTCCAGATATTTCTGCTTTTATTTCAGATTTCCAGCTTTTGCAGTTCTTTGTTTTATTTTGTTCAGAGTTGTCTTTTTGTGCTCCAGACCCTTCTATACAAGGTCAGAAGAATTAGGAGCAGGAGTAGGCCATTTGGTTGCTTGAGCTTGTTTCACTATTCAATGAGATAATGGCTAATCTGATTGTGGCCTTGACTCCACTTTCCTGTCTGACCTCCAGAATCCCGGATTTGATGATAGATCAAAACTGTTTAAATCAGCCTTGAATATATACAATAAGTCAGCCTCCGCTGCTCTCAGAGGTAAGTGAATTCCAATGATAAATGACCTAATAGGAAAAGGAATTTCTCCTTATCACTGTCCAAAATGAAGTATCCCTTCATTTTAAACTTTGTCCTTTTAGTTTATTTCTCAACAACAAAACAATTCTGTCCCATTGCAAATTAAATATTACAGCACTTTAAAAGAATATTAATTTAACCAAAATTAATTTCAGCAAACAAGCGTGAAGGATCCCTTTTACTAGTTTCACTATCTTATTTATCTGGCAGAAACATGTCATTGTCAAACAATTGGTACAAAGGCTTCCCATCAATTCAGTTAAAACTCCAGATGCAAATACGTCCTTCTACTGTATAAATCTCAAATGGAGTCTTCTATTGGAGATAAATGGATGGAAACTTGACAAAATTGATCTCTATCCATTTTTCTATGGCTGATACCAATTAATTATCACTAATCAGAAAATCTTCCCTGGTATGTGTTTGTGAGAGAATATACTGTATGCTGGTTTCAACTCATCTATAATAACTGCAGCATTGTCATCTTCATACCTGAATTCCACTAATGCATGCTCCGATTATCTCATGGTAATCACTTTTTGAACAAATAGGACAGGCCTCTGCTGTTTCCCACAGGAAGTGGAATGTACACCCATCACACGTTCCTTCTTGGCATTTTCTGTCAACAGAATAATATCATTACTGTAAACAAGAAAGAAAATAATTATTCTACAAGTGAATTGCAAAATGTTTCACCAACAAGAAGCTAACTTCTGTTGACACCACCAGAGCAGACAACATACTATTAATTATAAGTTTATTGGGAGTTCAATTGCATTAAGGTGAGGCACATTTAACTAGAGATTCACATGCATATAAGACGCAAGCTGAACTTATGTTGTTGTATTGGAGGTGTATGATATGTATTGTGTGATTCTACAAACTCTAGTTCTGTCGATCATTGCTGTCTGAATCAATACACACTGGAATGACTGGAATGGATCGTTCACTTTTCCGCAAGTGTTTGATGCACCTTGTTTCCACTGCTATTGAAACCTACTCATATCTATTAAATGTGCGTGTATAATATTACTCTTAAAATAAATCAATAAAGCTCCATATATTTAAGAAAATATTCTCTCACTTTTTTCATAAATCTCATTGTTAAAATTTCCTTGAAGTTGACACAGTTGAAGAGCTTCGATCCCGAGAATTCAGCAATTTTTGGGGTATCTGAACAGGAATTATTGCAAGAAAAGCAGAAAGCTCTGCAGAAACTCAGCATCTGTTGAGGGTAAAACCAAGTTAATATTTCGAGTCCAGTGACTCTTCAGCAGAACACAGTTTCTCCAGCATTTTGTTTTTGTTTTCACTTCAGATTTCCAGAATCCTTTTTTATTTTCGGAATTCTTTTAAGTCCTGTTGCATTCTGAGGTTGCCACTAGAGGTCACTTTAGCAGAAGCCAGCAGGAAATATCAGTTAAGTTCCCTATTAAGTTACATAGCTGGTTGGGTTTTGTCTGACGCGCAATCAATCTGGCTGGACATCGAGGCTTCTCAAGTAAAATGCCCACTTATTAACCTTTTATTTTCAGACAAGAGGAAAACCATTACGGATCACTGTAAAAACCCTATAATACTAAACACAATTAAAGCTTGGAATATAATGCAGCAAAATGAGGGCAACTCACAGAAAACATCCCCCTATGCTCCGATAGTGGGAGCATGGGGATTTCAACCGGGGTTTACAGATGCCACTTTCAAACTCTGGAGATCAGGGGTATCTCTTGTTTAGGGGATCTATTTAAAGAAGGGTCCTGATGTCTTTTGAACAGCTGTGTCAGAAATTCGGATTACCTAATGGAGACCTCTTTCGATACTTCCAAATTCGAGATTATATACAGAAGAAGACTACGTTATTAGATAGTCTTTATAAATCAGATAGAGAATGTAGAGTGCTACAGCCAATGGGGGTATCTTCCGTCAGTACTATTTATCATTTACTACATGATGAAATATCGGGAGATATGGACAATCTGCTTAAAACATGGGATCAGGATTTGGGACTAGAAATCTCTATAAAAACATGGAATGACATTTGGAAAAATGCCAGAAGAATCACCATCTGCAACAGAACTCAGGCTATTCAGCTGAGGATACTTCACAGGGCCCAAATAGCACCGGATCGATTGGCAAAATTTAAGGCAGGAGCATCTCCAATGTGTCCCAAATGTAAAATAGAGGTGGACACTCTTGTACATTGCCAATGGACCTGTCATAAGGTCTGTAGATATTGGACTAAAGTAGCAAGTGCTCTGACAGAAATCTCAGGAACGGAAATTAGAGTGGACCCTGTATCTCTTCTTTTGGGCTTTTCGAACTTACCCTCCCTGGATATGCATGGGAAGAGATTATTTTCTATTCTCTCTTTCTGTGCAAGGAAAAATATTTTGGTAAACTGGGTGGCTGAGGGCCCCCTGGATTTTCAAATTGGTACAGATTCCCCTTGACTTCCTTACAAATATGGTGCACCAAAAGACCGAATTATTCCATAAAATAAGGCAGCCCTTCTTGAATTATATAAATACAAATATTTCGGCCAACCTAACAAGGGCTTTTATCTTATTGAGATGGCGAACCTGGTTGGTCCAGGGCCCCTTAGGAGAGGAATCCTGCACGAATACAGATTTTGTTACATTTGATGTTAACACTTTCCAAGCATGTATCTCACTATCCAATTTCTGTGTTATCCATTGTGGTTTTCTTTCTTTCTCTTATTTGAATAATGTAAGAGACTTAATTATACACTCTGGTTAGTTGTAGGTTAGATTAGTAGTTAGTTGAGTTTTGTTTGTTTTCTCTCGGTATTTTTCTTTTGTTAAATTTTGGTTATTATTTAAGATTTAATTGTATATCAGTGTTTATACTTGCGATTTTTTCAATTTTTGTAAACTTGTAAAAATATTAAATTTTCAATAATAATATCTATAAAAAAACAGAAGCCAGCAACAGTCTCAAGATGCTGCATGTTTGGAGCTGTTTTTATTAGAAGTGCTGTCTCGTTAGCTATTACAGTTCATCAATTATACAAATGTGGCATCACCGAACATTCAGTTCACAACGACTGAAAATGATGCTCTACACTTCTTTTTGTACGTTTTGTATTCCCTGATTATGAAAGTGACAATGGAAAGCACCGGGTTTTCTGAAGGCAAAACATCTTATCTAACTGAGCATTTACAGATTCATCATTCATACTGTTGGTTGATAGATTATCATCGACCATCTGGATACAAATTCTGTTTCATTGTGATTTGAAGCAGGCGCTTTCAGTTGCTATGATACAGAGCAGTAAATGGTATATCATTGTTACATTTGAGTGAATCCTCCTGAGCAACATTCACTTTTCACATATCGGTACCTGTTCAGCTGAGAACTGCTGGTTTATTTCATTTTTTTGGTTATTGATTTAACAGCTGATTTGATTGAGAGGTATATTTATAAGTACCCAGTATTATAACAAATGTTCTAATTTTTGGTGTGAGAATGCAGGCAACAACTGTACAAATATTGTTATAGAATGGGAGGCATTACCTTGGCACTGAAATGACTCCTGAGCCGACATTTTCAGGACTGCATCTCAATCTTACTGTGGATGCTCTTCCATTTTTGCAAGTCTGTGTTGACTCAGTAGACCTGTATAATATAAACAAAGTCTCTTCTGATTTAATCTGTTCTGCAACATGCTAATGATGCGCTTAAATTGAGCAACCATTTGAAAATGTGAAGTGAACCAGTGGCAGTACTAAGTGAATGGATAAGGGGTTGGCAGGAGCTTTAAAAAGGCAATAAGTGCAGCGCTCCCAATAAATTAATATGTCGATGCATAGTCTTGGTGGAAAGTATGGATGTGGATGGGAAATGAAAAGGGAAAGAAGAGTGATTGGTGTATAAGCATATTGTTCAGAGTCCATAAATTAATAGCAGAATTATTAATTATGTGGAGTGCAAGGTAGTACTAGTTTGATTAGATTAGATTCCCTACAGTGTGGAAACAGGCCCTTCGGCCCAACAAGTCCACACCGACCCTCTGAAGAGTAACGCACCCCCTTCTGACCAATGCACCTAACACTATGGGCAATTTAGCATAGCCAATTCACCTGACCTGTACATCTTTGAATTGCGGGAGGAAACCAGAGCACCCAGAGAAAACCCACACAGACCCAGGGAGAAGGTGCAAATTCCACACAAACTGTCACCCCGGGAACCTGGTGCTGTGAGGCAGCAGTGCTAACCACTGAGCCACCCCAGGTAGTTGTTGAGGTAGTAATTAGAGAGCTTATAATTAAGATCATGAGCAGAGAATTGAGAACATGAATATTAATATAGTGACAGGAAAGGAGGGCCAGGTGGATCTTACTGACTCAGATCCTTGATTAGGGTTGCTAACCTGTGCCAATCAGGCACCCCTGGCTGATCGATATAAACAGGGGATTCAAACTCTCCTCTGGCCACATGGACCCTCATCTGTGTGACTTCCTGGAGAGGCACTACTTGGATGAACAAGTGAAGATGATCAAGAAGCTGGGAGATCACATCACCAACCTGAAGAGACTGGGAGCCCCTGAGAATGGCCTGGGAGAGTACCTGTTTGACAGGCTCACTCTGAGCTGAGTGGGATTCTGGAGTCCTGTACGTGAAAGCAGAATTGATTTCTCTATTGCTGAATGTGGAAATAAAATATTCACTGATTAAAAAAAAATAAACAGGGGATTTTGAGAGTATCCTCATTCTGGGGACTGGGTCTGAGTAGGCTGCTCAGAGTCCATGAATTGTGCACATGTAGATAAAGGGTGACTTAGTGACAGGATACCTGTGTAGTTGCTTCAACAAAGGTATTTACATACAAAAATGTGTGCATGTGTTAAATGAGACAGCAATTTTTATATGGAATGTACAGCTTAATGATTAGCAGCCAGCCGACAAACCCAATGGGTCTGCGCTAGTGCTTGTGCTCCACCCATGTCTAACCCTGTCAGCATAAGCCCCTCTTTTCCTTTCTCTCTCATACTTATTTAACCACCCGTTAAACTCATTGATGTTATTTGCCTTAACTATTCCTTGTGGAAGCATGCTCCACATTCTAACCATTCTCTGGATAAAAAAAAACTTTATGCCAAATTCCCTGTTGATTTTCTTTAGTTATTATTATATACCATGAGCCCCTAGTTGGATTGCTTCGTAAATTTTTTCTATGTTTATCCTGTCATCCCTTTCCTAATTTTAGTGGCCTTTGTTACAATACCATTATCCTATCTTCCCCATCAAAAAAATTGATGAAACCAGCATCAATAAAGGCAGCCAAAAGATAAATGAATAAGTATTTGAAAAAGATGTTTTTAATAAGTTTGGGGAAAGGGGCACAGCAAAGTGGAGAGCTCTTTCAAACAATGGCATGGCAGCTTGAATGTTTTCCTTCTGTTCTTTTTATTCTGTTTCCCCTGAAAATTAGCCAATGAGGTGGTTTCCCTGGGACCTGTGAGCGAACTGCCTCGTTCCACACCACAACTTGTTGAACAGCATATCACCCAAATTGAAAGGATCCACATTCTTTAAACAAAAAATTCATTTGAAACTGAAACCCATGACATTGTGTAATCTGTCTCAACATGTGCAAAATTCAACCAGAAATCATTTTGCATCAGTCAATTTTGGTTGTGATTCACCAGGAAGAGTCAACCCGTGGACTGCGGACTGATTGCCTGAAGTGCCCCACTGTAACCTTTGTGCATTGCAAGAGGATTGTTGTGGCTGCTCTGCTGTAGTTTTTTAGTACTGGTGTTGAATATCAATTAGATTTTCCAAAACAAACCTGGATGACAGCTTGCTTGTGGATGTGACACTACAGCTTGCTAGATATTTACTATGATGTTTGAAAGCTGGACATTACCCACTTATTTATGAAAATCCAATCAAGGTGCAAATGCACAAAAAAAATTATAAAGACAAAATTGCACAATAAACAGAGGATTGCCTGGTCCTGATGCACACTTGATGCCTGCGCTGCCAATAGACTCCAGCTTGCAGAACTTCCAAAGTGAAATAGTCTGCATGAGCATAATCAAGACAGAAGCTGGCAACAAACTGACAATAGCCAGTGTTACTGAAAGCTGATGAAAATGGAGCATTAGGACAAAAGTGATGGAGAAGAGGAGGTGGAATTGGCTGAGCCGACAGGATAGTCCACCAGTGTTGGCAGTGGAAAGATTCACCTGCATTACATTAACATTGCCTTTAGCCTGTTGCGTGGCACATCATTCTCACTCCATTTGTCAGACACTCCTTCTCAGTTTCTCAGTCTCACTGGTCAGTCAGTCATTCGCCCTTCACTCAGTCACAGTCACTGATCAGTCACATCAATCAGTCACTTTCCCCTCACTCACAGTCACTCATTCTCACTCACACGGCCGTTCATTCAACTGCAGGATCAGTGCTAAAATTAGCTGAGTGGGCTGACTCAGGGGTGAGGAGAGCAAGGGCCAGAGGGGGGGTGAGGGGAGCAGGGGCTGAAGGGGTGAGGCAGACATGGCCAGAGGGGGTGAGCATGGCCAGAGGAGGCAAAGGGAAGGGCAAGAAGAGCACACACCAGAGGGAGTGAGGGGAGCAGGACCAACAAGACCCTAGGGAACCAACAGGTGGGGAGACCCCCGGGGAAGTCTGGGGATGTGGTGGAACTGAGTTCTGGTCCAGCTTTGAAATGTTTTGAGCTGATTTATATGGTTATCTTGGACACCCCACTTTGCTTTAGCTACAGTCTCATTTTGCTTCTTAGTCTGTTCATCAGTCAATGTGACTTGTGATTTTAGGAAAATCAGTCCAAGAGTTTGATTTTGCTTCTGCTGCATTGAATAACTTTTGATTTGTGTTTATATTCTAAAATTCCAAATCTTCATTGTTGCCATCGCATTGGGCACTCAGATTAAGTTGCCTCTTGCGGTGAGCATCATTCCATCACAGAGCCTCAACTTCACCTTCCAGGATTTCATTTCTGGATCATCGTTGGTCCGACCTTCCTCAGATCTGTGAAGCTCACTATCTTGTAGGAATTTTCAATTGATAAACTTTGTTAAGATGTAGAATGAATCATCCAAATTTTCAACCAACAGCTCTGCAGTAGCATGCTTGAGAAATGTTATCCGGCACCTCCGCAGCAATCACGATAACAAGCTTTATTGACTATTTGTCTTCCTCCTGGCTAAACATTTGCATGGAAAGTGGTTTAGCTTGCTGCAGCTAAAACATTGGTTTTTCCATGGTCAGCACACAGTCTTTTTCCTTTCTTTTTGATGAACATTGGAATATTTGCAAATTATCTTTCAGCCTTGATCTTTCTGTGGGCTCTTTTGTGGATACTTGTTGCTTTTCACTACTTGATATATCTGGTTGTTTTTCAACACAGTGGCAAAATGTGTGATTTTCTTGCAGCAGTGTTCCTGTACCTGATGTGGCAATGCTTGTTTCTGGATCAGTGGTGCTGGAAGAGCACAGCAGTTCAGGCAGCATCCAACGAGCAGCGAAATCGACGTTTCAGGCAAAAGCCTTTCATCCTTTACTCCTGATGAATGGCTTTTGCCCGAAACGTCGATTTCGTTGCTCATTGGATGCTGCCTGAACTGCTGTGCTCTTCCCGCACCACTGATCCAGAATCTGTTTTCCAGCATCTGCAGTCATTGTTTTTACCTCGTGGCAATGCTTGTGTTATCCTTCATAATAGAATAATCTAGATGTAGGTAATATAATATTGAAAGACCCAACATTTGTTACATCTTGTATATATAGAAATATTACATTCACAGGCAGTTCTGTGTCTGTGCTGAAATTAAGCTATTCAGCAACAAAATGTAGCCTGCATCCATCATTATGTCATACCCAAGTTATGATGGAGTCTAGGACTTTTACACCTTTGAGCCACATGCTATTATGCAGTGATGGTAAGATGAGCATAATACTTTGTGATATATTTCATGGGGAAGTGGTGTTGCAGTGGCAGTGGTAATCCAGAATCTCAGGATAATGTTCTGGGGAACAAAAAAACAGAAATTTTTGGACAAACTCAGCAGAACTGGCATGATCTATGGCAGGAAAGCAGAGTTAACATTTTGGGTTCAGTGATCTTTCTTCAGAACTGTTATGAAGGGTCGCTGGACTTGAAATGTTAACTCTGTTTCTCTCTGTACAGGTGCTGCTAGACCTGCTGAGTTTCTCCATAAATTTCTGTTTTTGTTTCAGATCCTAAATATCCACAGCTCTAATGGGGACATTGGTACAAATCCATGGCAGCTCGTGGAATTTGAATTCAATAAAGTCCATATTTTTATACAGGCAGAGAGTAATGGCCAACAGAAGTTTTGTGAATGAATAATGGTTTTCAATGGTGGTCTGAAGGCCTCAGTTATGGCTGGCATGGTTAGGATATTTGCAGATGACACAAAATTGATTAGGTAATTGATAATGAAGAGGTTGACTGTCTACTTGAGGAAGATATCAAAGATTTGATTGAGTTGACAAAAAACTGAATTCAAACCAGAAGCTTTGCAGTTGGGGACGCCAAGAGAATACCTAATAAGCAAAGGTTATTGAGAGGTGAAAAGAAAGTAAGAAACTTTGGAGTACATGCCCACTGATCCGTGAAGACAACAGGACTGGCTGATAAGGTGATAAAGAATGCAAGGGGATGTTTTCCCTCATTGACAGAGGTACTGAATACCAGGGCAGGAATCTAATACTGGAACCACTTAAGACACTGGTTAAGCGATGGGTTGAGTTTTTTATACAATTCTGGTCACCACAATACAGTAATTGTTTAAAGAAAGAGTGAAAGGAGATTTACAAAATTGTTTCCAGGTTTTGAAAATTGTAACCATGAGGAAAGACCGAATAAGGTAGGGCTGTTTCTCTTAGACAAAGGAGACTGAGGAGCAATTTTATTGACCAGTCCAAAATTACAAGGGGCTTGGATCACGTGGGCAGGGAAGACCTACTTCCCCTAGTACTGAAGACACATGGGGGCACAGATTTATGGTAGAAGAATTAGAACAGACATGAGGGAAATCTTTTTCACCCAGAGGATGGTGGGTGACTGGAATTCACTGTCCTGTTGAGGCGGAAAAAACTTATTTAAAAGGAACTGGAGCACACCCAAATTCCTGAAGCTTTAAGCTGATAGACCAGTGCTGGAAAGTGGGATGAGAATGGGCGGCTCAGTTGGCTGGACAGCTGGTTTGTGATGTAAAAAGAATGCCAAAAGCATGGGCTCAATTCCTGCACCAGCTGAGGTCACTTTGATGTAATCTCCTTCTCAACTCACCCCTCGTCTGCTCTCTAATGGGAGAGCAGCTCTGTGGTCCATTAGGCCCATGGCGACATTACCCTTTTACCAATTCTGGTTGCACTCTGCCTATCCTACAAATACTTGTATGATAAGTGCCTGCAGTGAGTGTGCCTAACAGCACAGGTCACATAAATTGATTGAATTAAATTGAATGATTTACTGTCACATATATTCAATATAAAAAACAGTGACAATTTTATACTATCGCCATGTAACAGCACCAAGCTCATTACTTTAAAATAAAACAGAAAATAAAGAAAGAGAACCCAAAGAGAGACCAACTTTTCCTTCTCTGGCCCCAGAGTCCCCATTTCAGGCTTCACCTGCCCACACCATGCTATCCCCAGAGTGCCATTCCAGGCTTCACCTGCCCATGTCATGTCATTCCCAGAGTCCCCACTTCAGGCTTCACCAGCCCATGCTATGTCACCCCCAGAGTACCACCCTAGACTTCACCTGCCCACGCCATGCCATGCCATGCTCAGTCCCCACTCCAGGCTTCACCAATCCATACCATGTTGCTGCCAGAGTTCCTGCTCCGGGCTTCATAAGCCAGCCAACTCTGTAGCCACAATGGCTCTGAAGACGCTGCTGCTCCAATCACCATCAAAACTGCCTTCCTACCAAACAGCTCTCTTTAGAAGGCACACTTAAGCTAAAACTAAAACAAAACTGAGAAAAGAAGAAAGAGAAAGAAAGAAAAGAAAAGGCAGATGAAGAGGACAAGCCCAGCTACAGGAGCCCGGGTGCTGCCTTTTCCGTTGCTGCCATCTTGATATTAAGGACAGAGTTCCATGACTGCAGAATGCCAGGAACTACATTACTACATGTGCATTTCCATCTAAACATTGAGAGGGAGAAGAAAGAAATATTTCAGCCTGAAATCAGTATCCATAGGTGTGTTGTGTATGTTAAGGAACACATTTTTAGGAAAGATGTGGAAGCTTTGGAGAGGGTGCAGAGAAGATTTACCAGCATGTTGCCTGGAATGGAGAATAGGTCGTATAAGGACAGGTTGAGAGTTCTCGGCCTTTTCTCGTTGGAACAGCGAAGGATGAGGGGTGACTTGATAGAGGTTTATAAGATGATCAGAGGAATAGATAGAGTAGACAGTCAGAAACTTTTTCCCCGGGTACAACAGAGTATTACAAGGGGACATAAATTTAAGGTGAAGGGTGGAAGGTATAGGGGAGATGTCAGGGGTGGGTTCTTTACCCAGAGAGTGGTGGGGACATGGAATGCGCTGCCCGTGGCAGTGGTAGAGTCAGAATCATTGACGACCTTTAAGCGGCAATTGGATAGGTACATGGATGGGTGCTTAATCTAGGATAGATGTTCGGCACAACATCGTGGGCCGAAGGGCCTGTTCTGTGCTGTATTGTTCTATGTTCTATGTTCTATTTTTATTTTCTCATATTTTCTTTGAAACTATTGAATTTTTAACTTAGGAAAAAAATTCATTTCTATTTAGCTGGTTTGCTAATGTTCATTTGAGATTGTTCTGTAAATTTATTGGAACATCTTTTTTTGCTTTGTATGGACAAATTCAGTGCAACCTTGTTTAATGACCTGTTTCCCTCCTCTGCAGAACCCAGAATCTAAATGCAGAGAATGTGGCAGAGAAAGTACAGAAAAATCTGTATGACCAACAAAATACAAAATTGCAGCATGAAATGTTTCCTGGAGATGAGTTGTATTGTTTGTAAATTTTGTGAAGCAAATGGGGTTTTTTTATGATTACATAATATTTTATTTAGTTGCATTTTCCCAGTAAAGGCTTGATTTTTTTAAACAGCTTCTGTTAATGCTTCTTTCAGCTTCTTAACCAGTTTTTCATGACTGCATACAAAGCAATCATTCATTTGAAGTGAGTTCACCGAATACCTTTCATGCAAGTTGTTATTCAACTAGGGTGATTACAAAAAGTGAAAATGGAGTTTTGGCCACGGACGGCCAATCAGTTTTGATGCCTTCCAACCAATAATAGCTCACCGATCACAACCAAGTGTTGACTGTTTCCAAATGACAACAACTGAACAATGTTCACGTTTTCTTCCAAGTGAAGGCATAGTGACTGTCCCTAACTCGTCTCACATACTTGTTGGTACCTGTTCCAAGAATTCTAATTAAACTGTTTGTTCTTTTTTTATCTGGAAGCACATTAAACAACCAAAGTTATTCTGCCTGTCTTTGTACATCCGCAAAACAAGGTAAGTCTTGCTCAACTGAATGAGTCATGGCCAGTACTATGGTTCCTCTTGGCTCCACACTAAGATATCTATTTATGGAAATAAATCTCTTTATGGTGATAACCTCCAACTGACATTTTAAAGACTACCAGTCAGCATGTATATGAATCAGGTAATGTTGAACACATTAGCTCAAGGCCTATTGCTTTCAGGCAAAAGTAATCTCTGGCTTGGGACCTAAATTGGGCAATGGGCCATTTTCTCTCAAATTCAAGGGTACAATTTAGATCATTGTGAAGGAGGGATAACGCAGCAGTGCCTGAACAAATAGGGGCAATCAGACACTTTCAAACATGGGAGAATGGCACTAAAATCGAACTACATTGCACTCACCAGAAAATGGGTGCAATGAAATCCAATTTCATTCCCAGTATTTCCATGAAATTCAGGAATTTAACAATTCTTTTCAGCAATGAAGCCCAAGTCACGTACCTATAAAAAAAGATTATATCGGGTAGTGTTCTGTCTTTCTCAATAGGAAACAGATCAGGGTCAGCAGTGATATTATCCAGTGTGGTTTGAGTGGTCACTCCTGGAAAGAAAAAAGAAAACTTTTAAGAAATTGTTCAGTTTAGAACCAGATATTGTTGTCTTAATGGGATTAATTTGTCAGCCACAGCATTTATCAATGAATGAAAAAGGTTTGTATTCTTCAAAATAAATTTAACACAGTGGTATCTTCGACAAATTCTCAAAGATGTTTATTTCATAGTCCTCCACTCCTGCTAAGTGCCCTATGATCTTTATCACATTGACATTTTCTTTAATATGATTAAAACCACTAAACATATGATTATTTGACAAGAAATGGCAGCTCATAAGACAATTTTTATATTTGTTTTATGATATATTATTTACGAGAATGGAAATAGAATCAGAAATATTCCTCATTTGCACTTCACACAGTAGTTGGCTAATGTTCAGCATTTGGGTGTTGTGAGAGGTAGATGATATTTGCAGTTTAATATTTTGGTTATTTAGACTCTGATAATCAGCTGTAGGAATGTTAGTTCAAGAAAGAACTAGAATAAAAAATTCAGCATCAAAAATATCTGATGCAGACTTAACCAATTATTTCAATTTTTAAAGTAGTTGAATTGAGATTTAAAAAGGTATTCACTTCTTGGTAAACAGCATTTCATTATCTAGCAATAATATGTGTCGATATTCTCATATGGTAGCACCTGCAGATTGTAATTTACAGGTTAAAATTTATAAAAATATGATGCTTCTCCAGTTTATAATAATATAACAGATGAAAGCCAAGCCCATTCACTTTAACCAGCAACATCTTTACTCTTCTCCTTGATGTCTCAACATAGTTATAGCTCATTGTTACCTTTTGTTTCACCTATAGTTTGAGACAATAGCTCACTATAATAATTGGCAAACATTTCTATTCACATCCATTCCAGCATGTACATGTCTTATATCCATGCATTCTGTTTTAAAAAAAACACTCACCAATCAAGTGATCCGCTAAATTGATGGGATGGGCTGACATAATTGTCCTAA
Organism: Hemiscyllium ocellatum; assembly: GCF_020745735.1. Taxonomy (NCBI): domain Eukaryota; kingdom Metazoa; phylum Chordata; class Chondrichthyes; order Orectolobiformes; family Hemiscylliidae; genus Hemiscyllium; species Hemiscyllium ocellatum. Next base: position 23,483,845 of record NC_083426.1, on the reverse strand, counting down.
ATCCTGTCACATCTGATGGAACAAGTGTAGATTGGCAGATATAGGACGTGACAGCTCTGGCAAAACCTTCATCATTATCAATTACACCTTCACTTGTTACATTATCCACACAAGAGGCCAATTTCCTTCCCTTATGGAAATAAAAAGCGTAAACATTTAATTCCAGAAGGGTGGTTAATCGTTTTGTGTACATGAAGGTGTTGAATCCTTATTAGTATCAAGACGTCTTTCATTTCTACCTGATTTCCACAGAGGTCAATGTTGAAATGGTGAAAGTATCGCACTCCTTTTGGAGTGAAACGAGGACCACTTGTAATCGACGTGGATTCATTGAGAAGACTGAAGTCATAGTGCCATGTCCAATGCTCTTTGTGAATTATAAATGTGCAATTGTTGTAACAGAGTGTGTGGTTCTGAAAAAGAAATGCACACACAAACTATCAACATGGAGAGATTTCAAACAAATCAATTTTATTTAAAATAAAAAGTGCTGGAAATCACAGCAGGTCAGGCAGCATCCATGGAGAGAAAACAAGTGAACATTTTGAGTCCAGATGAATCTTCATCAGAGCTGAAGACTCTCCATGAATGCTGCCTGGCCTGCTGTGATCACCAGCATTTTTTGTTTTCAGTTCAGATTCCAGCATCTGCAGTAATTTGTTCCTACAATTTTACCGAAGATGTCTTGAAAGAGTTTCTTCAATAAATCTTCACAATCAATGGATTACTTCTAAATTGTAATCAAGTTGTTATATAGACAAATAGAGCAGTCAGTGCAAAAGGGGACAAGTTTCCCATAAATTAATCTAATCAATTGACAAAGTAATCTGTTTTTGAGCTATGGATTGAAGCATATTTGACAAGAATCAGAAGAGAATTCCCATGCTCCTCTTCCAGTAACTATATTAACTGAGCTGGTACAATTGTAACATTTAAGAGACATTTGGATGGGTATATGAATAGGAAGGGGTTGGAGGGATATGGGCCGGGTGCTGGCAGGTGGGACTAGATTGGGTTGGGATATCTGGTCGGCATGGACGGGTTGGACCAAAGGATCTGTTTCCATGCTGTATGGCGAGACTATCTTATGGCTAGGGCTGTTTTCCCTGAAGCATCAGAGGCTGAGGGGTGACCTTATAGAGGTTTACAAAATCATAGGGGTAATGGATAGGATAAATAGACAAGGTCTTTTCCCTGAGGTGGGGGAGTCCAGAACTAGTGGGCATAGGTTTAGGGAAAGAAGGGAAAGATAAAAAAAAAGAGACCTAAGGGGCAACCATTTCACACAGAGGGTGGTACGTTTGTATGGAATGAGCTGCCAGAGGAAGTGGTGGAGGCTAGTACAATTGCAACATTTAAAAGGCATCTGGATGGGTATATGAATAGGAAGAGTTTGGAGAGATATGTATCTTTTGACACAAATCAGATAGAAAAAAAATTGAGAACCAGGAGGCGTATTGTGGATTATGATGGGAGATGTAAAAATAAATAAGTGACTCAAAAAGGAATTATGAGAAAATTCTGCCAGCCAACAAAAAGCTATTTTAGTCGTAAAAAGGTGGCAAAAGGGGTAGGACTGATTAGGAACCAACCAAAATGAGATTTTCACATGAAGACAAGAGGCTTTGCTATGGTTCTGAATGAATAATTTGCATCTGTCTTCACCAAAGAGAGAAATGGAGCCACAGGCCATGGTGACAAAGGACAGTTCTCAGTCACTAGAAGGGTTCAAAACTGATAGGGCAGAAGTTCTGGATAGACTGTTGTACTTAAAGTTATCCAGGACCAGATATGATGCATCTAAGGATTTGAAGGAAGTAAGAGAAAAGTGTCAAGATTACAGCTTTGATCAACAAATTTTATAATAAGTCCAGCAATTGCAAACCAGTCAGTTTAGCTTCAGTGGTGGGGATATTTCTGGACACAATTCTTTGGGATTATTTAGTAGTTACATGGAAAAAGTGGGTTTATTAGGAAGAGAGGGCATGATTTCAAAACAGACGGTACGTTTAACTAACTTGCTGGAATATTTTGAAGAGGCAACAGAAAGATTTGATGAGGGTAATGCTGTCGATATGGTGTAGATGGACTTTTATGATGCAGTGCCATACAGACCTATGACCCAAGTCATCTATCATGGAGCAAAAGAATCAATAGCAACATGGATACAAAATTGGCTGAGTTACAGGAAACAGGGTAGTGGCCAATAAATATTTTTCAAATCATTAGGAGGAGCTTGAAGCCACAAATTCCTGAGTTGCAGAAAATAATTTAACAACACGAGTAGTTCCCAGATGTAAGATAGTCATAGAGTCATAGACAGTAGATAATAGGTGCAGAAGTAGGCCATTTGGCCCTTTGAATCAGCACCATCATTCATTATGATCATGGCTGATCATCCACAATCAGTGTCCTGTTCCTGCCTTATCCTCATAACCCTTGATTCCCCTATCTCTAAGAGCTCTGTCAATCTATTTCTTGAAAGTATTCAGAGACTTGGCCTCCACTGCCTTCTGGGGCAGAGCATTCCAAATATCCACTACTCTCTGGGTGAAGAAGTTTCTCCTCAACTCTCTTCTAAACGGCTTACCCCTTATTTTTAAACTGTGTCCTTTGGTTCTGGACTCACTCATCAGCGGAAACATGCTTCCTGCCTCCAGAGTGTCCAATCCTTGAATAATTTTATACGTCTCAACCAGATCCCCTCTCATCGTTCTAAACTCAAGGGTATACAGACCCAGTCGCTCCAATCTTTGAACATATGATAGTCCCGCCATTCTGGGAACTGACCTCATGAACCTACATTGCACTCCCTCAATAGCCAGAATGTCCTTCCTCAAATTTGGAGACCAAAACTGGACTCAATACTCCAGGTACGGTCTCACCAGGGTCCTGTACAGCTGCAGACGGACCTCTTTGCTCCTATACTGAATTCCTCTTGTTATAAAAGCCAGCATGCCATTAGCTTTCTTCACTGCCTGATGTGCTTTCATTGTACTTTCTTTCTTTCATTGTACTTTCTTTCATGCTTGCTTTCATTGACTGATGTATAAGAACACCGAGACCTCGTTATACTTTCCCTTTACCTAACTTGACTTCATTTAGATAGTAATCTGCCTTCCTGTTCTTGCCACCAAAGTTGATAATCACGTATTTATCCACATTAAACTGCATCTGCCATGCATCTGTCCACTCACCTAACCTGTCTAAGTCACCCTGTATTCTTATACCATCCTTCTCACATTTCACCCAGCTTTGTATCATCAGCAAATTTGATAATATTACTGTTAATGCCTTCATCTGTATCATTTATGTATATTGTAAGCAGCTGCGGTCCCAGCACCAAACCTTGTGGTGCCCCACTGGTCACCACCTGCCATTCCGAAAGGGACCCATTGATCACTACTCTTTGCTTCCTGTCAGCTAGCCAATTTTCAATCCAAAGTCAGTACCATGTCAGTACCAAGTCAGTACCCCTAATACCACGTGCCCTAATTTTGCTCACTAATATCCTATGTGGGACCTGATCAAAGGCTTTCTTAAAGTCAAGGGGGTACACTACATCCACTGACTCTCCCTTGTCCATCTTCATAGTTACATGCTCAAAAAATTCCAGAAGGTTAGTGAAGCACGATTTCCCCTTTGTAACTCCACGCTGTCTCAGTTGTACAGCACAGAACCAGACCCTTCAGTCCAACTCGTCCATGTTGACCAGATATCCTAACCTAATCTAGTCCCATTTGCTAGCACTTCACCCACATCCCTCTAAACCCTTCCTATTCATGTACCTATCCAGATGCCTTTTAAATGCTGTAATTGTAGCAGCCTCCACCACTTCCACTGGTAGATCATTCCATTCAAAACAGACGTTATGTTTAACTAACTTGGTGGAATATTTTGAAGAGGCAACAGAAAGATTTGATGAGGGTAATGCTGTCGATATGGTGTAGATGGACTTTTTGTGAAAAAGTTGCCCCTGAGGTCCCTTTTATATCTTTCCCCTCTCACCCTAAACCTATGCTCTCTAATTCTGGACTCCCCCACCCGAGAGACAGCACCTTATCTATTTATCCTATCCATGTCTCTCTAATGCTCCAGGGAAAACAGCCCCAGCCTATTCATGCCATATCATTAGATTTTGATATTTACAGAAGTTTAAGCAAAACATATTTCATTGTCAGAACTATGTATGATAAAAGGGATGTTGCAGTTTGATACTCAATAGCTGTATTCACCACTCGTACTACTTCCTCCGTACTTCTGGTCACTAGAGATATAAAAATATTGTTCAACTTTTTCTGCATACAAAGTACAAACATGGATTTGCAGGAAAACTAGAGACAGATTTTGGAGGCACCAACAAATGCAAGGATTTTGGAGACGAAAAGGAGGATGAAAATAGACCTTTGCTCTAAGAAGAGAAGAGCCAGATGTGAGTTTTTATGGAGGGAAATGACAATGACAGGTTTGAAGGAAAGATGCACAATGCCTGAAGAGGGGGAATCTTTAACAGTATCAATGAACACAGGCAAGACTAACTACAGTTCAAATGTTATTATTTCAGTTAGAAACACTTGAATACATCCTTTAGGATGTGAAACGGTATTATACTGCAAATTCCATTTTTCCCTCTGAGCTTTCCTATCACTTTTCTTCTAAGCTCCAAACACATAATAACACATCTTTTTCCTTCTGCTAAAATCTCCACAGATTTATCCTGACTCATTGCAGACCCCCATCTCCTCTTATGCCAAATTTCAAAGCATGCCCTATTTTTCTCAGTCTTTCTGATCTCTTGAAATCTTCAGGCTGTTCAAACACTCAGCAGGTATTATCTAGTCATTCTCTCTTAATTCACTTCATTTTCTCAGTTAGTCACTTCAGCCAAAGAGATTCACCTTTGAACAAATGGTTTACATATTGAATTTGTAAGTACCCGGCAGTATAACTACATTACTTCAGCAATTATTACTTCATATGTTGGTCCTTATATAATCAACTATTGAATAACTATTGATCTTCAAGAATTATTGTACACATAATACATTGGATAAAAATATTAAATGATCACATTTAAGAGCATATTTACTTTTGTCTCGCTCTGAATTCCAAAGTCACCCCATGTTCCCAACAGGGTCCCTGATGCTTTCTCCAATGGTGAAGACATGCAACCAACTAGTCTTTGGGCACCTATTCACACTACTTAGAGACATGAATAAATATCTAAATGCTGCTCTCCCTCCCACCTCTGGAATGTGTATCACTTCACTCTCAGTCTGGTGGGTAGAAGATTTTCCAACATTCCAAGTTATAGAACTCAATACACCAACGTACTATCCACTGGGACTGCACTTACGCCTGGAACCACTATTACAGAGGAATGTAACTAGGAAAGAGAATTATTTGGGATTCCTCTTTGAAAATTAGCCACTGCAGACTATGGAACAAAAGTAAGAAGTGAGCAATAAAATTAAGGTGCTCCTATAGAAGGACCCACAGATTTCAATTTAATTTTTCAGCATAAATACTAAGGCCAAATGAAATCGAGTTCCTTTAAGTTATTTCATTCAAGTACTTGTATATATCTGACACAATTTGTAAAAAGATTACTAACGTTTAGGTTATCTGACCTCATAATTGAACACTAAATGTGTGAGCAGAGGGTAAACCTCAATCTCCAAATCTGATCGGTGCCAGTATCTCACTGGATAAAACACATTATGTATCCCCTTCTGTAATTTCTGTGTGAGTGCTGTGTCAGAACTGAAAACACATTTCCAAAAGGACATGACTCTGCAGCACAAAACTGTGCATTCTGATATTAACAGCGGAGATGTTTTTCTGTCATTTGGGTTATGGCAGTCTAGAGCTGTCTTACACAATGCTACACCAAAATATCCATGAGTATAATCATATTCATAGCAATGATGCCCCACTTATTTTAATCCAGGAATGTAAGTAATAATGATTACCAAATTATTTTGGGTGCCGGGTCCACATGGGATACAAGATTCTTTTCCGTAATGATGATGAGCTTTGAGGTGGGTACTTGGTGGACATGCTTGACATTTACTGGATTCCTTGTCTATGTACTGGCCTGGTGAACATGACACACAAGAAGATCCTGAGGAGGTCGATTCCAGTGCACATGGTCCACAATACGATGATACGCCTCCTATTACATTGGTCACGTTGATGGAGTATATTTTGGCAACATCAGATGAATACACTCGACTCTGAAACATAGAGGCTATAACTTAAATATGTAGTAATTATACATTTTTAAAAATGGTCAATTTGTTGCTGTGTAGAAACTTCATGACACTGTCCATCTGTTCAAAAAGATACATAAAAGTCTCATTTTACCCTTCACAATGCTCAGAATGAATTTTCTTTCTCTGTGAAGGGGAAGTGCCCTGGGAGTTGTGGCCTCAGCTGGTACGACTATAGTCCCAAGCTGAAGGTCTGATAGCAGAATTTGAAGTGAAGATAAGGGCAACAGGTTCAGGAGTGAGGTAAAGAGGGGAGCAGGGCCACAGTATGTAGGGAAAATACAAGCCTTTTCTATGCCTCTGATGGGTATCTCCACTGGGCATGGACTGAACAAACAGAAGCATCCTGCATCCCTCAGCTAACTATAGGGAAACTCACTAATGTTTACTTGGTATGTTGACCATGGCATGGCCATATCTTCAAAGAGCAGCATTAAGATAAGGCCACTTCCAGAGGGTAACACTGTTTTCTTAAATCAGGCTTAATCAGGGGGAGGTGGAAAAGTGGCATAGTTTCCAAACTGTACCACCTTCCACCTGATTAAACAGCAGCTCTCACCTCTCAGCTTAGCACATGAGGGCAATAGAGTTAATATACCCACATTTATGCTGATATGCATCTGGTCACTTACAAAATCTGAATTTATTTGATGCGATATTTCACATATATTGAGGTACCATTCATTGTGATGTGAGATGGGCAGTAAATGATACAGCAGCTGAAGTTAGTTATTTCCTCTTGCTCCAGATATTTGATAACCAACTGTATATCCAAAATGTATTTCATCGTGTTAAAATTTCCATGATTTCTATCTTTCTCCCTCATTAGATTTCTTGTATCATCCTTTCCCATTTATTTTTCTGTTATCCGCAAACTTGGTTACAGTATATCTACTTCTGTCATCCAAGTTATTAATATGTATTGTAAGTAATTGCCACCCCAGCACCGATCCATGTGCCACTTCATTAATTACAGGTTTCAATCCTGAACATGCGCCCTTTATCTCAACTCTCTGTCTTCCACTATTTAGCCAATCCTGTTATTCATCAGTGCTTAAATATCCCAGGCTATTTTTAACAGGCAAAGTTAAATTGACCTGCATATATCTGTATCTGAGGTACTGATTTTGAAATGGTTTAGTAAAAATGTGAGAACAAAAAGAAAATCAAGAAAATTTGTCCCTACTTTTTCACCCTGAAAGATTCACAAAATGTCCCTTCTTTCATCTCATATCGGTTTCAGCTGCTGAGATCAGTGAATAGCGTGTTATCCTATATTTTCTGTCAGAGTCACTTGTAGAGTTAGTAAGGACCCATGTCCAAAAAAGGTTTATTAAGAATAAATGTAAATCTTATCCATTCTAAATAAATCTAATCCTTGAAATAAAAATCTGATATTGAACAATGTCAGTTTTTAAAAGAGATCATGCTGATATAATAAGCTTGCCAGACAGGAATGCAATTGGAAACAAATAGGCCTGACCATTACTACCTTTTTGGATCTTGTAGAAGTTGGGGACAGTCCTAAATTTGACATATATGTTGGATACTGGAATGACAAATAATGATACCACATACATAGATAGAGAGAACCAATGTTCCTGATGTAGCATGCTAGCTCAAATGCAAAAGATTTCTATATATACAGAGCAACACATGCAGAGTTGAATTCCATACTCTATGAAAGTTTTTCATAAGATATCCTTATTTTTTTTTAATATGACATAAGTGTTTAGAATAAAACTTTGCAGTAGAAGAGCACAGCTGTTCAAATGGTCACAGACACCCTGCGTTTGGCTTTGAAAACTAATCAGCTACCCTCAAGGGTGGAATATGACCATAAATCTTACTGAAAGCAATTATGTTCATAAACACGAATCCACATCCCTGTCTTTTGAATTACTAACCCAAAAATTTATAAAAATATAGAGCAGAATTTCACACTGCCCTCTGAGTGACTTAGAGGTCCGGAGCATGCAAATACGATGGGGAGCATTTTCTAGTACCTATCAAATCGCAATTTTGTAAGGGGTTGGGCAGGGAGGGGGAGATGCTGCTGTAACTGATTCGGGGGAATAGTGATGTGCCTTTGATATGGGGTCCCTGGATGTCTAGACAATCCCACATTTCTCCTTCCCACTGCCCTGTGTCTATCGCTTCTATTGAACTGCCCTTTCTTGACCAGTCAGCCTGGACCAGGCATTACTTTTCCCACTTACCTTGCCTCTGGCTCCAGCATCGAACATTCTTGGGGAACTGGCTGCAGTTCTAACAATGGTCATTATGGCCATTGGTACTCCTGAGACCAAATAGCTGCCAACATCTAAGTGACTGGTTTTCTCGTAAGGACATCTTCCTAGATGAGGGTGCAAATGTTGTCTTGCCGTAATTAACATCACCACAGTTATTACATCACTGTGAAGTTACCTGTATTGGCATTTATCCAGGGCATCCACTCATTCGACATAAAATTCAGCTCATGGTTTCATTGAAAAAATCAATAGCATGGCTTATTTCTCATACTTGAAAGTAAATTATCAAGAAGGTGACAAGAGTCCTAAAACAGGTAGAAATCTATGGGCTGGAATTTGCTTGAGATAACTTAGGTCAAAATTTACACCAATTTCTACCGATGCCAATTTATGCTGAAATTTCTGAGAATCTTATTCGCACATGTCAGGTGATCTGGCAGAAAACAATTAGAATGCAGGATAATCAACCAAAGCCTGAGGAAACTAGAATATAGGCCAGTTTCCTTCTTTATGTCCTTAGTGATGTACTGAAAACTGATCTATTAAAAACCTCACAACTTAATTTCTACACATTAGATGCAGCATGTATAAGAAAATGCAATTATTAATATATCAGATCCAACATAATATTAATTATCAATATGTCATAAAAATGAAATTGTGTAGAAAATGTAGCAGTCATTGCTCTGTAAAGGTATACCTGTTCAAATGAAGCAGTGCGCTGGAATGCCCACATAAAAACAAGTGATGTATTTCTTTCAATCACATATGTGTAGGACTGCTTTTCCCTGGAGCCATTCCAGACTTCCACTGATCTTGTATTTTCTCTAGTAGGTCCCTGAAATATTTGCAGATTATTTTAGGATTGTAACACGAAGAAAAACTCCAAAAAAGATGTTCCATTTGGCTGAATTGTCCCATGATCCAAAATGTAATAAATATTCATTGTCGTGGTACATTGTCTCCCTTTGTCCTGCTTTGTGTTATAGCACTGCTTGTTCACATTTTGTTTTAGGGAGTAAAAGCATGTCTAAGCTCATGTCTGCGTACCCAAAACATCAATTTTCCTGCTCCTTGGATGCTGCCTGATCTGCTGGTGCTTTTCCAGTACCACACTCTTGACTACTAAGTACCATCAGTCTGTCTTAAAGAAAAGTAATTTGCCATGCCTCCACACAAAAGAATATATTTGCACTGGTGGTGTGGACACCTCAATAGATGTTATAGTTAAAGATTAGATTAGATTAGATCTAAGGTAAGAGTGGATTGTATAAAATTACAAATACAGATTCAGAGTGGTTCAATCAACTCCTCAAGCTTGCTTTTCCACACAATAACGTCATGGTAGACAAGCAGGAGGCTGGACGAACACAGCAAGCAAGCCAGCCAGCATCAGGTGGTAGAGAAGTCAACGTTTTGGGTGTAACTCTTCTTCAGCACTGGGGGTGGATGTAAGGAGAGCTGCAGATAAATGGGGGGGGGGGTGCAGAGTAGTGAGGTGGGTTTAAGTAAACCAATAAGATCATGGCTGATCTGATTTTTACCTCAAATCTATATTCTTGTATATACCTGATTACCTTTTATCCTCTTGTTTAACAAAAATCTATCTATCCGCCTTAAAAATATTCAATAAAAATATTCCACAATCTTCTTGGGAAGAGATTTCAAAAGATTCCCGACCTACTATGAGTAAAAAAGTCAGCTTGTCTCTTTTTTAAATGGCAATCCCCGATTTTTGACCAATGACCCCTTAGTTCTTCATTTTTTCCATCAGAGGAAACATCCTTCAATATCTCCCATGTTAACACCTGTCAGGATCTTATATGGTTCAAACAAGCTACCTCTTACTCTTCGAAACTCCAGTAGATACAAGCCTAGCCTGACCACCCTTACTCACAAGACAATCCACTCATTGCCAATATTAGTAAACCTCCTCTGAACTGCTTCCAAAACAATATATCCTTCCATAAATAAGGTACCAATACCATATACAATACTCCACATATGGTCTCAGTGGTATTATACAACTTAAGTCATAGAATTCCTACAGAGTGCAAGCAGGCCATTTGGCCCATTGGGTTCATACTGACCCTCCAAATGAGCATCTCACCCAGACGCACCCAATCCCTGTAACGTTGCATTTCCTTGGGACTAATCCACCTAGCCTGTACATCCCTCGACACCTTGGGCAATTCAGCATGACCAGTCCACCTAACCGGCACATCTTTGGACTATGGGAGGAAACTGCAGCACATGGAGGAAACTCAAGCAGACACGAAGACAAAGTACAAACTCCACACAAACAGTCACCCGAAGGTGGCATCAAACCTAGATCCCTGGTGCTGAGGCAGCAGTGCTAACCACTGAGACACCATGCTGCCCTTAAGTTAACCTCCCTATTTTTGTGTTCAGTTCCTCATAATGGGGAAATGATAAATTATAACATTCTATAGCTTTCCCAATTACTTGTTATCCTTCCATACTAACATAAGGACATCAAGATCGCTCTGCATCTCAATCTCTTGCCATTAAGAAATTTTTGTTTAATAATTCCTGCCAAAATGGACAATTTCACACTTATGCACATTCATTTAACCAATCTAACTCCGTGTAGCTTTCTTACATCCTCTTTACAAGTTACTTTCCTACTGATTTTGTGTCAACAGAGCATTTGCCAACCAACCCTTATGTCCTTTCATTCAAGCCATTTATTTAAATTATAAACAGTTGACGTCCCAGTTGACTGATCCAGTGGCAGACTACTCATTTTTCCAACTACACATTTTGCAAACATTAAAAACCCATTTATGCCAACTTTCTGCTTTCTTTTAGCCAATGAATCTTCTATTCATGTCATTCTATCATACACCATAAGCTTTTTGAGCAACAAGCCTTGATGTGGCATTTTCTTAAATACCTTTTTTGGAAATCTAAATACAGTGCATCCACCTGTTTCTCTTTTCCACAGCATGTGTTATCACTTGAAATAATTCCAACAGATTGGGCAAACATGATTTCCCTTACATAAAACAATATGGACTCTGCCTGATTACCCTGAACTTATGTAAATGTCCAGCTCTAATTTCTTTAATAATAGCTTCTTCTGTTTTCCCTTTGGCAGCATGTAGATTCTTGCCCTCTGTCTCCCTCCTCTTTTGAATGAAGGAGCTACATTTTGTTATCTTCCAATCTAATGGGACTATCCCTGGATCAACAGAGGTTTGGAAAATTACAATAAATGCATCAATTATCTTTCTTTTTGAAGACTTTAGGATGAAGTCCAGGCACTTGTCTGCCCGCAGATCCAAAAATTTGCTCAATACTATTTCTCTGGTGATTGTGATTTTCCTAAATTCATCCCTCCTTTCTATTTCCTGAATTATTGATGCTTCTGGGATGTTATTTGTATCCTTTATATTAAAGACCAATGCAAAATACCTGTTCAATTGATCTGCTACCTCCTTATTTTCAAGGATTAATTTTCAAGACTTGCTTTCTATAGGACTAATGCTCACTTTATTAACTTTTCTAAAATAAAATTATAGAAATTCTTACTTTCTGTTTTTATATTTCAGGCTAATTTTCTCTTGTGCTCTATTTTCCCTTTCTTATTAATTTACTTGTTACTTGGTTAGATCCTTGTCATGAGACTCTTATATCTGTCATGTTATTCTAGCTATTTGTCTCCAGCAACATCTTATTTTTAATTTTTTGTAATTATCTCTCTGCTTCAATTACCTGGATTATAGATAATTTCCTACATTTACTATTCAGCAACTGACACTTTACTTAACTGTCTAACACTTTTGATCACCTGCAGAGACTTATTATTCGATACTCCACTCGCAACATTTGTATGACCTTTTGATCTCTCTGCCCATTAATCTTTCTGCCTATAAATTCTGTGCCTGTATGCCCTTCTTCACTTCACCTGAAGGGGCAGTGGTCTGAAAGCCTGTGATTTCAAATAAAATTGATGGACTATCGCCTGGTGTCCTGTGACTTCTGGCCTTGTCTACCCCAGCCCAACTCCAGCATCACCACATCATACTAATTTTTTGTTACCTTTGCTGGTTTTGATATTTGATCCTATCTTCAGACCACCCTTTCCACAAATATTTGCTTTTTGGTACCATTCTTAACCTTTCTAGTTAAACATAGACGGTGGGTCAGTTCTTTGGAATTTCTTGTACTTGTTGGAATGTATCTATTCTCTGTGTTCTGAAATGTTCCATTAAATATTTACCACTACGTATCTATTCATTTATCCTTCAACTTAACTTGCCAATTCACTTTAACTAGCTTTGTTTACATGCTCTCATAATTGTCCATATTTAATTTTTTTTACATTGTACATTGAATGCCCTAACCTGTGACAGAATGAGGCTCTGACCTTCTTAAAAAATATGAATAGAGAAATTCACTCACAATACATGATTCCATGCAGATGCAACTTGTGCTTATATATATTTTATTTACCTTTTCTTTTCCTAACCAGCCAGTTCGGAGATGTTGCCTTTCTGTTTTTGTGTTCTAAGGTAATAAAATTCATCTTTCTTTCACTCAAGAAATTGGCTGCTTAATTTTGATCTAGTTAATTACATTTTAATTTAAGTATGAAAGTTGTATGCCATAAACAAAATCAAAATATTTGTTGCTTCTGACCAAGCGAGTGTTAAAAAGAGGGGAAGCAATTCCATCTCCTCACCTCATTATAAGATTCTCTCAATTTTCTTCCCTCCAGTTTCTAATCTTCAATACAGATTTATTCATGGTGCCTCATCTTCCGCCTGGGAACCCTCCAACCACAAGGAATGAACTCAGATTTCTCCAGTTTCCTCATTTCCCCTCCCCCCACCTTGTCTCAGTCGGTTCCCTCAACTCAGCACCGCCCTCCTAACCTGCAATCTTCTTCCTGACCTCTCCGCCCCCACCCCACTCCAACCTATCACCCTCACCTTGACCTCCTTCCACCTATCACATCTCCATCACCCCTCCCCCAAGTCCCTCCTCCCTACCTTTTATCTTAGCCTGCCTGGCACATTCTCCTCATTCCTGATGAAGGGCTCTGGCCCGAAACGTCAAATTTCCTGTTCCTTGGATGCTGCCTAACCTGCTGTGCTTTAACCAGCAACACATTTTCAGCTCTGATCTCCAGCATCTGCAGACCTCACTTTTTTATCCTCAAGATCTTGCACAATGTAAGAAATTTAAATTCATTCAAAGGTCCTCAATAAATTAAGCTTATCCCCCTCCATACCTTACGTAAAGCTGCACAAATCAAATCCATTCAATCTCACGGCAAAAATAAATACAGCATGACTTACCACCAAGAAATATAACTCGCAGTCTGCAGTGCACATTGTCTCAAAGATAAAAGTGATCCGAGCAACTTCTGGATTGTCTAGGTTCTCCACTGTTGACTGTGGGGGTCTGTGAAATTAATCAGATGTGATAAGAAGGTAAGAAAGAGGAACAGGAGAAGAGCATATAGCTCGTTGAGTTTGCCATACCATTCAATATGATATCACTGATCTTGTCTGACGAAGGGATGCATAAATATATTTTTTAAATAGATGTTTTTTTCTGTTTTATGTTGTCACACTTAAAGAAGTCATATTAATGCAGATCCCTTTAACATATTTTCTTATCAAAATATAATTACGTCAAAATAAATTAAATTTTCTAGTATTTGGGCCCTGTCATCAAAATGTCTGCTGTAATAAGTGAAGTTTTATTTAAGGAGACTTGTTTAAATTCATGTAGCTAATGCACTACCTTTGTACCTACACCTTAACAAGGTCATCTGAGAAAACCTAAGTCTGCCTCTACTCTCACCTCAGATTTATAATTAGAAATTAGGTTATTTCATCAGATCTGAATAAAATGTCTGCACAGGAATGAGTCAACACTGCTGACCTTCTGGTTTGTGGACCAAGAAGCAGCATTAGAGACACTACCTGGAGATAACTGCATTGAACCATATTGCAGTAGCATGCTAGCATTAAGTAAGTATGTCATTTGGTCAAGGAAAATACAAGGGAGAAAGTGAAGATTGTAAGAATACATAGATTTTAAGAATCTACCAAATGATTATTAAAAATCATGAAAGATATCCGATAGCTTCATGAAGTCCTTGCTTATGCCATAAAAGTAATATGCTTTGAGGACTTTTTCTTACCTAAATCCAGGAACATTCATCATTAGCAACAAGTAATTATTGCCAGCACTTGCAATCGAACTATGTATGTGATCTCCAGCTACCTCCCATCCTGAAACAATGAAATTTCTTTAAAAGAATTGCAGCTATTTCTCCACAGAATAAGTACCTAGCATCCGACAAATACTAGCTTCTCCCTCAAACATGATGTTCAGTTGGACTCTCAGAAAAGTACATTCACGCTAATAGGTACCAATACCCCCTCTACAGCTCCAATATATAACAAAGAACAAAGGACATTCATAATGCCAAGCTCCCAACCACTTTGCAAGGTTCTAGCTGAGGCATAAAGTGGTGATTGGTTGGGGTAGTGGAAATGTTTTCTGCCGAAAGCAGTGACAAGGAAGCCATGATTATGAGTTAATGTCTTTCCATATCATTTTGTTGTTGGTTCCTAAGCAAGTACCCAAGCAGACCTGCCATAATAAGTTGATGGTTGGGCTTTTTGATGGCACCCTCAGATCAGAAGATACAAAATGGTAAGGAGCAAGGTCATGGGGGCTTAAAATGCTTAGTACCTTTCACTTACTTCAATTTCAGCATCTTATCTGACAAAGGCTGGGATCAGAATTAAGAAATTACACATGTAATGAAGGAATAAAGGAAAAGAATCACACAGTTAGGTATGCAAAGGTAAGGCTGACAAGCTGCAAATAAATCTTATTGGCAACTAGTGGAGTGACAAACGAAACAGTAAAGACTTGTTAAAAGTTTATGTGACAGACCAATATGATCAATAATAATTGAAAGTGTGCTAATTGTGCATATTGAATGGAAAAACAAAATATATCATAGAAGGAACTGGTACATAAATGGTTTAGACAGAATATTAGTTTAACTATTTATTATGTAAATGATATATTATTTGATGTACAATTTTTATTATTTACCTGGCGTTTCTCCACAGTCTTGATTCATTCCACTGAAACATGAACTAAACATATTTTTAGGCAAAGTATTCCACCATTTGTATTCAAATCCCAATACTGGTTCAGTGCCAACAGGACACTTAGTACATTCTGCAGAAAAACAAATATGAGGAAGTTATTTAATCAACCGGTTGTATCTGTTACAGTTTGTTTTAGTAATGCACCCAACTGTGCTCCATAGAGTTACCTACAAATGTCTCCTCACAGTCCACTTCTTTTAGGGTAGCACTTCAGAAAGAATCAGCTTATACACATTTCCAGGACCTTTGTTGGCAAAATCAGGAAACACTGATGACTCTGCCCATTTCTCCATTCGAGGGGTGGAATTTTCAAGAATGTATCTTTTTTCCGATAATGTGAGTGATATAATTTTATAAGTCTTCACTGAATGAGCCACAGATCCAGATTATAAACTAAAATGCATTTTGATCATGGGGTTTTGCCTATTAATAATTGGACCATCATGAACAATACTCTTGAACCACTGATGTCCACTGCTGTTAAATGTTGCAACTCAGCAGCAACATGGCCCCATAAAACTACTATTTAAAAGCCAGTGAGCTTGTTGCTTGTTAACGTTTGCCTACATGAAGCCATACAAGGACACCATGCTGTCCCAGCATGAGAATAATTTAAAGAACTGTAGTTTGATCATGAGAAAATTGCATCTTATCTTTGTGTATCTTATTTTTGAACGAATTCATCAGCATTCATTTGGAACAGATAATGTATAGATTAAACAAAGCTAGTCACAAATTAGCATTTAAAAATGCTAATTTATCATCATTGGGAGCCACACAAACTCATGTCACTCCTACCTGTTATGAGTTACAAACTCTGTTGTTGTGTTTCTGGAGACTTCTGCAGCACGTAATTGGGGAGTTGGTATTATTAATTTTAAATATATTGTCATTCAAAGCTATACCTTCAAACCACAAATTACATGGAATGAAAAACAAGATTCACTTTACAAAGTGACATTCACAGCAACAGGTGAAGGAACTACTATCGTTATTTGCATGTATCAAATATCATGACATTTCACCCAAGTGATTATGCTCAAAACGTTTTGCTAGACTTATTGATACAACTGCATCAGAGAGATATGGGTATAGAATGAAAACAATGGGATACTATATACTGGTCATAGGTCAATCAAGGAAACAAGGTTGGGATGTGCTGACGTAACAAACCATATCAACACAAAGAACCACAACACCCTCATGAGATTCCATCAATCTCTTAATTCAAAACTTAACACATTTTTCAACATGCATGTGAAAATTTTTTTTTTGGTCATTGAACACTTTTCCAAATTTCCAATTGTCATCTGTGGCAGAGGCATTTAGTGTAATACACAGACTATTTAGGCACCTAAAGAGAGGTCATAACTGTACAATGGCGACATGTGCAGATCAGAGTTGCAAATTCTATGGCAGGTATTTCACCACCTATTTCCTAGAGCCTGCTCTCCATCTACAAAGCACAAGTGGGGAGTGTGGTGGAATTGTACCTCCTTGCCTGGATGAGTTAGCTCCAACAAAATTCAAGAAGCTTGATATCACTCAGGATGAATCTGCCCATTTATTTGACTCCAACCATCATGAAAGTATCAAACAATGTAACAACATGCAAGAAACCAGCACACATAGCTAGTTGAGAAAAACCCAAGTGTGAAGTATAGATTTTAGGAAGGCCACACCACCAAAAGATCTGAAAGGATTGTCAAATCACCTGATTTACAATTTATTCATTTATTGTCACTTGCATTTTACAGTGAATAATACAGTAATATTCAGTGAGATGTTTCTATAGTTGCTACAATCTGGCACCATTTTGAATAGTCTAAGGACAAAAAGGATAAAAGGTATAATTGAAAGAGAGCCCTGAGCCAGCTCACGAGCCATGCCTGCGCCATCACCTCTCCTCCACCACCTTGCTGCCACCTGAGCTGGACCCACCAACATAGAAGTCAGCACTCTTTAGGTGCCAGCTCTTTGCTGCTGGGCCTAGATTGCCAATGCCACTGCCAATGCCAGGTTCTGTGTTGAGCCCACACTTGCCTCACAACCAGACGTTTCTAGCTCTGGGCGTACCATGCTGCCGCCTCTGCAACCGCCACCCTGCCCACACTAGGAGTTTCCACTCCAGGCCTACTGCAACCAGAAGTCCCTAGCTCTGTTGCCAGAGCGGATGACACCATCTTACGAAGAGTCCCACTTCGACACCCTCCTTTGAGATGTCTCCTTGCTGGCTCCATGAAAAGTCTGCTGCAACCACTGGCCTCAAACACCAAGAGGACATCCCCGCTGCTGCTGCCACATCCACCTCCTGTTGTTGTAAGGATCTGCATCCGCTTCTGCCTCCAACCGCCAGGAGAAGCTGCCATTTTGTGTACGGCCTGCTTGTAGCAGCCTCGCTAACTAACCCACCACAAAAGGCTCCAAGAAAGGGAAAATGAAAGAAAAGGAGAAGTAAAAAGAAAAAAGAAAGAAAGCAGACAGGAGTGGATGAGCCCAGGCAAGGTCCTGCATGCAGCCCTGCTACTCCACTGCACGTCATGTAGACCTATAGACCTTTAAACTCATAAAATGTTTCAATTCTTGTTTCTGTGAAAATTGTTTTGAAAATATCTAATGTATATGTCTGTCTTTTCACTTTTGGTGCATGTAAATGTTTCTTGGATGTAAGAGGGTATTGTATTAGTGGTTTAAGAGCTACTAATCAGCCAAAGATTAGGCTAACACCACATAATCAACAACCATGGGGAATCCAAGAAACAGCTGCCTGGATTAAGGATGTGTAGGTGAGTCACTCTGCAACTTTCAAATGATCAGTTTCTCCATAAATTAAATCTTTCCAAGATTTTTCAAGTCAATTGAACTGGTCTCACTTACTACAATAGTATGAGAGTGACACATAACATGTACACAACAGGCATGACGCTCACTACAGGCCAAGTATTGTGGTCAGATCCCAGACTGTGAGTGATCACTGGTGAAGGGAAGGTGGGGGTGGTTGTAGGGTGAGGCTCTTGTGTGAAGTGAACAGAGGGGAATTGGGAGCATGGATAGGAGGATGGTTTTCACCGTGTCCCCTCTCCCTGATGTCTGGTCCTTCAATGAGATACAACGTCCCTTTGAATGAAATATTCAGCCCATCCCCAACTACCCCAGAAGCCTACAAAACAACCCCATAGAAGTTTGCATGTTTTGGTCCCTGCATAAGGAGTCCTCTACTCACTACTGAGTCATACTACTGCCATTATGCATAGATCCAATTAATGTTATTAAACTGCATTTCCTATATCACAATAGGCAGCTTACAAGGATGCTTAACTCACTCAAGGCCTTTAATTTTAACCAGTAAAAACATACTAAATGCATTACTCTCTTTAGAAAGTTTAAAAGTTTATTTTTTCACAAAGTACATTTCATGTATACTTGCCAAAAATGCCCAAACAAACACAATCATTTTACCTTGAGATCCATCTGAGTAAAATCCGTACTGACATGGCTCACAGTTATGAGTACCATTAATTTGGACAAAGCCTGGGTTACATGGTTGACATGGCTTCTTGGCTCCCGACACAGGAAGTTTCACTGCTCCCTTTGCATCTTCACTGCAGAGTTTGGGTTCAATCCATTTATACATTACCTGTGTCTGGAAGATCAAGGAAGAGAACAAGGAAAAAAAGTTACTTCAGTGCCGCAGGCTTGAAACAACCAACCTAGAAAAAAAAGTCAAGGAAATTAAAGCGAGACAATTGTTTCATTCCTTTCAATCAAATACTTGCTCATCAAGTTTTGTTAATGTTCAGCAATTTTGATTTTGACAATGAGATTTTCTTTCCAAATTCAAGGGCATTAGTGTCCTGCACGGAACACACCCCAGATTGCTAGTTACCTGCAATCAAGATTACCGTAAAGCATCCTGTCCTCTGCCTGATGTGGTAATCTGACTATTAAGAACTTTTTGAGACTTAAATAGTAGGTGCTTTTCTGTTGTGGTTTTTCTAGCATTTCTGAAGTTAGGTAGACCCACTAGCGAGTTTAATCTATTTAAGATTTTTACAGAAGAAAGAAGAAATAGATTTCCACTATTTTAGTTCAGGCTGAATGTTAATTTTGTGTGGGATTGCCATGGAGACAGTCCTGAAAAAGCAGGAACACGGTGAACAAACTTGGTGAAAAACCTGAAATGCTAGAATCAGTTTTAAACTTGTTCAGCAACTATTGTTAAAATGAAAGTCAATAGCACAATATTGCCTCATTAATCATGATGCTGAAGAATGTCTACTACCAGATGTCCAAAGTAGCTCACTCTTTCAGTCAATACATCCCTTTAAAATAAGCAAACTGGAGTCCAACAGAGTAAATAGAGCTCCACTTGTTATTTTAACTTGGAACTGGCTGGCCTTCACTGTACAGGTTCTAATCAGTTCCATGAGAGAGAGGCCTACTGGCCATTTCTGAGCCAAGGTACCAAGGATATGAGCCCGACTCTTTACAGAGAGCTGGAAAGAGAGTTAGGTTACTGATTGAGAAGGATAAACAGTAACATGAGAGAGCGGCCTCAGCAGGATCCCTTGTGGTTAGGAAAGCAAGCTGTATGAGGTCACAGTCAGGAAGTGGTGTGGGAGGGTCAAGAAGCCATCGAATAATGAGGCCATTAAGTGATCACCGAGGTCAAGGCCTTCAGAGGCAGAGTAAGGTATCCTATATGAGAGGCAGAGGTGTAGCTGTTGTCACTTAAAGAGTAATCCTGAGACCAGAACTAATGTTCTGTAAACACGGGTTCAAATCCCACCATAGCTGATGGTGAAATTTGAATTCAGATATCGAACCTTGATTGTAGTTTAATGGTGACCATGAAATCATTGTTGATTGTTGTAAAAGCCTATCTGGTTCACTAATGTCCCAGAAGAAAAGGTAAATATGCCTCCTTTACATGGTCTGGCCACATGTGACTCTAGACTGCAGCAAAATAGCCTCTGAAATGATCTAGCAAGCTAATCAATTGTAACGAACTGATGCAAAATCTCAAAAAAAAGATTGGTTGGGTCACCTGGTGTCAACAAAGTCATTGACAATGACGATGGGACCCAGTCAATCCTTGCAAAATTCTGACATCTGGAGGACTGTGCCAAAACTTGGACAGCAGAACCAGCAACAACCTGATAAGAATCATACCTAACAGATGATGTCCAAACATTCATTCACTATCCCTAGTAGGTTCTGTCCCACTGACAGGACAGACCCACCAAGGCCATGGCATAATGATATACACTTGGGAGGGAGTTTCCCTGAGAGCCTTCCGTATTGATTCTGGATCCATAAGCTCTCCAGTGTGTCCGCCTAACTTGTCCCAAGTCTTTTCAATGTTGAATTTTGACTCTCAATGTTACAACTTCTCACTAAATTTTGTGCACATCACAATTATAAAGTATATTCCAAAATCGGAATTTGACTAACTTCGTACACAAAGGAAAATCTCTTTGATACACTGTCATAAACCAGAGTAAAGTTTTAATTCAATCTTCTGCTTTTAATTCATTACGAATGCAACTGAGCTGTTGGTACCATTTCCCATGGAGTTATGTGGAGTGAGATGGAAGTGACCTCTGAGTTTACAAACCTCTGGCACCAGAACGCTACAGGGCAGGAAGGACCTTTCAAACTGCAGAGCATGACCCTGAAAATGTCTGGATGAAAAGGCAAGATCACTCCCTGCTTCCAGTACAGGGATGTGGAAGTGCTAGTGGAGAGGAAGGTGCCAAAGAGTCAATGCCAGATACAGATAGCCTGGCAGCATTAGTCCTAAATTAAGAGAGATTCCCAGCAAAATCGCGAGAAGTTCAATGATTTTCAGTGCTCTTCGAAGGGAAGTACCGCCATTTTTTCTCTGCTACATCACACTCACAGGACCACCAATCACTAACTTTGCCACAGCACACACATTTCATCAACACTCATGTCCTGCAACTCTCAGTATTGCACACATCATGCTCTGTCAAGGGTTCACGTTATTTCATCTTCCAAGATCATTAATCTTTTGTGCCATTTGTACTCTTTACTCACTTGACCTCTCTTGCCCACGTATGACCATTAATTGCTTTTGTATCCATTTCCATCATACTCACTATTCACCTTTGTCTCATTGCTGAGACACTGACCCAATTGCAGACTGATGTCTCAACAGCACCTTGACTGTCCAAATTGGAATCCCTGTACTGCTTACACTTGCAGAACTAACCATGGTGAGCCTTATGTGATGTAGTGCCTCTTCACCCCACGAAGGAGTTTTCCCCTTTGACATGCCCATTCACTTGAAACACATACTTGTGTTTGCTGCAAGAGCTGCTTGTACATGTTGCAACTCTGATGTTGATTTGGCACAGTGCCATATAGTGGTATGTTCACTCCCAACTGACTGATAGATTGACATTTCAGTGCTTCACACTGTTATAAGCTACCTGGTTCTTCTCCACGTTAAAAAGCAAATTAAATTGCAGAGGTTGGCAGCTTAGATCCATAAGTTGTATGTGTCCATGTTAGCACAAAGTTAGCCTGCATAGACTATCATAGAATTCATACAGTGTGGAAACAGGCCCTTCAGCCCAACAAGTCCGCACCGTCACTACGAACAGTAACCCATCCAGACCCATTCTCCCAATCTATTATTCTATATTTACAAATGACTAATGCACCTAACCTACACATCCCTGGATACTATGGGCAATTTAGCATAGCCAATTCACCTAACCTGCTTTGGATTATGGGAGGAAACAAGAGCATCAGGAAGAAACCCACACAGACATGGGGAGAACAGACAGATGCCTGAGTTTGGAATCGAACCCTGGTCCCTGTTGCTGTGAGGCAGCAGTGCTAACCAATGAGCCACCTTGCCACCAACAGACATGTAGACACGTAAGATATTTGGCATTCTTAGTGTGCTGAGTGATCTGGTCAAAGAATATGGGTCATGAGTGTCCATCAGGTCCAAAATAAAATTCTTGAAGGACAGAAATGGTGTCTGAGTTGTTCCGACAGCAGGCATGTTGATGTGATCAAGCTGGTGATTTGCCGATGCAGAGTTGCCTGAAAGCGAGAGGAGGAGACTAGCCGTGGACTCTGCAGAGAAATTGCGCAGAGGAAGCAGCTCTCAGATGACTAGGACAGGCATTTAATGAGCTGTAGTCACCAGGTACATGCTCTGTTTCAACTGCCTGAATTTGTGCCATTCAACTTTTTGGTGGAGCAGAGAAGAATTGGTAGTGGGAAAGCAGGCAGGTTGGAGGCTTAAGGAAGTGCAGATACATAGAAATAAGGTTGTTGCCATTCATCGGTGAGATTGTGAAGTCACCATTTAAGGCTTCAGGGAAATATTGGGAAATGTTTTCTCAATGTTAAGAATGATTGTTTCATTCTCAACTTATTTGTTACCTTATGTGCTATTACTCTCACCATATCAGGAAGGAGAAACTTTCACACGGGGACTGAGGAGAACCCCAGCATTAGGTTTTGCTCCTCTGAGGTCCTAAGCTATTCTGTTCACGAGTACATATAACATCCATTATAGTGGATGGTACTAATGATACCAAGTGAAAGTGAGGACTGCAGATGCTGGAGATTAGAGTCGAGAGTATGGTGCTGGAAAAGCACAGCAGGTCAGGCAGCATCCAAGAAGCGGGTACTAATGATACTGCTGAGCATTAACCCTTTTAGACCCATATCCAAACAGCAGATGGCCATCTTTATGCAAAATGTTTAGCAAATCAGTTAAAATCCCAAAAGTTCTCGCTAAGAGTATTACCTTTCCTTCGACATCACATGGTGTGTGTGTAGAGAAATAGTCCTTCCCTGAGCATGGAGACCGTGGTTTGCATGTTCCTGAACCAGGCTCTGAATCAAAAAGATCAAAAAGAATGAAAGACAAATAGATAAATGTCATGGCATCTAAGCACACACAATGAATGAGATCCAATTGTGATGAATAAAAACAAGCAAAATATTTTTGATACAAATATACACAAGAAATGAGCAAGCCAAAGTACAGATAATCTTCATTCATTTTATTGTTCATGTCTTTGGGTGTAAAATTACAGCTATAACACAAGGGGCATTAGCTGATGCACCACATGGGAATAATACAACCATAAGGAGCCACATCAAAAGCAAGCATTTCTTTTCTGTTCTCTAGGTTGGTATGACTGCCTTACAGTATTAAAGGGATCAGGTGCAGACAAATTATTTCAAGCAACGATGGCTCAGGGTGTTAAGCGATTGGATTATTGACCATCTAGTTGGGGAAAGTAAGCACTTTTGACACTTACTTGAGAATTGTGAGAATGCCAGAGAAGCAAAGAGCAAAATGGGTTCTGTTATGAAGTAACCACTAGCTTTCCCTATCTGGCCAATAAGTAAAACGATTCTGCTTAGACGAAGTCCTATAGGAGCATATGGCTCTGACTAAACTGTGCTCCAGTTAAACCACACACATCCATAAACAGAGAACATATGAAAAAGGAGGCAAATGGAAATATTAAGAAGGCTTCTCATTTGCAAACCCAAAATGGTATGTCAGAAGGAACAGCAGGCATTAAATGGGTAAATTTCCTTACACAAATGACATGTACCTCTTTGTACATCAGAAAGTCAGAAGACTCAAGCCCTGATATTCGGTCGTGTGATATTAGTTTGACTTTAATATGGTTGTGTGAAATTTCTTTCTTTACCATTTTGACATATTTAAAACAAATGGACTGACACCTCTTGTAGAGAGAACAATTTTAGATGATAGTTTTAACTTTCTGTACATTTGTATCTTTACAGAAAACAAAGTGTTCCTTTGCTAATTGTGGCATGAGTGCTTAATTGCCTAAATAATATGAATGTAACTAGGGTACGATAAGATTCACAATTAATTCACTGATTATTTCAGTCATCTGTTACCTGAGTATTTATCTTTTTCACATGCTTGACATGAAGTTGCTGCTCTTGGAGAATAGGTGTTTCTTGCACATAAATGACAATGAGAGGATCCAGGTTTTGCATTAAACGTGCCTGGTTTACATGGAAAACATTCTGATGTATAGGCTACTCCTTAAAAATAAACAAACCCAGATAATTATTGACAAAGAAAGACAAAGGCTAATTAATTAAACCAGATCTCTTTTGTAACTTGCAGCTTAGTTGCATCAATTCCATTGACCAATTTTCACTTCAGTCCAGAAATGAAACTGGACACAAAACACAATGACTATATCCGTATGCCAATTTACTTTCTCCTATGGACAATTATCAAATATAATCAATGCTGCCTGCAATCAGTTCACGTTCCCAATCTCGACATTGGGTGCCATAATAACATACTTGGACTTACATTGTGTTTTTCTCATCAACCTGTTTTAAACTGCTTTGCACAAGTAGTTTGAAAATCCAAACATGGTCAAACAGGGCAAGTGTTCCACTGTTACATTAGGCACACGACAAAGTGATGAATAACATGGAGTCAGTTAGAAGATATTGCTGTGCAGCACATCAGAACAGATTGTTGATCTTCTTAACCCATGTTGCATGATATTTAACATAGCTGAGCTATCCAAATGGCCAGGTAAGGCCCATTAGTTTGAAGGGTGTAAATCATAATGCTCCAAAAGATCTAGCAAACTGGAGGAGAAAACCATGTTTCATGTACGTGAAATTAAAATGTACTCTCTCTAGATTGTAACACTTTATGCTGCATTTAGTTATAAACTCATGATAATTTTGTACAGACAAATACTCCATTATGGGAAAACTTTAACTGTGAGGATCTTTTGGTTATATATCTGTATATTTCCTGTCAGTCCATCATGATTTGAAAGGGTAGACTGCAGAAGGATTCATATATTATGATCATTACAAAATTGTATCAATAATAATTGTGCCGCAACAAAACAGCATTTCTGGTTTAAAAAGGGTTCTATTAGGTTGAACTGATTCAATGCAATTTTCCCACGTAAAAACAAGATGCTATGCATAGAAAGCAGCAGGCAACCTACAAAAGTAGTGACGATCAATAAAGTATTGATCGAAAGTAACACAATGTCTTTCAAGCAAAATTCTATTTGATCATTCAGAACTTTGCTACAAGCAAATGCCAGATTTAACAATCACAGCATGAAATATAGAATCCATCTGTTAAGAGGCTTAATAAAAATGCTTTCAAAACCTTTCAAACAGGGAGGATTTTGTTTCAAAAGACATTTTCCATCATAATTATTTAATCCTCACCCCCCCGTATCACCATTCTCTGACACATCACAAAATCAGTACATGTCAGTAATCCTGTTTTCTCTGTTATGAACAGGGTGACAGAGTAACACTGCAAAGATTCCCATATATAGTGTCTTTCTGCTAGTCATAGAGTTACATATGTCATAAACACCTGTGGTGCAAAGCTTTTGGGGAGAACCCATATTGTGCTGCTGATGACTGTGCTGGTTGTGAAAAATGGGCATCATGGTTTGGATTCAAATAGAATTAAACTCCAGTGGCTGGGGATTAAGGTCCTAAACTACTAAAATATGGTACGAGGGATTAGCACACAATAACTGTCCTTTTAAAAAGCTTCTTGAGCAGATCATTACTTGACTAAAAGATATGGCCGCACACCAGGAAACCGGCACACAGCACAATCATGGAACATGCAGATTAGCTAAAGATTATGATTTCACTCATGAACTGAAGATGCACACACAAGTCAATGAACTCCATTCACAGATGTATTTTCACATTTTTTTTTGTCATAGAAACACAGGATATAGGAGTAGTAGAAGCCCATTCAGCCTTACAAGCGTGCTCTGCCATTCAATATCATCATGGCTGATCATCCAAACTCAGTATTTTCTCTCGAGATCCTCTTTTAGTCTGAAGAAGTATATTAATACCTTCTTGGAAGTCTTGATTATTTTGGCTTCAAACATTTCCTATGCTGAGAATTCCACACGCTTACTGAAATAACTCTACAGAAGCTAGTATTCCATCCCCAAGCCACCCTTTATTTATACGTGGAGAGTCCTTGACACTAACCTAGCTTTCACAGAGTCAGCTTCAGAATGAACAGGATGTTTGACATTCTTATTCTTATCTGTCAGACAGGGCTCCCTGATTGGGGTTGTTAATCTGGTCCAAGCAGGTAACTCATACTCTATGAATTGACCTCATTACACTCACTATACTTACAACTCTCAGTGGTAAGAAATTTCTCCTCACCTCAGTCGTTAAAGGCCTAGCCTTTATCCTTAGACTGTGATCCCTGGTTCATGGACTTCATGGTCGCAAGACAAAGCTTTTCACAGGTGACAGTAAATTCAATTTAAATCAATTCATTGAGACCATCCTCCTGAATCTACCTTGTCTCATCCTGATAGACTTTTACAGGTCTCTATAAGCACCCCCTCATTCTTCTAAACTTTAAATTATATTCTAGCCAATCAAGTCTTTCCTCATGTGTTAGTTCTGACATCCAAGGAATCAGGCTAGTAAACCTTCTTTGTACTGCCTCAGTAGCCGGAATATGCTTCCTCAAATAAGGAAACCAAAACTGCACACAATACTCCAGGTGTGGTGTTAACAATGCCCTGTACAATTACAGCAAGACATCCCTGTTCCAGTACTCAAATTTCCTTGCTACGAAGGCCAACATACCATTGTCTTCCTTACTGGCTACTGCACCTACATGCTTAATTTCAGCAAATAATGTACAAGGATACCCAAGTCTCATTGCACCTGCCCCTTTTCCCAATCTGCCTCCTTGTTTTTGCTACCAAAATGGACAATCTCACACTTATTCACATTACATTGCATCTGCCATGTATATTTAACTTGTTCAAATCACATTGAAACTTCTCTGCATTCTCTTTATAGCATACCCTCCCCCCAGCTTTGTGTAATTTGCAAACTTGGAGATATCACATGAACAGCTGGAGTCCAAGCACAGATCCCTGCAGTACCCTGTTATCATGTCTGTCACTCAGAAAAAAAACCATTTATTCCTACTGTTTGTTTCCTGTCTACCAAACAGTTTTCTATCCACGTCCTATGCACTTCAAGTTTGCATTCTAATCCCTCATGTGGGACCTCATTGAAAGCCTGATTCGCCTCCTATTAAAATAATTTACTCTTTCAAGGTGGGAAACACTGGAATACCGGATAATCAGGATTTTCTTCCAGACATAGAGTCCAGAATGCCGACATGTTCAATGTATGCTTCAACCATGTGATCAGCATACCTCAGAATGTCTATTTGTTAGAATTAACTGGACAGGAGATTAATAAATTGCCTTCGTGAGGGTGAACAGCTGTCCTTTACTAGCCAATTAACCTTCTTTTCCACAGATCTCAAGCAGAGCACATGGAGTGAGATGTACCACCCATTGTGCACCACAAGTCAAAGTTGAATTCAATCCCACAGCTTGAGATGTAGGCCGGCCCAGATGGTAGAAGCAGGTTCACTTTCCTGAAAGGCATTGGTGAACCAGTGAAGTTTTTAATCAAAACAATTTGCCAGATTTCATAGTCATTTTATTTTGCTGCTGCCAACCCTTAAATTGATTCTATTCAATTTACTAGCCTGGGGGTTTGTGACTCATAAGTACTACCTTGTTGTATCCAATTTATATGAAAATAAATCTTAATAGATTCTCAAGAGATAGTCAGTTAAGTGTAATCTGGATAACCAGGACAAATGACTTGAAGCAAGTCAGATAGCAATTTGCTGTATTACTTCCAATTACTTTCTTCTCAGACAACAATAATTCAGGAAATATCTTACTTCAACATTATCAAGGAATTTTTCAGCATAAAATACTTATTTTTAAGTAGACTATTTCATTGGTTCAGTCTAGCTTCCAACATACCTGTGATGAAAATGTTCCTGATGAGAACAGGCTTTAGCATTTTCGTGCCCATTGAAAAGCCTGTTGTTCGCCAGTACAAAACATTATTTCCACGATTCAACTGTACCTGTGGAGAAAAAAAATTACCATTACAACACTTGGAAAGAATAGCAGCACAACTCTGAGGAAGTATAAGCACAAGATTTATGCAGGTCAGATGTTAACAGGATGGATATTGCAATTTAAGAACTCTGCACAGGTGCAGATTTATCAATATATAGGCAAACTTTCAACCTCAGTTTGGATCAGCCTTCGGTTATGAAAAATACAAATTTTGTTCCAATGCCACTTCTACTCTTACAAGTAAAATGAAAGTTAATCATGTAGATTAAAAGGATGCATTTAATCTATAGGCATGCTGTAAATTTGTTGTGGCTTTGTAACAATGTTAAATTTACAGTGAAAGTTTGTGATGTGAAGGCTAACCTGATGTAGGAGCAGAGTGAAGTGATATTCCCTGAAGGCAGTAAATGCACAATAATTCAGTATGGCATTACATGGAGTGCAAATCCACTGAGATGCCAAAATTACTTTGCAATATGCTTAAATTCTTTTGACACCTGGGCTCTTTCTAACCTATAAGTATCAAAAGTTCACAGAAAAATCCTTCCCTCCCTAGTCTCTAATATGTATCATCCTTGTATTAAATAGTGGCACTCTTGCATCTGGGTCACAAGGTTCTGAATCCATATCCCATATGAACTTGAACACAAAAGCATCAAGGCTGACAGTCCAGTGCAGCACAGAGAAAGTGCTACATTGTTGAAGTTGCTGTTTTTTGGGATGAGCTGCTATGCCTGCTCAGATGTACGTAAATTATCTTGTGGTACTACTTTGAAGAATTATTGGGGAACAATCCTCAGTGAACCAACTCGTAATTATTCTTCAACTGGATTTACTATATTCCTACTGGCTATGTGCAAATTAGCTGCTGCATTGCCCCTAGTCCTACAGTGTTAATTGGCTGTAAAATGTTTTAAGATATCTGATGGTTGTGAAAAGTGTTACATGATGAAGTCATTTTCTGCACATGCAGATATCCTGACAAACACAAAACTCACTTAGAAACAGGACAAATTAAGCTCCAGTCCCGAAATAAATGACAGCAGATATAACAATTCGGTCAATCACACTTGGGAAGGTGCTTCAGCTTCAACTGCTTACTCTTTTACCTTTTACCATTTGTTGTTCAGTCAACAAAAAATTTTAATTAACAAAAGGAGAAAGTGTAAAAAACAACAGATTCTGAAGTTAATCATTCAAAAGGAGATGTTGATGTAGCAGTAATGTTATCTGATTAATAATGCAGAGCCCAAGATAATACTCCCATTTCAAATCCCACCATATCATAACATAAATTCAACTAATGAATCTGGTTTTGAAAGCTAGCTAATCATGAAATGATAGCTATAATCAATTGCTGTTCAAAAACCTATCTGGTTCATTATTACCTGATTTGGGAAATAAATCTATTGTCCAGATCTGGTTTGGCTTGCCTCTGAACTGGACAAACAGGCCATTCTGTTCAAGGCCAATTAGAGATGGCCATCAAATCCCCATGAATGAATATAAAAAAGGAATTTGTGCTTTTGTACAAATGTGTTCTAACAAAGACATATCTTTTTCAAGATTAAAACTAACTGTAAATAGGGAAATGGTTGTTGGAGGGCAGTCTTATAGTACCTCTACTGTTGTTCATGGATGAGATGGGGCCAGGAGTTGACATATCAGTTGAAATGTGTTGGGTTTCCAGGTATATAAACAAAAATCATGACAAGCACAATCGTTTAGTTATTCCTTTTCGCTACATTACTTTGCACACTATCATTTAATGATGCAGCAGTAATACAACAATTATCACAAGCACAGCTTGGCAGTGGAATGGCAGCTGCCTGGATCAAAGATGGAGGCCGTCTATGTAAGCCTGGTGCACTGTGGGATCAAAGTCCTGAGCACCAGTTCACAGCAATCAATGGAGGTTTGACCTCCTGCTTCGATGACCATTGAAAACACTTGATATAACGTTTAAACTTTGAAAAAGGTTCTTTCAATGTAGTTTGTGCCAAAAACATCTCCCGATTTGACTGAGGCTTTTTCAGGTGTCCCTGTCTGGAGATACAGAGTGGAAAGAATCTGTTTTCACACCACTGGCTGCTCATGTGAGTGATCTCTTGTCAGATGGGTTTCCAAGGTCTGCGTGATGAATAAAATATTTCCAGTCCAAAATGTCCCTGATCAAATTCAATATGCAAAAGGGACCTCCAAAAGGAAAAAAAAACCTTCATAATGCATGGCAAATCACCATAAACCCCAACAGACCTCCAAAAATAACCATGAGGAATATAATGGGCTGTCTGAGTCACTGGGTGTGGGAGACTCTCTTCTTAATAGAAGGAAAACTCATCACTGCAACAGATAGGTCAACAACCTGTGCATAGTGTACATATTTGTGCAAATGGAACCAAGCAAAGAAGGCTGCATCACTGTGAAGTGATGTAACTGGCACAGCCAAATCAGCCATTTTGATGTTCAGAGTAATTCTTTTGGTTTCTCTGAACTCAAAGTGTATTAACAATGCCGATTAAAAGATCAATGATTGATTAGATTAGATTAAATTCCCTACAGTAGAGAAACAAGCCCTTTGGCCCAACAAGTCCACACTAACCTTCCAAAGCGCAATCCACCCAGATAATCCCCTACATTTATCCCTGACTAATGCACTTAACACTATAGGCAATTTAGCATGGCTAATTCACCTAACGTTTCACTGGCTTCACCCAAACTTTGTCCCTCATTCCCATTACAGATTCTGACTTGAGCTTGATCATTGAAATCAATTGGCAAAGTAAAACCAAAAAAGCTGCCATTCTGAACTACACTCATTCCCTTACTTGTGAGGGACTAAACAAGCCATATCCTCAGAGGTCAGTCTCCCCCTAGGCTTTATAAATTAGAAAACGGCTCATTACTTCAATAAAAGGGAAAACAAATTCTAATAAATGAACTGGAAATAAAATGAGGTCATGTGCAACATATATAAATTCTCTATCTTGGGATGTTTTCCAAAAATCAATAAAAAAATTTATTACAATATAGCACTGTAAATATTGACTGCTTTTCAACTTTTCCATTTTACACTCATTAATGTTAATAACCGTTGCCATTGAATACTAAGCATTCTCAATGAACATAGATTAAAACAATACTTTGGTAATGAGTTTTCAAAACAACTCTACTTATTTTGTACTAAGCTCAAAACAAAAAGCAGAATCAACACGTGCAGGAGTAAAAGCTCTGAAACTTCCTTTAATGTTGAAAATCTATTTACCCAGACTAATGTGAAGATACCTATTTAGTTTAACTTCCATGTCCAGTGAGATAAGAAACATAATGTACAATGTTAACATTTTTATTTTTAAAGCAAATGGAAGTGAATTGGCAACTATATACATGGGATTTCTGCAAATTCCCCATCAATTTAAAAAAAACACTGTACCTTTGCAGCATGACAATTATGAATTGTAGTCTGCTTCTTCACAAAATTACCCTCACAACAGAATCCCGTCATAAAAAATGAAGAGGCCACAACTGTTTGAAACAGTTGCATAAGCATAATGTTGATCAGGAACCATGGTAACAGGAGGGTGCATGCTCTGGTCTTGATGCAGTATCTAGGCAGCATGAATCATTTTCACCTATGCTGCTGCATATTTTGCATACAGATTGATTGCTGCAATTTCTCAGAGTCATGTTAACATATTCCATCTGTGCAAACTGACTTTGGTGCGGGAAACTCACTGATTCCAGGAAAGGGAGATTTGATAAAACAGCACCTTCTGGAGATCTGCAAGTAAATCCTTGCACAACAAGTGCTGGACCACAGGACAAGATTAATTTGGGATATCTGGTTGGCATGGACAAGTTGGAATGAAGGGTCTGTTTCTGTGCTGTATATCTCTATGACTCTATGACAACGGTTTAATTGATGGTACAATGCAAAATTGCTTGCTGCGCAGTAAACAGGTGCGACTATTTCAGGAGAACACATTTGGGGTGCTGCTGCTGGACGTTGAGAAGGAAGGGAGCTCAAGGTCAGTTTCCCAGCAGGAAAAAGTGAAGAAACAACGACTGTGAAGGTGGCAGAGTTGATGAACAACGTCCCCCATATTTAAAAAATATAGGAGCAAATAACAAAGTATTTTCAAGACTTGTGAAAATCTGCTATGGTAGAACCATTCAGAGTTTCTTAATGAAATTATATTGCCTTCACATGCAGGGCAGCAAACTCACCAAACTTAACAGTCTGTTCTGGCAGCAGAACATATAAGCTCGGAAAAACTGAAAGAACTGCAGATGCTAGCAATCTCTGGAAAAACTCAGCAGGTCTGGCAGAATCTGTGAAGTGAAAGCAGTGTTAACATTTCAGGTCCAGTAACCCTTCAGTGGAGATATAAGTGAAAAATCTGGCATAAATGTGACCATAATTTATTCACCATAAAAATCAAGTCCAAACCTGAGGGGATTGCTTGAGTTAGCACTCCATCTGCCCAGAAAGTATTAGCAAATGCTTTATGTACCTGCCCACAGCACTGACACACTTATCCAGCACATTCTAGTGATACCTCTATTGGGGGGCCTTGGATGTCAATATCCATGATCTGTGTGACAGTGGATCTAACAACAGCATTTAGAGCCTTGGAACAACTGTGCCCATTCTATGGATTACCTAGAAATCTAAACATCAGGGAAGTACTCATTCTAAAGCAGATTCATGCAAAGCCTCAGGCCTCTGTTCAAGGGGCCCCAATGCAGATGTCCCTGAATCTGTGTACATGTGGTGTGACCTGCAGTAGAATGAATACATCGTTAATGCCTACATTGATCCAGTCTATACACATTCCCATCACAGCCATCAACTGCACAATTATTTTTTTAGATTAGATTTAGATTAGACTTACAGTGTGGAAACAGGCCCTTCGGCCCAACAAGTCCACACCGACCCGCCGAAGTGCAACCCACCCATACCCCTACATTTTTTACCCCTACCTAACACTACAGGCAATTTAGCATGGCCAATTCACCTGACCCGCACATCTTTGGACTGTGGGATGAAACCGGAGCACCTGGAGGAAACCCACGCAGACACGGGGAGAACGTGCAAACTCCACACAGTCTGTCGCCTGAGTCGGGAATTGAACCCGGGTCTCAGGTGCTGTGAGGCAGCTGTGCTAACCACTGTGCCACCGTGCTGCCCATATGTTATGATTCCAACCTGTTTGCCATTCCCTCTCTTTTCACTGTTCCTTTGGAACACGTAATAACTCAGAAAGCCTGACTGGAAAGGAACATCATTTATTGTTGAACTCAAAATTGAGCTCTCCAGACCCACCCTTGGGTTTGCTTCTTTTTTATTTAACCTGTTTTTTGAATCAACCTGCTCAGAGATACTATTACACACCTCTGGAGCAGATGGAACTTGAACATGGGCCTCTTGGTCCAGGGGAAGGGACACTACCACTGAGCTACAAAAAGGCCCAGAAATATCAATCACTCTTTTTGTTGTTGAAGGGAGTAGAAACATGAAACACTTCATGTGAGATGTGAATACACAACCCTGGTTTACAAAGGCAGTATTTGAACCACTGAGCTAGACAGTCTGAGCTCTTTAAACTGAAATCGAACTTGACTGTTTGGTGCTATAAGACTGCAGTGCCAAACATTAAGTTACAGTGGCGCCTATGGGTTTCCTTTTCAAAAAAGTCTTTTTTTAAATTAAGCTATTTTTCTAATCAACCTGTTCAGCAATGCTATTACAAAGCTCTGGAACAGGAGTGACTTAGTTCCAAGTCGCTCAATCCAGGAGTACAGACACTACCACTGTGCCACAAGAGGGCATCCCTAGGTCTGCTTGACTGTTTTGTTTTATTTAACTTGTTTTTCTAATCAACCAGTTCAGAGATATTATTACACACCTCTGTAGCACGTGGAACTTGAACTCAGGTCTCTCAGTCCAGGGGGGAGTGAAATTAGCTCTGCATGATGAGAGGACCGCTCTAAGGTGCAAAGTCAAGAAAGATGGAAAATGTAGTTGATAGGGTTTGAATCAGCGTGGGGGGCCTCAATTGATATCAAATCCATCGCTTTAATCACTCGGCCTGGGTCTGCTTTACAAAGAGCTCTGGCATTCAGTTCCAGCTGGTAGGCCATTGCCTGTTGCCAACAGAAATTTACCCAATGAACTCCATAGGGAGATTAATTTATGATTCCTTATGGCTCTTATAGGGATAATCAAAGTACCATTATTCATTTTACCTGTACATTCTGCAACATTCCCTTTAAGTCCTTTCATGTTTTATTATATCAATCTCCTATAATAAATACGTACATTCATTTGACCACTTTTGACATCCTCAGCAGCTACAAAGTTGCTTCGTTCACAATCTACATTCCATTCTTACAAATTAAG
Source organism: Hemiscyllium ocellatum (assembly GCF_020745735.1). Classification (NCBI taxonomy): domain Eukaryota; kingdom Metazoa; phylum Chordata; class Chondrichthyes; order Orectolobiformes; family Hemiscylliidae; genus Hemiscyllium; species Hemiscyllium ocellatum. Next base: position 23,448,763 of record NC_083426.1, on the reverse strand, counting down.
CTACATGAGACTGTTTTTCTTCATTCAGGGGATGAGAGCTTGACTGGACCAGAATTTACTGTCCACCTGTAGTGAGGTGTGAAGGTAGTAGTGAGCTGTCTTCTGGCTGCAGTCCATTTAGTGTAGGAACACTCACAATGCAAGGGAGGAAGTTCCAGGATTTTGATCCAGTGACATTGAAGGAACGGTAATATGTTTCCAAGTTGGGATGGTGAGTGGATTGGCGAGGGGAACTTGCAGGTGGCGGTGTTCCTATGTTCCTGTCCTTCTAGATGATAATGACCAAGGATTGGAAGATGCTGTCTAAGGAGCCTTGCTAAATTTCGGCAAAGTAGCCTTTAGTTGGTACATCTTGCTGCTGTTGTGCGTCAATAGTGGAAGAACTGAATACTTGTGGATCTAGCATCCATCAAGCAGCTTGCCCTGCCTTGGATGATGTTAAGTTTCTTGAGCGTTGTCAGACCTATACTAATTGAAGCAATTTGGGAATATTTATTGTAATGCTGATTTGTGCCCTGTTAAATGCAATTAAACATCCTTAGTTTTTAGCAAGAATTAATCTGGAGCCTTTGCAAACCCTGATCAGAGGAAATAGAGTAAGTGACATTAATACCAGTCTCCATATATCCAAACACCAATTCAACCCATCCATATCTCACTGAAATTTGATTTGCTGATTTTGTATGTGATTGTTTTGATCTGTTTGATCTCTTTCTAATCTTCTTCATTTTTTTTTGGAGGTTTAGACAATGCTGTCCCACTAAACACATATCTTATTAAACATCCATATCTGACAGCAAATTTTTTTCTGAATAAGCAACTATGTTTTCTCTCGATACCTTTATATTCTGCAATTATGACACTTCAACAAGATGTCTGGCATGAACTGCTGAGTTACCAGAAAATATCCAAAATTCCACTGAATCACTGAGCCCAACAGTTACAATAATAGTTGCTCTGTCCTAACAGTGAATATTTTGTGCTCAATACTGAGTATTTTTCATGCACACTACAACAAAATCTTGTATTCTATAGTACCACTGTCAGTCTTAAATTGTCCCAAGATGTTTTTTCAGCGGTTTAATCTAGTAGGAACTGCAACCAATCCTAAGACTATTAGGACAGTTGGCCAACTATTGACCAAAGAAGTAGGTTTTTTTTGTAACATCTGAAAGGAAAATGTGGTGGAAAGACTAAAAGACTGTAACAAGCAATTTAAAGTTTGGATGACTGAAGACATGTTTGCCAATGGTGACGTGAAGAGGTGGGAAATGTGGAACAAGCCAGAGTTGAAAGAACACAGAGTTCTCATAAGTTTAGTACAAGGGTTGATATTCCATTATATTAACAGATATTCCCTTTTCATTGTAGCAGAAAATCTTCCAGTATTAATTAACAGTTAGAGACGTAGAGCAGCAACACAATAACCCACAAGCAGATGTATAAATACAATCTGCCTTAGGTATAGAAATGTCACCATCCAACTCAATTATAATTTGATAACAGTACAGGTAATTCCCCAGGTTACAAATGTTCTGGGATCCATTGGGAAGTTGATTTCTATGCAAGTCAGTATATAATGCATTACGAACATTCCTAAGTTGGATGTTTGTAAACTGGGGAACCCCTGTACTGCTCTCATTGCTGACGGTCAGCTTGTTTGCATTAGAGCATTGTATCAAGATTCAATACTCAAAAAGTGTTTTTATAACAATGTAAAATCTACAGATAAGTCAAAAAAAAGTATTGAAAATACTTCAAAACACTTTTCAGATTTCGACACCTACTGAATGATGATCCCATTCATTCCTTTCTGTTTTTCTTATCCATTTTGATTCACCATCCATTGCTTGACATTGGTCATTCTGAACCTGGGAAAGAAAGGGAAAACTGTATCTAAGTAAAGCCACATAGTACAGAATGAACTGAAACTACAGTTAGTCAATTTAAAAACAAATTCTTTCATTGTCCATTGGTATTGACAAATATAATTTCCATTCCATTTTGATGAATTTTTAAAAATTTATTTGTAAGGGTTGCTGCCTGGCCAGCATTTATTGCCCATCCCAAATTGCCCTTGAGAAGGTGGGGATGACCTGCCTTCTTAAACCACTGCAATTCACGTGCTATGGGTTGACCCACAATGCTGTTCAAGAGAATTGGATATGATGGGCAGAATTTCACAGTATTCCTAGCTGACCTCTGACCTGCTGTTGTAGCCACTATGTTTATGAGATAGATCCAGTTAAGTTTCTGGTCAATGGTAAGCCCAAGGATATTGATAATAGGGGATTCACTGATGGTAACACCATCGAATGTCAAGGGATGGGAGGTGATTAGATTATTTCTTATTGGTGATGGTCATAGCCTGGCATTTGTGTGGCACCAAAGTTACTTGCCATTTGTCAGCCAAAGCCTGGATATTATCCAGCTCGTTTTGCATTTGAACGTGGACTTCTTCAGTATCTGAGTCGTCGCGAATGGTGTTTAACATTGTGCATCATCAGCGAACATCCCCACTTCTGACATTCTGATGAAGAGAAGATCGTTGATGATACAGCTGAAGATAGTTGGGCCTGGGGCTCTACCCTGAGGAATCACACTGTTTTGGGGATTTTTCAACTGATTGTTTTGACACTACATTAATTTTAAATCATTTTGGTTGTACTATTATGCATATATTGTGGATGTGAATATTCAGGCAGCCTTAGTTATCAATTTGCACTTGAAATGTATTCATAAGTTTACAAACTGGTGGTCATAAGTGGGCCAAATATTTATTTATCTGCAATTAGATATTTTCATTTCTTTACAGATGGCATATTATTTCTCTACAAAATAATTTTTGAAGAAGCATATTTAGCTGAATACTGCCTTGTGGAGCAATATCAGGCAGCAGAGTGCTGAAATTCATCTATTTTGTTGACTCACCTCATTTCTGGAGCATGCCATCCTTGCGTCTGGATGGTATTAACATAAAACATATCAAACACTGCAGGTGCAAAGAGCTGCTGCAGACCTTGAAACAAACGCAGAAAAATGCTGGAAACATTCAGCTTGTCAGTTGAAATCTGTGGCCCACACCTGAAACTTCAATCTATCAGTTACCTCCGCAGGTGCTGACTGATCCTCTGAATATTACTAACATTTTTTGTTTCTGTTTTTCACACTTCTCCAAGTGCAAATATGTAGGAAATTAATAAGTTGCTCTGAGAATGATGTAGAATGGAATAAGTTGTTAACTAAAAGGGCTTGGTTACAAGAATACCAGCCTTCTATTCAAAATCTCTTTACTTTTGGAGAATATCATTCTTACAAAATCCCATGCAAGGACTGCACAAAGCACTACATGGGACAAACAGGAAGGCAGCAAACGATCCGCATCCATGGACACCAACTAGCCACGAAGCGACACGACCAGCTATCCTTAATAGCCACACACGCAGATGACAAGCAACATGAGATCGACTGGGACAACACTACTATTATAGGACAAAGTGAGGACTGCAGATGCTGGAAATCAGAGCTGAAAATGTGTTGCTAGAAAAGCGCAGCAAGTCAGGCAGCATCCGAGGAGCAGGAGAATCGACATTTCGGGCATGAGCCCTTCTTCAGGAATGAGGAAAGTGTGTCCAGGAGGCAGATAGGGAGGATGGACTTGGTGGAGGGGCGTTGGAAATGCGATTGGTGAAAGGAGGTTAAGGTGAGGGGGTAAGGTGAGGGTGATAGGCCGGAGTGGGGGTGGGCGCGGAGAGGTCAGAAAGAAGATTGCAGGTTAGGAAGGTGGTGCTGAGTTCGAGGGTTGGGACTGAGACAAGGTGGGGGGAGGGGAAATGAGGAAACTGGAGAAAGTTGAGTTCATTCCTTGTAGTTGGATTGTTCTTAGGCAGAAGATGAGGCATTCTTCCTCCAGCCATCGTGTTGCTATGGTCTGGCAATGGAGGAGTCCAAGGACCTACATGTCCTTGGTGGAGTGGGAGGGGGAGATGAAGTGTTGAGCCACGGGGGTGGTTGGGTTGGTCGGTCCGGATGTCCCAGAAGTGTTCTCTGAAACATTCCACAAGTAGGCGGATGGACTCCTCCATCGCCAGACCATAGCAACACGACGGCTGGGGGAAGAGCACCTCATCTTCCAGCTAGGAACCCTCCAACCACAAGGAATGAACTCAGATTTCTCCAGTTTCCTCATTTCCCCTCCCCCCACCTTGTCTCAGTCCCAACCCTTGAATTCAGCACCACTTTCCTAACCTACAATGTTCTTCCTGACCTCTCCGCCCCCACCCCCACTCTGGGCTATCACCCTCACCTTATCACCCTCACCTTAACCTCCTTTCACCTATCGCATTTCCAACAAGTCCCTCCTCCCTACCTTTTATCTTAGCCTGCTTGGCACACTTTCCTCATTCCTGAAGAAGGGCTCATGCCCGAAACATCGATTCTCCTGCTCCTTGGATGCTGCCTGACCTGCTGCGCTTTTCCAGCAACACATTTTCAGTTATTATAGGACAAGCCAAACAAAGAACAGCCAGGAAATTCCTAGAGGCATGGCACACATCCACAGATTCAATCAATAAGCACATCAACCTGGACCCGATATACTGACACTGCAACAGACAGCTGGAACTGACAACCGGAAGCGGCAGAGACAAACTACTATAAATGCCGGAGGAAACATCACAGAAGCGCTTCACAGGAGGCTCCCAAGCACTGAGGACGTCACCTAGACAGGGGACGAAATGTCTGCAACACAAATTCCCAGCTCAGCGAACAAAACCACAACATCATTCTTAGTGGTGATTAATTACTGGTTGCTCACCTGAACCAACTAGTTAACCAAGTTTTGTGAGCTTGCAACTGATGAGCAGGTCCCAAGTTGATCTTCAATTGGAGAACTCCAGTTATGCAAACATTTAAATAATACTGCACTTTTTTGTATCAGAAACTTACTTCTTGTAAATACCAGAAACTGTGCAGCAAAGTAAATATCACTAGGCATATACAGTAAACAACGCTGAAAAATATGAACTATGGAAGGATGGGTTTGCTAGGGATATAAATGACAGTGACATTGCTGAAAACCTTATCATTCATTCAGGGGTAAATCACATCTCAGCACAATGTTCCCTGTTTAATGGCTTTGATCCCAAAGACTGAGAAACATTCATTAAAGTCAGAATGTTATAACTCAGTAAAATTATTAACTTTTTTTCAGAAGTCATAGAAAGGAATCATTATCACGCCAAAATTTATTGCTCACCCCTAACTGATCCTTGAGGAAGTGGTAGTGAGCCACCTAAATTAGATTAGATTAGATTACTTACAGTGTGGAAACAGGCCCTTCGGCCCAACAAGTCCACACCGACCCGCCGAAGCGCAACCCACCCATACCCCTACATTTACCCCTTACCTAACACTATGGGCAATTTAGCATGGCCAATTCACCTGACCCGCACATCTTTGGACTAGTAAACTAAGGCAACTCATTGCTTCTTAGATTTTGGAGTCACACCTGTAGCAAACCAGGTAAGGTTAGCAGATTTCCTTCCCTAAAAGACATTTCTGAATCCAATGTTATGAACACCTAGTATGTTTATGACCCCAATTAACCTGAGTTTAAATTCCTCAGTCACAATAGTGCTTTTGAACTCATTACTCCAGATTATCTGTTCAGGCCTTTAGTTTACTAGTCCTGTGCAATTGCCACTATCCTGCCCTACCAATCGTAATGATCATTCTTGAATGATTTAGCATGCCAAGGGACAATTTAATGGGAAAATAAAATGGCACATTATTTGTTGAGTTGATTTGAATGATTTCAATCATTTTTTGGGAGTGGGCAATTTGCAATATTTTAGGATAACTTGTGCCATTGAGATCTATTTCAACTGACAGCTTTGATTAATGATGCAGTTTTGAAAAAATCTTTGTTCGAGTCTTGTCATAAAGAATTTCAACCAGTCTCATATCGTAAGTCCTTCCATTTCCTACCTCATTGTGCTATTATACAAATTGGCCGTACATCGTGGGTTTATGTTAAAAAAAATGTCCTAAATGTTGCCAGTTAGGTTGTTTGGGAACCAATGATTTTGTTTTAGCGCAGCCTTTGCTACATTTAGAAGTATCTTCATTCTTTATTCTATAAAGTCGTAATTTGTAATAAATTAAATTTGATTGTTTGTTGCTTATATCATAGTAACTGGTAATGCAGAGCCTTTCCTGTACATAGTATGTGAACTATGATGCACAGCCCCAGCCAATCACTACATGCCTGCACAACACCAGAAACATTTCAGTGTTTACCCTGCAGCGAAACTGCTGCAGATACTGAGCACAGACTTCAGTCAGACTGGAAGAGCAGGTTCATCTATGGATTATAATTTTTCAAGAGCATAACGAGCATTGGGAACTAGCTCATATTGTAATAACTGACGGGAAGTGAAGTGGGATAAATATTACCCTACAGATCAAAATAGACCATACAAAGCTAAAAAATACCACCCAAAACAGGCAGAACTCAAATGGAGTAAGTGTTGTGACACAGAAAATGGGAAGGAATGATGAACTTGTTTGATTTTTTTGTAGTGTGTTTTCATTCATTGTGGACTGTGATGTTGAAAGCTTCTTATTATTCACTGTGGTCCCAGAAGCATACTGCATGGACTCTGGCAGTGATATCTAGTGGCTGAGATGTTTGGCCTCCAACAACCATGTTAAGTACGATTCTGGCCCTGCCGAATTTTACCTTGGATCTTCACTAACCACAGTTTTATCAAGATTTCTTCGTGCCACACAAATATGCTGTCCAGAAAGATGTGTCTTAAATAGAATATGTCTGACTTTCTGCATCAATTTGTTTAAAGTCAGCATTAACCGCTTAGCTAGGAGATTTAAAACAATATTGGGACAAACTTTGATGGGACAAATAAGCTTTACTCAACTTTAAATGTTCTTATATAATTAATGGCACCATTACTTTATTAGGGTAACAACATCGTTTTAAATGCTACAATTAAGTAACGCTTTATGGAACTCACTAGCTAACCAAAACTTTTTTCTTTACTATTTTCTTGCATATTTCCTTTTATTTTTCTTCTGAAGGGCAATGAAAATAGCGAAAGAGGTTCTGACACCACTGACTCTCATTTTCTATTCCAGACGTAACAACTTATTCTCAAAGAAGTCAGTGCTCTTCAAATAAAAAGCCTGTCATCACTTACAAAAAATTCAAAGTAAATGCTGGTATCTGGATATTGATATTCAAACGAGATGCTGCCTGATCGTTTCAGGTTCACTGCATACATCAGAGTGGCTGTGCATTCATCACTGTTGGATGCCACGAAATCACCTTTAAGGGTCCATTTTGACCTAGCAAAAAATGCAGAGAATAGTACAAAGTACACAATACATGAAAACAGGCATGTGTTAGTACACTAAAAATAATAACTGGCAAATCTTTGAGCTGCAATAACTATGCATCAAACAACCGGTATTGACAAGTGTACTGATGTGTGGGGCTGTTAGTATTGACATGATTGCATAAATGACAACTATAGCTGAAGATGCAAGAGTACATAAGAAAAATAACAAGTATATTTATTCCTAAGGCAGGTGTAACTTTATTTTCTACTCATGTTTGTTTTGAAATATAGTGGACTTTGCGTTGTATCAGGTTGATTTTTTTGTTCCTTTCACCGGACGTTTTTCTCTCCTCTCTGCCGCCAAGATACTGTTGACTATCGCTGTTGTATGATTGCACCAGTGTTACTTACACATTAGTATCTTTCTCAAGCATTAGTAATGGGTGAGCTTCAATGAGTGAGTTCCTCAGTTACACGTGTCATCACACTGAAATCTTGGATTTCAGCAAAGGTCAGGACTGTGACTTCCTGAGCAGCTCTCCACATTTCAAGCCCAGAGTTATCAGTTTCAATTTGTCCTCTATTTTGATCAGATTAGCTAAAGATCATGGTCAGTTTTTCATGCAATCTAAATCCATTCACCCAAGCTTAAAATTGATTCCCAAATCTAGGGGGAACTAGCTATTTGGATATCGAGCTGGCTTGAAGGTACAGAGGGTAGTGGTGGAGGCCTGTGACCAGTGGTGTGCCACAAGGATTGGTGCTGGGTCCACTGCTTTTCATTATTTATATAAATGATTTGGATGGGAGCACAGGAAATACAACTATTAAGTTTGCAGATGACAACAAAGTTGGAGGTATTGTGGACAATGAAGAAGTTACGTCAGACTATAGTGGGATGTTGATCAGATAGGCCAATGGGCTGAGGAGTGGCAAATGGAGTTTAATTTAGATAAATGTAAGGTGCTGTATTTTGGAAAGGCAAATCAGCAGGACTTATACACTTAATGGTAAGGTCCTGGAGAGTGTTGCTGAACAAAAAGATCTTGGAGTGCAGATTCATAGATCCTTAAAAATGGAGTTTCAGGCAGAAATAATAGTGAGGATGATGTTTGGTATGCTTGCCTTTATTGGACCAAGCATTGAGTGTAGGAGTTCGGAGGTTATGTTGCGGCTGTACAGGACAATAGTTAGTCCGCTTTTGGAATATTGTGTGCAATTCTGGTCTCCCTCCTATCGGAAGGATATTGTGAAATTTGAAAGAGTTCAGAAAAGATTTACAAGGATGATTCCAGGGTTAAAGGATTTGAGCTACAGGGAGAGGCTGAAAAGGCTGGAACGGGTATCCCTAGAGCATCAGAGGCTGAGGGGCGACCTTATAGAGGTTTATAAAATCATGAGGGGCAGCATAGGGTAAATAGACAATATCTTTTTCCTGGGTGGGGGTAGTCAATAACTAGAAATCATAGGTTTAGGGTGAGAGGGGAAAATTGTAAAAGAGACCTGAGGGGCAACCTTTTCACACAAAGGTTGTGTGTGTATGGAATGAGTTGCCAGAGGAAGTAGTGGAGGCTCGACAATTATAACATTTAAAAGGCATCTGGATGGGTACATGAATAGGAAGGGATAAAAGGGATATGGGTCCAGTGCTGGCAAATAGACTAGATTAGGTTAGGATATCTGGTCAGCATGGACAATTTGGACCAGAGTAAGTTTCCGTGCTGTACAACTCTATGACTATAAATACTACTGGGTTTTAATGACAGTGTGTTTCTCAATCACTCATAGTCAACAATCGAGGAAGCTATAAGAATTACCCAGTGGAGATAGTTTACTTCTCCTTGGCTTTCTCGAATTGCTACATTTGTTGAGTTAAAAATCACACAACACCAGGTTATAGTCCAACAGGTTTAATTGGAAGCACACTAGCTTTTGGAGCGACGCTCCTTCATCAGGTGATGAAGGAGCGTCGCTCCAAAAGCTAGTGTGCTTCCAATTAAACCTGTTGGACTATAACCTGGTGTTGTGTGATTTTTAACTTTGTACACCCCAGTCCAACACCGGATCTCCAAATCATGACTACATTTGCTGAGATTTGGAACTCAGCTGAATAAAGGAGCAAAACATTACCCAGCTTCCTTGGAATATATTGGATATACATAGGATACTAAAATGTAGAATTTGTTTCTGCCTCTTAAAGGATTAATAATTCCAGTTGTCTTGTTTTGACTACTCTTGCACAAGCTAAAATTACAGTCATGTAGTCCTCATCTGTTTCTACACATCCCGATTTACGAAAACAATTTAATCAGGTAACTTAAAACAATTTTGCATTCACTGTGTTTTTTGAGATGATTTTCCTTTCAAATTCATTTGCAACTATGAACTACACAACCAAAATGCTTACAAAACAGCTTTACTCAACACCCTTAACCTAAGCATTTACTTAGGAAAAGGCTGTATTTCAAGAATAGACTGCATTTTTGCATAATAAGCTTTGCTCTAATTACATGCAACAGGCCGCAAAAGGCCTTGATTCTATAGTTGATCTGGAATTTTTTTCGAATGGGGCAGATAAAGTTAAAAATTTAGTCTTAGCTATTGCCTTTTTGATTTTCTTTGCTGTTTTTGTGGAGTAAGGGGTTAAAGCATCTTCAATTATCACCACGGAGCATATGTATAGGGAACCATGTCATGATGTTTTCAGATCACATGGAACTCAGAGTTGAATATGTAGGGTTTCCAGAGATGCCTTCTCTTACCATCAGATGTACATAATGTATGTCACCAATAACGTTTGTTTCTGTTCACTGATATGGCTGTGGAGTACCTTTTTACAGCAATTTTGTGTCTGTTTCTGTATATTTATCACTCAGTACATGAAAGGTGCAGGTTCTGGGTTTCACTGGCTAGGTCAATATCTATCACCTATCCTTAGTTGTTGTTTTTATTATTTACTCCTGAGACCAGGATTGAAAAGTGGTGGTGAGCTGTCCTCTTGAACTGCTGCAATCCATTTAGTAGGGGAAACCCCACAATACTGTTTGGGAGGCAGTTCCAGGATTTTGACCCAAAGAAAGATTGGCAATGCATTTCTGAGTCAGGAACGCAAATGGCAAGGAATGGTATTTGCTGGTTGTGGTATTCCCATGTATCTACCACCTTTGTTCTTCTAGACAATAGTGGGCCTGGGTTTGAAAGGTGCTGTCTAAGGGATATGGGCCAAAAGCTAGCAAATGGGACTAGATTAATTTAAGATATCTGCTCGGCATGGACAAGTTAGACCGAAGGGTCTATTTCCGTGCTATCCATCTCTCTGACTCTGACTCTAAGGAGCCTTGATGAATTTCTGCAGTCCATCTTGTAGATGTCACACGCTGCTGCTATTGACCATCAGTGGTGGATTGTGTGAATGCTTATGGATGTGGTACCAATCCAGCAGACTGGATGATGTCAAGATTCTTGGAGCTGTACTCATCCAGACAAGTGGAAAGTATTTCATCAGATTCCTGACTTATGCTGGTAGATAGACTTTGAAAAATTAGAAGCTGAGATACTTGTTGTGGTATTCCTGCGCTTGTAGCTCTGTTTCTGGCCAATGGTAACCCCCCCCCCCACCAATATGTTGATAGTGGCAGAATCAGCAATGGCAATGCCATTGAATGTCAATGGAATTTGGTTGGAGATCATCATTGACTGGTACATATGTGATGTGAACGTTACTTGCCGCTTGCCAACTCAAACCTGGATATTGTCCAGGTTTTGTTACATTTGGGTATAGACTGTTTCAGTACCTGAGGAGTCATGAGTAGTGCTAAACTTTGTGCAGCAAACATTTCCACTTCTGACCTTATGATGGACTGAAGGCCACTGACGAAGCAACTGAAAGTGGTTGGGCTTAGAACACTACCCTGAGGGGCAGCCTTGAAGTCAAGGACAGTCACTCTTGCCTCCCATCCAGAATTCAGCCCTTTTGTCGCTGGCTATAATGAGGTCTATAGCTTTCTAACTTTGTCCCAATTTTCTCTACAGATTTTCCATATTTCCTGAGGTTCTCACAATGGTAAAAGCATTCAACCAATGGAAAATATTGAGGCTTATGTCTGAGATTTTCCAATATATGTCCTGAGTAGTTGAAGCTCCATTCTGGGAGTCTGCATTCACATAAATTGCTGTTGTCAAGTGTTAAAAGTGATCGAATATCTATCCCACAGGAACTTAGAATAATGGGTTTTGTATGTTTCACGCACTGCACTGTTGCTGTCACATGGTAAAAGCATAGCGCACCTTGCCTACTGCACAATAAACTGTAAGAATGCAGTGATGATAATAAATCATGACAGCACAGATGGGAGTTACCAGTTCTCCCAGTAATTTGCTAAAGACTGTTGTCTGTCTATACGTTGATGTACCTACATGGTGCAATTCTCAGTTGATTCGTTGTCTGGTGACTCTAGAGCCGTTCCTGTGTTGACAAATCCTGATGGTAGCTCATCCCACTCATTGAATTCAATGCCAGTGCCGAGAGAGTAAGTACCAGCAGCACATTCTTTGCATGATTGGTTCTTCATGTCTAAGAACTGACCAGCTTCACAGGAAAACGCTACATAAATATAGAAAGTCAGTATCAGAACTTGGCAAGATGTGTGAAAGTCGCCAAAACTTGTGCAAATCTATCATGTATTCTCAAATAACTTGAGTTTATCTGTAAGAGTTTCAGCAGGCATTTCCCATTTAGTGATCGCTACTGGAGAATACTTGGATCATTCCAGATCCAACTGTGAATCAAGAAAGGTGGAGGAACTCAAGAAAATTGCAATCACCAGGGAAATGCCACTGAGTAGGTTGTCAAAGCTGCAGGCTCTGATGGATTTCTAGGTCTTGATGGACTTCATCCTTGCAGCTTAAAAGAAATGGTTCGTGAGATGGTTGATGCATTGATTCTGGATTAGTGGTGCTGGAAGAGCACAGCAGTTCAGGCAGCATCCGAGGAGCAGTAAAATCGACGTTTTGGGCAAAAGCCCTTCATCAGGAAGGGCTTTTGCCCGAAACGTCGATTTTACTGCTCCTCGGATGCTGTCTGAACTGCTGTGCTCTTCAGCACCACTAATCCAGAATCTGGTTTCCAGCATCTGCAGTCATTGTTTTTACCTAGTTGATGTATTGATTCTAATTTTCCAAAATTCTCTAGATTCTGGAATGGTTCCAAAAATTGTGAAAAGAGAAAATAGAGCCAAGGGAGGGGGACAAAAAGCAGGTAGGTCAGGTTAATATCTGTCACAGGGAAGATGTAAAAGCTGTTATTGAAGATATTAAAGTGGGGTACTATGAATAATTTGAGGTAATCAGGCAGAATTTTAGTGAAAGGCATAGGGGCCCGGTGGTTAGCACTGCTGCCTAATAGCACCAAGGATCCGGGTTCAATACTATCCTCAGGCCACAGTCTGTGTGGAGTTGACACATTCTCCCATGTCTGGGTGCTCTAGTTTCCTCCCACATTCTAATGATGTGCAGGTTATGTGAACTGACCATGCTAAATTGCCCATAGTGTTCAGGGATATGCAAGTTAGGTGTATTAGTGAGGGGTAAATGTAAAGTAATAGGGTAGGGGGATGGGTCTGTGTGCTTTACTCTTCAGAGGGTCGGTGTGGACTTGTTAGGCCTGTTTCCACACTGTAGTGATACATGAAAATCATGTTTAATCAACTTATTGGAGTTCTTTGAGAGAGCAACTTGTGCTGTATGCAATGGGGAAGTGGTGGATTTATACTGTCCTTACATTTCTGGAAGGCACTTGACAAGGTCCAACCTCAAAAATTGCTGTGGAAAATGAAAGCCAGTGGCATAGGGGCTTACACATTGACATAGACAGAGATTGGTTAACTCATAGGAAATAGAGACCAGGCACAAATTGATCATTTTCTGGTTGGCAACTTGTAATGACTCGTGTGCTACAGGGATTATTGCTGGGGTCTCAAATTTTTACAATTTACGTCAAGGACTTGGAAGAAAGCATTGAATGTATGGTTGTTAAATATGCTGGCAACGCAGGTAGAAAACTAAGTTGTGAAGAGGACCTCAGGGGGCTAGAAGACAACATAGATAGATTCAGTTACTGTGCAAAGATTTCAAAGATTTGGAAAATGAGTAAAAATTGGGAAAACGTGAAATTGTTCATTCTATAGTCATTGAATTATACAGCATGGAAACAGACCCTTCAGTCTGACTAATCCACACCAACCATGTTCCCAAACTAAACTAATCCTATTTGCCTACTTTTGGCCCATATCCCTCCAAATCTTTCCTATGCATGTACTTATCCAAATGCCTTATAAATGTTGTAACTATACTTGCATCCACCACTTCCTCTGGCAATTCATTGCAGACACCAACCACTCTCTGTGGAAAAAGGTTGCCTTCAAGTCCTTTTCAAAACTTCCTTCTCTCACCTTAAAAATACGTCCCCTAGTTTGAACTCCCCCACCCTAGGGAAAAGACCCATGCTATTCATTTTAACTGTGCCCCTCATGATTTGATAAACCTCTACAAGATCCCCTCAACTTCCTATGCTCCAGTGAAAAAAGTCCCAGCCTATCCAGCCTTGCCCAATAACTCAAACCCACCATCTCCAATTTAATAATATCCTTCGTATTTCAGGGTGACCAGAACTGCACATTACTCCAGAGGAGGCCTCACCAACCTCAACATGACAATCCAACTCCTGTACTGAAAGGTCTGAGCAATAAGTTAAATGCCCTCTTAATCACCCTAATGACCTGTTTTCAAAGAATTGAAAAGAATTTCAAAGAATTGTCTGAACCACTGGGTCTCTCTGTTCTACAATACTACCCAGGGTCCTATATTACTTGTATATTCTGCCTTTGTTTGTTTTACCAAAATACAATACCTAGCATTTAATCAAATTAACTCCATCTGCTACTCCTCAGCCCATTGACCCAATTGATCAAGATTATTTTGTAATCTTAGATAACCTTCTTCACTGTCCACTATACCACCAATTATGGTGTTATCCGCAGGTTTATTGTCCACGCCCCCATATTCTCATCTAAATTGTTTACATAAATGACAACTAAAAGTGGATCCAATACCGATTCCTGCGGAACACCACTGGTCACAGGTTTCTAGACCCCCACTAGCACTCTGTCTCCCACAGTCAAGCCAAATTTGTATTCAATTAGCAAGCTCACACTGACTCCCATGTGATCTAACTTTACTAATTAGTTTACCAATCAGAACCCTGTCAAACGCTTTACTCAATTCCATGTAAACAATATCTACTGCTGTGCTCTCACCAGTCTTCTCGGTACTTTCTCAAAAAAACTCAATCAATTTTGTGAGGCATGAGTTCCCTCATACAAAACCACGCTGACTATGCTTAATCAGTCCTGGGCTCTCCAAATGCATGTAAATCCGATCTTTCAGAATCACCTCCAACAACTTACCCATCAGCAATATCAGGTTCATGGGCCTATAGTTCCCAGGCTTCTCTTTACAGCCTTTCTTAAGTAAAGGCAAAACATTTGCCACGCTCCAATCCTCTGGCACTCCACCAGGGTTATATTTGATACAAATACTTCTGCTAGGGACCCACAATTTCTTCCCTGACTTCCCTCAATATACTAGGTAGACTTGATCAGGACCCAGAGATTTAAAAATCTTTATGTAACTTCAGCATTTCCTCTTCTGTAATGTCCACTGTTTTCAAAACATCAATATTTATTTCCCAGAGTTCTCTAGACTCAATTTCTTCCTCCACTGTAAAATTTGACACAAAATATTCATTTAAGATCACTCGCATCTCCTGAGGTTCAACACATACACGATCTCATTGATCTTTAAAGGGTCCTATTCTCTCTCTATTTGCTCTTTTTTCCTTTAATGTACCTGTTGAATTTCTTTGGATTATCTGTAACCTTATTTGCTATCTCATATTTCCTTTTTGCGCCAATTGATTTCCCTCTTAAGAATATCCTTCAACTGATCCATTTGATCCTAGTTGTCTAAATCTAATGTATGATTCTTCATATTCTCACCCTTTTGAAAGCCTCTCACTTGTCAGTGAACCATTTACCTGCAAACAGTCCACTCCAATTAACTTTTGAAAGTTCTTGTCTCATACTATTAAAATTTGCTGTCCTCTAATTAAGAACATTAACTTTTATGGAAGGTTTATCCTTTTCCATAGCTATTTTAAAATTAATAGAATTATGACCACTAATCCCAAAATGTCTCCCTACTAACACTTCAGTCATTTGTGCTCCCTATTTCCCAAGAGAAGGACAAGTTTTGCTCCTTCTCTAGTAGATACCTTTACATATTGATAAGGGAAGTTTTCTTGAACACATTTAACAAATACCTCACCATCCAAACTTTATACACTCTGGCAATCCCAGTCAACGTTTAGAATATTAAGGTAATTTACAATTACAATCCTACTATTGTTACAAAATTCTGAGATCTCTTTACATATTTGTTTCTCAAATTCTTTCTGACTATTGGACAGCCTATAGTACAATCCCAACAAGATGATCATCCATTCTTATTTCTAATTTTTAGCCATATAGTTTCACTAGACAATCCCTCAGAAATATCCTTTCTAATTACAGCAATAATGCTTTCCTTAATCAAAAATGCCATCTCCGCACCATTTTTCTATCCTTTCTATAGCATCTAAAACCCAGAATATTGAGCTGTCAGTCCGTCTTTCAGCCAAGTTTCTGTCATAGCTATGGCATCCCAGTCCATGTTCCAAAACATGCTGTATTCATCAGCCTTACCTGTGAGATCCGTTGCAGTGAAATAAATGTAGTTTAATTCTTCAGATTTACCTCATTCTCTAACTTGCTCTTGTCAGTCTTTTCTAATTAACTTGCCTCTTTTCTGATTCAGAAACATCCTCATCTGTCTTTCTATTTTTACTGCTACTAAGGAATCCCACAACCCCCAACATTGGTTCCAAAATAGAACTAGCAAATCTCCCTGCCAAGATATTGGTCCTTTTCCAGTTCAGGTGAAAACTATCCCTTTTGAACAGGTCTTTTTTGCCTCAGAAGAGATCCCAATGATCCAAAAATCTGAATCCTTGCATAATGCACCATCGCCTCAGCCACTGATTTACCCACCCTATTTTTTTATTCCTACTTTCATTGGGAATGAAGTCCTTTTAAATGATAGATACAACAAAGACAAACTACAAGTTTTTCTGTAACCCACAGCGACATGAATGATCACTCATGAAAACTCTATCTTCTTTGTGAGGCCATCATTTCTTTTTTGACAATCTGATTCTGCTTTATCTCAAACGCTTTCTCTCTTGGTGTCGGTTAGAGAAAAACTTGTAGGGTTTGTCTTTGTTGTATCTATCATTTTAAATGAAGCGGTTTAATCTTCTATCTAGCCTCTTATATTCACTCTGCAAACCCTTAGCCTTTAGACTGTCCCTACGCTAATTCTGCTGCATCTCCATTTCTGACTCATCTGGTCTGTCTTTGAGGAGTCCTAACAAACTCTAATTTACGTATTAATGCACAAAATAAGGATCTGTACAGCTCCCTGGTGCAATTTTTCCATTCTTCTCTTTGCATCTCGATAACATGTGACATGTTGGTACCAAAGTTACATCATCCTATCATGAATGTATGCATTCCAATTATACTAATGCTAGCAGCTATGGAAAGTAACCATTTTGTCGCCTGGAGGTTGTAACATTTAAATCGGCAAATGTTTCAAGGTTGACACATTCAACTTTGCATGAGGACAAGGGTGGGGCCCTGTTATGAGGCTTCAATAGATTACGCAGATCAGTTCAAGGGTCAGTGAACAGCAATTAGTCAGAGATTTAGTCAGGAGCAAAGGAAAACAATTTGGCTAATTCCATACAGCTGAAATGCTGTTGTTAGCTCTGAGGGGTTTGGGGCTCATAAAGGGAACCTAGGAGTGGTTTGATGTTTCATGCATTTGGAGCTTTGGGAAGCCCTGAGGCATTTATCCACCCAAGGAAGCTGTAAGGAAACACTGCAACAGAAGGAAAACCTGCAAGCAATGATTATCTGTTCATAAAGCGAGCAGTTACTACAAGGATTGCCTATGAGTGGTGGGGCTCTCTTCAGAATGAATAGAGAGCTGGAATTGTGTTGGGGATGACATGCTGGAGGACAGCCTGATCTAGTAGAATACAGACTCAGGAGATGGGACTGAGGAGCTGGGAAGTGATTAGTCATTGAGTCTGTCTGAATTTGAGCAGCGTTTGAGAGAAATCAGAATCGGATTGTCAAAAGAGAAATGATAGCCTCGCAAGGAAGATAGAATTTTCATAAGTGATCATTCATGTCTGTATGGCTTACAGAAAAACTTGTAGAGTTTGTCTTTGTTGTATCTATCATTTTTCATGCAGCTTGTCATATGTTCTACTATACTTTTCCTGTTCATATTTATCATATTTGTTGCCTAGGGAGAAGCAATGGTCCAGTGGTATTATCTAGAGACACAGATAATGTTCTGGGGAGCCAGGCTCAAATCCCACCACAGTAGATGTGAAATTTTAATTCAATGAAAATCTGAAATTAAGAATCCATGGTTAATTGTCAGAAAAACGGGTTCACTAATGTCCCTTAGAGAAGGAAACTACCATATATACCTGATCTGGCCTATGTGTAATTCCACATCCACAACAATGTGGTTGACTCTTAACTGCTGGCCGAGCCAGTGACACCTTTATCCCATGAGCGAATCAAAAAGTTCATTCTCAATGTATAAACTATATTATTGATTGTTCCCTTTGCTGACATTTGCATAGTAAAAACTTCTTCAGTTGTTCAAGAATTGAAACATCTTGTGATCTGATTCTTCCAGTAAATAGCTGAGATTTTGTATGTTATTTATGTTAAGAAACAAAGTGTTAGTGGTTCCTGTTGACCATAAATTATTTGAAGGTCTCCTTCAGGATTGTATTCAAATTTGGAGGTCTGGCCTGAGATGGTAACAACTTTCCAAAATCATCTGTCTAGTGAAATAAACTGTCAATTCATTTTGCCAAGTAATTTCACGATTATATCAGATCACCAGAATCGCAAACATAAGGTGGAGTCTTTTGAGTTAGGCAGATATTATACACACCAGCTGCAAAGCACTGAAACACCTGAACTGACTATGCTTGAAACATCGATTCTCCTGCTCCTTGGATGCTGCCTGAGTGGCTGTGCTTTTCCAGAATCACAGTCTTTGTCACTGGCTTGTGTGCCCATCAGCAATTAAGTGGACAACAGTGCTCCATTCTCGTTACTAAGGACCTCAGGATAAGACATTCTAGCCTTTGCTCAGCAATGCCATAGAGGAGGCCATGACTGCTGCCAATACAGTATCAACCAGACTCGCAGAATGGGACAGAGTTAAATGTGGTTGGCCTGCATTTGTTTCCATCCTTGATTGCCCTTAAACTGAATGGATTACCAAGCTTATCCAGAGGGCAGTTAAGAGTCAACCATATTGTTGAGAATCTGGAGTCAAACATAGGTCATACCTGGTAAGGATGTCAGAATTTCTTCACCAAAGGATGTTAGTGAACCAGACAGGCTTTTTACAGCAATTGATGATATTTTCATGGTCACTGTTTTGAGACTAGCTTGCAATTCTAGAATTAGTTACTAATAGCTGCTCTGATGAGATTGGAAATCATATCCCCAGAAAATTATTTCAGGACTTTGGATTTCTTGTTCAGTGATATGACGATTAGGTACCATCTCTTCTTGTATGACATTTTATATAGTTGCACAGTTGAAAATTGACTTTTAAAAATTGTTTCAGTGAATACTGTCTTATTTTAGAAATGTTATTACATTGGAATGCCAGTTTGTTTTAATTCAGAATTCATCTGAATGTGCTGACTTATATCTTTGAATGTTAAGATGACAGGGCAGTCCATTCTAAGGTTTTTTTCCAGTCTCTTATTAAAATATATATATTCAAAATAAAGTTGGATTTAATAAGACCAGATAGATATCAAATACTTTAAACTATAGATGATTATATTTGTCTTTTTTTTACTCCATTAAACAGATCAAACTCAAAACTTTGTCATTTGTTAGTTCAGATTCTTTAAACTTACGTACAAAGTACCAAGCCAGAATTTATTGCCTAAGTGTCTTGTTAGGTCATTTTAGAGAACAATTAAATAATAAATAAATTGTTGTGGATCTGAACTCACATGTAAGGAGGTCAGATTTCCTACTGTAAAGGACAATAGTGAATTAGATGGGTCTTTTTTCACCACAATCAATGGTGGTTTTATTGCCACCATTCCTGATTGACAGCTTTTCATTTCAGCTGCTGTGGTCAGATTTGAACCCTTGTCCTTGGGATGTTATCTTGGACCTCTAGATAATAAACCCTTTCAGCCCCGAATGCAAATAATAAAATACCAATGAATAGAAGAATTGCCACTTTAACACTTTTCAAATCCAGTCATGCCACTGCGAGGCTACGGTAAAAATGTGAAACCCTATGTTAATTATCCTAAAGCTTGCAGAGATCTTGTTTGTGATGAGTAATTCGAATGTACCACAATCCAGGTCTCCATCAAGCTGCTGGAAGTTGAAATATACTTTTTGATCATGATTTGATTATTATTCTAAAGCTTCCATTACATCACTGACCAATACTTTTAAAACTCAGATATGTGGACATCTTCCTCATGTGAAAATCGCAATATCCAAATGGAGATGAGTAAAAAGGAACATAGGATTGGTTCAGCTAGCATCCTAATCAACCTAATTAATTATATTTATCACATGTTAATGTTTCTCACATATTTGGCAATTTATACAATCTTCTATTTGAGTATTAGACTTACCAACATATTTGATGCAACAAATAACAAAATGCAAAATTGCTCCATCATGTTAGTTTTTTTTATATACAAAACACAAAACTCTGGATTAGAACTAAATTATGGAAAATACCACATATGCCTCTGGGTATTTTTCTTAAATACACAAATGATCAAACTACAATTTGAATTTTAGCAAGTAGCTTACAGCATTCGGTGCCTTTGACTGGGTCTGGCAGTCCTGTGCAGGTCCCTGGAGAGTGAGGCACAGCTACTCTCCACCTGGAGCCAACACTGTCACACTCTGTGTATTCATAGTAGTAATCTGACTGAAAAACATGAGAAACATTCCACATTAAAACACAATCCATAAAAATACCTATACAGGTAAAAATGCCCAAGCCACATACAGATTAATATGCAATAAACACTTAAACAATGACTTTGTGGGTGGCATTCAAATCAAAAATGTCTAAATACTAGAAATATGATAAGCAAATCGTATGCAAAGTTATATGAAACGCATTAAGAATATGAGGTGAAGTAATTCTCAAATAGCAAAAAAAGGAACAATTTTCCATTTTGTAAACATAAAGCAATTACTTTGGTTCACCACCAATTTCACAGTGTATCAATTCTCTTCTTAATTCAGTGTTAGATTATGTCTCGAAGTTGGAATGTTTAAACATATTTAACCATTAAACTGAGAAAGATTGCCCAATTTATCAATAAGTTTTGAAAAATAGGTAATACAAATTGTTAAAAGTACTGCTTGTCAGAGTGTATTGTTGACCAGTTGTGGTAACCAGTAGCTGATTTATAACCATTACAAGAATAGAAAAGTTGGGTAAGATGTTTAAGGTCTGCACTGCACTTCTCCTGTTTCTGTTTTATGAGGTCTAGCCATTGGCAATGCACTGGCTTCAAAATCCAGTACAAGACTTATGCAAAAAATCTATGATACTCTTCCATGCAGGACTGAGGGAGCGCTACATCATGAGAAAGTACTGGGCAACATCTTATCGGGGCCTGAGTGACATGAGTTATGGCAGGATTTGTGGCAGAATTCGATGGGAGATACGGTGAAGCTCATCTCACTGCACTTTTAATGCATCTGCTGAGCAGCGCAGTGAATTCCTTGTGAGGCAGAAGTGAGCTGCCAATTAAAGCTGATTATTGGTGGTTAAATGCCTTGTTAGTGATCCATTTCACTTCAGTAACTTCCGTCTTTCGATCTTAACAAATGCACCGAGCATGATCAATATCAAGAAATCTCAGTGTGGAAAATAAATGCAGGTATCGGACGAATTCAGCTCGCCATTTGGTCCAAATGACCTCCATGTTGGACACTGGGTACCAACATCTCAAGGCACATTCAATAGGCACTAACTGAGCACAAATCACATTGACGATTGTTAGCATCCAAAATATGCCAGTCTTTAAGAACCCTCATGGCACATCACTGTTCACTTACAGTGCCTATCTATATTCCAATGTTACATCTTGGGCTCCTTTTTTTATTCCTTCAGGGAAGCTCTAGACTGACAGTGCTTGTGTGGGTACACAACAGGCACCAGTCTTATAGTGGAAATCTGCTGAGTACTGAGTTGTTCTGGGACGGTGCATGGTAAGATCAGGATAGAATCAAAAGTATAGGAAGCAATGGGTGGGATAGGCAGTGAGTGAAACAAGTTTGGTAAGATACTGTGAGAAATTTCACTCGGCCTCGCAGCAAGATTCCCTCCAAAGAACTCTCACACAGCTCGCACTTTGACAGAAAGGAAGAAAGAATCAGCCTACTGTCCTTTCATGTCCATGTTCCTGTGGGTATAAAGCTTGGTTTCAGTATTTGAAGGTAAGCAGGGGTTTCTCAACGGTCACAAGCCATGGATTAGCTGGTCTTCGATCGTATTTGCCATTTGGGATTCTAACTGCTGTTCACAATAGCTGTCAACCATGGATTTGAAGCACAAGATAATGGGTTTAAGCCCTTTCCACAACTACACCATAAAAATCAAGATCGACCTCCCAATGACAAGGTTCTGCATTATCAAAGGTACTGTCTCTCAAAGGAGACATTATACTGGGAGCCACATTTTTGGTGAATGTAAATGATCCCACGGATCATTGGCCAGTATTTATCCTTGAATCAACAAATAAAGCTGTTTATTTGGTCAGTCAGATTTTGGCAATGCTGTTGGCCGTGTTGTCTGCAAATTAGCTTCTGTATTTATTTCTTTTAGTTTTGCACAAATTAAACTTTTAGTATTCAAATCCTTAGGAGAAAGTGAGGACTGCAGATGCTGGAGATCAGAGCTGAAAAATGTGTTGCTGGAAAAGCGCAGCAGGTCAGGCAGCATCCAAGGAGCAGGAGAATCAATGTTTCGGGCATATGCCCTTCTTCAGGAATCTAAATTCCTGATTCCTGAAGAAGGGCTTATGCCCAAAACGTCGATTCTCCAGTTCCTTGGATGCTGCCTGACCTGCTGCGCTTTTCCAGCAACAAATTTTTTGGCAGTATTCAAATCCTTTACAACATCGGGGACTGCATGAGGCTCACTGCAGAAATGGCTCAGCATGGGGACCAGAAGCCCTAGAACCCTCACTGTTTGATTTGTCACTTCTGTTAGTAGTTACAATGCAATAGTTTGTAAGAACCTATTTCTATCTTAAATTGATTTGGCAACATAATGATGCACTTGGCCTCCACAGCCTTCTACAGCAATGCATTCCACAGATTCACCACCTTCTGGTTAAAGAAATTCCTTTTCATCTCAGTTCTAAAGGGTCAACCCTTCACTCTGAGGTTGTGTCCTTGGATCTTAGTCTCTCCTATGTCTTCTCCACGTCCATTCTATCCAGGCCTCTCATTACTCTGTCAGCTTTAGTAAGATCCCCCCTCATCCTTGTAAATTCCATTGAGTATTGACGCAGAGTCCTCAACTGCTCCTCGTGATGACGAGCTCTTCATCCTGGCATCATTCTTATAGACCTGCTCTGTATCCTCTCCAACACTCACATCCTCAATTAGATAGGGGACGCAAAACTGCTCACAATATTACAAGTACTGCCCACAATATTCCAAAACGTTCAACACATAGCACCACATATTCAGGTTGTATTGTAATTATGTGGCATTGTTTTACCAATTGGTCAACAAATTTAGTTGTGTCTAAATTTATTTTCTCATCGGGAGTAAATCTGCCAGTTTTTAGGCATTGTCAAATGTGGACAGAAATCATGCTCCTGCACTTCAACATCTCCTGTTTCAAATATTTATTTTTGAACTTACATTCACCCTCAGCTAATTTCCATTCAAATGAAATGACAGCTGCTACCAGCGTTATAAATCTATCTTCAAACAAACAAGAAATTTATTCAACATTTGTAATAATTTATCAAAGATATTCTGATGTCATTAATTCCGTACATTATAAGTTATGCTGTAGACACATAGATTCATGGTCTGGGCGCTGATCTGATATCGCGGATTTCGATCCTTTACATATCCTAGCAGCTCTTCCATGACGTGGACACCAAGATAAGATTGAAGCATTTGTTATTATCTTCAGCCAGAAATGCCAAAGGTGTGATCCAGCGTGCCTCCTCCTTAAGTCCCCAGCATCAAAAATGCCAATCTTCAATGAATTTGATTCAGTCCACATAACATTAAGAAACAACTTAAGGTGTTGGATATAGCAAATGTCATAAACCTTGACAATATTCCAGCAGCAGTACTGAGGAGGTCTTGTGCCACATTTGGCAGCATTCCAACTCCAGGGTCCAGCTCAGGTTTCAAGTCCTTCTATGATGACCACAGACAGTGCGTCATTATGTTGCCAAATCAATTTGTTAGCTATTTTTAAATCCTTCTGAGATGCTTGTGATAGGTGATAAGAGCAGGAGAGCTTCCTGATCAGTCAGAACCACGGTAGTGGTTACAGTGCACCAGTCTCCCCATGTTAAAAGTGTCAACACTACCTCCACTTGCCTCAACCAAGTGTAATTCTTGCTCCAAGAAATTTTCACAGGAACAACGACATGATCCCCAGAATACCCTCCCCACCAATGCCACCATACCACCACACCAATACCAACCCCCCCCCCCACCAACACCACCACCTCCCCCTGCTAGCACCGCTTCCCCCAATCAAACTGTAGTAATGCAGCTACAACTCTTACATATAATGTGGAAAATTGACTAGGTATGTCCTATCTGCAAAAAAAACTGGACAAATATTCCTGCCCTGTTAGTCACCAGCATAGTGATGGAAAGTGCCATCATCATCGCAATCAAGCAACATTTATAGAAAAATAATCTATTCACCTCAGTTTGGATTTTGCAAGGGTCACTCACATTATTTCAAACTTCTTCCAAACAGTTAGAAAAGAGGTACACTCAAGAGGTCACCTAAGAGGTCACTGACATCAAGGCAATATTTGAGCATCAATTGCCATTCCTCAGATTGAGAAGCAGGAAGACATTAAGGCTTGAGCTGATGAGTGACAAATAAATTTTATGTTGCACACAAGTGCCAGGCAATAACATTCCTGATGAAGAAATTATGCCCGAAAATGTGACTCTCCTGCTCCTTGGATGCTGCCTGACTTGCTGTGCTTATCTAGCGCCACATTTCGACTTTGATCTCCAGCATTGCAGTCCTCACTTTCTCCCAAAAACCAATTCCAATCAGGAAGAGTCAAACCATCATCTCTTGACATTCAATGGCATTATCATTGTGGAATCTGTAACTATAAAGTTCCAGGGTGGGCAGGGTTACCATTAACCAGAAACTGAATTGGACCAGCCATATAAATATTATATGAGACTACAAGAGTAGGTCAGATGCTGGGAATTCTGAGGGTATATCTCACCTCTTAAAACCTTTCTACCATTTTAAGGATAAAAATAAAGTGCAAAACATACTCCACTCACCTGAATGTATGCATCTTTAACAAGACTCAGGAAGCTTTACACCAGTATCAAGCAGTCCACTTGATAGATGCAAATCTATCCATATTATTCCTCAGGCAGCATCTTACTTGTTAAGCAGGAACTGAATACAGGTAAATGTGACAACAACACAGCTGTTTCTGGACCGTAACTATAGCTGCCTTGTAGTGGATTCAACTATCTTTATAGCTTATGGATAGGACTGTAGTTAAAACATGGAGTGCAACTTGTTATGATTTCCTCAAATGTGCACACCCAGACATAACTAAGCAGAGAGGTCCAGCCCACCTAAATCTCATCTTGAAGCAAATTCATAGAACATGCTTCCAAAACAATTTTAAGAATTTGAACTTCAATATCTAGCTTTATATTAAGGAAATTTACGTCGAGTCTTTGAGGAGAACTGCACAGAATATTCAATTTTGTATTAACAATGATATGACCTGCTATATATGGGAGTGCAGTTAAGGCCTCTACTTGTGCAACTGTGCTAGAACTAAGCTTTCTCTAAACAGGCACAAGAAGGGAAACTCAATTCAGAAACAAATTCAGTTCAGGGGCACACCAATTTCGTGAAATGGAGCACGTTTGATTACATTGCTTTTAAAACTAGCAGAAAATGATCTTTGGTGGAATGAAGTTGTGTTTGAAATTCCTTGGTCAATTCTATTGGTTTGGCTGATTTTAGGTGAAATGCACCTTTGCAATAGTCCACTCCAAGTTTTGCCACATTAACATTTACTTTGAAGCTAAAATGTGATAACTTCCTTTAAAAATCATTTTTATTGTATTCTATAACTGAATAAACTATTTAGTAAGCCCATAAAAATAGGAATGAGTAGACTTTTCAGCCCCTTGGGCATGGTCCACCATTCAACTGACTAATCTGATGTTCCTCACATCTACTTTCCTGCAATTTCTCCATTACCCTTGATCGTCCTACTAATCAAGAATCCATCTCAGCCTTAAAATATACACAAGACCCTGCCCCCACAGCTGTCTGTGGCAAGGAGTTCCAAAAACTATAACCGAAAAAGAAATTTCTCCTCATCTCAGTATTAAATTGGTACCCTTTATTCTGAGACTATGCCTTCTGGTCCTAGACTCTCCTATGAGGGAAAACATCCTACTTTATTCCTATATAAATAAAATCATGAGAAGGAATAAGAATTGCAACGTACAAATTGTAGCTGATATGTGAAGATCAACTCCATACATTGGACAAGACTTTGTTTCATTTATGCACAGTGCACCCTGAACAAAAGTGTAGCTTATTGTTGTTTGTTAGCCTGGAAATGTAATTTAGGTTACACACTCTGGATAAATTAACCTCCTTGCAAAAGAAGTCATTTGTCAAATATCTATCAAGAGGTGGAGTAATTGAACAACACCTGCTTTATTAACTCACATATATATGTACTAGTTTTGTCAAGTAAAGCTTGCAACTATACTGAGGTTGCAAATTATGAAGTAATTTTCTTTTCCGGAGATGAAGAAATGCATCATGCTTGGAATATGAGTATAGTCTATTTGTTCAACAATTGAGTACTATTTTCCCCTTAACTATTATCAGTTCCTTTTTTTAACATTTCTTTAATGTTTTGTACGTATGAAATGCAATAGGTTTAACTATGCAAAGCAAATTGGGTTAATAATCTGTTCATAATAATGCTAGATTGTGGTTTTAAGTCCTTTTCTTTACAAGTATCAAAATGACGGTTTATAACGCACTGACTGTAAAACTGCATTCTGTACAAATTTCAATATTAAGTGATAGCATTTCTTTATTGTCATTATGCATGGTGGTAGGAATGAAATGAATTTCTAAATCTGTTACAGAAAATGGCTTGTATAATATACAAGAGGTTAGAAACGTCAATATAGAATTAACTTTGCATCACCTCACAACAATTCAATTTTACCCTGACAGAGCAATGATCACAAATGGATATTTTAATAATTATTTGCTCCTAATGCAAAGTATCTCCTGCCAGGAAGCATTTCAGGAATTAAGGGAGATCACTCCCACAACATACTTTCCATGAATATTATTATTAAGAAAGTTGCAGGAGTGGTGCAAATTTGTAGAACTGGTCCAAATTCAAATGACAATGCCAAGTCCATATTGGAATCCAGGAGATGCTAGGGTAAAACATAGAGAAGGACTGTTCAGGCTGGGTTTGACATTTTATTATTTGTCCATTGAACCACCTTGAGCACTTCATAAATTTCAACATAACTTTTTTTTAGTGGTTTGAGAAAGTTTATCCTTCTAGCCAGGCAGTATAAATCAGATGTTTTTAGATTAACTACAGTGTAGAAACAGGCCCTTCAGCCCAACAAGTCCACACCGACCCTCTAAAGAGTAACCCAACCAGTCCCACTTCCCTCTGACTAATGCACCTAACACTATGGGCAATTTAGCATGGCCAATTCACCTGACCTGCACGTCTTTGTGACTATGGGAAGAAACCAGAACACCCGGTGGAACTCACATAGACACAGGGAGAACGTACAAACTCCACACAGACAGTTGTCCAAGGTTGGAATCAAACCTGGGACCCTGGTGCTGTGAGGCAGCAGTGATAACCACTGAGCCACTGTTACTGGCTACAAAGTAGATTCTGCAGCAAAACTGCAGCCCATCTACCTTACATTGGGCACAGTCTATTAGCATAATTATTAGGGAAAAAAATCCATTTGATCAAACCTGCCAGATCTTCAGCTAATCATTTTAACCTAAGCGAATCATATATTTAATTCTACTCTATTTGAATTGAAGAAAAATGTGCATAATCTCAAATTGTGGAGCTGAACAACTACAAATAAAAAATCTACACAAAGGAATATTTCTGATCTTTACATTGTGATGTGAACTCAGCCAGATGCTAATGTTACAACACATAAAGCCTTTTAAAACCCAGCAGTATGTGTTTACTTTCTCAGAGATAGTCAATTATCTACACTGGGCCACCCTTTTGAATATCTGTTATCATTTCAGATAATGTCTTCATTTCACATTAGGGAAAAATGCACTAGCAGCTGGTAAAATAGAAGATTTTACTCATTATTCTCATCTGCAAGATTCTCATCTGATAAGTGCATAAAGGCAACAAATGTAATATTCAGGAATCTGGACATTACCTGAGAAATGCAATATGTTATTTAATAATTTAATTCAAAGTTCCGTATCAACCAGTGAATGTTACCTTGATACAAATAGCCATTACTTTTGAATGACTAAACATTTACCCATCAAGTATATGAGGATAAAAATTGCAATTGTCTTTACTTAATGGCATACGCATTCAGAAAGTTCTGCTTTGCATACTTCTATAACTGATAATAAATCAAAAGGATATCTTCAAGCTTTTAGCTAATTTGGCTTGATATCTCTCCTCTTATCATCATTAATGTCATGAAAATGCACTCTGAAAGTACACAGTTGAACCCTCATTAATTCCCTGAACCTTCTCAAGCAGTATTATAAAATTGTCGAAAGATGATACATCGGACCTGTTGAGAAGCAAACATTTTATACAATATTAATACTTCTACGATACGTACATTGATGCTTTAATTCACAATATTGCTAGAACACGTGTGGCAATATTGAACCAAATCAAACTCTTCAGGCAAAATTTAGTGAAATCAAATTTCTCATAACATGCTGATTTTGGCAGGGAGGCTGCTTTGATGTCAGGGAAGGGGTAAATTTGGGACAGCAGCAGGCCAGGCATTTCCTTCTCAACAAAGCAGACATCACTATGAATATTAACCTCACCAATGCTTTGCTATAATGCTGCAGGTCTTTCTGCTGATCACAGAGTTTGGATGAGTGAGATGATGACCAGCACCTTTGAATAAAAAGGCACTTTATTTAAAAAATAAGGGCAGTGAGAATCTTATCTGCTCTGGCCTACATGTGACTCCAGACCCACACCAATTGATTGATTCTTAACACATCACCTGACAATTAGGGATGGGTAATACATGCTGGCCAAGCCATTGAGTTCACCCCATGAGTGAGCTCAATGAAATCAACAAGCACGCTTGGAAGATGCCAATGAAATGAGCAGCAGTATTGTGGGCCCCCACAACTGCATTGAGGGTCATTGACCTCATGGGGCCAAGAGAGTGAAGTGGCAAACCACAATCAGATGCCAGCCTCCAAACTATGAATTGCTCATCATTCTTTCACACATCACACTTCAGTGCAACACCTCCACTCATTCCACTCTCTCAAGGCATTCCCTCGCATCCATATGTGTATAGCCAACAATGAATTTGCTCTCATCTTGTTGCTATCCCACATGCACCTCACACTGACCCTCCACAAATGTTGCATCCTTCCTCCTGTAAAAATGCCATCTTTTATTCCCAATATTTCCACCTCTGCTGCATCTGTTCCCAGCATGACCAATTCCACATCAGAAAGTCCCAGATGGCCTCCTTCTTCCACAAACACAACTTCCCTTCCCACATGGTTGATGATGCCCTCTAGCGCATCTCCTCCACTTCACAGACAAACGCCTTGAACCCCACCCCTCCCAACGGAACAAGGACAGAAACCCCTGGTCCTCACCTTCATCCCACCAACCTCCGCACACAAGGCATCATCTTCCACTACTTCTGCCATCTCCAAGCGGACCCCACCACCAGAGATATATTTCCCTCCCCACCCCTATCAGTGTTCCAAAAAGACCATTCCCTCCGAGACTCCCTCGTCAGCTCCATACCACCCACCAGCCTACACCCTAATCCTGACACCATTCCCTGCCACTGCAGGAAGTGCAAATCCTGCGGCCACACCACTCCTCTCATCTCTGGCCAAGGCCCCAAGGGACCCTTCCACAACCATCAGAAATTTACCTGTACCTCTACCAGTGTCATTGACTCCATCCAATGCACCCGGTGTGATCTCCTCTTGCAGATCATTTCAGAGAGCATCTCTGGGACACCCACACCCACTAACCCCACCACCCCGTGGCTGAACACTCTCACTCCGTCAAGGACATGTAGGTCTATGGCCTCCTCCACCACCAAACCATTACCACCCGACACCTGGAGGAGGAATGCCTCATATTCCCCCTTGGGACCCTGCAACTACACAGAATAAATGTGGATTTCAACAGCTTCCTCATTTCCCCTCCCCCCATATTATCTCAGTCTCAAGCCTCCAACTCGGTACCATCCTCTGGACCTATCCATCACTCCCCCTCTGACCTATCTCCTTCACCCTCACCTTCATCTACCTATTGCTTTCCTAGCTACCTGCCCCCGAACCCACCCATCCCCTCCCATTTTCTCTCAGCCCCGACCCACAAGCCTCAATCCTGATGAAGGGCTTATGCCCGAACGTCGATTCTCCTGCTCTTCAGATGCTGCCTGACCTGCAGTACTTTTCCAGCACGACACTCTCGACCCCCTCCGCTTCACACAGCTATCAAATGCCTTCTCTCCCACAGGAGAAGTGAGTGCACAGCTGAAATGAGAGGCACAGAACTGAGAGAGCTCTGCAGGAGGAAGTTGGGAAGATCAGCAGGATGATCTATAGCAATGGAGAGATGGTGTCTCCCATATATCTGGTGATAATCATAATTAACTTATTTTGCTAGTAAACATTTTTATTTATTCCTGCTCATTTCAAAGATAAACAATTTTAGGTTTCACTGAGCTTAAAACAGCCATCTATCTAACTGGATCTAGCCTGGAAAGTAACACTACTGACTGTATTTCGATTGGGCAGTGGTCCAAGCTCTTCAGTGTATTTCCACATTCAGCCTGGTGCACAGTGCTTCAGGGGCAAAGTGTCTTTCTGTGAGGTGCAAAAATAGTCCATTTGAAGTTGGACATCTGTGGAACTATGTCACAAACAAAACTACAGACAAATGTTTGCAGAGAGGGTTGGCAAGTGCTCAGGAAAGGACCAGCATGAGAGTTAGAGGGCTATAGGTAGACAATAGGTGAGCGGAGTGGTGCAGCAATGTTTGATTCTCAGAATAATATCTGGACATTACTGGATCATATCATCATCCAGAGATGGGGGTCGGTGTGATGAAAGGTGTCCGATAAGTATACTCATATATAAATATTTTCAGAACTTTGATTTCAAACGGGCTCCATATCGGTGTTGGTCACTTCTGTGAAGGGTTTAAAAATTAACTAGGTCAGTCAGTATTTCTAGAACCATAGCTAATTCCAATATATGTCAGACAGTAGGGAACCCTGAAGTGTTTCAAGAAGATTGTTAGTACTATACTTGGTCTACATCTAAGAGTGTAAACATTAAGGGCCATTAACGTGTTTTTGGTTTGGGATAATCAAGTATTCATTTTGACGGAGAAATCGAGGGAACGGAAGTTTTTGAACATTTGTAGAGGATACCTGACTCGAGTCAAAAGTATGATATAGTTTCTCAACTAAAAAGAATATAATACAGTTCAGTAAATAAGTTAGCTCAGTAGAAAGTTAGTTTGAGTAACTTCCAAGCCTGGATATTTGGTTAGATATCATCAGATTGTTATAAGTTTGAGAAAATCCTTTCAATTTGTAAGTGGTTATGCAAGAAGACTTCACAGTTCACATGAAAGATCTGAGAATAGATTAGATTACTATGGAAACAGGCCATTTGGCCCAACAAGTCCACCCAGACCCATTCCCCTACATGTAACACGACAGGCAATTTAGCATGGCCAATTCACCTAATCTGCACATTTTTGGACTGTGGGAGGAAACCGGAGCAAACCCGGGGAGAATGTGCAAACTCCACGCAGCCAGTCGCCTGAGGCTGAATTGAACCTGGGTCTCTGGCGCTGTGAGGCAGCAGTGCTAGCCACTGTGCCACCGTGCTGTTGAGCTAATTGAGTCGAACTTGAAGATTTGAGTTAAAGGAGTAATCTCTCTGGTTTTGACACTGTAACGTGATGGTGTTGGGGAATGGATTAAAACCTTTGCATTGTTGTGTGTTGTAAGATACATATTCTATGTTCTGTATACAGGTAGCTTGGTTTGTCATATTTTCTTCTTTCCTATTATGTCATAAGCCTCTGTTTTACTGTCAATAAAAATCTGCAGCCTTGTGTGCTTATGCTTCAGAAACTGACTACCACATGTAATGAAAACAAGTACTATCTGTCAAGCCAGGTTTCATTCAGAAATCTGACTTTCCCAGCAGTAACATGTACTAGGATCATAACATTATGCCGCACAAATGCCTGATCCAATCTGTTCTTGTTTCCCCTTTTCTAAGTAGAATTTAAATGTCTCCAAAACTGTTTTGTTATTTGCGGAGGGATGTTATTCCAGCCTTTTTAGGCATATAATGTGCATCAAGATGGAGAATGGGAAAAATTTCTGCTCCTTTTTTTGAGGTATTTTAGGTGTTGGATGTGGTTTCCTTGAATTCCAGGAGCAGCAATTACTGTTTTACATGCTGTTGCATTGTTTTGGAACTTTGGAAAAAAAAGTCAAAACAACAACAGTTTTTAAAGGGAGAAGGACAGACGAAGCACATGATGAGGTCAGTGCAGGAGAGAGGGAGAGAGAGAAACTGACACAGCAGTGAACCTGCACAGTTACTGCCTTTGCTGTTTGAACTCATGTATCGCTGAACGTTGGAGTGCGTCTGGGAAAATTAACAAACAGTGAAATTCACAACTGATCTTGGATGAACTGTTTGGACAAAGTTCGCAGCACAGAAACAGAAAAGTATATTAGTTTTAAGGGTGACCTACAGAAAATCTGCAGTAGTGAGTAGAGTGTGTTCTTTCTTGATTGTATGTTTTTGAGATATATCTCTTGATTAAACTTAAAATATTAGCCATAACTACTAATTTAACCTGGGGCAGTGTTTTGGAGAGGAATAAAACAGTGTTATTTTCTGGGTCTGTAGATTGTGAAGGAGCAAAAATGGCCTTTAGTAGAGTGATATGCGCTTCTTGTCAGATGTAGGAGTTTAAAGAGAGTTTAAAGGTTACTGTGGATTATATCTACAATAGATGCTGTTGGCTGCGAATCTTATCAGATGAATGGATTGGTTGAAGAGACAGTTAGAAGCAATGAGGACTTTACAATAGCAACAGTATATGATGGATGGCAGTTAAAGGAAGTGGGGGGGGGGGGGGGGGGGGGGAAGTTCAGACACAGTCACATAGATGGGTTAACTCCAAGAAAGGTAAGAGAGGCAGGCAGCTAGTGCAGAAGACTTCTGTGGCTATACCCATTTCAAATAAGTATGCTGTTTTGGAAAATGTAGGGGGCGATGGATTCTCAGGGGAACGTAGCACGAACAGCCAAGTTTCTGGTATTGAGACTGGCTCTAATGCAATCAAGGATAAGTCGACTTCCAAGAGATCAATTGTGTTAGGGGACTCTCTAGTCTGAGGTACAGACAAACATTTCTGCGGCCAGCAGCAATAAATCAGAATGGTGTGTTGCTTCCCTGGTGCCAGGTTCAATGATGTATCACAGAGGGTGCAGAATGTTCTCAAGGGGGAGAGGGCCAGCAAGAGGTCATTGTCCTCATTGGAACCAATGATAGTTGAAAGCAAAAGGTTGAGATTCTGAAGGGAGATTACAAAGAGTTAAGCATGATTTTAAAAAGAAGATCCTCGCGAGTAGTAATATCTGGATTATTCCCGGTGCTATGAGGTACTGAGGGCAGGGATAGGAGGATAGAGCAGATAAATGCAGGCTGAGGAGCTGGTGTATGGGAGAAGGATTCACATTTTTGGATCATTGGAATCTCTTTTGGAGTAGAAGTGACCTGTACAAGAAGGACGGATTGCACCTAAATTGGAAGGGGGCTAATATACTGGCAGGGAGATTTGCGAGAGCTGCTTGGGAGGATTTAAACTAGTAAGGTGAGGGGGTGGGACCCAGGGAGATAGTGAGGAAAGAGATCAATCTGAGACTGGTACAAGTTGAGAAAAGAAGCGAGTCAAACAGTCAGGGCAGGCAGGGACAAGGTAGGACTAATAAATTAAACTGCATTTATTTCAATGCAAGGGGCCTAGCAGGGAAGGCAGATGAACTCAGGGCATGGTTAGGAACATGGGACTGGGATATCATAGCAATTACAGAAACATGGCTCAGGGATGGGCAGGACTGGCAGATTAATGTTCCAGGATACAAATGCTACAGGAAGGATAGAAAGGGAGGCAAGAAAGGAGGGGGAGTGGCGTTTTTGATAAGGGATAGCATTACAGCTATGCAGAGGGAGGATATTCCTGGAAATATATCCAAGGACGTTTTTTGGGTGGAACTGAGAAATAAGAAAGGGATGATCACCTTATTGGGATTGCATTATAGACCCCTAATAGTCAGAGGGAAATTAAGAAACAACCTTGTAAAGAGATCTCAGCTATCTGTAAGAATAATAGGGTAGTTATGGTAGGGGATTTTAACTTTCCAAACATACACCTGGACAGGAATTTGTTAAGTATGTACAAGACAATTTTCTGATTCAGTATGTGGATGTACCTACTAGTCAAGGTACAAAACCTGACCTACTCTTGGGAAATAAGGCAGGGCAGGTGACTGAGGTGTCAGTGGGGGAGCTCTTTGGGACCAGCGACCATAATTCTATTAGTTTTAAAATAGTGATGGAAAAGGATAGACCAGATGTAAAAGTTGAAGTTCTAAATTGGAGAAAGGCCAATTTTGACGCTATTAGGCAAGAGCTTTCGAAAGCTGATTGGGGGCAAATGTTCGCAGATAAAGGGACAGCTGGAAAATGGGAAGCCTTCAGAAATGAGATAACGAGAGTCCAGAGAAAGTATATTCCTGTTAGGGTGAAAGGGAAGACTGGTAACTATAGGGAATGCTGGATGACTAAAGAAATTGAGGGTTTGTCAGAGGAGTTTAAAGAGAGTTTAAAATGCTGTTGGATGCAAATCTTATCAGATCGAGTGGATTGGTTGGAGAGACAAATAGAAGTGATTAGGAATTTGCAACAGCTACAGTATGTGATGGATGGCAGTTATAGAAAGGGGGGAAGTCTCAGATACAGTCACATAGATGGGTTAACTCCAGGAAGGGTAAGAGAGGTAGGCAGCTAGAGCAGGAGTCTTTTGTGGATATACCCATTTCAAACAAGTATGCTGTTTTGGAAAATGTAGGGGATGATGGATTCTCAGGGGAATGTACCACGACCAGCCACGTTTCTGGTATTGAGACTGGCTCGAATGCAACGAGAGGTACGTCGGCTTCCAAGAGATCAATTTGTGTTAGTGGATTCGGTAGTCTGAGGTACAGACAGACGTTTCTGTGGCCAGCAGAGAAAAAGCAGAATGGTGTGTTGTTTCCCTGGTGCCAGGGTCAAGGATGTCTCAGAGAGGGTGCAGAATGTTCTCACGGGGCCAGCAGGAGGTCATTGTCCACATTGGAACCAACGACATTGGAAGGGAAAAGGCTGAGACTCTGAAGGGAGATTACAGAGAATTAGATAGAATTTTAAAAAGGAGGTCCTCAAGGGTAGTAATATCTGGATTACTCCCAGTGCTATGAGCTAGTGAGGGCAGGAATAAGAGGATAGAGCAGATGAATGCATGGCTGAGGAGCTGGTGTATGGGAGAAGGATTCATATTTTTGGATCATTGGAATCTCTTTTGGGGTAGAAGTGACCTGTACAAGAAGGACGGGTTGCACCTAAATTGGAAGGGGACTAATATATTGGAAGGGAAATTTGCTAGAACTGCCTGGGAGCATTTAAACTAGTAAGGTGGCGGGAGGTGGGGGGGGGGGAACCCAGGGAGATAGTGAGGAAAGAGATCGATCTGAGATGGGTACAGCTGAGAACAGAAGTGAGTCAAACAGTCAGGGCAGGGACAAAGTAGGACTAATAAATTAAACTGCATTTATTTCAATGCAAGCGGCCTAACAGGGAAGGCAGACGAACTCAGGGCATGTAAAGGAACATGGAACTGGGATATCATAGCAATTAGGGAAACAAATTTGTAAGGAGATCTCAGCTATCTGTAAGAATAGTAGGGTGGTTATGGTAGGGGATTTTAACTTTCCAAACATAGACTGGGACTGCCATAGTGTTAAATGTTTAGATGGAGAGGAATTTCTCAAGTGTGTACAAGACAATTTTCTGATTCAGTATTTGGATGTACGGACTAGAGAAGGTGCAAAACTTGACCTACTCTTGGGAAATAAGGCAGGGCAGGTGATGAGGTGTCAGTGGGGGAGCACTTTGGGGCCAGCAACCATAATTCTATTTGTTTTAAAATAGTGATGGAAAAGGATAGACCAGATCTAAAAGTTGAAGTTCTAAATTGGAGAAAGGCCAATTTTGAAGGTATTAGGCAAAAACTTTCGAAAGCTGATTGGGGGCAGATGTTCGCAGGTAAAGGGACAGTTGGAAAATGGGAAGCCTTCAGAAATGAGATAACAAGGATCCAGGGAAAGTATATTCCTGTCAGGGTGAAAGGGAAGGCTGGTAGGTATAGGGAATGCTGGATGACGAAAGAAATTGAGGGTTTGCTTAAGAGAAAGAAGGAAGCATATGTCAGGTACAGACAGGATAGATTGAGCGAATCTTTAGAAGAGTATAAAGAAAGTAGGAGTATACTTAAGAGGGAAATCAGGAGGGCAAAATGGGGACATGAGATAGCTTTGGCAAACAGAATTAAGGAGAATCCAAAGGGGTTTTACAAATATATTAAGGACAAAAGGGTAACTAGGGAGAGAATTGAGCCCCTCAAAGATCAGCAAGGAGGCCTTTGTGTGGAGTCATAGAAAATGGGGGAGATACTAAGTGAGTATTTTGCTTCAGTATTTACTGGGGAAAAGGATATGGAAGATATAGACTGTAGGGAAATAGATGGTGACAGCATGCAAAACGTCCAGATTACAGAGGAGGAAGTGCTGGATGTCTTGAAACGCATAAAGATGGATAAATCCCCAGGACCTGATCAGGTGTACCTGAGAACTCCGTGGGAAGCTAGAGAAGTGATTGCTGGGCCTCTTGCTGAGATATTTGTATCATCGATAGTCACAGGTGAGGTGCCAGAAGACTGGAGGTTGGCAAACGTGGTGCCACTGTTTAAGAAGGGTGGTAAGGACAAGCCAGGACCAGTAAGCCTGACCTCGGTGGTGGGCAAGTTGCTGGAGAGAATCCTGAGGGACAGGATGTACATGTATTTGGAAAGGCAAGGACTGATTTGGGATAGTCAACATGGCTTTGTGCAGGGGAAATCATGTCTCACAAACTTGACTGAGTTTTTTTGATGAAGTAACAAAGAAGATTGATGAGGGCAGAGCAGTAGATGTGATCTATATGGACTTCAGTAAGGCGTTCAACAAGGTTCCCCATGGAAGACTGATTAGCAAGGTTAGATCTCATGGAATACAGGGAGAACTAGCCATTTGGATAAAGAACTGGCTCAAAGGTAGAAGACAGACGGTGGTGGTGGAGGGTTGTTTTTCAGACTGGACGCCTGTGATCAGTGGAGTGCCACAAGGATTGGTGCTGGGCCCTCTACTTTTTGTCATTTACATAAATGATTTGGATGCGAGCATAAGAGGTACAGTTAGTAAGTTTGCAGATGACACCAAAATTGGAGGTGTAGTGGACAGTGAAGAGGGTTACCTCAGATTACAACAGGATCTTGACCAGATGGGCCAATGGGCTGAGAAGTGGCAGATGGAGTTTAATTCAGATAAATGCGAGGTGCTGCAGTTTGGGAAAGCAGATCTTAGCAGGACTTAATGGTAAAGTCCTAGGGAGTGTTGCTGAATAGAGAGACCTTGGAGCACAGTTTCATAGCTCCTTGAAAGTGGAGTCGCAAGTAGATAGGATAGTGAAGAAGGTGTTTGGAATGCTTTTTTTTACTGGTCAGAGTATTGAGTACAGGAGTTGGGAGGTCATGTTGCGGCTCTACAGGACATTGGTTAGGCCACTGTTGGAATATTGTGTGCAATTCTGGTCTCCTTCCTATTGGAAAGGTGTTGTGAAACTTGAAAGGGTTCAGAATAGATTTACAAGGATGTTGCCAGGTTTGGAGGATTTGAGCTATGGGGAGAGGCTGAACAGTTTTGGAGGCTGAGGGGTGACTTTATAGAGGTTTACAAAATTATGAGGGGCATGGATAGGATGAATAGACAAAGTCTTTTCCCTGGGGTTGGGGAGTCCAGACCTAGAAGGCATAGGTTTAGGGTGAGAGGGGAAAGATATAAAAGGGACCGAAGGGGCAATGTTTTCACGCAGTGGGTGGTACGTGTATGGAATGAGCTGCCAGAGGAAGTGGTGAAGGCTGGTACAATTGCAACATTTAAAAGGAATTTGGTTAGGTATATGAATAGGAAGGGTTTGGAGGGATATGGGCCGGGTGCTAGCAGGTGGGACTAGATTGGGTTGGGATATCTGGTCGACACGGAGGGGTTGGACCAAAGGGTCGGTTTCCATGCTGTATATCTCTATGACTCTATAACTATCGAGACATGCTTGTTTGCAACATTGAAGATGACTGCTTGTTAAACATTTGGTGGAATATCAATAGTGATTTGATGTTTTGTAGAACCTGCTCAGCCTTTGTTATTGTTTCAGGGATCAAGTCAGTCCTGGAGGAGCTACATTGGAGAGAACAGCTGAGTGAGCAGTGTTACAACTTGCACAGTCACAATCCACCACTGGCAGCAACAGAGTGTGTGTTGCAAACTTCTTGATGAGGGCAAAGATGAGCACTTGTTAGCCACACAACTGCAATCAAGACTTCTTCACCAGAATACATTCGGACATATGCAAAAGACATCAGAAATTATTCTCTAGTTCAGATATATATTGCCTACTCCAGTTACACTCAAAAGTCAGCACTTAAAATTAAGTCAAGTATGACCACTGAGATATCACTTTCAGATGAATTGACTGAACAAGTTGGAACCATACAGGTGTAGAAAAAATAAGTGCCTAAAATTTGTAAGTGTGATTATGCCCATCATTTAAAGACTGGAATATTATGGAAGTTCAATTTGTTAAGGAAAGATGAAAAATTACAGTAGGCATTAGAAATACACAGTCTACATTAGAGTGGTGCTGGAAAAGCCGAGCAGATCAGGCAGCATCCGAGGAGCAGGAGAATCAAGGCCTCATTCCTGATGAAGGGCTTCTGCCCAAAACGTCGATTTTCCTGCATCCGGATGCTGCCTGACCTACTGTGCTTTTCCAGCACCACTCTAATCTCGACTCTGGTTTCCAACATCTGCAGTCCTTATTTTTAACTAGAAATACACAGCATAACAAAGTAGCAAGGAGCTCTTCCAGAGTTTTATTTGAAGATTTTTCTATGTTCCAGCTTGGTAGTTTGATTTTTATTGTCAACAGAAAATAAACTACTGGCATTCACATGATTTAAAATGTTCACCAAAAAAATGTACATGACCACAGAATTCTAAAATTATCATATTTTCACTGAATAATAAATACTTGCTTATTTGACTCCAATCAGATATTTGCTTTTTTTGGTTAACATTCCATTTTTATATTCCTGGCTAATTTACTCTTGCAGCAGCACTCTCTAACGATGTGTTTGAAAATTGATTGCAGTGAGCTGAAGCTGAAGAGACTGACTCTACCCTGCAGTATGATTCTATGGGCAGCACCATTTTTGTTCTTGACAGCTGCTCTTCTGTCACTTTTGCTGTGGTATAGCATTGCAAACCTGTGTTTCTGCATGTGCGTGGTTGTAATGTCACATCATGATGGAGGTGACAATAATCGCAGCTGCAGAACAATGATACTATAATGGATATGTCAGAGGATCCAGTGTGAGCTGCATGGGAGTGCGCAACTATCCCTGATGCCTGTTCAGTTGGCAACCAGCATTGTATTATTGAATATGGCAGCAAGCTACCAAATTGCATGTTATTTGCAGTCCACGACATAACAGCAATAAGGACTGCAACATTCACATCTAAAATAGCAGTTATCTTTTAAAAAGGTTTTAGCAAGGTCATTAGGTAGGCTGGAATTAATTGGTTGCCTATTCTACTCAACATTGCACCTCCCCAACTGCATCAAAATCTATTATCCCAGATTCCTCTTTGACTCAGGGATACACGTTGATGGTAATATTTGTTGTGTTATGTCTATCTTCATACCTTTTAACATGTACATGATATTATCACTGTAACGCAGCAAGTGACTTGTACGTATAAAGGTCTGGGACTCCATCTTAACTTGGGCCTTGAAGCAGGAAATACTGGTTGAAACATGTAACTGAATTCCACCATGCCGGAATTGGCAGATTGCGATTATCAGGTAACTATTGTCCCTAAATGCATTGTATATGTGTTTCTCCTCGGGGTCCTCATAGTTCCAAGGTGCTGCAGTGTGTTGTGGTTTGTTTAAATACTGTCCTAATGCAGCTCTGTTTGTGGTATTGGGATGGTTGCTTCTGTAGTTGAGTATCTGGTCAGTGTGTGGCTCTCCTGTAAATGCTGGTCTGCAGTTCTCCATTGGCTTTGTGTTCTACCATGAAATCCAAGAACCTCCAATTTTCCTAAGCATCATGGGAGCTCATAAACCTACTACCACACTAAAACAACTACTGATGAATTTAAAGGACCCCTTACCCACAGCCAGCAGAACGAACGCAATATACAAAATACCCTGCAAGGACTATAACAAACATTATATTTGACAGGCTGGCAGGAAACAGCCACGAGGTTACATGAGCACTAACTAGCCACCAATACACATGACCCACTATCATCAGTATCCATAAAATCAGACGAAGAGGGACCAGTTCGAATGGGACAATACATCCATCATGGGACAAGCCAAACAAAGACATGCGTGGGAATTCCTAGTGGCCTGGCATTCAAACCGGAACTCCATTAACAAGCTCTGGACCCCATTTACCAATCTCTCAGAAATAGAACTGGAAATCATATCACCCACCACAATAGACCAAGACACATAAATAGCAAGCAGGCCAGAACACCAACACTGCACAGGAGGCTCACTGATAATGTTATCAAGCATGGTAATGAAACATCTGAAAACAAACCCACTAGCTCAGGGAGGAAACCGACAACTTGATTCTACATTCTATGTCAATACAACTATTGTATTAGGATCAGGCGGTGACACAACAGACCTCCATGTGGATTTCCACTTTACATGATCAATGTGCTGAAATTGCAGTAACGGAGAGTTCTAAACAAATTAAGACTAATCAAAGAGCATCAAAGGAGAGCCAGCACATCCTAGCACTAGTCACCCTGGGGCACACTCTGAGACTTTTGCAGGTGTTTGTGTTTCTATAATAAAGGCTTGGAGGAATAAGCTCCTCTTCATTGCAGTAGTTCCAGCTGTAACCAGGGTCACCAACATACATAGAAAGTGGCTATAACCCTCAATCTTCACATCATTTCAGTGATTAACTTATATAATGTGCACTTACCTAAAAGAGAGGTCTCCAGTGTTTCTTTTGCCAGGTCAGCTGAATTTATAAAGCTTGCCAGTGTTGTCACATTGTTCTATCAATCTTCTTTCAGTGTTCAGGACTCTCTTGAGTTGTCAAGAAAATTGCTGACATTTATGCAACATTCCACATCCAATGTAAATCAATGGATGCCTTACATTAAGACCATAAGCCAATAAGAAATAGTTGAGTAGGCCATTTGGGCCCTCGAGCCTGATTCGCTACTCAATGGGATCATGCCTGATTCAAAGCTCCTCACATTCACTTTCTTGTGTTTTCTCCATAATCCTTGTTTCCTCTACTGATCATGAATCTAACTCTCATAGCCTGAAATATAGACTTGAATTCCACCAACATTGCTGTCTGTGATATAGAGTTCCAACGGTTCACAACCTTCTGAGAGAAGGCAGTGCTACTCATCTCAGTCTTAAAATGGCATCCCTTCCTTCTGAGCTATGCCTTCTGGTCCAACACTGGTCCTGTTTTGCCCCTTAGGAATCTTTCATGTTTCAATCAGATCACTTCTCATTTTTATAAACTCCAATGAGTAGACTGACAACTTGCTTAGCCTTTACTCCATGGCATCTAACCCTCTAGAGCAGGCTACCATATAGAACCTTATCAAAGATCTTACTGAAATCCATACAGACTGCATCTACCACCCTGCCCTCATCAACCTTCCCTGTCACTTTTAGATTAGATTAGATTACTTACAGTGTGGAAACAGGCCCTTCGGCCCAACAAGTCCACACCGACCCGCCGAAGCGCAACCCACCCATACATTATCCCTTACCCCTTACCACTATGGGCAATTTAGAATGGCCAATTCACCTGACCCGCACATCTTTGGACTGTGGGAGGAAACCGGAGCACCCGGAGGAAACCCACGCAGACACGGGGAGAACGTGCAAACTCCACACAGTCAGTCGCCTGAGTCGGGAATTGAACCCGGGTCTCCAGGCGCTGTGAGGCAGCAGTGCTAACCACTGTGCCACCGTGCCGCCCAAAGAACTCTAACAAATTTGTGAGGCATAATTTCCCACGCACAAAGCATGCTGACTACTCCTAATCAAATCCTGTCTTTCCAAATGCCTATATACCTTATCCTTCAGAATCTTCTCAAGTAACTAATCTACCATAGATGTTAGGCTTACCGGTCTATAGTTCCCAGGTTTTTCTTTGCATCCCTTCTTGAATAAGAACACAACATTTGTTACCCTTTAGTCTTCCAGGACCTCATGCATGGCTAATGATGTTGCAAAAATATCAGCCAGGGTCCCTGCAGTATTATCTCTAGCCTCTTGCTGTGTT
Source organism: Hemiscyllium ocellatum (assembly GCF_020745735.1). Lineage (NCBI taxonomy): Eukaryota > Metazoa > Chordata > Chondrichthyes > Orectolobiformes > Hemiscylliidae > Hemiscyllium > Hemiscyllium ocellatum. Next base: position 23,405,863 of record NC_083426.1, on the reverse strand, counting down.
CTTGGGTATACCTGGTCAGGGCCAGGAGATTTATCCACCTTCATAGATTCTAATATGTCCAATACCTCCTTGATTGTGATGTGGACTGACCCCAAGATATCACCACTAACTTCCCCAAGTTCCCAAGTCTTCATTTCTTTCTCTACAGTAAACACATAGGAGAAATATTCATTGAGGATCTTGCCCATCTCCTGCGGTTCCACACATACGTGTCCACTATGGTTTTTGAGGGCTCCTATTCTCCTTCTAAATATATTAAAGGATAATGAATAACTAAAGATCACCTGCTTCACCTGTGTGCTAGCTGTTATGTACCAGATCAAACCCCTTCAAATTATCCTTATTTTAAAAGGTAAATGTGAGATGCTGTGTTCCAGATGCAACTCGACTGGTCAAACTACTCAATGTTAAGCAAAATACAATTTATTGAAACACTATAGTTAAAATACAATAAAAGAAACAAGAACTTTGAATAACCTAACTCCAGTGGAAAACTTAACAGAATAATAGATACAGTAACTATTACAAACTAATTGTTCCAATAGAGTTATATCCCATAAACACACCCTTGACAAAAAGGCAAATTCAGAAAACAGATTGTCTCTCTAATCCAGGAGGAAAGAACATCAAAGACTGAGAGAGAGGGCATAGCAGCAGGGAGAGATTCGCTGCCTTCCAACCCTGCTGAGACCTCAGCCTTAACAACCAAGAGCTAACTAAAATCCTGGATCTGTGAGAGGTTGACTACACCCATTCAGGCTGCTTCTATTGTTCCAATTTTTAAAAAAAACAAGGCCTCATAAGTTTCTCAGACTGCTTGGTACCTGTACCCCAATCTCTGTCTAAACAAACCAGAACAAAACACACCTCTTAAAGCCACAGCATCATCAGGTAGCTTTCTGTGTTTCATATACAAGTAAACCCAAGTCCCTTTGTGTTGTAGTTTTTTGCAGTTCTTTTTATTTAAATAATGCTCTATTCTTTGTTTCCCCCTTCTAAAATGAACAATTTCACAGTTTCCCATACTATACTCTATTTGCCAAGCATTCACCCACTTATTATACCATTCAATAGCTCTCTGTATTCTGTATACAGAAATGCCAATTTCTGTGCCCTAAGCACATCATGAGCTACGGTAGCACGTTGTGTGCTCACAACTTTTCACATGTTTCAGATGATGCCAGAGGAGCTTAATGTTAACACTAATGTTGAAGATCTAGCCAAAGCAAACAAGAAGCATATTCATGACCTTTTAAAAGTTCCTTTAATGAATGTGGGCACTTCTGACCAGATCAACATTTAACGTCCATCTTTAACTGCCCAGAGGAAAACTAAGGGTTACCCACATTGCTCTGGGCCTGGCATCATACGTAGGCTGGACCAGGAAAAGGTGACAGATTTCCACCTACAAAGGACATTAGTGAACCAAATGGGTGAATTTAACAATTGATTATTAGGCAAACATTTTATTCTAGATTATTGTTAAATACAAATTCCACCATCTGCCATGGTGGTATACAAAACCGTGTCCTAGAACATTAGTCTGGATTGCTAGTCTAGTGAGGTTATCATTACTCTATGGCATTTCCCCTAGATAACTAACAGATAGACAGATTTAGCATTGCCATCAAGATGAACTGGTACTACTATTTGGACGTATCACCCCATCAAATATCTTCTTCCTTTCATTATCCTCTCAGCAATCCATCTTCTTCAGTCTCTTCAATGAATCTTGAATCCACAACTTTCTAACTTAACAGTCAAAACACTGAACCCTGACTAATACATGACAGATTTGTAAGTATGCATGGCTCTTTCTGCTGTTGTTATAATGAGTTCCTTACAGGCTGAGAAGATGTTGGGTACTTCAACAATGAATGTTTCTATCCTCATCCTCAGTCCCTGTTCTGGAGATGCACAAATAAAGGGTCGAAGCAGTTACAACTAGACTTCTGCCAAAATCTTCTGGAAGAATACAATCTCCCTCTTGAGTTATAGCTGAAGACCTCGAAGAAATTTTAATCAAAAATAAATTTTCCTCATATTTTAGAATAACATCTGTCATTATGTCAATGAGCAGTTCCTCCTTGGAAAAGAAAGTCTATTCTATTAAAATTTAATCCAGCAAAATTTTATTTTAACTGTCCAAAACAAACAATGAAACGAAACTACTCACAGCTCAATTTAACGACATGAGGAACATGAACTCTTCCCCAAGGCAGTGCAACAAATCTAATGAATAAAGACATTGCTCCCCTTCCCCTGGGGAGACTTGTCAACTTCAGCTGTTTAAAAAAGATAATCCTTGAATGTGGAAATCAAAGGTTCTACTGTTAAATGACTCTTTGCTAAATATAGTAACCCCCTCAATGCCGCATGTTTACCATGTGTAGTTGAAGTACCATTTCTGCCATATCAATATGAAAGTCACTAATTAACTTGATACTGGGGTTGGACTGGGGTGGACACAGTTAAAAGTCACACAACACCAAGTTATGTCCAACAGGTTTATTTGGAAGCACTAGCTTTCGGAGCGCAGCTCCTTCATCAGGTGATTATAGAATTGAAGATCATAAGACACAGAATTCAAAGTAAAAGTTTATAATGTTATATAAGTATAATTGAACTAATATATTATCTTTTTCAATATATAATTTCAGTTACATCACTCTGTAAACCTTTCCTATAAATTCTGTGCCTTATGATCTTATACTCCACAACCCCCTGATGAAGGAGCAGCACTCCGAAAGTTATGCTTTCAAATAAACCTGTTGGATTATAATCTGCTGTTGTGTGATTTTTAACTGAAGAGGGATAACATTTTGCTTCCAGATCTTACAGATTTTAGCTAATTGGTCCAATAGAGATCAGTTATCGTGACCTAAAGGTAACGATAACGGAAGTTAAAGGTTGAGAAAGCTTTTCTGGTTGACAATCCAATTAAAGGTGAAGGTGTTTAAAGTTACATTTGGCTCCAATCCTATCATAGAATCATAGAGATGTACAGCATGGAAACAGACCCTTTGTCCAAGCCCTCCGTGCCTCCACCCAAATAACTTCCTTGGATGTATTTCTGGGAATATCCTCCCTCAGCACAGACAGTCCCCCTCCTCTCTTGCCTCCCTTTCTATCCTTCTTGTAGCATTTGTATCCTGGAACATTAAGCTGCCAATCCTGCCCCATCCCTGAGCCATGTTTCTGTAATTGCTATTATATTCCAGTCCCATGTTCCTAACCATGCCCTGAGTTCATCTAACTTCCCTGTTAGGCCCTTACATTGAAATTAATGCAGCTTAATTTATTAGTCCTACCTTGCCCCTGCCTGACCTGACTGTTTGACTCACTTCTGTTCTCAACTGTACCAGTCTCAGACTAATCTCTTTCCTCACTATCTCCCTGGTTCCCTCCACCCACCCCCACCCCCCCTTCCCCCACCACCACCACCACCACCTTACTAGTTTAAATCCTCCCGAGCAGCTCTAGCAAATTTCCCTGCCAGTATATTAGTCCCCTTCCAATTTAGGTGCAATCCGTCCTTCTTGTACAGGTCACTTCTACCCCAAAAGAGATCCCAATGATCCAAAAATGTGAATCCTTCTCCCATACACCAGCTCCTCAGCCATGCATCATCTATTCTATCACCCTTTTCCTGCCCTCATTAGCTCATAGCACCGGGAGTAATCCAGATATTACTACAATCAAATGGAGCCTCAAGCCCATGTACAACCTTTCAGAACCAATAAATGGAGAATTTCTCACTGGTGTGAGGACATAAATTCTCACTACTAAAACAGTCTGCCTAAAATCCTTCTGTGAATTTTCCACACAATATGAACAGGTTTTGTGGGTTGCTTCTGTAAATTCTCCACCCTATCACTCTTGTCCTCAGTCTGGACAGGAGGCATTCTGACCTGCCATCTGGTCAGAGTTGGGATCCACAAGTGAGTAAACACATTGCTGATTCTTGGCTGCTCGTTGTGGAAGGCAAGGTGGAGGATCTCTTCATTGGATTGGCACTAGGCCTGGTTAAGGTGCACATCCACCATTTCAGGAAGTGTGCAGTCAAAACTTTACGGTCCTGAATTGCTTTGGTAGCTTTATCTGTGCCCAAGTTTCAATTAAGAGGGTATGAACAATTTCCACTGAAAACTTAGAGACATTCCGCAATTAGTGGCACTTGACAGACAAGATTGTACAATCAACTGCAGAAACCACAGCAGGTTTTATTTTGAATTTGGAAGTAAATGGCTGTATCCCTTTAAAGAGGGAGAACTTTTGTTAATTTGAATTTGACAGCTGTGACCTTCTTAACTTAAAGAAGATTGTCAATTAATTCAATAAGTTGAAAGCATTTTCATTGATAGCATATCCTGTTCTCCAAAGAGAGATACACCCAAGGGCACAGTTGAAAAGTATAAGGGAAATAAGTTTACACACAGGTGCATTGGATAAGGAGCAGTACGGTAAAACCTGGGTGTGTCAGGAACTGAAATAAATTGTCCAGCTTACTTGGTCTGCAGCTCATTACATATGGCCCAATTGTCCTCACTCATTGTAACAACCCATATTTAAAGTTCACATTATTAACTGACAATAGACAATAGACAAGACAATAGACAATAGGTGCAGGAATAGGCCATTCTGCCCATCAAGCCTGCACCACCATTCAATATGATCATGGCTGATCATCCTTAATCAGTATCCTGTTCCTGCCTTATCTCCATAACCTTGATTCCACTATCCTTGAGAGTTCTATCCATCTCTTTCTTAAATAAATCCAGAGACTGGGCCTCCACTGCCCTCTGGGGCAGAGCATTCCACACAGCCACCACTCTCTGGGTGAAGAAGTTTCTCCTAATCTCTGTCCTAAATGGTATACCCTGTACTTTTAAGCTGTGTCCTCTGGTTTGGAAATTCAATATGACTTTATGAATATTATAAAGCATGTGTGCAAATGATTAAACATTCAAACCAACTTCATTTTGTTTAACCCTATTTTGAGCAAAAAAGAAAAGAACTCTCACCAAAACATTCTTATTACATTTATATACCAACACATCCACACAAAATTAGAATTTTGTTGCCATCTCCAGGTCTCCAAAATTATATATGATGCAAAGTATGCACGTTATGGTCAATAAAGTACTTTTGAAGTGTACATTGTTTTGTCACTAATATTGGGAGAAATGAGTACAAAATTCCTTACTTTGCTGAATTCACTGAAAAGAGAAATATTTGTTGAAATGAAAAATTGGCAGCTACAAAAAAGATTTATTGGTCAGTATTTAATGCTTTTGGAATGACTGCTGACATTCCAAAAATGGATGAACAAATATTAGTAGTAGGGTGGAAACCTACCTGTTAAAGCAATCAAGGGAAATTTACGCAGAACTATATAGCTTTGGGCATTCCTCAAAATGTGAGCACTTAATGACACGTCATGCCTGGCAGCAGCTTCGCAATCTGAAGAGTTGTAAACTGGCTCAGAGGCACAGAAATGAAAATCAGCTCACAAATGTGCTGGGGTTAATCTGCAATGAAGAATGCTCCATCTCCTGGAGAGGGGTTTCATGGTGAGATACTAATAGAAGCAATTGTTAAAATATAGAGACAAAAACAGAAGTTCTGAAAAAGCTCAGCAGGTCTGGCAATATCGTGTGCAGAGAAATCAGAGTTAATGTTTCTGGAATGGTGACCCTCAGAACTGAGGAAGGGATACCGGATCTGAAAGATTAACTTTGATTTCTCTGCACGGATGCTGCCAGACCTGCTGAGCTTTTCCAGCAGCTTCTGTCTGTGTTTCTGATTTACAGCATCTGTAGTTCTTTTGGTCTTCAATTGATAAAATATGTTAATAAGTTAGTTGACAAATTATCGTTACTTACTCAAACCTCACCAATGATATCTTAATTTTTTCTCAAAAAATATATATGCTGTAAATTTGACATTTGTTTATTTTCACAAAATTTTAGAATTAGTTGCTCCAAAAAAATATGCTCAATAGCTGCCTTTTCAGGACCTGGAGAGGATTATACATTCTCGTTATGGTTTACTCTCCAACTTCACAGCTCCGAAACTACAACTTCTGGTCGCCTTTCCATAAGAAGGATGTTGTTAAACTTGACAGACTGCAGAAATGATTTACAAGGATGTTACTGGAACTGGAGCATTTGAGTTACAGGGATAGGCTGAATAGGCTGGAACTTCTTTCCTTGGAGTGCCAGAGGCTGAAGGGTGACATTTTAGAGGTTTATAAAATTATGAGGGGCACAGATATGGTGAATAACCAAGGTCTTTAACAAAGCTGGGGGAAGCCTATAACTAGGAAACATAGGTTTAAAATGAGATGGCAAAGATTTAAAAAGGTCCTGAAGGGTAAATCTTTCACACAGAGGCTGGGGCACATATGGAATAAGCGGCCAGAGGAAGTGCTGGAAGCTGGTACAATTATAACATGTAAAACACATCTGGATGGGTATATGAATAGGAATGATTCAGAGGGATACGGGTCAAACGTTGGCAAATTAGTGTAAGATGGCCGCAGAGTAGGGTTCCTGAGCTGAAGCTCATCCACTCAGACCACTTTTTTTTCCCCTCTCTTTTCTTGTTTTTCTTTGTCTCTCTACCTTTTATTTAGCTTTTGTCCTGAGCTCAGAGATGGTGACAGCCCAGCACAGACCTCGAGCAAGCCCAGCTTGGATGAGCGTTGGCCCAGCATGGACTTCGAATTACTTTTCTGCGGCGAACACAGAACCTGGCATCAGAATAGGCAGCTGCTACATCAGCAAAGGTGACATCAGTGAGGTATACCCAGCAGAGAAAGATAGCACTAGAGGATCGGCGATTTCGTCAGTGATTGGGTCTGGCACTGGTGGAAAGGCATCATAGCGGCATTGGCAAGGTTGGGGGTGGGGTGGGGGTAGTGGAAGCAAGAGACATGACTCTTGGTCTAATACAGGCAGAAGTGAAATGGTGATGTCAGAGTATCAGCCAAGCAGCGAAAGATGTGCCTGAGGATCAGCAACTTCAACATTGATTGGGTGCAGTTATTATGAGTAGGATGGTGGTTGGCTATGTTTCCCTCATTTTTTTAATCTCCTGCTGCACAGACCTCAGAGGTTGCAGTAACTTCAGGAACTCAATTTGTTGACAGGCTGATCACGTGTACAAAACCTCCAAGCAGCTGCATGACTAAATTGTAATGCTGGGCTGGGGAAGAAAATGTTGGGAGATTAAGTCATGAAGTTGTGATTGAGAGGTGTGTGGGAATATGGGGAAGCTCATTACTCTTGGGCTTGAGATAGAGTGCAAGGGAGAAAGGAACAAGGAGCTTCAGAGTTGGGGAGGCAGGATTCTTGATTATCGGGTGAGGCTGTGACTCACTGTGCCAAGCTTGACCTGCGAATTGTCCATGTACACTGAAAATGGAAAATGGCTGCAATCTTACCTGGTGTGGGCAGAGTGTTTTCTTTCTTTCTGATCTTGGAATGATGGGAAACCCTTCAATGGGCAATTGCATTAGCCAGCCATTTTCACCATATAAGTTGAAGTCATCTGTTATGGTAAATACCTAAACACCAGACTTCTGAGGAAGAAGCTGAGGATATTGAGCAGGCACAACATCATACCCTGCATGTTACAGCACAGCAGCATCAGGCATATCAAGCCAGATAGGACCTAATTAACATCTAGTTATAATAGAGAGGATTAATGGGAGGTGTTTTTACCCTTGAATGGCAGATTTCAAGACTGGGCACATATGGTTGAGGTGAGAGGACAGAGATTTTAAAAAGATGAGGGGCAAATATGTTACTGTTGCAAAAAATATCTTAAACCATTTGAAGGCTGTCCAGCATACGATGACCCCATATTGAACAATGAGATGACGTTAGGTGATTGGGGCGTCAAAAAAAAGTAACACTCCCTGAGACAGAGTTCTAAGTTGAGATTAGGCTAAGTACCTGCAACCTATGTATTTTATTTCTTAAACAGAAATACATTTACAATTTGTACTTGTGTTTGCACTGGCATGTCATCCAGGTCACTAACATGCCCTGAGAAGCGTTTCTCTTTGGTTCCCCTCCCACTATGTGCATAATAAAGGGGAACTCCTGGCTGGCAGTGCTTGACTGAGTGCACAGCTGGGTCTAAAGAATGGCATTGTGCCAGAACCCGAAAGGTCCCAGCAGTGCTGAGTACTTCGCCTTTGGCATGAGACAAGCTAGAAGAGTGGGGTGCTAGCGAGATATGGTGCATAGGTAATGAGGCCAGTTTCAGAGAACAGTGAGAAAACCTACTAGGGCTCATGGGGAAACATTTTCTATAAAATTTGAAAATTAAGCTGGTACGGTTGAGTCAATTGTTATTGTCCAGCCATATTCCAATTCAATTTACACTCAGAACACCTTTCATCCTGTTTATATATTAATTGCACTTACCATGCTCAATCCTTAATGTAGACAGGTTTCAAAGCCGTGGCTTAGTTCTTGTGAAACTGTCAACTGAAACCAGTTGCAACTGATCTTTATCACAGCCACCCAATAAGAATAAAGCAGGTGAAGGTCATTCAGTTCCTTAAGATCCAGGCGTTTTAATTGTTTATTCACCTCCAGCCTTTTACAAAATTTCCCTCCTCTTTTTCTGTATTTGCATGATAGCGAGATATAACCTTTTTTTCTGAATTCCCACAATGGATTTGTGTTACTTATTCCGGCTGCTGTTGGCATACTGCTGCACCTGTCAGGTTTAATCTCACGAGCTAGCCTTCACTAATAAGTACCTGAAACAGGTGGCAATGTGCCATTTTTCTGGCGTGGCTAATGTGGAGTCAGAGATCAATACCATAGCATTTCAAATCTCAAGATATTTTTCAGGGCTTCATGACCTTAACAATGGCACAAATAGGTTGCTAGTTCCAAGTTAAATCCTGACTGTCTGCTCTTTTGTTTAATGTCTACAAGAAATTCTCCCCTTGTTCTTATTTCCAACAATGACTAACAGTGACAGACTGAACTGACTAGAAAGGTTAGGGAGATGTCAGTATGGAGAACATGAAACGTGGTATGATTTGGCAGAAGTATAACATTACAGAAAAATAATCTACACATTCTGAAACTCCAACCTTCCACTCTGTGACATGACTATGGCCCTTTAATCTAAGAAACCTTTGGGCAAGAAGCTGCTATGATTTGTTGACCTGTATTATATGCGTTTTCACTCTATATTGACTTTAATGGAGTATTATATTTTGTGATATAAAATAGTTGGTGCTGCTAAAGATTGCCTATTTCTGACTGCGAGGATTCATTTCATATCTCCTTCTTCATGTCGCTAGTGCATGGCTCCACACTGCATTGCAAATTATACACATAGATGTGACATGAACATTGTAACTCAACAAATAATGGTATCATGCATTCTCTGTAATTTTTTGATTGCAGCACAACTTTTATCTAAATCTTGTAGTTGTAATTTGTTTTTCCTCCATCTGTCTCATTATCTTTCCTTACTGCAACATAATTTGGTTCAACAAAGAAAAATATTTGTTCTTAGTATTTTGTTAAGGCAAACAATACACTCCCTTTTATATGCTCATATATTGGAAAGGAATGCGGATTTTGCTTCACATACAAAATACCTCTAACTCACAAGCACCCATGGAAGTGAAATATGAATGCATTAGAAAATTACCAACTTCCACACATTTCGATTGTAATGGTAGCTTTCATGACATGCCTTGTATTCTCAATATTAAAAACGACTGAGTGGACCTAGTCATGCAAGAACACTGATCTAGTTTGTTGAGTAACAAAAGCTGTTTTGGAAAAGTACGGGCTGTGCTGTGCAACAGAGACACTGAGGTTTTCATCTTTATAGACTGTTCTAGGATGATGGGCTTGAAGCAAAACTATTACAGACATTTATTAACCCTTAATTGTTTAAAAGGGAATTGCTGCAGATATAGAATAACTGTGACTGTAACTAAAGTGATTGGCAGGCAACATATCTGTATGACACTGATATTTCAAAGCAACTTCAGTTAGACTGTTCTCTTGTGAATACAAAGATAATGAGAGGCTGACAAACTCCTGCTCTAAAGTAAGCCACCCCCATGGATTATTTACCGAATAGCAGACACATTTCAGACTGAATCTTTTTTTGTTTGGCTAAGCCTAAGTTGGATCATGTTTTTTGGAAGGTTATTTGCATTTGAACTAACAAGTTATCTCACTGTATCTCAGCAAACTCGCTTCAGTAATGACCAACCATACCCCTACGGTGTCACTTGTGTTTGATTTCCACCACATTTTACTAAGTGCCATTTTGATAACAACTCTCCACTCTCCACGATATTAACCAAAAGACCATCTGCACCACCTTTAAAAGATCACTGTGCACCTGATGAGCACTGTCTATCAGGAATCTCACCACGCTGCTTATGAAAACATAACAGATTTCATAAATTGTTCTTGACATCAAGATGGGCTTTTCTGCACTTCTCTTCCAACTCTATCACATATCTCACCATGGCTCATATTGCTCAAATTTCTATAAGATTCCACCCTTTGTATCTTTCTCTTTGAGCAATACACAAGCAATACACAGGGGTTAAAAAGTCATGATGTTGCTGGACTTGTAATCCAGAACCTAAGGCTAATGTTCTGGGGATATAGGTTTGAATGTCACCATACCAGATTGGTGAATGTTGATTTAATTGCAACCACCTAATCACTGTTGATTGTTCCAAAAACCATCTGGTTCACTAATGTCCGTTAGAGAAGGAAACTCTGCTATTTTTACCTGGTCTAGCCAACATGTGACTCCAGACCCATTGCAACATGGTTGACTCTGAACTGCCATCTAGGCAATTAGGGATGGCCAATACATTGCTGGCCTTGTCAGTAACATCACAACCCATGACTGAGTGAAAAAAAAATCAGTGTCTGGTCATAACAATGTAGAGGTTTGTGCCAAGATGTGAACCCATGGACAAAAGAAAAAAAATACAGTGAGTAAAGTGTCATACTGATACCAGTATTTTTAAAGCCAAAGAAAACCTGCAACATATTTTCTTGAGTTTGTCTTTCTCCAGTATAGAAATGTATGTATTTGATACCAGCCATGGTTTGGAGGTGCTGGTGTTGAATTGGAGAGTACAAAGTTAAAAATCACACAACACCAGGTGAAAGTCCAACAGGTTTATTTGGAAGTACTAACTTTCAGAGTGCTGCTCCTTCATCAGGTGGTTGTGGAATATAAGATCGTAGGACACAGAATTTATAGCAAAAGTTTACAGTGTGATGTAACTGAAATTATATATTAAGAAAGACCTGGATTGTTTATTAAGTGTTTCATCTTTTAGGATGGGCATGTTGGTATCAGTTCTTTAATATATAAATTCCATAACTTTCTTCAAGTTACATTCTCAAGTGGATTTTAACAATAGTTGCCATATTGGCCCAGATAATGCATCGAAGGTGTGAGGTGCCCTGTGTGAGGCTGTCTGTGCCCCAATGTGCAGACTGATTCTAATCTAAAAAAGGGATTTACGGAATCTTAGAAGGATTCATTCAGTTTTTGAGTAAAATAAAATGTAATTCTGCAAGTACAAATTTACCCCACAAACGTATACATGTGTGCATGTGGGTGTTTGTGTATGTGAGGGGGTATGAGTGTCTGTGAGTGTATGTGTATGTGTGTGAGTGTGACTGTAAAGGGGTATTAGTCAATGAGAGGATGCGTATGCGAGTGTATGTGTGAGTGTATGAGAGAGAGCTTGTGTATGAGAGAGTGTCTTCGTGCATGTAAGTGTGTGTGTGTGTGTGTGTATATTGTGCACTGGGGTCACCTGGAGTGTGACATGAACCCAAGATCTCGGTTGGAACTATCAGCTATCAGCCTCTGCTCATCCACTTTTCATTCCCACGATCCGCTTTGGAAGTTGGTCACCCTAAGTTCTGAGGTCAAATGTTCCAGACTGCTGAGGTGATCTCCAACGGGGAGGGAACACTCCTGTCTGTTGATTAGATTAGATTACTTACAGTGTGGAAACAGGCCCTTCGGCCCTACAAGTCCACACCGACCCGCCGAAGCGCAACCCACCCATACCCTTACATTTACCCCTTTGCCTAACACTACGGGCAATTTAGCATGGCCAATTCACCTGACCTGCACAGGTTTGGACTGTGGGAGGAAACCGGAGCACCCGGAGGAAACCCAAGCAGACACGAAGAGAATGTGCAAACTCCACACATCAGTCGCCTGAGTCGGGAATTGTGAGGCAGCAGTGTTAACCACTGTGCCACCGTGCCACCCACAGTCAGTGTCCATTCATCTGTTGCCATTGCCTCTGCTCGGTCTCACCAATGTACCATGCCTCAGGGCATCCTTGCCTGCAGCATATGAGATGGACAATGTTGGCCAAGTCACATGAGTACCTGCCATGTGCATGGTGGGTGGTGTCCCCATGTGTAATGATGGTATCCGTGTCGACACTGACATGTCTTGCAGCATCTGCCATGACTGGCTTTCAGGACAACACTATACAACCTTACCTTGACTTAACAAAAAATCTAGGTCTTTGTCAATATATAATTTCAGTTACATCACAATGTAAACTTTTGCTATAAATTCTGTGTCCGAGGATCTTATATTCCACGACCATCTGATGAAAGAAGAGCGCTCCGAAAGCTAGTACATCCAAATAAACCTGTTGGACTTTCACCTGGTGTTGTGTGATTTTTAACTTTGACACAAGCATGCTCTAGCAGAATTAAGGAAAATTACATTTGAGGATCTTAAAGATTTAAATTGTTTGTAGAGCTTTTAGGAATAGAATTTCAGCAGAAAGCCAGAATGCCAGAAAGCCCACACTTTTGAAAGGGGTAGTCAGCAGTTAAATTGGAGCAGGAACTCAGAATGTCAAGCGCAAGAGAAGGATTGGGAAATACAGAGGCAGAGGAAAAGAGCAAGGAGACAAGAGAGAAAGTTTCCAGGAAAAACTGCAGGAAAGGATTTCAAACTAAGCCAGCTTGAGCTGAGGAACAGGAATGCTACAGCCTTTGAAAATACATCTTGATCAGAATTGGGACTGGAGGCAACTCGACTTGCTCAGTGAACTCCTAAGTTTGTGGAGGCAAATGTAGAAGCTTTCTTTTATTTCTTTTGAGTGGATGGAATGGCAATTAAAGTGGCCAATCCAATATTACTCCTTAGTACTGCAGGGTAAACCTTGAGGGAAGATTATACCATTTTGCCTGAGGAAAGTGCTGCTGATTATGAGGCAGTATTAAAGACTTTCTTAAGTGTGTATTAGCTGGTGTCAGAGGCATACCATCAGAAATTCTGTACCCTCAGGAAACCACCTCACCCAGGCCTTGAAACATTGAGCGACTTGATTTTGAAAAGTGGATATGGGCATTTAAAACAGGAGACATCTACAAAAGGGTCAATGAGATACACTCCTTGAAGAATTTATGAACTTCATTTCCCTCCCAATAAGAATTCACCATGAGGAACAGGCAGTGACTGGGTCCAGGGAGGCAGTCACATTGGCTAATGGTTACGAGCTGATCCGAAAACTCCTGTTCCAGAAGGAACCTTTCTCTCGGCACTCAACCAAACGGAAAAGATGGGAAGAGTGGTGGGAAGATTGAGCATCCATGGGAGAGCAGAAAGTGCAGGACTGAAAGGATGATGCTGTGATGAAAGGGTAGGCCAAGAAATGTGTATTTTAACTGCTGAGAGTTGGGGCACGTCTGGGTCAAATGTTAGACATTACAGGAGAAACCAATGGGATGCATTGGAGCACAACCACCCATTCAGAGAATGGGAGTCAGTCAGAAAGTTTTGCAAACCAAACTATGACTCTAACTTCAGCTGTGAATCCATGTAAAGGCACTCCTGAGAGTACAAATTAGGTTAAACAAATGAGGTTAAACAAATCCCTGACAGTTAGTGGAATTTTATGTACAGAGGAGGTGTGGCCACATTTCCCTAGTGTCAGGCAAGAAATCCTGCAATAATACTTAGGGATACCAGGGCCAGTCAAATGTACTGCTGAGAAAAAGCATGACCTTCCTACTTGAGAGCGCAGCAAGTGCCAAGGTGCTGGTTAAAAAGGATTAAAAGAAAGTACAGAGGAACCTCAAATATCTGGTATTATATTATCTGAATACTGGAATACCCCAAGATTGCAAGGTTCTGATGCTTGGCTAAACTATGTTATCTGGCATTCGATTATCCGGAATTCGATTAACTGAATGAAATACTCCCTGCCCGTGTCCTTCAGATAATCGAGGTTCCTTTGTATACACCTATTCCCCATTACCAGGTGCATCTGGATTGTGACCTTGTCATTGGGACTAGTGACCATAAAAGCTGACTCTGACTGTCAGACAATTATAGAATCCTTACAGTATGGGAGCAGGCTACTCAGCCCATTGAGTCCTCACCACTCCTCTGAAGAGCATCCCACCCTATCCCTGTAACTCTGCATTTCCCATGGCTAATCCACCTAGCCTGCATCTGTTGATAGGATCAACCTGCTCCTCATCAATGACTCACATAACAGCATTCTCGCTGGCTTCCAAGAAAACTACTGAGGAGGGAGACCAATCAGCTGCAAGGGAAAATGCCTGTTGTTTTCCCTGACTGAATGGCCACACAGTCTAAGATCAGACATGTTCAGCCAGTGGAAGCTAAGGTGGCATTGCAAACCTCCTGTTTAATTATCAGAACATTTTCTTTTGGAGTTTAGAGCACTCCAAGCAGGCAATAAATAGAACTTTCTTGGGAGCAGCCTAAAAAACTGAGCCACTCTCAAAATCAGTAGCTTAGGCTGCACACACAGAGGCCCCAGTAAAAGCATTCCCCGGATGTTCTTATATTAAAAATGAAATGCTAGTGAGAAAATGGAGACCTCTTCACGGATCTGGAAAGGAAGAGTGGACAGTGGTTCATCAGGTAGTGGGGCCAGCAAGGTACTGTAGGCAATACTGTGGCTAACTCATGAAATTCCAAAGGCATGTCAGTATATGCAAAACTCAAGCCCATATCAGCTATCATTTCTACTGGTCACAGCTTCATAGGGATATATAATGGTTTTCAGAATCTACCGCAATTTCAGTTTGTAGGGAAACCTGCATCTAATTCCCATGTCAGTTTTTGGGGATGTATTGAACAAGGTGTTAAGGGACTGTGTGGTACTCCAGCACAAAAGGGGGGCTACCAGTATATCCTTACCATCACAGATGTGGCTATTCCCCTGAGAACCACTATCCAGCAAAACAGTGGTGAGGGAACTGACCCAATTCTTTACCCTGTATGGCCTGTCCCATTGCCTCAAATCAATTTTACAATTCTCATCTTTGTGTTCCAATCTATCTGTAGTCATGTGCTTCCCTATTTCTATCACCTTATCCTCTACTACAACATCCTGAGGTCCCTGCACTCCTCCAATTCTGACCAAATGTGCTCCTTTGTTCCACCATCGGTGGATGTGCACTTAGCTAGTTGCCTAGGCTCTAACTTGAAAATTATGTCCTTGTGCAAAACACCTCTTATGTGAGTATAGGCCGCAGGATGCCAACTGGACAGATTCTCACCATTGTTTAAATCATTTCACATCAAAGGTTGCCTTTCTCCCCCATGACATGAAAGGAAGGACAGTGGGAGAATTTGCCAAAAACTGTTACTCCAATGACCTTTTCAGTCAAACAAATGTCACTGTAATCTTGAGTCAAACATTCAAATGTCTCTCCCTGTTACCATTTTAACATGCATCAATTTTCCCATAAGCTGAGTTCAAGTTTAAAAATTATATTAAATAAATTTAACAATCAAGGCTACTACATCATTGCCTTAACAACAAAACTGACCGATGCTCCTTTAGTTATTATGCAAAGCAGACTGAGAAAGATTGTCAAACACTTCAAGGATTTTACATGTCATGTCTTTTGCCTTTGTTCATGGAATTATTGCGGTTTATAATTGGGACTCGGTTGGGTGAGGTGGCTGGATGGCTGTGAGTTCAAATCCTCCACAGGCTAAGATTACCATAAAAGACCCTCCTTCTCAACCTCTCCCTTTGCCTGAGGCATGGTGACCCTCAGGTTAAACCACCAACAGTAATCTTTCCCTCTGCTGAGAGAGCAGCACTATGGTCTGGTCGAGTTATAGCAAAGTTTGGGACCTTGTTTCAGAGGTTTCACATTTTTTTACAAATTAAAGGCATACTTCTGAATTTTCAGAACAGGTAAGGGAATGTGTTTCTGCTGCAGACATTTTAATATTCAATGCTAAAAATATGGATTAAATATTTGATCATAAATCTCATTTATATGTCATGAATAATTTGCATCCAGATGCATATAGTCTGAAAATATCAACAAATATTATTAGTGACCATCTGAAGAAAACGCTGTTATTGTTTCATCATTGAGATGGACGAGTTCACAATCTCAAACTCCTCACCATACTCTCTACTAAGTAAAAAATACAGTAAGAATTTTTTTTTCTTCGGAAAAAAAACTTGAAAGAGTAGTTTTGTGCAGGTTTATAATACAGTATTGTCTTGCTGATGGTATAAAAATTGTATTTGGACTGTCAATTTCCCACAGTATTTCACACACCACCTAGTGGTACACACTGTCCAGCGCCCGCACTTTGCCACTGACACGGACTTTTTAACAGGTGCCAACAGGAACCTTGCCTGAATCCTTCAGAGGCTGACATCTACCTGCACACCAACAGATTGATAACCAAACGGTGGTTTTTGCCGGGAATATTTTCAGGTCACGCTGACAGAATGAGATGTAACTCAAAGGAGTCAAAAGAAGTTTTGTGTCAATAACATTTCGTGGCTCTCAATTAAGAGGCCACAATAACAAACACTTCACACCTTCATTAAACAAACCCTTGTCAACTTCAGGATCTGTGGTGAACACAATCGGCAGTTTACAGCAACAACTCTAATAATTAAATATCCTTAATGTGCCGTGCGACAGCTACTAAATCACAATTAAATATTCCATATGGACACAATGTAATAAACAAGTAAAATGCTTCATTTAAACGACTTGTACACGACAATCTTTATAACTTGATACTGATGCACACTTGTCTACGTTTTGGTCAAAAATTGTAAATATCGCGAAGAAATTCTACAACTTACTTTCAGTCGATGATGCATTATTACAAATAGCTAGAATATAGTAAGAGTGCACCTTACCTCTTTGCAAATTGGAAGGTTTGCTCCTGACTGGTCCCGCAGGCTTGTTATTTGCTGAGGGAATAATAGAAAACCTGTTGAGAAAAACAAAACACAAAAGAACAAACGAGAAAACGAGGTGTTCCCTTTCATGTCGAGTCAGCTTGAGGGATAAATGTTGTGGACAATGAAATTGCAGGGGGTCTGGTGGATGGCAGTCTCTCTCTCTCCCCTCTCGGTTGCCACGCCGTGCTTCTAGCTTGTCAAAGTGCGGGCACGATGGAACTGAACTAGTGCCGCTGGGTCGCGTCTGTTCGTCAGCTGGCGGAAATTCGCGGAAATTGCCGAGACCCACAAGACAAGTGGCAGCTGCGCCGCCTTCTCAAGACGGACAGAAAGAGCAGCCGAGGCGGTCTGTCTTTCCCATGGGCTCGCCACACCAGGCAACAAATGCAGCAAAGTTCGGTTTCATTATCGAAAGGACCATGCCAACGCCTGAGTTCGGCGTAGACTACATCATTCCAATATTGTGCTGTAGTAGCGGACAAGGGGGAAATGACAAGTGAATGCATGGAGTCTTGAAAACAGGAATTCGACATTCTGTGCTTTAAATAATTCACATTCTGAGCACTGAATCTAAACGGGTCACCTTTAAAATTCTATTTCGATTCCAAACAAGCAGAATGTAAAACTAAACAACTGATAGAATGATACAATAGAACGTTCTGGTTAAACTGCCCCTAAAATACATGTCCTCATTGTCCAAAAATGATCATTTTGAGCTAAGCATGTGCATCACCGGTGGGATTCAGTGGCTAATAGTATGCTCCAAGTTTGGCTTGGTATTTTTTAGCAGCATGTTGATTGGATACCTTTCAACTGTAAAAATGCTTCTTTCAAATCAATTTAATTTTCAGGGGCAAACACAAAATTAGAGTAGGAGCAGGCCATACTCATCTGGATTATATCTTTCTGCCTCAATTATTTTCCTCAACAAATCCCATGCCCCTGAAATATTGTCTAAGTAGAAAGCTACCCACGTCTGATTTGAATACATTCAGTGACAGAGCCACATTCATCTGGAGTGGAGAGTGGTGAAAATTCACCACCCACCATCACACAAACCATCTGGGCTGTGGCTTGGAATGTGGCATTAGGAATACAAACAGATCACCTATAATCTTACTGAGTGGCACAGCAGTATCAAGGGGATGAATGGTCTACTTCTGCTGATATTCTGCACGTTGGTTGTAATATTTGGAATAGTGTTCCAGGTAGGTGATGGCACCAAAGTCTCTGGAGACATACAAGATAAAGTTAAATATTGTCAGTGGAAGAAATTTCTATAAAAATATGAGCTCAACAGTCTAAGTGACCTACCTCACATCTGTAACATATATGGAATCAATTATGCTGTCACTTACTGGAGAGGTAAATTTATTTTTTTATCAAATTTCAGTATTCGGGCTGAATTGACTTTATATTAGCTTCATCTGCTTTTCATGTGGATGTAATGATTACATTCATTTTTGTCATTTTGCTGTCCTAGCCACACACATCATCTGCCCAATTTAATATCCTATTGTATCAACAAATTAGTTACAGTGTTTTCCCATGTTTCAATAATGACTGCACTTGAAATAGATCAGAGTGGTGCTGGAAAAGCACAGCAGGTAAGGCAGCATCTGAGGAGCAGGAAAATTAACGTTTTGAGCAAAAAACCTTCATCAGGAATGTGGACTATAGAACATAGAACATTACAGCGCAGTACAGGCCCTTTGGCCCTCGATGTTGCGCCGACCTGTCATACCAATCTGAAGCCCATCTAACCTACACTATTCCATGTACGTCCAAACGCTTGTCCAATGACGACTTTAGTGTACGTAAAGTTGGCGAATCTACTACCATTGCAGGCAAAGCATTCCATACTCTTACTACTCTCTGAATAAAGAAATTACCTCTGACATCTGTCCTATATCTATCACCCTTCAATATAAAGCTATGCCCCCGGTGCTTGCCGTCACCATACTTGGAAAAAGACTCTCCCTGTCCACCCTATCTAACCCTCTGATTACCTTATATGTCTCTATTAAGTCACCTCTCAACCTTGTTCTCTCCAACAAAAACAGCCTCAAGTCCCTCAGCCTTTCCTCGTAAGACCTTCCCTCCATACCAGAAAATCTTAATGGCAGAAAGACAGATATTTACATTTTTGGTGACAAGTTTTGATATATTGCTCAATTTAGTTTGAAATATAAACATGCTCTGGGTTTATGACACTTAAGCCCTGATACATGGGGAGGAATATAGCATTTTAAATATCTACTGTCCTCCACACATCCCTTCAAATCTTTAATTAGTGTTTTCTTTAAGCTGAGTGCTTTTGGAACATGGCACATTATTATAGGGGGGGATTTTTATTGTCTTTTTGATCCGACAGTGGACAGGATGCCTTGTGGGCCTTGAGCTATTTCTTCGCAGGTCAAGCAGGTGGTTGAATTATGCAGGGAGTTGGTGTTGGTGCATATTTGGAGACTTCTGCAGGGACTTCACCTTTTTTTCAAACCCACACAAATGTCACATGAGGATTGATCTTTTTCTGGCTCCCTTGGCCCTTCTGGATTTGATTATGCGTTGTAAAATTGGGAATATAGCTATCTCTGATCACACGGCGATATATTTGGAGGTTAAGGCCAAGAGTGAGGGGTTTGCGGCACTGGTGTTTGGACCCTTTTCTCCTTAAGGATTCCAAATTTGTGGAATACGTTTTGAAGGAGTTTCAGGAATTCTTGACTATCAACTCAGGCACGGCTAGTAGTCCATCTCTGCTATGGGAGACTGCTAAGTCCTTTGCTAGGGGTTAGCTATTTCCTATTTGGCTAGCCAGAAATCACAGAAGGAGGAACAGCAGCATCTACTTGAGACGTGGTTGAAAGCTGCCGAGGTGGCACATTTTGCGCGGCCTTCGGTGACTAAGCTACAGTGGATCACGGCTCTCCGGGCTGCCTTGAATTCAATACTGACACAAAATGCAAGAAAGAACTTGCTTTTGCAAGACGAAGGCTGCTCGAATATGGGGATAGGCCAGGTATTTAGCGTACCTGACTAGGAAAAAGTGTGCTCCTCAATCCATTACTGCAATCAGAGATAGCACTGGGGTCCTTACATACAATGCTAAAAAGATTAATGAGGCTTTTCAGAGCTTTTACTCTGAATTGTATCTGTCTGAAGGTTGTGAGGACGGGAGGGCTAAAATGGAGATTTATTTTAGGAACGTGGACCTCCCAGGGGTAACCTTGGAACAGGCCTCTCTCCTTAATGCCCCCTTGACAGTTCAGGAAATACAGGAGGCAACTAAGCAACGTCAGAGTGGGAAAGCATCTGGCCCTGATGGTCTCCTGGGTGAGTTTTATAAGGAGTTTATCGGGATTCTGTCAGGCCCAATGTTGGAGATGTACAATCAGTCCTATATGCATGAATGTCGACCATCATCTTTGAGAGAAGCTAATATTTCCTTAATTCTTAAGAAGGGGAAGGTTCCTGATTTCAAGATTCTGTCCGAGATGCTGGCGCTGAGATTGGAAAAGGTGTTGCCCCATATTGTTAAAAAGGATCAGACAGGCTTTATAAGGGACCGTAGTCCTCTAATAATATTAGAAGGTTGCTGAATATGGTCCAAGTTTGTCAGCAACGATCAATTCAGGGGTTAGTGATTTCCTTAGATGCAGAGAAAACATTTGACTGGGTGGAATGGCTGTATCATTTTTATGTCTTAGACCAGTTTGGACTGAGTGGGGTCTTTGCTAAGTGGGTGGAGGTTTTATATCGCCACCTTCTGGCCACGGTCATCACCAACGGGCTGAGCTCTGGGAATTTTAGGATTGGTAGGGGTAGTTGGCAAGGCTGCCCCCTCTCACCGTTGTTGTTTACATTGGTGATAGAGTCGCTAGCAGAGGCCTTTCATCAGAACGTCCACATAACCCCTCCGGAAGTGGGATCAAGGGCACACAAGATTACACTGTATGCAGATGATGTCCTTCTGTTTTTATCAAACCCGATGACCTCCATACCCCATTTGATACAATGTATCAATTCATTTGGGACTATTTCAGGATATAAGATTAACTTTTGGGAACCTTAAGGATGCGCCAGAAGTTGAAGATGGCCCTAAGTTCCCTTTTAAGTGGTCATGGGCAGGGTTCTGATACCTAGGCATTTTTATTACCCCCAAGTTTGATCTGTTATTTCAGACTAACTTTGCTCACTTGCTCGACAATATTAGGCAAGATCTCCAGAGATGGGAGGTTCTTCCAAATTCATGGCTGGGCTGGATATCTCTGATTAAGATGAATGTTCTTCCTCGTTTGCTTTATCCCATGCATATGCTCCCTATAATGTTTCCCAGGTCAACGCTGTGGAAGCTTCTGGGATGGTTTGGTTCCTCTGTCTGGCATCGTGGGCGGCCCCTCATCAAACTTACTAAATTGCAGTTGCCTCAAGGAGGGGAGGATTTCCCAGACATCAGAAAGTATCAATTGAATTCCCTGCTGTCCTTTGTTTGTGATTAGGTAGGTAACGATCCAAACTCAATATGGCTGGATATTGAGGCCTCCCAGGCAAAGTGCCCTTTTATTAACCTGTTGTTCATGGATAAGATGAGGACAGTTATGGACCACTGCTGGAACCCCATTGTCATTAGTACAATCAAGGCATGGAGGGCGATGAGTCAGAGTGAGGGTTGTTTATCCAAGACTTTGCCACTTTGGCCTATACTTGGCATGCAAGGGTTCCGAACAGGGATGATGGAGTCAGGGTTCGAACTATGGGCAGCGAGAGGAGTTTCTAGTTTGGGAGATTTGTTTGAGGGGGAGGTTATGATGTCTTTTGAGCAACTGAGCCGCAAATACGGGTTGCCCAGCAGAGACCTTTTCTGTTTTTTTCAGGTTAGGGATTTCATCCAGAAGAAGACTATACTTCTCACTAAGCCCAATATAGAGAGGTTGTTGCTACGTTCCACAAGCACCCTTTTGGTTAGTGCCCACTATCACCTGCCGGGCGATTATGTGAGGTCTGGGAGCAAGAGCTAGGAGTGGAGGTCTCTTCTGGAACATATGGGAGAATGCTTGAAAGATCTCAATCTGTAATAGGACATGCGCTACGCAGTTAAAAGTTCTGCACAGGGTTCATCTGGCACCAGACTGCCTGGCGAAGTTTAAAAAAGGGGCATCTTCAGTGTGCCCCAAATGTAAAATAAGTGTAGGTGCTCTTACCCATTGCTTCTGGACATGCCACAGGCTCCATTGGGGTGAGATAGGGAGGGTATTGAGGACTGAAGTCAAAGTAAACCCGATATCTCTCCTCTTAGGTCGACCGAATTTACCATCTTTAAACGGGCATGGGAAGAAACTATTTAATATTCTTGCATACTGTGCACATAAGAATATTCTGATGAATTGGATATTTGAGAACCCCCAGGCTTGCTGGGATGGCAGAAATTAATTATGGAGCACATTCCCTTGGACATTTTTACAAACATGATGCACCACACAACAGATCATTTTTATAAGACATTGCATCTCTACTTTAGTTACTTGTATATAGATTTGTCAGTTATCTTAACAAGGGCGTTTGTTTAACAAAGATGGTTAGGTTTGTCGAGCCCTGGTCCTTGGATGGGGGGTCTCCTGAGTTAATATGGTACCTTTGTTTTGGACCTTTGCACCGAGCATAGCTGTTCTGTATTCTGTTTTTTGGGTTTTGTTTTGCTTTTCTTTCGCTTTTTGATCTATTTGTTATTTACTTATTTATTGGTGTCGCTTTGCACAGTGTTAGGGTTTACTTTGTATTATAGGGTAGGTTAGTAGTTAATAGACAGTAGTTGTATTGTAATTTGTGTTTTTTTTCTTTTTATTATATTGATATTTGTTACTGATTGTATTTTTCAATAACTTTATATGTTTGTAAAGTTAAAAAAAATTGCTAATAAATATTTTTACAAAAAAAAACTCTTCTTCCAGTTTGACAGGCAGTGTTGATAACTGTAAGTATGGCCTCACAACAAATATTTGTTGTTTTGCCATCAGAATTCATTTATATGAAGCCTCATGCTTATGATATAAATCACTTATTTTGTAATTGTGTAGGTTTCAATATAATTTAAGAATATAAATTGATGGCTGGGTAAATATTTGTCCAAAAATAAACAAATTAATGATTGAAAATGTGAATAAATATCCATGATTAATATATCATGAAGAGTATTGTTTTAACATAAAGATGATTACACTGATTGGAACATTATGATTCTGGCCCTGATGGGACAATGGGTGCATGTTGTACAAGCAACTATTCCAGAGATTCTAAAGTGAAATTTGATATCTTGAAGTCTTTCCAAAAGTTTTTGTTGGATTTTGGAATTTGACCTTTAATTAGTGACCCTTCGCAAACCACTAAATAAGTTAAGTAGACTTTCGGATAACATAAAATACACGCAGATTATTTGCAGGAACAAATCAAATGGATTGAAAGGTGTTTTGTCAAGCAAACTTTATTGGCGTGAATTGTACAAGCAGAAATAAAAACATAGTATGCAACATTCCTTAAGTTGACAGTTTCCTGCAAATTTGCAATGTTTTGAGCAACAACTTACCCTTCTTAGAGATTGCTTTCAGTTCAGCACCCTCTACAGGAATTCTAGGACATATATGAGCAGTCGCATGCTTCTTTAACCAATCAGATTCAGGCAAGTGTATGTACAATGGGTTAGGATCATGTGGTAACATTTTGATGATGTCATGGAGTTGTACATCACTGAGTATAAGTACCACGTTGTGGACAGAGTGAGAATATGCTGAAAGAAACAGTACCAGAAGGACCACTCTGGTGGACACACTTTAATGAAACACTCTGGAAGAAACAGAGAGATCACATGAACTTGAACACACAAATAAATAGATTAATCTGTATCTAATGTTGCTATAACTTAAACATTACCATGTATCACAAAATTTAGTATATATGTATAATACTCTGAAGTCTAGGCCTGAAGATAGTCTTTGACTTTGCATTCTCCTCAAGTAGTTTGTAAAGAATCCAAGCTTATAGTGTGGCATCAAAGCACATGATAAACCATGATGGCAACTAGGAATTTACCACTTAGAAAATTGTGATGGTAGCAAATGTCAAGAAACTAGACTAATCAAGAGACCAACTGGAGAAGAAAATATTTCAAAAAAATAGCAATGCAACTTTAAGACTAACAACAGCTTTAAAAAAAATCCACAATGCTGATTAGCTCTATGAAGGAAATATCTTTGAGTAGAAACTCCTCAAAGTAACCACTGAAACAACTTAAGTTTAAAAAATTCCTTTTACAGCCCGTAATAGGGGTGAGATCAGTAAAAGCTCATGAGCTGCTAAGAGAAATCTGAATTATGTACCTGAGAAAAGATGCTGATAATCAGACACCCAAAGGACTTTCAATCTATTTGAGGAAAAGGTCATAAAACTCCATTTTTGCTTGAAACAGTAGGCCAAGGAACACAGTTAAGACTCATAAATGCAATTAATAAAAATTCTGAATTATTTACTCAACAAAATAGTTAACAACAGCCAGTTAAGAAAATCCTCCATTCACAAGCTGAAAGTAAATCAATTGAAAAAAAGAAAAAAAGGAATAAAAGTCATTATTGTAACTTGAATGATCAGAATCTTAACTATGAAATTTCTGAAATACTAAGATTTCCATTTTTTGAATGATAAATTCAAACATTGGACAAATAAGGAGCTTTAACATACTAAAAAAGATATTAAATGATCTTCAGTAAGGCGTTCGACAAGGTTCCACATGATAGACTGGTTAGCAAGGTTAGATCGTATGGATTACAGGGGGAACTAGACATTTGATTACAGAACTGGCTTGAAGGTAGAAGACAGAGGATGGTGGTGGAGGGTTGTTTTTCAGACTGGAGTCCTGTGACCATTGGTATGTCACAAGGATTGGTGCTGGGTCCATAGCTTTTCATCATTTATATAAGTGATTTGGATGTGGACATAGTATGCCTAGTTAGTAAGTTTGCAGATTATTACCAAAATTGGAGGTGTAGTGGACAGTGAAGATTACTTCAGAGTACAGTGGGATCTTGATCAGATGGGCCAATGGGCCAAGGAGTGGCAGATGGAATTTAATTTAGATAAATATGATGTGATGCATTATGGAAAGGCAAATCAGGGCAGGACTTATACACTTAATGGTAAGGTCCTGGAGAGTGTTATTGAACAAAGAGATCTTGGAATCCAGGTTCATAGTTCCTTGAAAATGGAGTCGCACGTAAATAAGATAGTGAGAAATGCATTTGGTGTGCTTTCCTTTATTGGTCAGAGTATTGAGTGTAAGAGTTGGGAGGTCATGATACGGCTGTACAGGACATTGGTTAGGCCACTTTTGGTGTGCAAATTGAATTGTGTGCAAATCTGGTCTCCTTCCTCTCAAAAGGATGTTGTGAAACTTGAAAAGGTTCAGAAAGGATTTATAAGGATTTTGCTTGGGTTGGAGGGTTTGAGCTATTGAGAGAGGCTGAATAGGTTGGGGCAGTTTTCCCTGGAGTGTTGGAGGCTGAGGAATGACAAAATAGAGGTTTATAAAATCGTGAGAGCCTAGATAAGGTAAATAGGCAATGTATTTTCCCTGGGATGGGTGAGTCCAAAACTATAGGGCATGGGTTTGAGTTCGAGGGGAAAGATTTAAAAGGGACCTCAGGGGCAACTTCTTCATGCAAATGGTGGCAATGTTTTCATGCAAATGGTATGCAATGAGCTGACTGATGAAGTGGTGGAGGCTAGTACAATTACAACATTTAAAAAGGCATCTGGATGGGTATATGAATAGGAAGGGTTTAGAGGGATATGGACCAAGTGCTGGCAAATGGGACTAGATTAATTTACGATATTTTGTTGGCATGGACGAGTTGAACCAAAGGTTCTGTTTCTGTGCTGTACATCTCTATAAAACTCAGAAAGAGCACAAAGTTGTTTATGGGCTGAGGAATTCAATGTGAAAATATCTCACCTGTAGAAAATAAAATTGGATTCAGCCATCTTGGAAAAGGAATCTTCAATTCATCCTTATGAAGATGTCACATTGGCAAAGGAAAATGAATTTTAATGAATGAATTAGCTTTATTAATGAATATTACATTACAAATAGCATTTAAAACAATGGAAACTTAAAAACTTTCAAAACCTTAAGATTCAATAACAATAACAAATACAGTATTGAGTTTAGAAGGTTGAGGGGAGATCTAATAGAAACTTACAAGATAATTCATGGCTTAGAAAGGGTGGATGCTGGAAATTTGTTTCCGTTAGGTGGGGAGACTAGAACCCATGGACACAGCCTTAGAATTAGAGGGGGTCAATTCGGAATGGAAATGAGGAGACATTTCTTCAGCCAGAGGGTGGTGGGCCTGTGGAATTCATTGCCATGGAGTGCAATGGAGGCCGGGACGTTAAATGTCTTCAAGGCAGAGATTGATAAATTTTTGGTCTCACAAGGAATTAAGGGCTACAGGGAGAGTGTGGGTAAGTTGAAATGCCCATCAGTCATGATTGAATGGCAGAGTGGGCTCGATGGGCCGAATGGCCTTCCTTCCATTCCTATGTCTTATGGTCTTATTTAACCACAACATTAATCAACTAAGAATACCACCAGACAGCAAAATAATTATTATGCCAACCAAAACGATAATAAACAACTTTAAGTGCAAATCAAAATTAAACTACATAATTTAGTTTGTCTTTACCAATCTTTCCACCAGAAAAAAATTAAATTTTTAGATCCTTCTGATTAATCAGTAAATTGGCAGACATAGACAGCAGAATTCCAAAGATTTGAGCAGCTTCAATATTTGATAATAAATCAAATGAACAATAAGTTAACACACTTCTCCACTACATGGAATATCATCAGATCAATGCTACACAAATAACAGATCACTGAGAAGTACATTGCATTTGATAACCTCCACACAGCTTTTGATCAATATTTCACTTCAAGAACAAATAAGGTACTGGTGAGATCATGCTTCATTTGGCAATACCAGTTTTGAGAAGCATGTTTCGATGTCTTCATTAATAACCTGCATGCACTACCTGAACCATGTAGCTATGGAAAATTACAACAAAAGCTAACTTGTGACAGAGATGTTATTAGCTTCTCAGAAAAGTCAGGCACTAAATCTTTTCAATCAAAAGAGGATCTAGAATGAGCAATCCAAACAGTAACAGATTCGTAGTCAGGACAACTGTTCAAGGAACACTATACCTCAAAAGTTTAATCGAGTGCAAATATCTTCAGGGCGTGTGGACTTCCTAAAGTACAATAAATGTCCTGGTCTGAAGAAACAGAGTCTCATCTGAACAAGATACTGTATGTAAGTGCCAAATCCTAAAAGAATCTAATGCTAAGTATCTTGGCACAGATGTGATTCCAAAACCCCATATCAATAAAAAAAACCTTCCAGCCTCTGCCAACAGCATTCTCATCACAGCAAAATATGTCAGTTTTTGAAGATGTGCTGCGATCTGAACAACATACCAAGTGACAAATTAAAATGTTCTGAATGCAACACGCACATTTGGGGTGGTACAGTAGCTTAGTGATTAGCACTGCTGCCTTACAGCACCAGGGACCCGGGTTCAATTCTCATCTCTGTGTGGCAACTGTCTGTGTGGAGTTTGCATATTCTCCCCGTGTCTGTGTGGGTTTCCTCCTGGTGCTCTGGTTTCCTTCCACAGTCCAAAGATGTGCAGATTAGGTGAATTGGCCGTGCTAAATTGCCCATACTGTTAGATGCATTAGTCAGGGGTAAATGTAGTGGAATGGGTCTGGGTGGGTTGCTCTTCGGAGGGTCAGTGTGGACTTGTTGGGCTGACTGTTTCCACACTGTAGGGAATCTAATCTAATTTATGCTTTGGAATTGAACCATAAAGAACAAGTCAATAACAAAAAGGATCAAGCTTCACATGAAGAGCTACAATGCATGAATGGATTACTTCATTACTTCTAAGGAAACTACCAATTGTATCTAGCATTAATACTAAGCTAGTCCTACTATAAACCGACTGACTCCCACAGCTATCTGGACTACACCTCCTCCCACCCTGCCCGCTGTAAAAACTCCATCCCATTTTCCCAATTCCTTCGTCTGCGCCGCATCTGCTCCCAGGAGGACCAGTTCCAACACCGCACAGCCCAGATGGCCTCCTTCTTCAAGGACCGCAGATTCCCCCCAAACGTGATCGACGATGCCCTCCACCGCATCTCCTCCATTTCCCGCTCCTCCGCCCTTGAGCCCCGCTCCTCCAACCGCCACCAAGACAGAACCCCACTGGTTCTCACCTACCACCTCACCAACCTCCGTATACAACGTATCATCCGCCGTCATTTCCGCCACCTCCAAACGGACCCCACCACCAGGGATATATTTCCCTCCCCTCCCCTATCAGCGTTCCGCAAAGACCACTCCCTTCGTGACTCCCTCGTCAGGTCCACACCCCCAACCAACCCAACCTCCACTCCCGGCACCTTCCCCTGCAACCGCAGGAAATGTAAAACTTGCGCCCACACCTCCTCACTCACTTCCCTCCAAGGTCCCAAGGGATCCTTCCATATCCGCCACAAGTTCACCTGTACCTCCACACACATCATCTATTGCATCCGCTGCACCCGATGTGGCCTCCTCTACATTGGGGAGACGGGCCGCTTACTTGCGGAACGCTTCAGAGAACACCTCAGGGACGCCCGGACCAACCAACCCAACCACCCCGTGGCTCAACACTTTAACTCTCCCTCCCACTCCACCGAGGACATGCAGGTCCTTGGACTCCTCCACCGGCAAAACATAACAACACGACAGCTGGAGGAGGAGCACCTCATCTTCCGCCTGGGAACCCTCCAACCACAAGGGATGAACTCAGATTTCTCCAGTTTCCTCATTTCCCCTCCCCCCACCTTGTCTCAGTCGGTTCCCTCAACTCAGCACCGCCCTCCTAACCTGCAATCTTCTTCCTGACCTCTCCGCCCCCACCCCCACTCCGGCCTATCACCCTCACCTTGACCTCCTTCCACCTATCACATCTCCATCGCCCCTCCCCCAAGTCCCTCCTCCCTACCTTTTATCTTAGCCTGCTTGGCACACTCTTCTCATTCCTGATGAAGGGCTTATGCCCGAAACGTCGAATTTCCTATTCCTTGGATGCTGCCTAACCTGCTGTGCTTTAACCAGCAACACATTTTCAATCTGTAAAGTAGCCAAACTTGTAATATAGCATCAATCTGCATGATGAGAGAGTATTCAGGGTCTACACCAGGAAGTATAAATTTGAATATTTAATTCATCAAGAATCATGTAAAAAAAAGTGAAACAAAGAGGAAGAAAGTTGGGAAAAGATTTTCTGTTCTCAACTCAGAAGGTACTGAGGTGAAAACTAACATCTGTGATGTTAGCTCAGCTCAACCATATCAACACAGTCGACAAATCAAGCCTAATACTTACGTGTTCTGTCTAGTTTATTACCATACTGTGTTGTACCTTTTTCCATTGCATTATCACAAGGAACACAGCATGGTAAAAACATGGATATCAGGATTTAAACAATGCAATATCATTGAAGCAAAACTGAATTTTTAAATATTTATAAGTAAGCTGTTATTAATTAGACCATCAAAGTTCAAGTAAATCGATATTTTAGATGTGTGTGCATTTTCAACACTTCAGTGAACTAGCTATATTGATAGTTGAAAGATTGCAAAATCATTGAGTACCAAAAATCTGAACTGAAATGAAGAACAATATCAAGAAAATCTAGTGTTAATGCATTCCAATCCAGTCCTTTGGGATGCAATTTAATTTTCAAAAATTACTTTCAATGTTCCTCAAATTACATGTAAACCAATTTCTCTAATACCAGCTATTTAACAACAAAAAAAAGTTTTTATAAATAGTCAGTCTGTCATTTTATTCCAAAAGGGTGGACAGTAATTTTAAGATAGTCATAAATAAATTCAGCAAAGAATTCAGAAGAAACCGCTTTAATAAACAAGTGTTAAGAATGCAAAACATCCATTCGGAGCATTAGAGTGCTGAGGTGAATAGAACAAATGATTTTCAAGGGAAGCTGACTAAGTATGTGAGGGAGAATGGGCTGCACCAATATGTAGGTAGTATTAAGTAGTATAATGTGGGAGGAGGCATTTGGAGCATAAACAGCAATATATACCAGTTAGGTTGAAGTGTCTGTTTCTGTGCTGCGCATAGTTTAGTAACACATTGAGATGCATTTATCCACTGAGTCATTACATAGTAAAAACATATGTATTAGGATTTATACATAGCAAAATAATAAAATCAAACCTATAAATTCTACACAATTGCACTTAATTTAACATAAATAAGTATTCTATTAAATGAATCAAACCCACGTTCAAAGCATTTCTACCTGCACCCAAAACTTTATCATTTTGATGCATGCTACATATTAATGAGTAGTTACATAAAATAGTTAAGCTTTGCAAGCTCTACGTTTTGAAAGGTTGACCTATATTCTGTATTCACCTTATTGATATTAACCATGGTGTATGGAATAGCAAGAGATTCCCACCTCCATCGATCCACTTGGATATTTGCACATTCAACAAATTAGGTAATGCTGACATTTTAGGTGGTATGTATCAACATAAATCTAAACCAGTAGGTATTAACCCATTGAGTTCTAAACTTCAGTTAACTTTCAATGGCACTACTACTAAGATATAGGTACATTTAACAACTATGAATTGATAAAATTGATGATATTAAGTCAGTCATTTTGAAATGTTTCTGTGTAGAGTACTGAGTGCAACATTGGCTCTGTCAGTACCCTCTGTTGTAAAGTTTGGATCCTAAAATCAGCCACCAAAATAAGCTGCACTATAGTTGTATTTTTTTTAACAGATGAGAAGAAATAAAGAAATAAATTATAGAAAATATCTAATTCAGAATTCTTGAAACATTGTGTATGAAGACACAACAGTGTAAAATGGACAAAAATTAGACCCCACAAAATTTCTGAGTCCCATTATGGATCCCAAAAGGTTTTTATGTTCCAGTTTGAAAACTTAGGGCAGATGTTCGAAATGCAGCATGTCAAACTTTTAGCTAAAAGGGCAAGACAGATTAATGTTTACAGCTGAGAGCCATTTGTTAAGTTGTTTTATGTTGCACTGAAATACTAATACAGCTATTGTTTCAGATACTGCCAGAACTGCTGTGAATCTGTGGAACATTTTGTTTCCCCACAAGTTTTCTTCAGCAGTATAACAGTCTTTCCAATTACACCATGGCACTCCTTAACTTCTTGACATTATATTCATACATTGAATTTACACTTGTTTAAAATTAGTTATTTCAGTTTAAAAGTCTACTCACTCCATCCAGGAAGCTTCTGTCTTCGTGTCAGGGAACCCAATTCAAAATCAAAGCATTTCCAACATCAAAATCAAATAAGCATTCTTTAAAACGAATTAATAATTCATTTGCATAAAGGAATTATTACCGCCACTTCCCAGCTGGAGATACTTCTGCATTCTTTAGGTTGTGTGCCGAGAGTTGTCATTCATGTCAGTGTATATATTAACATGATACAGCATATATGTTTCATGAAATATTTTTCATGTTTCCTTGAAATAAGAATGCCAGTATTTTGAATCAAACTATTTTCTTTGAAACTCCATTCAAATAGGTTTAAAATAAAGAGTCATAGCCTTCTTTTATTTCTATGAAAACTACGGTGACAAAACTGAAGCATTTTATTAATAACATATCATTGTAGTAGCTTTCAGTCTTTTAATGTATGAAGTTAAAGAGAACATCTTCACTATAGAAAGTGAATTGGGTTGTTTAATATGAAACAGCATCAGAACTGACATTATGAAGGAGGAAGTATTTTGGATCCAGGCACTAAGGATCTCGCAAGCACTGAAGCAAGAGGTCTGAGAATTGATGGGAATTGAATGTTGGGCCTCATCTGAATAATTAACATAGGCCTCAATGGGCAGCTCATTTGATGGAGTTGTCTATTTTCAGCAGTTTGCAACACTGGAGCTGCCTCTTAGGTATGTTTTGATGAAGGGATTGATAGAATTCCCAGAAGCAGGCATTCACACACAATGAACTAATTAATGCCAAGAGAATTATTTATTTGTCAATACTATTCCCATACAACTTACTAACTTTGGTTCATTTTGTGGGGGAAGAGACAATTCCTTATTTTACTCTTATTTTAGTAAATTTAGAACTTATTTACCAATTAGAAATGAAAATTGAAAAGAACATCAGGAAACCTTTTGGACAAGATCTTGTCCACTTAGTTCCTGTTTGTATTATTTACAACAATCAAAAGGATGGGTATGGGGTACTGACTATACTTCAAAGTAACAATGTCTTAATCGTAAATTGAAACTATTTGATTCAACAAGCAGTAGTATAAAATTGTAATTTTTTTAAATTTGCAGATCGAATATGGCAAGAGCTGTATAAGATGGGTGAGTGTTATGTCCCATGCCAAATGAGATGCCCAGCAATGCTGTAAGAAGTTTATTAATCTTTTAATGATCTTTGACAGTCTGCAAGGGTTAGTGTCACTATCTCTTTGTTAACTCACAGGCACAGAGCCAGCACTCAGTTGAACCCTGCCACTGCACATGCATCTCATTAAGGCTATGCAGAGGTGCTGGTGTTGAACTGGGATGGACAAAGTTAAAAATTACAGAACACTAGGTTATAGTCCAAGAGGTTTATTTGGAAGCACTAGCTTTTGGAGCGCTGCTCCTTCATCAAGTAGCTGTGGAACAGGATCAGAAGACACAGACTTTAAAGCAACAGATTATAGTGTCATGCAACTGAAAGGATATATTGATCAAATGATATATTGCACACACACATAGGTCTATGGAGTAATTTTGCATTTGCAGATACCTTCTATTTTGCTCAAAAAGCGCACAATCTGCAGGCAGTCAATCCATGTTTTATAAATTCCTGCTTTGGAAATAGAAGCAGTCTTACTCAAGATTAGGATGCAGAGAGACTCTAATCTCACACCTTTAATACATTGTTTGAACTGAGATGTCACCTTTTTAAATAAAACCTTAAATTATCTTGAGAATGGAACTTAAAAGAAGTTCTGGGATTTGCAAGTTCATGAACCAAAACCTGCAACCCATTCTAAAAGACGAAAGACTTAACAGCAATCAAGGTTTATTCAATCCATCATTCCATTTGCATGATACTATTATCTGTTGCTATAAAGTCTGTGTGTTCTGGTCCTGTTCCACAGACACCTGATGAAGGAGCAGCGCTTTAAAAGCTAATGCTTCCAAATAAACCTGTTGGACTATAACTGGTGTTGTGTGATTTTTAGCCTCATTATAGCTGGTAGACAAAAACTCATCAATTCTGCAAGAATCATGTTCCCTTAAGGGCTCACAGTCACCTTATCCATCTAAACTACTAACCTTTCCTGCACTCTACACTTCTTACTCTTTCAATGGGACATCACACTACTTCTCCACTAAATTGGTCTTGTCTAAATCCATCATACTCATTCCATTCTGTTGTCTCATTGCAGGTTGAACTGGCTAACTCACCAGGCTGATGTCTCAATAATACCCTGACTGACCTATTTGTAATATCTGGACTTGGACTTGACATGTCAGACAGGGTCATGGTCAATAGCCTTTTGTGTGATTATATGAGCCCTTTCACTGAATATGTTGGAAACCCTGACTGAGTATAGCCTCTCTTCACCCCAGTGAAGATTTTACTCTTTAAATTTGCACACATGGTCAATTGCTTGAAGCACGTGCAGTGTATTTGCTGTGATATAGTCACCACAACTCGACAGGGTAGGGAATTACAGACATTCACTGCCCTATGGGAGAAGAAATGCATCTCCCCTTATTCTTTAACCAGGTCCCTTAATTTGATATTCTCCACTATTGGAAACATCTTCTCAGATCCAGCCTTTCAAGCCTCCTCAGCATCTTGTATGTTTAGATTACCCCTCCTTCTTCTAAATGGTAATGAATAAAGTTCTAACCTGTTTTGCCATTCTTGATATGTCAATCTCTTCAGCCCAGGAGTCAGCCTAGTGAATTAAAACAGAGAACTGCAGATGCTCAAGACTGAAATGAAAACAGAAAATGCTGGAGAAACTCAACTGATCTGGCATCATCTGTGGTGAGAAAAATACAGATTTAACATTTCAGAACTGACGAAGGCTCACTGGACTTGAAATATTAACTGTGGAATTTCTTTTTACAATTGCTGCCAATCCTTTTCCAGCACTTTCTGTTTTTGTATCATCCTATTGAAACTCTTTTGAACAGACTTCAACACCAGTACATAGTTTGTAAATTACAGGGCCTTAAACTGTACACAGTGTTTTAGGTACAGCCTCACCAATGCCTATATAATTGCAACAAGACTTCCTCATTTTAACCTCCAATCCCTTAGCAATAATGATGAAAATTCTAGTTGCCTTCCTTTACTTGCTGCAACTGCATGCTAACATTTCGAGTTTCATGCGCATGAACATCCAGAGCTCTCTGCTACATCTTTTGATGTTTCTCTCCATTTAGATAATACTCTGCCTTCCCTACAATAAACTCCATCTGCTAAATTTTTTGCCCACTCACCTGATCCAAATCCCCTTGCAGATTCCTTATGTCCTTATCACAATGTGCCCTTACACCTATTTTTGTGTATCATCAACAAACTTGGATACGTTATTTTATGATCCCGCCTCCAAATCATTAATAAAATTTGAAAATAATTGAGGCCCTAGGCCTGAGAAAGATCCGTTATTCCTAACTCTCTGCCTTCTGTGTTAACGAAACTTCAATCTGTGTTAATACATTAACCCCAATACTGTAAGCTCCTATTTTACGCAATAACATTTTATGTGGCACCATATTGGATGCCTTCCAAAACTCCAAATACCTCCAAGGTCCCACACTTAGTTCAGCTACTCACTTGCTTTTTATATACCAACAAAAGCTCTTGCTGTTTGTTTCTTGTTTTACAATTTATTTTTCGTCATAAATTGTCTTCCTCTTTATTAGTGTTTTAGTCATCGGCTGTTAATCCCTAAAAAAAACTTGCAATCCTGCAACCTAACAATTTTTTTTGGCTCTTCATATGTCATAACTTTTACTTAAACCCTCAATTTAAAGCTATGTCCGCTCATGTTAGCCATCACCATCGGAGGAAAAAGGCTCTCACTGTCCACCCTATCTAACCCTCTGATTATCTTATATGTCTCAATTATGTCATCTCACAACCTTCTTCCCTTCAACGAAAACTGCCTCAAGCCTTCCTCATAAGGTCTTCCCTCCATAGCAGTCAACATCCTAGTAAATCTCCTCTGAACCCTTTCCAAAGCTTCCACATCCTTCCTATATTCTGGTGACCAGAACTGTACGCAATACTCCAAGTGCGGCCGCACTAGAGTTTTGTACAGCTGCAACATGGCCTCATGGCTCCCAAACGCAACCCTCTACCAATAAAAGCTAATACACCGTATGCCTACCCAAAATCCCTATCAACCTGGGTGGCAACTTCAAGGATCTATGTACATGGACACCGAGATGTGGTGGACAAACTTGCTGTTATTGCTACCCTCATGGCACAAGATCTCTTATTAATCCTATTATTAATCGCTTATTATGCACTACTAGATATAAAATGTTCTAGGGTAGTTACTGCTCTAAGAAGCAATCCCTGACAAACTCTAGAAAATGGTCTTTCATATCATCCTTTTCCATCTGATTTGTCTAATCAATATGCATATTGAAATCATCCATGACAACTGTAGTGCCCTTCTTATATACCTCAATGATTTCCCAATTTATACATTGTGCTTACAGAAGGGCAACTTTTCTGTAACTATGTCTCTATAATAGTTATCAAATTTTAAAGCTGTCCAATCATCTATCTTACTACAAATACTATGTGCATTCAAATAAAGAGACTGAAGCTTTGACATTTTACCATTGTTAATCTATCTGGTTCTAATTTCCACTACATTCTTCTCTGTATATTTTATACTCTTTCCTGTCACACTTGATCACTCATCTCTTCACTACCTGGCCCCTCTGCTTTCCTGTTGCTTTTTTGATTTTTTAACATTTTCTTCAATTGAACCCAGCACACTGCCCTTCCCCCCTGCCATGCCCCACTCCCAACCACCACCATTTGGTTTAAAAAGCCCCTTGTACAGCCCTAGTTATACAATTCCCCGCCAGGACAGTGGTCCCAGCCTGAACCAAGTGATGCCTATCCCAATGAGCAATCCTTTCTCCCACTCTACTGGTGCCAGTGCCCCATGAATTGGAACCTATTTGCCCCACACCAATCTTTCAGCCATGCATTTATCTTGATAATTCTTGTTACTCGACTGTATGATCTCCTTGGGATCACTTATCGAGAAAATAAGAAAAAGCTCATGGGTATTATCGCCAGACAGATGTTTAAAAGCATTAGACATTTCGCCATATGAAATAAGAGGGGGCAAAAAGCTATTATATTGCTGAAGGAAATAACAGATAAATACTGTAAATGGAGGAGGATACGGGGACAGAACAGTATTTTTGGTTTGGTTTACTGTATGGTTGATAAGATACAAGATTCTATAGATTTACAGTGCTATTTTCTGGTCCTTTATTGTCCAAAATTACGGTCAGAAATTCCTCGCAGCGTTCACTAGAAGGCAGCAAAGACAATACCAGCGTGGTAACCATAGAGATTCTGAAACATGATAACCTAGCAACGATTGTACCACTATACACAAATCTCATCGCAACTGCACCAATTCAGGGAGATTTGTTGCCCTCAGAACGCAGCCGCTACCTCGCTGAACAAAAAAATGCCAGAAACGCGAGACCCATTCCCTTTTCCCAGATATGAAAATGATGATGATTTCAGAGGTCAGAAAAAGGACACGCAGGTATTGCAACAACATTGGCGTTGACATCATTGACTCGCACTTTGCAATGTTGCTCCTCAGACCTTATTTCGGATTTCTCAGTTTTCTGACATAATTGGAGCATTTTTACTAATTCCGTTAAAATAACCTCAGCATTTTATCAACTTGTGTTTTTGATTATAGCACGAAATATCTGTAAAATTTGCGCCACATTTCGTTTTATTTTGTCTGGAGATTCCCACATGATTACAGTCCATTGATACTTGCCTATTTATTAACTTCTGTAATGTGCAGCAGTGCACCGAATAAAAGAACATGACTTCACGCGGAAAATGCATGCAGAGGCCTGACATTTTTAATCAGTTTACGGGCTGGAAAACTGATAAACAACAGTTCATCGAACAGTTCCCGAGCATCAAAGTTGAACTCAGGATTTACATTTTAAGCAAACGCTTCCGCAGCTATTCCAGGATTTCAGCAAATATTTAGTGGGTGGCACTCTTGCTTATGAATCAAGACGTTCTGGATGTAAGGCCTGCTCCAGGATTTGTACACGAATGTCGATGTTAGTACTGTACAGCATTCCGTTGTCGTACTGAGGTAGTGTTGCCTCTTGGGTGAGACGATAAATGGTGGTCCCATCTGACTGCTTAGCTGGATGCAAAAGATTGCATGGCACTTTTTTTGAAGAAGAGCGGGGGATTTATCTGGGTGTTATTGCTAATATTTATTCCTCAATCCAAAACTAATTACCTCGTCATGATCAGCCTACTGTACAGGGAGTTATTTGGCTGCTTCATTTCCTACCTTACAACAGCAATTGCACTTAGAAAGTGCTTCATTCACTAATAGATGTGTTGAGATGTCTGACGTCTGCAAAACGTGTTATATAAATGTGAATCTTTCCTTTTTATTTCCAACAGTTTCAGCCATTTTAGGTCAGTTTGATGACAATAGTTTTTGCTGCGTTTCCGTACCAAGTATGAATTGGTGTTTCCTTTCAAAATTTGTTTTCTTATGTACCAATCCTGAAGATGCAAGAGAAAAATCTTCAACTTCATGTCTCCTTTTAAACTATATTCCTATGTTTGTTTGACATCACATTCTATTATTTTTCTTGGTTTTATTTTAAAAAATCTTGCCTTTCATTTAAGGACAGAGGTTGGCAATGGCTCCTTCATTTTGAACTGGGGACCTACATTTTAATTGAGACATGATAGCGTCATGTCAGAAAAATTCAAAGTTTTTTGTTGTGCCAACTAGTTGAATAAAGGGGAGCCACTCCACATCTAGTTGTGACTGCCTCTTCTTCTAAACTCCGATGAATATATGCCCAACTTGCTTGAACTTTGCCCATAACTGCTTCATTACAGTAATCAGTCAAGTGAACTTTCTGCTTTAAATACCAGTACATACTTGCTCAATTAAGCGGACCTAATTGTACACAATTTGCCAGATGTGGTCTCACCAATACTCAATGCAATTGTCACAAAACTTCCTCACCTTTATGTTACATTCTCCTTGCGACAAACAGCATTACCATTCCCCTTCCTGATCACTTATTGTAGCTGTATTCTAATCTTTTTGGGAATCAAGTGGAAAGGCAGCCAGCTCGCTCTGTACCACTGAATTTTGCAGTCTTTCACTATTTAAATAATATACCAATTTTAGACCTTGTCTAAGTTTTCTGGAGTTCTTTGAAGAGCTAGGAGACATTTCAGGAAAAGAACGAAACATAACATTAAAAATCATACAAATAAAGTCCTGCCATTATTTTAAACCTCTTATAAATAAATACAAACAAACACTTGAATCAGGGTCAGGCCATTCAGCCCCTCAAGCCTGCTCTGCCATTCAAGAAGATCTTGGTTGATCTGAATTTAACCTCAAATCTGCATTCCTACCTCTTCCTGATTACCAATCCACCCCTTTCTGAACAATCATCAATCTACCTCTGCCTCAATGTATTCAAGGAATGTATTTTAAATCTTATTGCAGTAATTTTATGTATTTAGTCAGAATGAATACAGTACAGGTGAATAAATCCCCAGGACCTGATCAGGTGTACCCTAGAACTCTGTGGGAAGCTAGAGAAGTTATTGCTGGGCCTCACTGAGATATTTGTACCATCGTTACTCATAGGTGAGGTGCCGGAAGACTGGAGGTTGGCTAATGTGGTACCACTGTTTAAGAAGTGTGGTAAGGACAAGCCAGGGAATTATAGACCAGTGAGCCTGACGTCAGTGGTGGGCAAGTTGTTGGAGGGAATCCTGAGGGACATGATGTGCATACATTTGGAAAGGCAAGGACTGATTAGGGATAGTCAACATGGCTTTGTGCGTGGGAAATCATGTCTCACAAACTTGATTGAGTTTTTTGAGGAAGTAACAAAGAGGATTGATGAGGACAGAATGGTGGATGTGATCTATATGGACTTCACTATGGCGTTTGACATGGGAGACTGATTATCAAGGTGAGATCTCATGGAATACAGGGAGAACTAACCATTTTGGATACAGAACTGGCTGAAAGGTAGAAGACATAGATTGGTGATGGAGGGTTGTTTTTCAGACTGGAGGCCTGTGACCAGTGGAGTGCCACAAGAATCAGTGCTGGGTCCTCTACTTTTTGTCATTTACATAAATGATTTGGATGCAAGCATAAGTAGTACAGTTAGTAAGTTTGCAGAAGACACCGAAATTGGAGGTGTAGTGGACAGCGAAGAGGGTTACCTCAGACTACAACAGGATCTTGATCAGATGTGCCAATGGGGTGAAAAGTGACAAATGGAGTTTAATTGAGATAAATACGAGGTGCTGCATTTTGGGAAAGCAAATCTTAGCAGGACTTATACACTTAATGGTAAGGTCCTAGGGAGTGTTACTGAACAAAGAGACCTTGGAGTGCAGGTTCATAGCTCCTTGAAAGTGGAGTCGCAGGTAGATAGAATAGTGAAGGCGGCGTTTGATATGTTTTCATTTATAGGTCAGAGTATTGAGTACAGGAGTTGGGAGGTCATCTTGCAGCTGTACAGGACATTGGTTAGGCCACTGTTGGCATATTGCGTGCAATTCTGGTCTCCTACCTATCAGAAAGATGTTGTGAAACTTGAAAGCATTCAGAAAAGATGTTGCCAGGGTTGGAGGATTTGAGCTATAGGGCCAGGCTGAACAGGCTGGGGCTGTTTTCCCTGGAGTGTCGGAGGTTGAGGGGTGACCTTATAGAATTACAAAATTATGAGGGGCATGGATAGGGTAAATAGGCAAACACTTTTCCCTGAGGTCAGGGAGTCCAGAACTGGAGGACATAGGTTTAGGATGAGAGGGGAAACATATAAAATAGATCTGTGGGGCAACCTTTTCACACAGAGGGTGGTACGTGTATGGAATGAGCTGCCAGAGGAAGTGGTGGAGGCTGGTACAATTGCAACATTTAAAAGGCATTTGGATGGGTATATGACTAGGAAGGGTTTGGAGGGATATGGGCTGGGTGCTGGCAGGTGGGACTAGATTGGGTTGGGATATCCGGTTGGCATGGAGGTCTGTTTCTTTGCTGTACATCTCTATGACTCTATGACCTACCCTATCTAATCAATTCAGTTTGAACTGTTCATGGATGAGTTTGGTATGTATTTTAAAATATGCATGCAGTTTATTTAGTGTGAAAGTATTCTGCCAGCTATAGTCCATCATGCTGGACAAGTATAAATGTATAATTAGATTTACTGATGAAAATACAATCATCTTAATTCATTTCAATTTTTCTCATAATTTAGGTTAATTAAAAGACGTCTGGCTAAGAATTGGTTAAATTGCCAAAAGTCATGTTACTTGTAAAACTTAGATTTTGCTGGAGGCATTTTATTTGACAGGGGGCATTTAATCCAGCAAACTGATCTGGTTTCAAATCCGTTTCTAATTCTGAAAGGAAAGTGCATCCAACCACCTCAAAAAAAACCCTATAGTTCCTAAATCAGCAAACATATTAAAGGGTAATGTTCTGATCTTCTTTTGCTTTTGCGTTCTCATTTTAATGCAGGTTCCTCAGTATCTCAAACCAACTCATTTAGCACAACAGCAAGATCCATGGAATCGACTCAGTGCAGCAGTGACCGTGGCAAGTGCAAACAAAGGAATTTTTCTCTATAATCCCAAGGTATAAGATTATAGAATACATTAACTATACAGTAATACAACATGACAGCCATGTAGCATGATATTGTGAGAACATGCATTAATAATCCAGAGTTATAGACTAATGTTCTGCGGGGGTGGGTTCAGATGGCAGAGATTGAAATTTGAATTCAACAAAGTCTGGAATTAAAAGCTGATCTACGGAAACCATGTAATCATTGTTGTAAAAACCAATCTGGTTTATTAGTGCCATTAGCACATATTATTCCTTTCGGTAAAGAAAACAGCCATCCTTCTCTGATCAGGCCTATGTGTGACTCCAGACTCACAATAATGTATGTGACTCTTAATCATCCTTGAAATGGTCAACTGAGATTATTAATTGAAGAGCAACTAGGGATGGGCAACAAATGCTGGTCTTGCCAACAATACCAACATCCCATACGAGATTTAAAAAAACACAGGTGATTCTCTATTTGTCAGTGACTTGCTGCCATTTGTAAAGTTAATCTCATCTGGAAGATTGCTCACTACACCAATTTGAATTCAGTCCATTGAAAGTCATCCACTCAGTATCCTGTAATGTAAGGGAACAGTCTTGTCCTATTTAATAAAACACCTCAACATCTTGAATATTTTGGTGACCAAACTACAAATAAGAATAAGTAATAAACACTGGACTAGCCAATGCCACACGCATCCCATGAACAAATTAAAGTATATATCTTTGAGTGCCATGGTGGTGCTAGCTGTCTATCCAAGCCACTGTGGCCAAGAGATAGACATCTCTCCGGGTTTTGACAGTCACTTGGATACCATTTGTTTTCCTGAAAATCAGCACCTTGCAGAGTTGCTACTTGATACCAGATATGGATTTCCAGAATAATGCTGTATCTCATGTGGTGAGGACTCCAAAAGCTTAGGCAGACAGTGTACTGCACTGTTGCCTCCTCTAACTTGGAGTTCTGTAGAATCTTATAACTGAGAATCCTAAGTCAGGAATGCAGTGCCAGAATAGATCCCAGCTTAACAAACTGGACTTGGGAATTATTCTGCTGGAGGTTTAGATTTTCATTTTGTGAGGCTTCATAAGGCATGGGATTTATATGGATGGGTGAAAATAACAGTCAAGGTCAGCAGTCCTACAAATAGTTTGGACGAGCCTCAGGGATTGCCAAGTGCCCAGATGTATTCCTGGTTGCCCATTAAATTTGTAGATATATTACTGATTGTTTTATACTTTTCGGCTTAAAATTTGAATCAAATGAAACCAATTTCTCTGGATCCTTCTGATCTGTATCGCTATTATGAGAAAATGCAACTTTACCATATTGGCAATCATGCAATGTCTTTTTGGTTGAATATCTTACCCTTAAAAGATCTTAATGCCTGCCAAGTAGAAAATCATGTTAACACTTCAGAGAACTGAACATTCTTCTGTTATTGGGTTTCTGATTGAATATCAGGGAGAAATATCTTCCAATTGCCCATTCACATGCGCACAAGTGAGCAGAGGACAGTCGAGATGAGGTGAGAGCGACTACCTTTGACATAAGGCCGCATGTGACCAGGTGTGCCATCAAGGGGCCCTGTCAGAATTAGAATCAGAGAGAAATCTTTCCACTGTTTCGAGTCATACCTAGTGTAAAGGGGGTAAATGTAGGGGTATGGGTGGGTTACGCTTCGGCGGGTCGGTGTGGACTTGTTGGGCCGAAGGGCCTGTTTCCACACTGTAAGTAATCTAATCTAATCTAAAGGCTGCATTTGTTGGAGATCGGTCATCAGAAGTCCAGGTCACCCTTGCAGGAGTTTGTCAGGGTAGTGCACTATGTCTAATCATCTTCAGTTACTTCATCAGTGGCCTTCCACCAGTCCTAAGTTTAGAAGTGGAAATGTTTGGTAATGATGTATAATGTTCTGTACCATTGATGACTCCTCAGATATTGAAGCAGTTTACGGTCAAATTCAGAAATATCTGGACGAAAGCTAGGCTAGATTCATAGCTGTCAAGTAACATTTGTGCTACACAAGTGCCAGGAAATGACCTTCTACAACAAGAAAGAATCTAACCATTGTCACTTAACATTCAGTGGTATTACCATTTTTGAATCCCTGACTATGAACGTCCTAGAGATTACCATTGCCCAGAAACTTAACCGAGCAAGAGGAGGTCAAAGGTTAGGCATCAGGAGCGATTAAATCACCTCCTGACTCCCCAAAGCCTATTCACCATCTACAAGACACAAGTCAGGAGTGTGATTGAATACTCCCTACTTGATGGATGAATGCAGCTCCAACAATAGTCAAGTAACTTGACTTCATCCAAGACAAAGACGTCTGTCTGATTAGTATCATGTCCCCAAATATGTGCCTATGGGTATGTTCGCTGAGCTGGGATTTGCAGATGTTTTGTCCCCTGTCTAGGTGACATTTTCAATGCTTTGTAGCCTCCTGTGAAGCACTGTTGTACTGTGTCTTTCTTCTGGAATTTATTTGGTTCTGTTCCTGCTGCTTCCAGTTGCCGGTTCTGGTAGCTCATTGTAGCAGCCGGAATATTGGGTCTAGATCAATGTGACCTACCACAACAAACTAATGGAACTGACAACTGGAATCAGCAGGAATGGAACCAAATAAATTCCAGAAAACATAGTATAGCAGCACATCACAAGAGGCTCCAAAACACTGAAGATGTCACCTACTCAGGGGATGAAACATCTGCAAATCAACTTCCCAGCGTGGCAAATATGCCCACAGCCACATATTTGGGATATGGATATCATCAAACAGACGTCTTTGTCATGGATGAAGTCAAGTTGCTTGACTATTGTTGGAGCTGCAAAACACTGAAGATGTTACCTAGACAGGGGACAAAATATCTGCAAATCAACTTCCCAGCTCAGCGAGCATACTCATAACCACAGCAACTGACACCTGGGCTACAAATCTCTACACAAACCTTGAACACCCAAACATGTATTCTATACAGCACTGATACACAGCAGCAGCAATGTGTACCATCTACAAGATGTGCTCTAAACATTCAAAAGCCTGTAAGATAGCGTCTTCCAAACTCATGATCACTAATTGGAAGGACATGCATAGCAAATAATGGTAACACCACCATCTGCAAGTTCCTCTCTAAGTCACTTATCTATCGCTATTCCTTCACAATTTGTTGGTCAAAATCCTGGAACTCTGTAACGGTACTATGCATATACTTACTGTAAATGGACTGCAGCAGTTCAGGAAGGCTGCTTGCCACCATCTGTTCAAGGACAACTAGGGATGAGCAATGAATGCTGCCAGATCCTCTGAATATATAAAC
The DNA here is from genome assembly GCF_020745735.1 of Hemiscyllium ocellatum. Lineage (NCBI taxonomy): Eukaryota > Metazoa > Chordata > Chondrichthyes > Orectolobiformes > Hemiscylliidae > Hemiscyllium > Hemiscyllium ocellatum. Next base: position 23,361,177 of record NC_083426.1, on the reverse strand, counting down.
AAAATGAAGTCTGCTTGACCAAAACTGAAAACTCTCCTGTATTTGTAAATTTAAAACATTTAAATCAGCTCATGTATCTGAGAGGCTGGCAGCTTAAGGCCTTGTACCTGGTACAGAGAGAGAAGTCTGATGGCTGCAGTAGTGGCAACAATTATAATAGATTAGCCATCTGCTGTTTACTGTTTAATGGATGTCTACCCAGTATAAAGAAAGAAAAGGCATGCCAGAGCTGAAATCATATTACTCCCACATCCTTTTCAAATTAGCTTAATGCTTGCATGTTATAGTTGCAATCTGGCATGCTGGAAGCAACAGAAGTCTTGAGATAATGCATGAGGACAGGGTCTTGACACAATAAGATTTTAATCATTTTATTCTCTGCTTTGTTTGAAGAGAATAAATGGTACTTGCAGTCAGTTAAGATAACCCCCTGAATATCTCCAAATAATTATGAAGCAGAATAATAGGGTAATTAGACTAATGAGGCAGAAAATGCCTTCTGAAACAAAATTGAAGTAAAAGCTTTTCTTAAAAAAAACTCAACACTTCTAAAGTTTGTAGTCAAGCTACTGATTTAATTTGTGTGTTTATTGTTCTAAAAGGCACCGAAAGACAGTCTGGATCTCCATCTTAGTTCTGTTTATAATCATTCAGGGGATTTTTTGAAACATAAGAATGAGGTACTTCTGCAAAAAATAACCTGTGATCCTCAGAGGTGAGTACAATTTACATTAGTTTATAATTCAAACATTAACCAAAAGAAACAAAAATTTTAATTGCAACACAGGGATTTGTAATCAGGTTAACAATGGTATTAGATTAACTCTTTCACTTTTGTATCTATTATTCCAGGAAAAATAGAATTTGCAACACTTTATGAAGGTCCTTATATAAATCTTGAAAGTCAGTGCCACTTTGCCAAGTTGCTGCATAAACAAAACTGTTCTTCACAATAATGAATGTAAAGATTAATCTGGTTAATTTGCACTGCAAACTAACCAAAAGAAATACATAGATTAACCTCAGAATCACCGTTATGGTGCAAAGACAGTTCATTTGGCTTGTCATGTCTACACTGGTTCTCTGATTTTGATTTATTGCCATTCTCCTGTCATTCCCATAAATCTGCACACTTTTTATTTTAAATAAATATCAAATTTTGTTTCAAATTCCTCAGTTGAACTCTCCTAACCATGCTTCCAGGCAATGTATTCTATCTCCGAAGAACTCACCATGTGAAAATGTTTTCTTGCACCTTACACTTACTTCTTTTGCAAATCACCTTAAATCTACGTCCCCGGGGTCTCAATTCTCTGAAGGGCAGGAACAGTTTCTCCCCATCTGCTCTGTCCAGGCTGTTATACACTAGAAGATGAATGATTTTGAACAGAGTCCAAGGCCATTTTATTGAAAGCTGTACTTCAATTAACCACACTCTACTGATCACTATCTATTCACAAAAGTGCCATATCAATTGCCTAACTGAAAGTTTTTTTTTAACTACTTTTTACTGCTTGTATGATCTTTTAGCTTCCCAAGCTAAATGCCAACATATAACTCCTTTCCCCACAAGAAAATTTATAATCCCTCCTGTGCATACTAACCCAACACAGAGACTTGCTCAAGAAACATTCACAAAATCAATAAATTTCATGTTCCTGGATCTACCAATGGTGGGAATTTCAAAACACTGTGTGTTTTTAAAAATTGTTTTCAAACCTTTGTTCACCTGAACAATATCTTTCACTTTCGGATTTTTCACAGTTGTACTTAACTCTCATATTTTAAAACTGGTATCATCATTCCTCTATTTCAGGTTTGGAAGTAATTGATTTTTTTTTTGAGGCCCTACTTTGATGAATAGCCATGGGACTGATATTTTCCAAATAAGATTGCTGATGCAAAGTGATATTTTATCCATTTGGCCTGATTTCAATCCAATGAATTTAAAAGCTTGACTTCCAGTTTTGAATTCTGTTTTACATTCATTTATGACAACATTTTCAAACTCACTGTTTCCACTCCAGAAAAAAACATCCATGTACATCATATGGATGCCTGAAAGATGCCTCTCATGGTGTCAGTACAATTTGGCATAGTCTACTTTTAACTAAGGGTAGCCTAACATTAATATGATAGACTTTACTGAGAAGTACTAAACTCTTGCTGCATCTTATAGGCCACATCCACATCCTCTATCTTGCCTTCTGTTTGTTTCTGGACTAGTTCTGTTTGACTTTCCTCTCCTATTAGTAAGATGCCTTTCAATGGTTTGTGATCTTTTTCAAGGGGTATATTTACTCCCAGACCCACTGTTTGAGCCTATCTTGCATTTTCTTGTCTTTAATCTTCACGCTACCAAACAATGGACCAAACCTCCTGCCCTTCGTCCTCTGTATTCATCCAGTTTTTATATTTTCCAGTGGCCTTCCTTGCTCTACTTAACAGTCACATTTATCCTTTGGCTAGCCCCTTCTGGTAAACATTTGACTCTGGTACCCTCTTTTGGCAATTGCCTTTTGGGACCAATGGCCTCATTCTCATTATTGGAACTGATCAGTCCATCTTCAGACAGTTGCCAATTGTGGCAGCTTGATCCTCATAGCTGTACAACATTTCGGTACGAGAGGTACCTGGCTCCTCGTTATTTTCTAAAACTCCTTCAGAAACTGAACATTTGTAATTCATACCAACCAGCCTTGAAGAGTGTAACCAAACAGTCTGGTCCCATGCAATATAACTGTTATGTTATTCCATTTGTACTAATAGCCTTCTTCAAGCCTTCATATCCTTTAACCTCACTCTGTCAGAATAAAGCATATCTTCCAGACTGAAATGAATTTTCAATTACCTATAATCTCAAGACACAATGAGTTCTTTCTGACACTTAAACTTCAGTGAAAGTCTTTCTGCTTGCCTGCAAATGCATTCAAATGCTCTGGTAAATTGGACCAGTCCAGGGCTGGTCACTTATTACCAATGGAGGTTTAGCATTCTATCACAAACTAACAATATGCATTGTATTCCTTCAGACACCTGCAGCTAACTCTTAATTTCGAACAACACTCAAGCAGATGAGAATTTATAGCTTTACTAATCTTCCAAAATTTTGTGCATCATTTTCTCTATTACTGCATGGTTCCTTTCATGTACTCAATGCTAAAAGGGCTATCTGCTGCCACTGTCATAACTATTATCTTCCTAATTACACTCCCATTATCAGTGAGAATTTAGCTGCTGGTCTAAATCTGGTCACTGTGCACTGTTTCTCCCCCCTTTCATAATTATTTTGTTATCTTTACTATGTATTACTGTTGACGGACAAAACCTGGTTGGCAAATTTGCAAAAATAAAGGACAATGAGAGGATCTAGTAGAACTACTTAGAAAGTAAAAGGTAACCTGTAGAGATGCACCTGGATATATTAAATTAGCAAGGCATGATATGGGTATAGGACAGTAAATAAAGCAGCATTCTTATTGAATGACCCCAGAGAAACAAGTGCAAATGGAATTAGAGATTCAATGCATACTGTGAAAGCACATGATTGAACCTATTCAAAGCACTAGTAAAAACCCTGCAAGGAACCAAGTCTCAGTTCCGTTCATGCGCAAGCTATTTGGCTTACACTAATACTATCTTCCTCAGAGCCAGTCCCAGTGTGACAGAAATCTGAAGACCTTTCTTTTGCACCTTCTTTCAAACCACACATTCATCTATTGTATCTTATTTTTGTACTCACTTGGAGTAACCTGAAGATTACTACTTTAGAGGTTTATCTTGTTAATTTTATACCTAAATCTCTAAATTCTGATTGCAGGACCACATCTCCCATGCAATCTCAGTCATTAATAGCAATGTGGACCATGAAATATCTCCTCAGAGACTGGCATCCCGTCACCTTTATTTGCATGTGGAGAGTCATTGGCACTGATCCAGCTCCCTCAGAGCCAGCTGTCAGAATGAACAGAATGTTCAACACTCCTGTTAATATCTATCAGCCAGAGCTCCCTGACTGGACCAGATTAACAGCCCCAATCAGGGATCTCATATACTATGAAGTGCACTTAAGTGACTTCATCACAATCAATACGGAACACATCTTCTGGCTGTTTGCTCTCCCCAAAAAGAAAATTGGACAGCCATTTTGTGATATTTTTTAACTCTTAAGACCAGAGCAACATGCCATTATAGAGTCACATTGATGGTCCATGTAATGCCTGGCTATTCCACTAACTAAATAATCCCTAATTAGTGCTTCACTTCAACATTTCTTTCTTCCCTCTTGAACTGTTGGGGCATTTGCAACATCATGGGCTTTGCTCGTGTTCCACTCTTCCCAGGAACTGTTGCTATCCCCAGCATCTAGAAGAAAAAAAATGTTTAATAAGCAGGAACCATGGACACTCCTGAAAGGACCTGCTTTTAGCTATATCAAATGGTGAATGGGAGAGTGAGGCTAGCATCAGAGGGGTGTGATACATAGTTAATGAAGCACATAAAATACTGGAAAAACTTGGTAAACGTTAGTGAGAGACACACTCAATGAAACTCAACAAAAATAGTGGATAAATAAATTTCTGGTAAGATTCAGGCCAGATTTGCCAGACCCTGTGAGAAAAGTTACCCAAATGAACAAAGCTAACTTTTCATTGCAATAACTCATTGCAATTATTGCACAATAAACCAATCTTCAAGATCAATATCAACAACAAATTGTCCAAAATGTACATTATATTTTGGCTCAATGCTAATTTGTTTGAGGGAGATTTCATCCCAAGACAGTAGAACCACACACACATTGTGATTCTGATGTAAACATTGATAGCAATATAGACAAAAATATCTTCAGCACCATATTATTATCGAACCTGAACTCATATATGTTTTGCAAGGTCATTTTAAATCCATTTTTAAAGTTTTACCACACAGGGCAGCCTGCACTTTTCTTCTTTCTATGTTTTAACTTCCTCAATCTATGTTTACCACATTTTCCTTTTTCCCACTTTGTTTTAGTTTGTACCTATACCAAAAATATTCACATAGATGTTTGCAAATAAAAAGAAGACAAGTATCATTGTGCACCCATTACTAAAGGATACAATTGAAATATCGAACTTTAAATATTTTCAATGCAGGAGGACATCACATGGCCCACTATTCCCATGTTGGCCCTTAGAAAACAGCAATCATGCTTAGTACCATATACTCACTTTTTGTTTCTCTATCCAGTACCCTTCTAAAATTACCTGTGCAGTCAGCTTTCACCATCTTTTATGTTGATAATTTTAGATCTCAGCAACTCTAAGCAAACAAAAAAGTGTTTTTTGGGGTGGTATGGTGGCTTAGTGGTTAGCACTGCTGCTTCACAGCACCAGGGACCCAGGTTCGATTCTAGCCTTGGGTGACAGTCTGTGTGGAGTTTGCACATTCTCTCCATGTCTACGTGGGTTTCCTATGGGTGCTCTGGATTCCTCCCACAATCCAAAGATGTGCTGGTCAGCTGAATTGGCCATGTCAAATTGTCCCTATGTTAGGTGCATTAGTCAGAGGGAAATAGGTCTGGGTGAGTTACTCTTCGGAGGCTTGGTGTGGACTTGTTGGGCCGAAGGGCCTGTTTCCACACTGTAGGGAATCCAATCATCATCTCCCCACAGATGTTTTTACTAATGATTTTGAAACAATACCCTTGACATTGACCTGTTCACCAATAATATTTCTCCACCTATACCAAAGCCTCTCATGATCTTGAAAACATTAATTGGCCATTTTATAACCTTGGTTAAAGTGAGGACTGCAGATGTTGCAGAGTCACAGTCAGAAAGTGTGGTGTTGGAAGAGCACAGCAGGTCAGGCAGTATCCGAGAAGCAGATGAGTTGACGCTATGTGCATTCCTGATTAAGGGCTTATGCCCAAAATGTCAACTCTCCTGCTCCTTGGATGCTGCCTGACCTGCTGTGCTTTTCCAGTGTCCCACTTTTCGGTCCATTTTATAACCTTGCAAATTCTGGAGAGAACAGTCCAATCTTTACAATCCCTGCTTATAACAGAAATGTTTAATTCCTGGTAACAATCTGGTAGACCTATTCCACACCATTGTAATAGCCTTAACTGGAAAACTGTGGAGAATATGGCAATTTTAGGTTGTATTAATAGAAGCATTCAGAATAAATTATACTATAATATTCTGTTATTTTATAGGCTGCAGGTTTGACTGCACTGAAGTCCTGTACAGCTTTGTTTCCCTTATATGGTTAATGATGTTCTAGCCTTGGAAAAGGCCTAGAGGAGATCTATAGCAATCCTTAATACTTTTGCCTACTTAGAAATGCTTAAGGAGCTGGTTGTCCAAACTTCTTGGACAGATGTGACTTGATAAAGATCTATCAAATAATTAAAGAGTTGGTTAGGGTGACAATGAATACACTCTTGTGGTTTAAGATATTGGTGAGAAGAGGAGGAGATAAATTTAAACAAAGCAAGAGTGTAATAGACTGGATATTATGCAATCTGTTTCCAGGGAGTCATGAGACTTTGGAATACACTATTGGCTGGAGTAGTGTTGCTGACTCTAGAAATGCTCCAACTAATCAAAAATATTTAAGGTGTTGATAAATAACCTATGTGAACATATAACTTAATTACTTGCTGCATTTTCTAAATTATTTACAGGGGGTGTTGGCTTGGCATGGATGACCAACTTCCAGAAGATATTTTTCGTCGGAAAATGGCAAAGGATTCAGTGCAGAAAGATATTTGTGGCTGCGCACCTGAGGAGCCAGACACCAGAGCTAACTATTTATGTGAAAGACCTCCACCGAAACAATGGATGTCACCAGAAAAATTACCCATTCATAGCATTCGTGGAACAATAAGTAAGAAATCAGTTCTGCAATGCACAATCAGACTTTAATTAAAATAAATATGCATGCACTTTTTGCTGCAATGTGTACAACCTGCAAGTTTAACTGCTAGTGTTGGACTTCATTGTGCCTGGAATTTCCAACAAACCCCATACCCTCTCCCCAACCTTTAATACTTAGTTATTTGAAATGGAACAAGAAATTGGATGCATATCGAATTTCAGTATGCAAAGGTTGATTTCATTTTGATTGGGCGGGAGGGGGTGGAATAAATCAAATGAGCGTTGTCATGTACTCTGCATATATAAAGTGGTATTAACAAATATCAAGAAATGGTACATTTCTATGTGATGCTTCGTTATTTTGGGCCTTTTATGTAAAGCTTTTTAATATTGCCTACCTAGTAAGAAGCATTTCTAAGTACCTAAAGCAAGAGGAAGTGACAATAACTCTAAATTTTAACATTTAATTTTATTAAGTAAACCTAAGATAATCCAATATTATCTTATGCCATCCTACATCAAATTATGGGATTATTAGAGACTTTAATTTGTAGCCATTGGCATTAGTGCAAGAAAGTTTGGACTGAACTCAGAATGGAAGCTGTGGGTTTAACCCTGACCCTTTGGTGGAAACCAGATGCACAGATATATTCATCAATTAGACATTACCTCCAAATGTCACACTTCTTTTTCACAACTTTTCATTTCACTGTGTTCTTCTAAGGGGAGTGAAAGGACACCCAAGTTGTATCAGGTGGCCTTTTATTTAAAGATGTGGATTGAGCATTGAGGCTAACCAGTGAGGATAAGACAGCTCCCCCCCCCCCCCCCAACCATGTTGTGGCATTTTAGTATTAACTGTGAAGTTTTGTCACTGTCTTGTTCTGGGAACCTACCTCAATGCTGGGATTATTCCTTTACTAGGAGCTTCATGGGATTTATGCATTCGAATCCCGTCCACCAGCCTCTTGTTGCTTCTCCTAATTTTAGGAGAGTAACTGCTCATGTGCATACAGATCCAGTCTCACTGCTGAGGTCTGGATAACTTAGCACCTTGCCTCAGTTTTGCCTTGACTCATTTCTACTCTACTCTTCCAACAAGCTTCTTTACTGCACCAGCTAGTAAACATGTCTAGCAAGTTAATGTACCAAAGGATAGAAGATTAACCATAATCTTCTTCATGTTAGAGCAAATGGCCTACTCCTGCTCCTATGTTCACCAAAAACTTGTTGGATGCCTCATTTTTGTTTCATTTCCAGTGAAGTTATGGCAATGCGGCAACAAGGGATCCAAAGAATACAAAAGCTTTCCTTATTGTATTACTGAATAACATATGCTAGGTAGCTCTGACTTTCATTGCTGCTCAAAACTAAAGCCAGAATGGAATATGATTCTGCCATTCACTGCTGAGACTCACACTTATGTCCAAGAGATGAACACTACTGAGCCTTTAGAGTCATGACCTTCAAAAGAGAACAGAAAAAAAATGGTTTGGGAAAGATACTGTGTTCTTTACACTGAATGTTACAAATTTTGTTTACTTCTCTTCACAGGAAGCCAACACACAGCTGCTACCAACCGAGGATATTCTAGAAAATTTGATGGTGGCTTCTATATGAACTAAATTGGTCGACATTTCTCCATTAAGATTCTGATTGACTCTGTTTTCCATCTTCAACAAGACCCTGAGAGATAAGGAAGACGCAGTACTAATATTGTGAAGTTGCATCTGAAATAAGGTCTTTTCAAGATAAGAGAATTAAATAATTGAATAAGAAAGCTCAAACAGTTGTGTTGTATAATCTTTACCTTAATGTGTTTGAGGATGCAATTCAAAGCATAGTTTTGGTTCACAATGGGGACAAATAATACAGATGTAATATCGGACATAACTATCTTCACAGGTTTCAACCATGGCATCACTCCTGTTGCATTTCCCCATGCTCTTTAATTCTTCATATAAAACACACATCAACTGCAGAGTGCACCTATTTGCATATGTTACCAACAGGCAAATTCTGTGTTTCATTGTTTTTGCTTATAGAGAAATTAAAATCTATGGCTATATAATTGAAGAGGTTTTGAACTTTAAGAGTTCCCAATCCATATTCAGGGTTAGCACTTCACAGAGGTAGTTATGACAATCTCTCTCTCTCTCTGTATGATGTCATAATGGCACTGGAAAAGGAGAAAATGATTTAGGCTAAAGTCAGGTAATATTTAAGAGGAAACTTAGCCATCCACAAATTAGCTCCATCCCAACAAGCAGCGCAGCTCATAGGAATGTTAGTGATATAATGCCTAGAAGAATAGTATGCTTCACCAAAGAAGCGACAGGGCTGCCTTTGACCTACTGCAAGTGGATCTGCAGTTTTGCTCATTTGTTTGCTATGCACTCTTTGTGGTTATCGACACCATCATCTTTTGCAGATCAGGAACAGTGGTGATCTTTGGAATATCAGCTAGGGTTATAGAAGAGATATGCTTTCGTCACCTGGCTAAATCTGAAAGGACAGATGGGGAATTCATCATCTTCGGCATCACAGCAAGAAAGGGCATTCAGTTTCTTGAAGTGGTTGGCTTTCTAAAACCCAAATTACAAATTATGAAGCTAAATTTAATTTGCATTGGTCCACAGAAAATCTCAATCTCAGCAGGAAAATATTTCAGTTCCTTAATATGCAATTACAGAGGATTCAGTATGTCGGCATCTAATGTGATGAAAGCTAGAAAAATAGTTTTATTTTTGGAGACTTATTCCTTTCTGATCATATCAAGGAAGAACACCAGGTAAAGATAAAGTTTATTGATGATGTAATGCAAGGTCAAAAGGTCAAAACTGCAGAATAGCAATACTCATTCAAAAAAATCTGATTATCAGAGGCACATTTTCAGACCTGTACAAATCAGATGCACTCTGTATTATGGATCTGGATTTTATGGACTGCTGATCCCAGCACCCCACTTGTCATAGTGGGTGAAGACTGGTAAACCACCATGATGACCACCTCAGAGCACTTTGACACTCAGGTTAATGTTAACTTCTCAAGGCAGGATGTCCAAACTTTTTGTGTAAGACTTCACATTTCAATTCTTTTTCACTCAAGCAGCCAGAGCAAATTTCAGAAATATAATGTTTGGCATAATATTAACAATAAAATTCAAAGAAAAGGTATGAAGAAAACAAACTTGTTGAGCAAAACCAAATATCAAGGCAATTAATTGACAGTTTTTTAAAAAATGATAAAAGATGACAATTAAAAAGTAATAAACAACAAAGTTATTTAAGAAAATATTTTTTGGCTTTTTGCTTAAGAAGAACTGGAAAAAGACAGACTAGGCCGTAAATCCTGGATGGCACGGTGGGTCAGTGGTTGGCACTGCTGCCTCATAGCACAAGGAATGTGCATTCAATTCCAGCCTCGGGTTACTGTGCGGAGTTTGCACATCCTCCCTATGTCTACATGGTTTCCTCTGGGTGCTCCCGTCTCCTCCCACAATTCAAAGATGTGCAGGCCAGGTGAATTGGCTGTGCTAAATCCACAGTGTTCAGGGATGTGTAGGTTGGGTGCATTAGTCAGGAGTTAAAATGTAAGGATATGGGTCTGGGTGGGTTGCTCTTTGGAGGATCGGTGTGGACTTATTAGGCCAAACGGCCTGTTTTCATTCTGTAGGGATTCTATGAAAAGGGAACGAGGTTGAATTACGGAGTTTGGTTTAATATTCTATTCAAAGTTTGTGAGAAGATTTGTAGCTCAGGTGCTCGTTGTTGTGGTTCTGTTTGCCGAGCTGGGAACCTCTGGTTACCTCTGGTGGTGAACATTGCAAGCTGGCCTTTGGCAGAATATACCCAAAACTGGGGTTTTGAAGGAGGTGGCCTTTCAGCTAGGGATTTGCCCTCCTGATGAAGTATGTGGATAGGTTTTTGGGAATGAAGGAAGGTGGGGAGGTTATTTGCATATGTCTGGCTCACTCCCAATCTCAGGATTCACTCACATTTGCTACTGCTCACTCATTCACTAACACAGCTGGATGTGACCATAAAATCCAGCATGTGACCAAAGTTGTGTGTGAAATTGGATGTAAAAGACATGGGTTTTCCCACTGGTTAAAAATCTGGCAGTACCCTATATCCTGTGACCTCGTGGGGTTGAAACTGAACATTTTGCAAGATAAGACATTCATTGCTCAGTATCACTACTGGGCCAGTAGTGCTGTTGGTGGTAATGCATCCACACAAGACCAAAAAATATTGCTAGGCAAGGCCACAGGTGACAGGAGGTGAATGATGGGATAGTGATCTTGGAAGATCAGCAGCAATTATAGTGTGTTACACTCAAAACCCCAACCGATCTTCCTGATATTGGGTTTCTTGATCAGGCAATAACTGTCTTTGAATGAAGTACACTCACCCCTGGAGCTTTGTACATTCTTGAGTCGGTTTGTTGTTTGGGTCTCCTGCTCAGTGAGTCCCCACCTGCCACTATGTGAACGACAACAGCAGTTAGACGAGGCCGATAAATCATCCACTGCAATTGGCTTCCGAACATAATGAACATGGGGTACAACCATAAACAGGGCAGAGGCAGAAAGGTGACAAGTACCCACCCAATTAAATGCCCCTACTACCAAACATTCCATGGGAGGGATTATATCCTGCCCCTGTGCATGTATATTTGTAGTTCACTATATGCTTCACAATTCCAACACTCAAAAAGAGCTGGTTTCTTGCCATTGCTGCATTGCAACAATAACTAAAAATCTTGCATTCACAGGACTCTTCAGTACCTGTTGCAAACAAAATTTTGCCACTGAAGTCCTTTATCTGTGTTAAGTAATCTATCTTTATAATAAGGCTCTAACACCAGAGCCTTCAAATGACGCTTTCAATACGGCAATATTTCCTCAATCGATTGCCCATTCTATAAATTGGCATAATGTCAACATTTTATCCAACATAACGCCAAAACAATCAGTATCTGAATGAATGCATCACTACTTATCAAATAAACATATGTTTTCTCGTATCGCTTTAACATCTAAGACTAACAAGTTATATAGCTGTTGTATGTTATTTTTGTTGAGACAATGTCCAAATGGAACACAAGTTATTTACTTAACCCAACAAAATGCTAAATCCTATGATTACATTTCCTATATTTATTCTAGTATATTTTTCTTCTGTCATTCATGGAATCTGGGTACCACTAGCTGGGCAATTTCAAAGCACAGTTAAGAGTCAACAACATTTTCATTGCTTGGAGTCACAGACAGACCAGTCCAGGTAAAGATTGCAGATTTCCATAGAATCCCTAGTGTGGAAATAGGCCCTTTGGCTCAACAAGTCCACACCGACCCTCCGAAAAGCAATCCACCCACACACAGGGTGGCACAGTGGCACAGTGGTTAGCACTGCTGCCTCACAGCGCCAGAGACCCGGGTTCAATTCCTGACTCAGGCGACTGACTGTGTGGAGTTTGCACATTCTCCCCGTGTCTGCGTGGGTTTCCTCCAGGTGCTCTGGTTTCCTCCAAGTTAGCATGGCCAATTCACCTGACCTGTACATCTTTGGATTGTGGGAAAAACTGGAGCACTCGGAGGAAACATACAGACACAGGGTGAATCTGCAAACTCCACACAGACAGTTGCCTGAGGCCGGAATCGAACATGCTGTGAGGCAACAGTGCTAACCATTGAGCCATTGCGCCACCCAGAACATGCGTGAACCAAATGGAGTTTGAAAACAATCAATAAGGCTAGCTTTATTTTCCAAATTTTATTTTTCAATTCAATTTCCAATAATCACCCTGATGGGAGCTGAACTCCCCCAGACAATATCCTAGGAGTTTGTATAACAAGTGCAGTGACATTATCACTGTTGCACTATCTCCTGCAAATACCTCTAGATGCACATTGATGACACGTACTCAAAGAAACAGTTGGCTGCTTTTGCTTAATAATAAAAGCACAGGATTAAGATGCTCATTTCAAACATGGTAGATTAACCTTGAACAAGAACAATTCTTGGCTGTATATCAGTATCATCCTGGGCAGATTGTTATCTATTATCCATATTCCACTGTTATAGTACTCTGAAAAGATATGATCAGAATCTCGGCTTGTGCTGATGTGCTGAAATATAGCAGTATCAGGCAGGTTGGTTCCACCAATCAGCATTCTGCTGAGCCATGTGTCCCAAATGATCAGCTGATAATCGATCCATCCTAAAATTGCTGAGAGATGAAGACACAATGCAGACTTTTTAAAAAGTTATTTTCTCAAATGTCACCTTCGGTTCAAAAAAATCTGGCTGCTTCTTGAATTTGGATCTGCTGGAGACACCCATGAAGCTGCCACATGCTTCATAGATGGCTGTAGGAGGGCAACACTTCATTGATATTGCTGCAAATGAAGGCTCTTGTTTTGGGAGTCTCACTTGCCAATGGTTGTAGAAAGCCAGTCAGTTGTATCAAACTGCTACAGCAGTGCTAGAAGAGGACCATCATTATGCGATTGCCACAAGAAAGTATGTATTTATACACAATATGTATTTATTGCTGGAATATTGATATATGGTTTGTGTCCTTTACCATTTTCTATATTCACTGCTTGAACAACTCACAACAGAATAATTTACTGTTGAAAGAGGTTGATCATTCACATAAAGCCACTGTAAATTCTGTTCCTTTTTCAAATTCTGTTTTGGGTCAGAAGATATTTGATGTGATTATGATGATCACAGTTGACCATGACAGTACTAATTTTAATATACTTGTTCTAGTATCTGGACCAGCTGTTTTGGGACAGCTTGTGACAGATCTACTGCTGTTTAAGTTATGTTTCCATTAATAGGTTTGTAGGCCTGTCCCATTTTCACAAATCGGGTCATCTTGGATATGGTATTATAACATCTTGGATCAAAGATATATGAAAATTGTTTCACTTGTTAGACGTGCTAATAATATTCTGACAGGCAATCAATTCCTGTGGATCAATAGAATAAAAGCAAAATACTGTGAATGTTGGAAATCTGAAATGAAAACTGAAAGTGTTGGAGAAACTCAGCTGGTCTGGCAGCATCTATGGAGGAAGCAAAACTGAGTTAATGTTTCAAGTACTTTTCTGAACTGGAAATATACATGAAATATAGACACAAAGGTATATGCTTTCTGAAGAATAAATATACTCAAATCCTAGCATTAACTCTATTTCTCTTTCCATTGATGCTGGCAAAATCTGCCGAGTATTTCATGAACTTTCTGTTTTTATTCCTGAAGAGCACTATATGAATTGATAACACTTCAGAACTGCTACCACGATTAGGTAAACTACAATTCATTCTCTCTTTATGATTAAGTCATAATGTTTAGGTTGTTGACCAATATTTCTATGCCTCACTTTGGCTCTGCTACAAAACCATTGATATTCCCTAAATGTTTCTATGCCCTAGTAGGTCAATATTATCTTCTTCAAACATGTTGCTGATGCCTTACAATGTAATTCCCACAGTCAAATACAGAAATAAGTCTCCTTAGGTATATGGTAGATTTAGTCATTAAGCTGCCAAATGATTGTGTCCAATCTGTGCTCCACCCCTGGCTACACTCCACACCACATACCTTTCAGGGTCTTGTGTTCAGAAAGGAAAACTTGCACAATTTCTTGTCCATAACCTATGGAAATCATAATTTGAAGATTACGTTTTACTAATTAGGTGTAAGCCTATCTAGAAGTACAGAGAAAACACTGTGAGCTTTGCTTCTACATTTAATTCTGAAATCAGCCTTTTAAAGAAATATTGTTTTAAAACAATTGCTTCAGAAATGACTCTGCTTGGGTGTTCACCTATTGGGTGGAGAACACAGAACTTAAAGGCTTCAGCAGTTTAAAGAATCAGGTATGGTATTTTTGTGCCTGAGCAAGTACCTCTTTATTGCATTGTGTAATGTAAGCTGCAGATAAGAGCGATCCAACTCCAACAGTGGTGAAAATGCTACTAATATGTTCATGCAAAGAAAGGAGACCCTGTTCAGAATTGAGTACATCAGGGTCATTATTAAATTTAGTCAGGATGGCTCTTATGACACAGTGGTAGTGCTCCCACTATTAGAAACCTCGCTGATTTTTCATTTATCATTTTTTATTTGGAGGTTTGTACAGTGAGTTGAGAGCTAAAGAGGACCTTTGGACTTTGGATTGTTTCAAAGCAAAAGAGCAAACTTTATTAAGCCGGGCCTGAAAGTAAATTGCAGACAGTTCCTTGTTAAAAAGTACTCGAGAGATGTTTCAACTCGAGACTCTAGATTACATCTCATTTATTCTTTGCATATTGATTTATCCCTTAACTGTGCATGTTTATCTGCCTGTCTTTAAGACTAGGAGCTGACATTAAACAGGATTGGGTTTAAATCAGTGGTGTTATAGATACCTTGCTCTGCAAATTTTGTTACATTTTTTGGGCGTTTAACTATAAACTCGGTGTCTGGTATCAGCTATTTACAAAGTTTGGTATTAGTTAATCAATAGTTTGGTTAAGAGCCACTGGGGGTCAATTTTAAAGGTCATTGAGTATTTTAAGTCTGTGATGTGAATACAGGGATAGGGAGGCTCATTTGCTTTGGCTGTTTGTCTCCATGTTGTAACACTACCTCTGAGCCAGGCAGCCCGGGTTCACTTCTCACCTGCTCCAAAAAAGCGTAATAATATACCTGAACAGGTTGATAAGAAAATATGTTAACTTTAGTTGAGGCTTGTTGATAGTGAGTTTCAATTCCAACTCTAACTCACAGCTAACTTAAAAAAGTGTAATCACTTTTCCACATAGACAATGATGGAGTAATTAGCCACACAATTTAAGATTGCATTGCACTAAGTATGTTTTCAATTATCTGTTCAAGCGGAATTAAATTGCTTTCATTATATAACATCATTGTCAATGAGATTGTACTATATTCTCTGCACTTCTAAAATGACCAATACTTCAGATACATCCATATATTCTTTCAATTCAATAAAAAAAATTATATATGTAGCTGAACTGCATTGCCCAACACAACTGTTTTGGACTGCATTCTGAAAACAATAAATTACTGCTTGTCAGGGTAACAAAAGATAATTTGTCCATTTTTGCTTTCTTTTTCAAGGACAAGATAAGAACAATGAATGGCAACAGCAAAAACATTCAGATTTTTGTAACACTTTTAAATGAACAAATATGACCAAAGACATTTTTATAAAAGTGTTATGAAAAATGAAATTAAGTAAATGTTAGGAAATGGGAAGAAAAACTTGGCCAAAGAGTAAGATTTAAAGAGGGGTTTGAAGGAGAGAAATGTGGAAAGGCAAAGGGATTGAGGGAAAGAACTCTGCAGTGTTGGAATTAAGCAACTGCAGACCTGACTCTCAATAGTAGTGTGCAAAGCTAGTTGATGCACAAAGGGCTGGACTGAGTTCTTTGGAAAGTCTGGGGATAGATTGTTGACAAAAAAAATGGTCATACAGCAAGGAAGGGGCAAAATGACGGCTGGTCTTAAACATAAACATCGTAATTTTAAATTTGAAGCACTGGTAGAATCTGTCAGCAAGATAGAATGGGAATTGAGTAGTTTCAGGGTTAGGATACAGGTGGCATAGCTTTTGTGGCGTTTGAATGACACAATTATCCAGAAGAGTTGAGTGCAGAAGTGACAAAAACTATGAAAGGAAATGTGCCAAATAGGGCAGAGATAATCAGAAGGAGAAGATATGTGATTGAAAAAGCTAAAGGAATTGGACAGGCTGCCACGGTCATGAACAGTTTGTTTCAACTTAAACCTATATAGGTAGTCAGAGAGGAGAATGAAGTAGGTATCATGGATATGGACTTTTTTTTTGGCAGGACAAATTTGACAGCTTGATGTTTTCCCCAGTGTTTAGCTAGTAGAGGTAACAACACATTTAAGACTGAATGTCAGACAAGCAAACTGATAGCACAGAAAATGAGGAATGGAGACATGTAGATGAGGGCAAGAGAAGAAGTCATAGCTAAAGTTGATGGCCCTGAGATGATTCCATAGAGATGTTATAGGAATGGTAAGGGACTTCATTGCTCAAGGCAAGGGGTCTTTATTGGTCCCCATTCAATCAGTCACAACAAATATATAAATACACAACAAATATATTTTTGTTTGGTTTCCCTTTTAGCATCTAGCCATGACAGTTTAATTAAACGTAGTTAACTAGATGTAAAACAAAGGAGAGCTATTCCGAGTGGTTTCTTGAGTGAAGGAGAGTGGTGTTTTAGTGCGCCAAAAAATAACAAGTGACAACAAATACACTAACAAAAACTTACAAAGAAGGTTGGGATTGGTTCTGTATCTAGTACAGGCTGGGAAATAAAAGTAGTTGTAAGGTACAGCTTTCTACAGTCTTCAAATTGCGTGAAGGCAGTACAACTGAGATGTCATTGGAGAAATCCCCCTGTCGTATATTGCAGAAGTTAGGCTAGTTAACAGATTACGCTACATGCATGGATTAATTAATGAATTTGTGCTGTTGGGGTAGTTTCATTCCTGCAGGAGGGTAGAAATCTGTACATCCACAGGTCTTAAGGCACTTAGATTTTATTGTCATGTATACTCATAACTCAGTCACTTGCCCTACCTTATTTCCCAAGAGTAGGTCAAGTTTTGCACTTTTTCTAGTCGGTACAGCCACATAATGAATAAGAAAATTTTCTTGTACACAGTTAATAAATTCCTCTCCTTAACACTATGGCAGTCTCAGTCTATGTTTGGAAAGTGAAAATTCCCTACCACTACCACCCTATTGTTCTTACAGATAACTGAGATCTCTTTACAAATTTGTTTCTCAAATTCCTGTTGACTACCTGAGGGTGAGCATTTTGGGGTCAGTGATCATAATCCTATTAGTTTTAAAACAGTGATAGAAAAGGATAGACAGGATCCAAAAGTTAAAGTTCTAAATTGGAGGAAGACCAAATTTGTTGGTATTAGTCAAGAACTTTCAAAAGTTGATTGGGGACAGATATTCGCAAGTATAGGAATGGCTGCAAAATGGGAAGCTTTCAAAAATGAGAAAATGAGGGTCTAGAGCATAGAACATTACAGCGCAATACAGGCCCTTCTGACCTCGATGTTGCGCTGACCTGTGGAAACAATCTGAAGCCCATCGAACCTATACTATCCCGTTCTCGACCATATGCCTATCCAATGACCATTTAAATGTCCTTAAAGTTGATGAGTCTACTATTGTTGCAGGCAGTGTGTTCCATACCCCTACTACTCTGAGTAAAGAAACTACCTGTGATATCTGTCCTATATCTATCACCCCTCAATTTAAAGCAATGCCTCCTCCTGCTAGCCATCACCATCCGAGGAAAAAGGCTCTCATTGTCCAACTATCTAATCCTCTGATTATCTTGTATGTCTCAATTAAGTCACCTTTCAACCTTCTTCTACTGAAAACAGCGTCAAGTCCCTCAGCCTTTCCTTGTAAGACCTTCTCTCCATACCAGGCAACATCTTAGTAAATCTCCTCTGAACCCTTTCCAAAACTTCCACATCTTTCCTATAATGTGGTGACCAGAACTGTATGCCATACTCCAAATGTGGCCACACCAGAATTTTGTACAGCTGTAGCATGATGACATGGTTCCAAAACTCAATCCCTCTACCAATAAAACCTAACACACCATATGCCTTCTTAACAACCCTATCAACCTGGGTGGCAACTTTTAAGGATCTATAGACCTGGACATTGAGATCTCTCTGCTCATCTACACAACCAAAAATCTTACTATTAGGCCAGTACTCTGCATTCATTTTACTCCTTCCAAAGTGAATCACCTCACACTCTTCTGCATTAAACTCCATTTGCCACCTCTCAGCCCAGCTCCTGCAGCTTATCTATGTCTCTCTGTAACCTACAACTCTAACAGCTTTAGTGTTATCACCAAATTTACTAACCTCTCCTCTTATGCCCTCATTCAGGTCATTTATAAAAATGACAAACAACAGTGGACCCAAAGCAGACCCTTGCGGTACCCCATGAGTAACTGAACTTCAGGAAGAAATATTTCCCATCAACCACCACCCTCTGTCTTCTTTCAGCTAGCCAATTTCTGATCCAAACTGCTAAATCACCCTCAATCCCATGCCTCCATATTTTGTGCAATAGCCTATCGTGGAGAACCATATGAAACGTCTTACTGAAATCCATATACATCAACTGCTTTACCTCATCCACCTGTTTGGTCACTTTCTCAAAGAGCTCAATAAGGTTTGTGAGGTACTATCTACCTATCACACAACCATGCTGACTATCTCTAATCAACTTATTGCTTTCTAGATGATTATAAATCCTATCTCTTATGAACCTTTCCACGACTTTATCCACAACCAAAGTAAGGCTTCGAGGTCTATAATTTCTAGGGTCGTCTCTACTCCCCTTCTTGAACATGGGAACAACATTTGCTATCCTCCAGTCTTCTGGCACTATTCCTGTAGATAATAACGACATAAGATCAAAGTGAAAAGCTCGGCAATCTCCTCCCTGACTTCCTAGAGAATCTTAAGATAAATCCCAGGAAACTTATCTATTTTTATACTTTCCACAGTTGCTGAAACCTACTCCTTGAGATTGATCTTGTCTTGTCTAGTAGCCTGTATCTCAATATTCTCCTTACCGCATTATCTTTTGCTAGTGTGAATACTGATGAAAACTATTCATTTAGCACTTCCCCTATCTTCTCTGACTCCATGCACAACTTCCCACTACCACACTTGATTGGCCCTAATCTTACTCTTGTCATTCTTTTATTCCTGATATACCTACAGAAACCCTTAGGGTTTTCCTTGGTCCTATCCATGAATGACTTCTCACGTCCTCTCCTGGCTCTTCCTAGCTCTCACTTTAGGCCTTTCCTAGCTAACGTAACTCTCAAGCACCCTGAGCCATCACATCTTATCCTAATGTAAGCTGCCTTCTTCCTCTTGACAAGAGATTCAACTCCCTGAGTAAACCATGGCTCCTGTGCTCGACAACTTCCCCCCTGCCTGACCAGTACACACTTATCAAGGAACCGCAGTAGATGGTCCTTGAATAAGGTCCACATTTCAACTATACCTATCCCCCTGCAGTTTCCTTCCCTTGCCTAAACACATTGTAATTGCCTTTCCCCCAGCAATAACTTTTGCCCTGTGGTATATGCCTATCCCTTTCCATCACTAAACATAACTAAATTGTGGCCACTATCACCAAAGTGCTCATCTACCTCCAAATCTAACACCTGGCTAGGTTCATAACCCAGTACCAAATCTAGTGTGATCTTGCCCCTTGTTGGCCTGTCTATACACTATGTCAGTGAACCCTCCTGCACACTTTAGATAAAAACTGACTCATCTAATGTACTTGAACTATAGTATTCCCAGTCAATATTTGGAAACTTAAAGTCCCCATAACAACTACCCTGTCACTCTCGCTCCTATGAGGATCATCTTTGCTATCCTTACTTCTACATCTCTGGAACTATTTGCAGACCTATAGAAAATTCCCAACAGGGTAACCTCTCCTTTTCTGTTTCTAATCTCAGCCCATACTACCTCAGTAGACGAGTCCTCAAAGGTTCTTTCTGCAACCGTAATACTGTCCTTGACTGACAGTGCCACACCACCCCCTCTTTTACCATTTCTCTGTTCTTACCGAAACATTTAAATCCTGGAATCTGCAATAACCATTCCTGTTCCTGCCCTACCCATGTCTATGAAATGGCTACAACATCGAAGTCCCAGGTAGCAACTAATGCTGCAAGTTCACCTACCTTATTCCGGATGCTCCTGGCATTGAAGTAGACTCAGTTCAAACCAACTTCTTGCTTGTTGGTGCCTTCTTGCGATCTTGAAATCTTAGTTCTCACTTCACTACTTTCAACCCCCTGCATACTTGAACTACAATTTTGGTTCCCATCCCCCTGCTGAATTAGTTTAAACCTACCAGAAGAGCATTAGCAAATTTCCTCCCTAAGATATTGGTACCCCTTTGGTTCAGGTGAAGACTATCCTGTTTGTAGAGGTCTCATCTACCCCAGAAAGAGTCCCAATTATCCAGGAATCCAAAACCCTCCCTTCTGCACCATCCCTGTAGCCACGTGTTCAACTCTTCTCTCTCTCTCTATTCTTTGCCTCACTAGCACGTGGCACGGATAGCAGAGACAACAACTCTATTTGTTCAAGCTCTGAGCTTCCACCTTAGCTCCCTGAATTTCTGCCTTAAATTCCGATCTCTCTTCATACCTATGTTGTTGGTGCCTATGCAGAACACACCTCTCGATTCAGAATTGGCTGGCTGACAGAAGGCAGAGAGTGGTTATAGATGGGACGTATTCTGTCTGGAGGTCAGCGTTGAATGGGGTCACGCAGGGCTCTGTTCTTGGGCCTCTGCTCTTTGTAGTTTTTATAAATGACTTGGTTGAGAAGGTTGAGGGTTGGGTTAGTAAATTTGCAGATGACACTAAGGTTAGAGGCATCATCGATAGTATAGAGAGCTACTGCAGGCTGCAGAGCTGGGCTGATTAATGACAGACGGAGTTCAACCTGGATAAAAGCGAAGTGATGCATTTTGGAAGGTCGAACTCGAATGCTGAATATAGGATTAAAGACAGGATTCTTGGCAGTGTGGAGGAACAGAGGGATCTGGCTGTGCAAGTACATAGATCCCTCAAAGTTGCCACCCAAGCAGATAGGGTTGTTAAGAAACCATATGGTGCTTTGGCTTTCATTAACGGGGGTGGGGTGGGGTGGGGGGGGGGGGGGGGGGGGGGGTGAGTTTAAGAGCTGCGAGGTTTTGCTGCAGCTCTACAAGTCCCTGGTGAGACCACACTTGGAATGTTGTGTCCAGTTCTGGTTGCCCTACTTAAGAAAAGATACAGAGGCTTTGGAGAGGGTGCAAAGAAGATTTACCAAGATGCTGTCTGGACTGGGGGGCTTGCCTTATGAAGAAAGGCTGAATAAGCTCGGACTTTTCTCTCCGGAGAGGAGGAGGAAGAGAGGAGACCTGATCGAGGTGTACAAAATAATGAGAGAAATAGATAGAATCAATAGCCAGAGACTTTTCCCCAGGGAGGATTGACTGTGAGAAATCATAGTTTGACGATATTAGGAGGAAGGTATAAAGGAAACATCAGAGGTAGGTTTGTTACGCAGAGAGTTGTGAATGCATGGAATGTGTTGCCAGCTGTGGTGGTGGAAGCAGAGTCATTGGGGACATTTAAGTAACTGCTGGACATGCACATGGATAGCAGTGAGTTGAGGGGTGCATAGGTTGTTACTATATTTGACATTAGGATCAAATCTTGGCACAACATCATGGGCCAAAGGGCCTGTTCTGTGCTGTACTTTTCTATGTTCTCTATGTTCTGTGACTTGGGGCTGCTCCCCCTCCCCCTCAAGAATACTGAAAACACAATCAGAGACATCACAAACCCTGGTACCTGCAAGGCAAGACACCAACCGTGAGTCTCTCTTGTCCCCACAGAACCTCCTACCTGTTCCCCCTAACTATGGAGTCCCCAATGACTAATGTCTGCTCCTCTTCCCCCTTCCCTTCTGAGCAACGTGGCGATGGAGGAGATACTAAATGAGTCTACGGACAGTATATTCCTGTTAGGGTGAAAGGCAAGGCTGGTAGGTGTAGGGAATGCTGGATGACTAGAGAAATTGAGGTTTTGGTTAAGAAAAAGTAAGGAGATGTCAGGAATAAATAGCAGAGATTGAATGAATCCTTAGAAGAGTATAAAGGCAGTAGGAGTATACTGAAGAGGGAAATCAGGATGGCAAAAAAAGGACATGAGCGAGCTTTGGCAAACATGGGTAAAGAATCATTTTATAAATACATTAGGACAAAAGGCGAACTAGGGAGAGAATAGGTTACCTAAAGGATCATTCCTGAAGAAGGGCTTATGCCCGAAACATCGATTCTCCTGCTCCTTGGATGCAGCCTGACCTCCTGCACTTTTCCAGCAACACATTTTTCAGCTCGTACCTGAAGGATCAGCAAGGAAGGCTATATGTGGAACTTCAGAAGATGGGGGAGATACTAAATGAGTATCTTGCATCAGTGTTTACTGTGAAGGACATGAAAGGTAAAGAATATGAGGAAATAGATGGTGATGTCTTGAAAAATGTGCATAACATTGAGGTGGTGGCGTTGGATGTCTTAAAATGCATAAGGGTGTATAAGTCCCCTGGACCAGATTAGGTGAACCCTAGAACTCAATGGGAAGCTAGGGAAGTGATTGCTGGGTCCCTTGTTGAAATCTTTGGATCATCGATAATCACTGGTGAGGTGCTCGAGATTGAAGACTGGTTGGCTAAAGTGGTGCCACTATTTCACAGAGATGGGAAGGAAAAGCCAGGGAACTATAGACCTGGTATCAGTGGTGGACAACTCATTGGAGGGAATCCTGAGAGATAGGATTTGCATGCATTTGAAAGGCAAGGACTGATTAGGGATAGTGAATGGGAAATCATATCTCACAAACTTGATTGAGTTTTTTGAAGAAAAAGAGGATTTATGAGGGCAGAGTAGTTGACATGATCTATATGAACTTCAGTAAGATATTTGACAAGATTCCTCATAGTACACTGGTTAGCAAGGTAGGATTGCATGGAATACAGGGAGAACTAGCCATTTGGATACAGAACTGGCTCAAAGGCAGAGGGTTCTGGTGAAGGATTGCCTTTCAGACTGGAGGCCTGTGACCAGTGGTGTGTCACAAGAATTGGTGCTGGGACCACTGCTTTTCACCATTTATATAAATGATTTGGATGTGAACATAGGTGTTATAGTTGGTAAGTTTGCAGATGACACTATAATTGGAGGTATAGTGGAAAGCGAATGTTACCTCAGAGTACAACAGGATCTTGATCAGATGTGTCAGTTGGCCAAGGAGTGGCAGATGGAGTTTAATTTAGATAAATATGAGGTGCTGCACTTTGGAAAGGTAAATCAGGGCAAGATTTATATACTTAATGGTAACTGGGGAGTGTTGCTGAACAAAGAGGCCTTGGAATGCAGATTCATAGCTCCTTGAAAGTGGAGACTCAGATAGATAGGGTAGTGAAGAAGGCATTTGGTATGCTTTCATTTACTAGTCAGAGTATTGAGTATAGGAGTTTGGAGGTCATGTTGTGGCTGTACAGGACATTGGTTAGGTGACTTTTGGAATATTGTGTACAATTCTGGTCTCCTTCCTAAAGGATGCTATGGAACTTGAAAAGGTTCAAAAATGATTTACAACAATGTTGCCAGGATTGAATGGTTTGAGTGATTGAGAGAGGCAGAATAAGGTGGAGTTGTTTTCCCTGGAGCGTCAGAGGCTGAGGGGTGACTTACAGAGATTTATAAAATCATGAGGACATGGACGGGATAAGTAGACAAGGTCTTTTCCTTGGGTTCCAGGAATCCAGAAGTAGAGAGCAAAGGTTTAGGGTGAGAAAAAGATTTAAAAGGTACGTAAGGAGCAACTTATTGATGAAAGGGTGGTCCGCGAATGGACTGAACTGCCAGAGGAAGTGGAGGCTGGTATAATTACAGCATTTATAAGGTATTTGGATGGGTAGATGATAAAGTGTTTAGAGGGATATGGGCCAATTGCTGGCAAATGGGACTTGATTAATGTAGGATATCTGGTCATCATGGACATGTTGAACCAAAGGATATTTCCATGCTGTACATCTCTATGACTGTACTCAAGTACAGGAGCACATTGAAAAGTGTACATTGTCACCACGGATAGCACCATCTTAAGTACCAAAGTACCTCGGTACAAAAAAAGCTTAGGCAAAAAATAATAAGAGAAACAAGAGTTAAAACGTTAAGCATTACTTCATAGAATGGTAGAAAAATAAAGATAGTTTACATTAAGTCTTTCATAATTTAAACTGGGAAAATAAAGGAATCAATTAAAAGTTTAACAGTCTTTGATGGATTCTCCATTAATCTCGCTCTGTTGTTGACACCACTGCAGCAGATACCATCAATGTTGCTGAAACTGTAGTCTCTCCTTTCTTTCGGAAACTTGCATGTGCATATCCAGTTGCACACTGAGTTGAGACACCGCTGTGAGCTGGTGTGAACCCAGGCTGAGAGCCATCACGAGTTGCAGGGTAGATACAAAAAGGTTGTTTCTCCTTGTATGAGAGTCTTGGAACAAAGCACATAACTTCAGAAAGAGGGTCAAGTATTTAAAAATATAATGAGGAATTTCTTCTTTCTGAGGTTTGTGAATCTGTGCAATTATTTATTTCAGAGGGCTGTCGAGGTTGGGTTGTTTGGTATATTCAAAACGAAGACAGATATAATTTTAATCAGCAAGGGAATCAAGGGATCAGCCATGATCGCATTGAATGGTGGAGCAGGCTTAATGTGCGAACTGGCCTATTTCTGCTCTGTGTCTTATAGCCTGTAACTTGTGTGGTGCAAATATTACTTGCCACTTGCCTGCCTATGCCTGAATATCATCCATGTCTTGCTGCATTTGGGCACGTTCTGTTTCAGAATGTGAGGAGCCACAAACGATACTGAACATTGTGCAATTAGCAGTGATCATCCTCAATTCTAATACAGTACAACCTTGATTATCCAAACATCAATTATCCGAATTTTGGATTATTCAAACAAGATTGCAAGGTCCCAATGCTTGGGTAAACGGTATTATCTGAACATTCAATTATCCACACAAAATACTCCCTGCCCGTGTCATTCAGATAATCGAAGTTGCCATGTATTATGATGAAGGGAAAGCCATTGATGAAGAGGGTAAAGATGGTTGTGTCTTTTCCCAGCTCAGGTGAAAAACCATTTACCTGAAACATTAACTCTGTGTTTGCTTCACAGAATTACGGAATTGTTACTGTGCAGAATAAAATCATTCATTCCTACAGTGGGTCTCCAAGACAGCATTTAATTTAGAGCCTCTTCCCTGCATTCTCACCAAAATCCTACACATTGTTCCTTTTCAATATTATGCCTAATTCATTTTTCAACATCTACATTGAAACCGTCTCTACCATTATCTGGTGTATTCTTAATCCTAACCACTCATTGCTTGACTCATATCATTTTTGTTTTTTTTACTAGTTACTTTAAATCTATGCCTTCTCGTTCTCAATCCTTTCATGAATGAAAACATTTTCTCCCTATTTACACTGTCCATTGCTCTCACGATCTTGAGTACTTCAATTTGACCTCCTCTCAGCCTTCTCTTTTTGAAGGGAAGCAGTCCAATAGTCCCCCATCTATCTTCATAACTGAAATTCCTCATCTTAGGAAACATTCTCATAAACAGCATCTGTGATTCCTCCAATGCCTTCACATTTTTTGTGGTGTGTGCCCAAAACTGACCTAGTACTTCAGCTGAAATTGAATTCAAGTTCAACATATCCTACCTGTTCTTATACTCTAATACCCCTATAATAAAAGTGTATTTTAATAACTGGTCACTTTTTTTATTACTTATGTACATACACACTCAGGTACATCCACTTCTGCACTCCTTTTATAATTGTATCCTTCATTTCAAGGTGCCTTCAGGATCTCTCTTCAAATATGCCTAGACTCCTCCATTTTAAATTTGCCTGTATCTCCTCCAAGGTTCGCGTGATGCTGAAAAGCACAGCAGGTCAGGCAGCATCCGAGGAGTAGGAAAATCAACGTTTCAGGCAGGAACCCTTCACCATTCCTGATAAAGGTCGATTTTCCTGCTCCTCGGATGCTGCCTGACCTGTTGTGCTTTTCCAGCTCCACTCTAATCCTGACTTTGATATCCAGCATCTGTAGTACTCACTTTTGCCTATATCCCCTCCAAAGCATTCCACCACTCTCCTTCAATTACAATGTTTCCAAACTTTGTATGATTTGCAAATATTGAAATTATGCTCTTCACAGCATACTCTTTCTCATTTACACATACCATGAAAAGCAAAGGGCCAACACTACATGTGGGAAAAAAAACTCCATTAACCATTACTTGATGTTTCCTGCCACTCAGCCAATTTTGAAACCGTATTATTACTGTACCTATTATTCCATAAAGTCTAATACTACCTGAACCGCTGAATATTTCCCAAAATGGACAAAACATTTGGAGAATTAATGTGAGCAAATCCATGGACAGAAAGAACAAAAAGTCACATGGCTCCAGTGACGTCAACGGGCGACAGTGTTGCTAGGAGGTTTGCCACCACCTGGCGGTTGGAGGTCGGAACAGAAGCCGGGGCGTGAGCGGCCCCCACCTGGCGGCCGGAGGTCGGAATAACAGTAATGGGTGGTTCTGCAGGGGGGGGAGGGTTAAGAGAACGGTGGTTAGACAACGTCGTGGGTGTGCGCTTGCGCGGTGGTGGTTGTGTGGGGACCGCTTCCAACATGAGCTCCCGAAAAGGTTAGGGAGGTTTTCAACCGGCTCGGCCTGGCCGCTGGAGGGGTAGAGATATCCGCTTTGTAGGCTCCTCAGTCTCCGCTCTAACCTTCTTCCTTCTCTCTCTCCCTCTCCTGTTGTTTTGTTTCCCAGTTCTGGCTCTGCAGGCGCGCAAGAAACGAAGCCGAATCAAAAAGGAGAAGATTCTGAAGAAGTGAGTGGGGATGGTTTTGGAGCCGGGGGCCGCTCGCTCCCTCTCTCTCGCCGGCCTACAGGCAGCGCCAGGCCGAGGCTTAGGCTGCGGCCCAGGCCTTGTGAGCTGATTCTAGACCCCCTTCTGATCCCCCCATTGAGACCATCTGGTCGGTCCTTGATTTTGTTTGCTGTTGCAGCTTCTGGTTTGGGATCTAGTGTGTTATTGGGAATTTTGGGGAGTGGGATTGGGAATGGGGTAGCTGCCTAGTCAGGGTGTGCTTTTTTTTAAAAAAAACGTGTTTAGCCCACAAAGAGCCTTTTCATCCACGCAAATCGATTGACTTTTTTTTCGTTCTGAAAGTTTTATTACATTCCATTTACAAAAAGTGTTAGTGATACTTGTACGTGGATTGAGTTGCTCCAATCTGTATGCACTTTGAGACTAATTCTTGCTCTTTTTCTTGTCGTTGAGTTGTTTAATTTCAGCTGAATCCACTTGGAGGACATGAGCTTTTCGAGATGTGAGCTGGTCAAGGCTGTAATTTGAATAAACCTCTTCAGTTTAGTTATGTTTTTACAATCGAATCCCAAGCTTCTGTCGTTTGAAGACCATGTGTTTATTTGTCAGTGAGCCATCACAAATGTTTGGGGTTTTGAAAGTTCCAGAGTTGAAATGGCTGCATATGGACTGAAGTGAAGAGGTTGGGGATGGAGATTTGTAGGAAACTTATTAACCAGTTTAGAGGAGAATTCTAAGGTGCCAGTGATATCTTGAAGTATGATGAGGTGATGCCATAGAATGATGGTTGACTGTACCAAGTATTTTAAATTTGATTGTCTTTGCAGCTAGATGAGCCTGAACAATCTTTTTATGGGAATGGAATTTAGTGAAGGGTGTTAGTTCTGATGTAGGCAAAGAGAACATTGAAAAAAAAAGTCTGGAATTGATCCAGATCCTAGACCCAATTTTCTATAGCAGGTAGGGTAAGGTAGAGCAGAGGTTAATGGTGTGGAGCTCAAAATTATTAGTATATTAGAATTTTGGCATGCTGCTTTTGGTTATATAGTGTTAGCTGAAGCAAATGTCTTTTCAACAAGTTAGCTCTGTAGGTCATGATCGTCTAATCAGTTAAGTAACTGTGCTGTCATCTTTTAGGGAATTGCTTTTGAAGTCTGTTTATGATCATTTTTTGCAGTTTGGTAACCATGAAAACAATTTGCTTCTATGATGTGGGATTGCTTTGTGATGTAACTGACATTTTCAACTGAATCATTTTCTTAAAGGGTTTTTTAAACTGGGCTCTAAAATAATTGTTCTTTCTTGGAATACTGTTAGATTGTATAAATAATTAGTGATATTTCTAAATATGTCTTGACATATTATTGAAGTTAAAAAAAAAATCGCAACACCAGTCATAGTCCAATAGGTTTCTTTGGAAGCATTAGCTTTTGAGGTGCTGCCTTTCCATCAGGTGGAACAGGATCATAAGACACAGAACTTATGGCAAAAGGGTTGCAGTATAATGGAGCTTTAATGATACATTAAACATGTAGATTAAATCTTTCATCTTTTAGAATGAGATATGCTAGTTTTGGTTCTTTAATATGTAAATACCAGCATATAATATTGAAAGGCAACTTGCCACTCTTGTCAATTCATTATCTCAAGACTTTGGGTGGTTTTGATGAGCACTTAGCAACTACTGGAACTTAAACCATTTTTACTCTATTCCAATGAAGTGCTGCAGGATATTTATTTACATGTACTAACAGACCTTCTGCCCCACTTCAACCAAAATAATGCCAGTGGGTTTGGCCTTTTGATTTCACCATATTATGTTACTCAAACTGTATCTGGCCTCCTTGAGTAGAAATTTTGAACTACTGAAATGGTAGGTATGTGCAATTTATAGGGCTACATAAAGTTTTTTTCCTCATTTGGTGTTTATATAAAAAAAATTAAATATAAAAAAACATTAAAAAGCTAAAATTCAGACTAAGTGCTCGTGTGTTAGGATTTTTGCTTCATTACATTTGTGTGGTGATCTGAAGGCAATATCATTATATTTTGGGGAACAGTGAAACAAGGAACAAATATGACTTTAGATGCAAAGAATTAAAATATTAAATAAAGCATCCCAATATTTTCTTTTTAAGGAATAGAAAACTTTTCTTTTTGAGGTAAAAATCTTTGTTAGGATATTTCTAACTGTTATCAGTGTGGAATCCTTTGTCACGAGTGGTTGAGGCATTTGCCACTTCAAAGAAAATTAGACAAACTGATTGGATTAGTCTGACAAGGAGCTAGTAGAGATACAATAGCTTGAATTCTTTGAAGCATGGTTCTAAATAGTCTATACATGTGATTCCCTCCGTGTTTGTCCAAAACGGGTAGAAGACCTCAAATCTCTCAACTTCCAGGCAGAATCCATATTGGCTTTTGGATCTTGGCTATTTTTGGATTGTTCGTATTGGACGCAGACTGTGAATATCTTTTTATACTAAAGAATGCAAAGGGTAGTTTTGTAGGAAATAGAAAGATTGCAAGATAACTCAGGAATTTCTTTGGAGTTGCTCCAAATCCATTGGCATAACTTTATTTTAAGTGGAGCAGAAGGTCAGCTTGTACATGTAAAACAGGTTCCTGCTGCATTTTATTGAAGTGGTGGAATGGAAATAGCTCCAAGGACATTCCCAACCAAACGGTTAGACCAAAGATGTCAGTGAGGAGATTAAGTTGAGTGGTAGTTTAAAACAAGTCCAGTTTTCAGCTTGAGCTGAGACGCTGTAGGAATTACTCATGGAAATGAAAGGGTCTCACTACTTTTGTGATGTTGGAAAACGCAGTGGAATGTTTTCACTTACAACTAAAGACTTAAATGGCACCAGTAATTGCTATATTTTAATCTGCCATTTTAAATCAGTCGCTTTATGACTATATTGCAGACTAAGTGGATTTCAGGAAATTATATTACTTTCTGGTTATACCTGCTGGGCAGGGTAAAACCAGTGCTTTTGATGATTATTTAATTTGAACATGGGTATATGAAAGTCATGTGGGAAAAAAAATGTGCGTAGGAAATCTAAAAAATACATGTTTTCAATTTCTGTGCCCAGTTATTATGCTCATAGAAAGGATATTTGAACCATGGAAAAACTCTGAAAAACGTAATTTCTTTTGTTCCAAATGGATGTGGATTAACTTCTACTTGCTGAATATTTAGAGCAGGAAAGGGTTCAGTTGATTTCGAATTACTACTAATTGTATGTAATGTTTATGAATTGTTTTAAAATGACTAATCTTCAGGTGTGGTTAGAAAATTGAGGTAGCTGGCAGATTATAATTAATCAGACCACAAATGCCCAGTACTTTGTCAATTTAGTTATAGCACAGTTCAGAGCAGAGCAAAACTTGATTTGACTTATTATTGTTGAACATACTGAAGAACAGTGAAAACTTATGTTTTGCCTGCACTACAGGCATATCATTACATACAAAGCTCATAGGATGTTTGAACAGAATGAGGAATGCAAAGTTATGGCTGCAAACAACATGCATAAGCAAGATCAGCATTAGATTTCAAACTTGAGGGGTCCATTTAGAAGTCAAATAACAGTGGGGAAGAACTCTTTTTGAACTTGTTAATACATGTATTTAAACTTTTTGTATCTTCTGCCTGACTGAAGAGGTTGGAAGAGATTATAACTAGAGTGGGAGGAGTCGTTTGATGTTGGCTGCCTTTCCAAGGTATCAAGAAGTGTGGATGGAAGGTTGGCTTACATGATGGACTGGACTGTGTTCACAACTTCCTGTATTTTCTTGCAGTCCAAGGCAGAGTGGTTGCTTTATCGTGCAATGATGCATCCAGATAGAATGCTTAAGTGAGACTCCTTATGGACATGCCTATTTCCTTGGCCTCCTGAGGAAGAAAAGGCATTGTTGACTGACACACAAATTTAGGTGGTCCGGGGCAGATTGTTGGTGATTCTCACTCCCAGGAACCTGATGCTTTCACCCATCTCCACCTCGGCTGCACTGATGTAGGTAGTGTGTGTTGACCTCCTGGCTTCCTGGAGTTGATGATCTGCTCTTAATAGTTTTGCTGATGTTGACGGAGAGATTGTTATCTTTACACCACGCTACCAAGCACTCTATCTCTTTCCTGTATTCTGTATTATTGTTTGATATCCGGCCTACAACTTTGTGTTCTTTCCTGCACCAATGCAGCACTTACATTTTATACTAGCCACCCTGCGACTCCTTAGAGTGACACTGTGTATTAGTTCTAAATTAGGGATCATTTTGTGCTGTAGGCTGATCCTGTCTGAGGACTAGACAGACACTGTTACAACTTTGTTTCACATTACATTGTATCTTGGTTGGCTTTCAGTGGAAAAGAAAATCTAGCCCTGGACGTTTAGTCCATGAGAAACGGGCTGAAAGATGAGAGACATTGTAAGAAGGTGATGGAAGGCATCAGTATCTCTATGACTACACATGGGTGGCCACTTGGAATAACACTGAACCCAGCCTTGCAGACTAAGTATCTTGGGGCTTGCACCAAATTTGAGAGAGTTGTCAAGCAACAGCCTTTGACTGTCATACTCAATCGTACCTTCCAGCTAATATCCTTGGCACACCATCACCATCCATCGATATCCCCTCTCTCACTATCTTGCTACTACCACTGACAGAATTGCCTGAGATTTGAAGATGATGTGCACCAGATTGGCTCTATGGCAAGTGGTGAGGTAACCAACAAGCAGGAAGAACTGACTACTGTTTCTCCTTGCCTGTCTATTTGTTGCAGATGCATCAGTCTATGACTGTATAGGTAGGAGTGACTGCCACACACTATTTGTGAGAAAGATTTCCTATCTTGCTACTGAAAATAGCCTTCAAGTTGTGTGGCATTGTTACCTTGCAAAATTATATAAATGCAAAGGTAGTTGACACTGGCAACTGTGGGCACCTACGCATGTGTACTCATTGGAGAATGCATTGTTTTAAGTGCTGATGTGGGCAGGGAACTGAGGGCAAGTTTGAACCGGGCTTAAGATTGGAGAGATTAATGCGGGACGGGAATACCCATGGAGTGGGAAGGAGGTCCAGAAGTCAGGCAGTGGGGACAACAAGGAGGGTCCAGTACCTAGTTCTGCTCTACCACTGACTCCGTTCCGGTCTCATTTGCGCTTCAACCCCCCCCCCCCCCCACCCCCTAAACATAAGGTCACAACCCCGCTGGTCCTCCCAAAAATCACGCCCTCTCCCAGCTCTCTCTCCTCTCTTACGCACTCACACACTCTTGTTTGCTCCCCCACCCTGCACTTGCCGTGGTCTAGCATTTCCCTTCACTGTATGTTTTCATCAAGTCAGATGATTAACCCTGGTTCATGGAGTGCCAGCTGGGGAAGCAACTGGGCATAATTATATGAGCTGTTAACCTCTTAAAGCGACAACTCAGGAATAGCTGCATGACCTATAGAATGTGACAGAGTTAAATGATCCCATTGTCAACTGACCAGATCAAGATTCTGATGTCCTACCAGACCCATTTGTAAATGTTGCTGGGCAATCAAACAATTAACAGGAGACAATGGTTGCTCCACAAATATCCTCATCCTCATCCAAGAAGGCCATCACCATAAATGTAAAAGACAAGATTGAAGCATTTGCAATTATCTTTAGCTAGAAGTGCCGTGATGATCTGTCTTTTCCCTGGATTTTCCAGCACTACAGATACTATGTTTCAACCAATTTGACTCACTCTGTAATATCAAGCAATAACCAAAAGCACTTGATACTATAAAAGCGACTGGACCTGATAGCATTCCAGAAATGTGTTTGCCTTGTGTGCCAGAACTAGCTGTGCCCATAGTCACGCTGTTAGAGTACAGCTATGTTAGTGGCACCTACCTGACAATAGAAAGCAGAATGAATCCAATTTGCCAAATACTGCCACTTCAGCATCTTTATTATTAGCAAATTGATGAACAGTATTAACAGCAATGCCACCATGCAGCACTTCACTGATGCTCAGTCTGAATTTTTGCTGGTTCTAGATCTCATTACAAACTTGGGTCAAAAGAGCTGAGTTTGAAAGGAGGTGAGGGTGACTGTCCTTGATGTCAAGGCAGCATTTGACAGAATTGGAGTTGATGGGACTCATGAATTACTCTCCATTGTTGGAGTCATACGTACTGCAAAGGAACGTTACGGTATTTGTTGGAGACTGATCATCTCCACTCGAGGACATCGTTGCAAAAATTCTTTAGGATGGTGTTCTAGATCTTGAGATGGTTGGTCAGTGACTTTACCTCCATCCTTAGGTCAATCTACTGACTTCCTGTTGAAATTCAATGGCATTACCATAATTGAATCCCCCGTTATTAATATTGTAGGAGTTCCCATTGTCCAAAAACTGAACTGAGCAAGACGTACAAGTGCTGTGGCTATGAGAGGAGGTAGTGGATGTGGCTACTCTTACAATGTTTAAAAGACATTTTAGATAAGTGCATGAATAAGAAATGTTTGGAGGAATATGGGCCACATGCAGGCAGATGGGACAAGTTTAGTTTGGGATTGTGGTCGGAATGGATTGGTTAGACTGAAGGGTCGGTTTCTGTGCTGTATGACTCTATAATCACATAACTATTCTAAGGATAAAGAAAACCTGGCGGCTTAGCAGTTAGCACTGCGACCTCAGTGCCAGTGACCCAGGTAGGATTCCAGCCTCTGGTAACTGTCTGTGTGGAGTTTGTACATTTTTCCCGTGTCTGCGTGGGTTTGCTCCAGGTGCTCAGGTTTCTCTCCAAAGTCCAAAGATGTGCAGGTTCTGTGGGTTGGCCATGGGGAATGCAGAGTTGCAAGGATAGGATAGGATATGGGGTAGGTCTAGATGAGATGCTCCTTGGAAGGTCAGTGTGGACTTGATGTACTGAATGATCTGCTTCCACACTGTTGGGATTCTGTGATCCAACATCTTTGCATGGCTCCATTTTGCTGTGAAGTTGCAAGAGTGAGCACGTAATCATGTGGTACTGCATTATTTCTTGTCATTAGTTGGAGTTGAACGTTTTACTGTGTCTGCAACCTTAGTATTACCTATCTTGATGGCCACCACAAGGGAGTTGGCAACGCTAGAAATTTGGTTGCCATCCTTAATTGGCTAGCAATTCTGCTTGATGCCTCTTAATTTGCTGCCACTGGTAATTCCTTGCCCTTGCCAGGAAAATTGTGCGCCAGTGCCAAATTGCACCACCTCAATTGCTGTTTGAGTCCTAAGTGGATAGAAGCATGGATAGGCAATGGGAATTGCACAAAAGGATGACATTTGAGAAATGCAGAGTCCTCCTTGGTCCTTAGAGCATGAACCCCAGACTTTCCAGTTGTCCAGATTTGAATTTTCTTCCAGTTTGTTTGAATGATAGGTAGATTAACTGACCAAGACTGTATTGTACAAGAAATCATTTTTAAAGAGGGTTCAGGTGAGGGGTATGAAAGAAACAGTTGTAGTAGTAGAGGGCAGTATAATGAGGGGATTAACATTGTTCTATGCAGCAAAAAGTGCAAGTCTGATGCTTTTATTTGCCTGATACCAGGGTTTGTTACGTCTGTTCCAGGCTAGAGAAGAGCCTTGCTGTGGGAAGATGATCTAGTGATTGTGGCCCATGTCAGTACCAATGACACGGGTAGAACTCTGGGAAAAGCTTCTGAGTGAATGTGAAAAGTTAGGGATAGACAAGACATATTTAACCTGGCTTTCACCATATCACCTGCGTTCCAGGAAAGAACGAAATACCACCAATGCACCATACTTCAGGATGAAGTGTTCAGGTTGAGGTGCCACAATATGCACAATTACATTGAAACTTGGCCATAAATTTCAAACTGGTATTTTATAAACATGGATCTGCATATGTGAAAGATTGATGTGATATTGTTAATGCCGTACTTGCACTTTGATTTGTTGGATTGATTTTTGTTTCTCAGATCTCACTCGGATTTTGGGCATAAACCTTGCTGGGGTGGCCGGCTTTCTTTGGGAGCAGCACAGCCTGGATGTTGGGCGACTGTCTCTCTTGTGAAGTAGTTCTGTGAGGCAGAAGCACAAACAACAGCAAGTTCTACAGTATGCACAGCGTTTCAGTCCACACAGCTTTGTATTTTGAATGTGTTTATGCTGTCATTTTATATTGGAACATTCTTATGAAGGCAGTAATTCTTCAGTTCACTGCCTGAAGGCAGGCCAAACCATGGCTAAGTGCCATCATTTGTTTTTAATGCAAAATAGGATGAAGAGACAGTCTTTTGAGTGAATCTCAGCTATAGCTGGGATCAAACCCAGTGCTGTTTTTGTTAATTTGATCCAAATCTCAAGTCTAGCCAACTGAGCTCATCCCAAGCTGCCACAAAACACTGAAGGTGTAGATTTTATGTGAACAGTTAGTGCTGTGAAATAGTTTCTTAACCAGAGTTCCATGACAGTTTCAAAGCATTGAAAGTTATGATATGGTAATAGCAAAGAAGGGGGTCCATTGGGTGATTATACCAGTGCCAGCTGTCCAAGGAACTGATCAGTTAGTCCACTCTCCTCCCTTTTTCCCTGAAACTGTCCTGTTATCCTTCAAATAATAATCTATTTCCCTTTTGGAAGCTGCAAAAAAGGATCTGAGCTTGGTGGTGATCTGCAAGCTAATTGATACAGCTCCAACAATTAGACTGTGCCAATTTATTGCAGGCAGCAGTCTGTGTTTCTAGGCGGAAGTGAGGACTGCAGGTGCTGGAGATCAGAGTTGAGAGTGTGGTGCTGGAAAAGCACAGCAGGTCAGGCAGCATCCGAGGAGCAGTAAAATCAATGTTTCAGGCAAAGGCCCTTCATCAGGAGTGAGGCTGGGAGCCTTGGGGGTTAAGAGATGAGTGGGGTGGGGCTGGGGGAAAGTAGTTGTGAGTGCAGTATGTGGTTGGTGGTTGGAAGTGGGGGGGGGGGGTAATGATGATCGGGTGGAGCAATTAGGTGGGATGGAAGGTGGGCAGGTTGGACAGGTCATGAGGGTGCTGAGTTGGAAGGTTAAAGTGGGGGAGAGGAAATGTAGAAACTGGTGAAATCCACGTTGATGCCATGAGGTTGGAGGATCCTGAGGCAGAAGATGAGTTGTTCTTCTTCCAGGTGTTGGGTGGTAAGGGAGTGGCGATGGAGGAGGCCCAGGACCTGCATGTCCTTGGCGGAGTGGGAGGGGGAGTTGAAGTGTTCGGCCACGGGGCGGTGAGGTTGGTTGTTGCAGGTGACCCGGCGGTGTTCTCTGAAGCGCTCTGCGAGTAGGCATCCTGTCTCCCCAGTGGAGAGGAGACCACATCGGGAGTGATGGACACAGTAAATGATGTGTGGAAGTGTAGGTGAAACTTTGGATGTGGAAGGCTCCTTTGGGGCCTTGGACGGAGGTGGGGGTGCAGGTTTTGCAATCCCTGCAATGGCAGGGGAAAGTACCGGGAGGGGAGGATGAGTTGTTGGGGCGTGTGGACCTGATGAGGTAGTGGCGGAGGGAACAGTCTTTACGGAATGCAGAGAGGGTGGCAAGGGAAATATATCTCTAGTGGTGGGGTCTGTTTGTAGTTGGCAGGAATGGCAGAGGATGATGCGATGTGTACGGAGGTTGGTGGGGTGGAAAGTGAGGACCCGGGGTTCTGTTCTTGTGGTTGGAGCGCAGAGGTGCGGGGAGGGGATGAGGTGCGCTGGAGGGCATCATCAATTGTGTGTGAAGGGAAATTGTGGTCTTTAAAGAAGGAGGCCATCCGGAGTGTTCTGTGGTAGTACTGGTCCTCCTGGGAGCAGATGCGGCAGAGGAATTGGAAATAAGGCTTTAGCATTTTTACAGGAGGCACGGTGGGAGGAAGTGTGATCCAGGTAGCTGTGGGAGTCTGTGGATTTGTAGAAAATGTCAGTGAGTTGGTCACTGTTGATGGGGAGGGAGGTGTCAGAGATGGTCCAGGTGAATTTAACGTTGGGGTGGAATGTGTTGGTGAAGTTGTTGAACTGCTCAACTTCCTCGTGGGAGCACGAGGTGGCGTCGATGCAGTCATCAATGCAGTGGAGGAAAAGATGGGGTTGTTGCTGGTATAACTGTGGAAGATCGACTGTTCCATGTTGCTGACAAAGAGACAGGCATAGCTGGGGCCCACGTGAGGGTCCATGGCTACCTCTTTTTGTCTGAAGGAACTGGGAGGATTCAAAGGAGAAATTGAGGGTGAGGACCAGTTCAGCCAAATGAATAAGTGTCAGTGGAAGGGTAGTGGTGGGGATGTCGGGAGAGGAAGAAACGGAGGGCTTGGAGGCCCTGGTCATGGCGGATGGAGATACATATGGGCTGGATGTTCATAGTGAAGATGAGGTGTTGGGGGTCAGGGAAACAAAAGTTTTGGAGGAAGTGGGGAGTGTGGGTGGTGTCCTGAACATATGTGGGAAGTTCCTGGACTGGAGGAGGATAGGGTAGTATTAAGGTATGTGGAGATAAATGTGGTGGGGCAGAAGTAGTTTTTCTGGTGAGTGGTACTATCGTATTTCACCAATACCATTGTTATTGATTTTAATGGCACTGCCTAACCTCCATTAAGTCAGTCCGACAACTGCACAAACCTTTAAATTGTGATTATTCATTAGTTCAACTTCTGGCAACTGAGCATCCTGCAATCCACCCCCCTTGTCCATCCTGCTTTAGTGATTAAAACTGGAAGATGTGAATATGATTAATTCATGGTTCATTTGTGACACACTTAGTGCTTGGTGGATTATATAAATTAATTGTCTGAGACTTTGCTGGAATTGATCTGTGTGGATTATGAAGCACACAACTCCATCTGTGTTGGATAGTTCACTTGATAAAACTTCTGTATATATAGTCTGTACTGTTTGAACAATGTGTTGCTAATTTGAATACTGTGCCTGATTTATGAACTGCTACCAAGGCAAGAAAGACATGTTAAATCAAATGCCTGGAATGTGTGTGTCATACAGAAATTAAGAAACAAGATTAGTTGAGTGAACTTAAGGGTAAATATAATAATGAGGAAGAATATAAACTCTTGAGCTTTGTAAAGATTTTGCCAAGCATGCAAGTTACAACTTAGATTGAGGAAATAATGTGGTAAACTATCATATTGAAGAATTCACAGCCGACTGAACCATTTAGAAAGCTCATGGCAAAATAAAAGTCTTGAAACTGGACTGAAAGACTGGTGTAAGATGACAGTGTTGTTACCTCTTCAATCTTGTGCTTTATTCATATGGAGAACGTGATGAGTTATTAGACAGAAAAGGATTGGCTGATCTGTTAAATCTGACTAATAGTTATGTTGCAGCCATGTAATTTGCAAGAAGCCCAGTCGAACCGTACCCAGGGTAAAAGAGCCTGCATGAATGTTTTGTTTCACGTTTCCAAATGTTTGATACCCGAAGAAGATCAGAGTTCTGTGAGAACACACTGAAATATACAAGACCATTATTCTACTTGTAATTTTTTTTTTGCTTTATTAATCAAAATACTTAGATATTACAAATCCTTTTGTCTCCAAAACTTATTTTTGAATAACACGGTCATGATTTAATGGTTAGTATTGATGATGGCAGTTGTCTATTTCATTGTTAAGGACAGCCTGTTGCGGTTCATATCCAGATTTCTGCGTCACCATTCACATCCTTCGGTTATTTTGACGCTAACCTTCCTCTATTTGCAACCATTGCTTGCCCCAAGACAAGTTTTTATTAGCATTACCAACTCCAGAAATGCCCACTCATTCTACCCTCTACTTTTCAATGAGAGCATGGCAATTCTCATTCTAGTTTTCAGTTTACCGTGCTCCTCTTGTGGAGGAGAAACTGAGGACTGCAGATGCTGGACATCAGAGTTGAAAAGTGTGGCACTGGAAAAGCACAGCACGGCAGCATCCGAGGAGCAGGAAAATCAATGTTTCGGGCATAAGCCCTTCATCAGGAATGTGGTGGGGGAGATGGAGGCTGAGAGATAAATGTGGGGTGGGCCTGTGTGGGGGGAGGTAGTTTGGAAGGTGATAGATGCAGGTGGGAGGGTAATGGTGATGGTTCAGGGTGGAGTGGATAGGTGGGAAGGAAGATGGACAAGTGGGACAGTTCAAAAGGTGGTCCTGAGTTCGAGGGTTGGATCTGGGATTAAGTTGGGGGTGGGGGTGGGAGATGAGCAAACTGATTAAGCTGTGATGCTGTGTGGTTGGAGGGTCCTAAGATGGACGATGAGGCACTCTTTCTCCAGATGTCAGATGGCTAGGATTTGGTGGTGGAGGACCCACAGTCAGACCCCACCACCAGAGATATATTTCCCTCCCCACCCCTATCAACATTCCGCAGACACCATTCTCTCTGCGACTCCCTTGTTAAGTCCATGCTCCCCACCAATCCACCCTTCACTCCCAGCACCTTCCCTTGCTGCTGCAAGAGGTGAAAACCTGCGCCCACACCTTCTCTATCCAATGCCCAAAAGGATCCTTCCACATCCAGCAGAGATTTTCCTGTACGTCCAAACACCTCATCTACTGTGTCCATTGCTCTCAATGTTGCCCCCCCTACAGTGAGACAGGATTCCCACTTGCAGAACATTTCAGAGAACATCTTGGGACACGCAACAAACAACTCCACCACCCCATGGCTGACCACTTCAACTCGCCCTCCCATTCCAACAAGGGCATACAAGTCCTGGGCCGCCTCCACCGCTAAATCCTAGTCACCCAACGTCTGGAGGAAGAACGCTTCATCTTTCGCCTTGGGTCCTTCCAACCACACAGCATTGTTGATTTCACCAGCTTCCTTGTACACCCCTCCCCCCTCAATCCCAGATCCAACGCTCAAACTGTACTGCCCTCTTGAATTGCCCCATCTGTCCACTTTCCTTCCCACCTATGCACTCCAACCTTTCACCATCGCCAACAACGCCTCCCCGCCCAATTCCTAGTCAAGGGTTTATGCTCAAAACATTGATTCTCCTGCTGCCTGACCTGCTATGAGTCAGAGAGTCATAGATATGTACAACACGGAAACAGACCCTTTGGTTCAACCTGTCCATGCCGACCAAATATCCCAACCCAATCTAGTCCCACCTGCCAGCACCCGGCCCATATCCCTCCAAACCCTTCCTATTCAAATACCCTCCAAATGCCTTTTAAATGTTGCAATTGTACCAGCCTCCACCACTTCCTCTGGTAGCTCATTCCATACACGTGCCACCCTCTTTTATATCTTTCCCCTCTCACCCTAAACCTATGCCCTCTAGTTCTGGCCTCCCCGACCCGAGGGAAAAGACTTTGCCTATTTATCCTATCCATGCCCCTCATAATTTTATAAACCTCTGTAAGGTCACCCCTCAACCTCCGGCGATCCAGGGAAAACAGCCCCAGCCTGTTAAGCTTCTCCCTATAGCTCAAATCCCTCCAACCCTGGCAACATCTTTGTAAATCTTTTCCGAACCCTTTCAAGTTTCACAATGTCTTTCCGATACGACGGAGACCAGAATTGCACGCAATATTCCAACAGTGGCCTAACCAATGTCCTGTCCTGTACAGCTGCAACATGACCTCCTAACTCCTGTACTCCGTACTCTGACCAATAAAAGAAAGCATACCAAACTCTGTCTTCACTATCCTGTCTACCTGCGGCTCCACTTTCAAGGGCCTATGAACCCGCACTCCAAGGTCTCTTTGTTCAGCAACACTCCCTAGGACCTTACCAGTAAGTGTATAAGTCCTGCTAAGATTTGCTTTCCCAAAAAGCAGCACCTTGCATTGATCTGAATTAAACTCCATCTGTCAGTTCTCAGCCCATTGGTCCATCTGGTCAAGATACTGTTGCAATCTGAGGTAACCCTCTTCACTGTCCACTCCACCTCCAATTTTGGTGTCATCTGCAAACTTACTAAATGTGCCTCTTGTGCTTGCATCCAAATCATTTATGTAAATGACAAAAAGTAGAGGGCCCAGCACTGATCCTTGTGGCACTCCACTGTTCACAGTCCTCCAGTCTGTAAAAGAACCCTCCACCACCACCCTCTGACTTCTACCTTTGAGCCAGTTCTGTATCCAAATGGCTAGTTCTCCCTTTATTCTGTGTGATCTAACCTTGGTAATCAGTCTCTCCATGGAGAACCTTGCTGTACGCCTTACTGAAGTCCATACAGATCACATTTACCTCTCTGCCCCCCTCAGTCCTCTTTGTTACTTCCTTAAAAAACTCAATCAAGATTGTGAGACATGATTTCCCATGCACAAAGCCAGTCCTTGCCTTTCCAAATACATGTATATCATGTCCCTCAGGATTCCCTCCAACAACTTGCCCACCACCGACGTCAGGCTCACTGGTCTATAGTTCCCTGGCTTGTCCTTACCACCCTTCTTGAACAGTGGCACCACGTTAGCCAACCTCCAGTCTTTCAGCACCACACCTGTGACTATTGATGATGCAAATATCTAAGCAAGAGGCCCAGCAATCATTTCTCTAGCTTCCCACAGAGTTCTAGGGTACATCTGATCAAGTCCTGAGGATTTATGCACCAATACCTGTTTCAAGACATCCAGCACATCCTCCTTTCCAGAATTGCACTTTTCAACTCCCTTCATGGTAGGCCTCGTAAACCTGTTTCCTGTCCTGAACCTTTGATTAAGTCATTCTGTAGCCTTATTGATGATACAATTGCAAGTTGTGACAAGTTGGTAAATATGGACAGAGAATTTATAGCTGGAATATAAAATGAGGACCATGTATACTTGAAAAAATTTGACCTTCAAATGTACATTGACATAGGAGATTGTCCCGTATTGATCCATCAAAATATGGCCTGAATTTTGCTGCAACGATCATAAAATTTAATTTTGATTTTACGTTTGTGCATTTATCAGTTTAAACATGCTAATCTGTAAAATTCTGTAAATAGCAACCTCAGGAGATTGATTGTCCTATTGATGGAATCTAGAACAGTTCATGCTTTGCTCTAATTCAAATGAACACTGCTTGGCAGTGTTTTAAAAACTGATGGCCAATTAAAATGTGTTTTTGAGAGTATTCAAGAGTTTGATTGGGAATTGATTTTAGTTGGACAAATATCATTTAGAATGTTTTCAGATGGGGGAGCCTTGTATTTGCATCTGTAACTGCATCATAAGGCTCTACAATGTTGAACAGTATGCTTGAAATATAAAAAAAATCCTTATCAGAATGAGAATACTTACTTGGATCAATGCAAATTGCAATTAGTTTAGTTTTTTTCCACAGCTGAGTATGAATTGTTTTGTGGAGGTGTTTTCAGCTTAACTCTGCACTGAGCTTCTTGGATCACTCCTTGTACCTATTCGTATTGATATTATTTCTAAAAATAGTCTTTCTTTGGAACAGAAAAGTATTACTCCTGATGGCTTTTTCGTGAGTTTTATTTGTCATTGAATGGGAAGGTCTACACATTAGGTAAGGTTTTTCAAACTGCCACCATGCTGCTTGCATTTTGACTGGCAAAGTATCTTGATAAGAATAACCAACTACATTGCTTTATTTACAACTAATTTGGGGAGGTCCTGCCGATACTGTACTAGGTGGAGATTGAAGTCTAGTAAAGTTCAGATCTGATTCTGTTTATACCATATTGGAATGTGAATAAGATTAGAAGAAGCTGAGGCAATGTAACTTGGAGTGGATGTATTTAATCTGGAAGAAAAGAAATATGGTAGATTTCAATATTGTAAAACACACGATGAAATCAATTTGGATGTCCCATTCTGTAATGATGT
Organism: Hemiscyllium ocellatum; assembly: GCF_020745735.1. Taxonomy (NCBI): domain Eukaryota; kingdom Metazoa; phylum Chordata; class Chondrichthyes; order Orectolobiformes; family Hemiscylliidae; genus Hemiscyllium; species Hemiscyllium ocellatum. The sequence goes on along the minus strand of NC_083426.1, from coordinate 23,317,906 downwards.
GGAGGCGCCGGAATTGGAATGAAGTGGACAAAGTTAAAAATCACAACACCAGGTTAGAGTTTAACAGGTTTACTTGAAAACACTAGCTTTCGGAGCGTTGCTCCTTCATCAGGTCACAGCACTCCGAAAGCTAGTGCTTCCAAGTAAACCTGTTGGACTGTAACCTGGTGTTGTGTGATTTTTAACTTTATCCATTCTGGAATGTTTTGGAAGTATGGAGTAGTTACTTTAATCTCGTTAGACTAATGATGTTTGGGACAGATTGTGATGGGTACAATTTTGATAAAATGTTTCTTAGGTTCATGAATGATGTTTGCTGTTCAGATTATATAAAATATAGCAGCAGTGAATATCTGTCTTTACTTTTGAAATGGCATTTTCCATTTACATTTTCTGGCTGATTTAAGTTGTGGAATTAGAAGCCCATCCATGTATTAGCTGAATGGCTTTTAGCGTAGCCAGAGTTGGATAAAACATGGATCAGGACAATCTTGCAGCAAGTTTGGCGGAGAAACAGTTTAGACATCTAAAGTACTAACCAGCAAAACAACAGCTTTGGATGGAAAATTAGTCCAGTCTTGACACATGTTTTAAACATAGAAATACCAAATTGTGTCAAAACCTGAAGCGATAGCAGCAAGGGCTGTTGGTAACCTTCGTTTCTGGGTTGAATGGCTGCATGTGAAATAAGTTGCGGTAGGTTGGAAGGCCAAGGGAGGATTGAATGACATATTGTTGAGAATTTTTAATACTACTTGTGTGATGTCAGTGCGGCGGGTAACAGCAGCATTTGTTATCCATCTCTGTGCTAGAGAAGCTGGTGGTGAGCTTCCTACTTAAACCACCTGGTGCAGTAGAGCTGAGATGCTGTAAGGAAAAAAGTCCCAGGATCAAAGTCATGGGACAGTAAATGAACAATTATAATAGTTCCAAATCAGGATGGCGTGTAGCTTAGAGAGCAGCTTGCTGATGGTGTTGTACACATGTCTGTTATCTTTGTCCTCCTCTGTGTTAGAGGAAGAGGGTTTTGACTGTGCTTTTGCAGGAAATTTGGCAAGTTCCTGCAGTACATCTTGGATTTGGTCTCTACTACTAACCACTGTGTCAGTGGTCATTAAGCTTATTGATCAAATGGACTCCATTGTTTTGGATCATATGAACTTGAATATTGTTGGTGTCATACCCATCCAAATAACTGGAAATGATTCCATCATATTCCTGGCTTGCACATTGCACATAGTGACAGGCTTTAGAGAGATCAGGTGAGTTATTCACTGAAGAAGTTCTAACCCTCTGCCTTACTCTTGTGCTTATTGTTTTTTTTTACGACTAGTCTAGTTTTTGGTTCAGTGGTAATGCTGCAAATGGTGATTGTGAGGAAAGTACCTTTTAAATGCCATGGAAAGATGGTTAAATTCTCTTGCTGGATGTGAGCATTGTCTGGTACTTGAGTGGCATGAATGTTACTTGTGACTAATTTGCCCAACCTTGAATGTTGTCTACATTTGTTGCATAACTTCTTGGGTACTGAAATAGTCGATGATTAGCAATAAGCATAGCGCAGTTGGCTGTGAACACTTCATATCTGACTTTATGGAGTAAAGGCTATTGATGACGCACTGAAGATGATTAAATTTCAAGTAAGATCCTGCTGAACATCTGCAGTGATATACTGGGACTGAGATGATTGGTCTCCAGCACCATAATCATCATCGTTTATGTCAGGCGCTACAGTAATCTGTGGAAAATTTTGTTCTTGTTCTCCCATTAACTTCAGTTTTGCCAGAACTTCCTTATTCCCTGTAAGCCAAATGCTGCCTGAGTCGAGGGTAGTCTTATTTTTCAAATATGGAATTCAGCATTTTTTTTGTCCATGTTTGAATCAAGAGCCTTGGCAGAACCAAAGCTCAGCATCAATGAGGAAGTGTCAGCTGTGTAAGTACCACACTGCAGCACTGTCATCAGCAACCAGTGAATGATGTTGAAATTGGTCTGAGGGAGCAGTAATTGACCAAATGAATTCATCCTGTTGTTTTTTGTGGAGAGGGCATAAGTGGGCAAGTTTTCAAATTGAATAATTTTGCCAAGTAGTATCAGTGTTGGAACCGTCCTTGACCAGCTTGGCTTGAGCTACAGCTGGTTCCAGACATAAAATATTGTCAGGATTCATACTGTTTGTCGATATCAAATGAAGTGAATTGATTTGGATGAAAAGTATGATCTGTGGTGCTACTGATCTCAGAAAGAGGGCAAGATGGATCACTTAGTACTTAAGGAATCATAGAATCATACAGTACAGATAAGGCCCCTCAACCCTTTGAGTCTGTACTATTGGAAATAGTGGATAGCAAAGAGGGTTAGGAGAAAGTGAGGACTGCAGATGCTGGAGATCAGAGCTTTAAAATGTGTTGCTGGAAAAGCGCAGCAGGTCAGGCAGCATCAAAGGAGCAGGAGAATCGACGTTTCGGGCATAAGCCCTTCAGGATTTCCTAAAGAAGGGCTTATGCCCGAAATGTTGATTCTCTTGCTCCTTTGATGCTGCCTGACCTGCTGCGCTTTTCCAGCAACACATTTTTAAGCAAAGAGGGTTACCTCAGATTGCCCCATCTGGTCCAGATCCTGTTGTAATGGGCTGAGAAGTGGCAGATGGAGTTTAATTCAGATAAATGTGAGGTGCTGCATTTTGGGAAAGCAAATCTTAGCAGGACTTATACACTTAATGGTAAGGTCCTAGGAAGTGTTGCTGAACAAAGAGACGTTGGAGTGTAGGTTCATAGCTCCTTGAAAATGGAGTTGGAGAAAAATAGGATAGTGAAGAAGGCATTTGGTATCTTTTCTTTGTCGGTCAGAGTATTGAGTACAGGAGTTGGGAGGTCATGTTGTGGCTGTACAGGACATTGGTTAGGCCACTGTTGGAATATTGTGTGCAATTCTGATCTCCTTTCTATTGGAAGGATGTTGTGAATCTTGAAAGCATTCAGAAAAAGATTTAGAAGGATGTTGCCAGGGTTGGTGGATCTGAGCTACAGGGAGAGGCTGAACAGGCTGGACTGTTTTTCCTGGAGTGTCGGAGGCTGAGATATGACCTTATAAGAGGTTTACAAAATTATGAGGGGCATGGATAGGATAAATGGACAAAGTCTTTTCTCTGGGGTCGGGGAGTCCAGGACTAGAGGGCATTGGTTTAGGGTGAGAGGGAAAAGATATAAAAGAGACCTCAGGGGATGGTATGTGTATGGAATGAGCTGCCAGAGGATGTGGTGGAGGCTGGTACAATTGCAACATTTAATAGGCATTTGGATGGGTATATGAATATGAAGGGTTTGAAGGGATATGGGCCGGATCCTGGCAGGTGGGACTAGATTGGGTTGGGATAACTCATCAGCATGGACAGGTTGGACCGAAGGGTCTGTCTGTTTCAATACTGTGCATCTCTATGACTCTAAGTACCCCAAGATCTGTTTCACTGAGCTTCTTAGTGTCTTGCTGCTCATTGAGTGCTCCCTTATCTTGTTCCTTTTGCAAAGTTCATCACCCTGCATTTATTAGGGTTAAATTCCACTGATCTGACCAATCTGTTTATATTGTGTAACCTAATACCACCCTCTTCACTGTCAACCACCCAGCCAATCTTTGTGTCATTCACAAACCTACTTATCACCACCACCATTCTGATTTTGAAGGCTTAAATTTTTTGTTGATGGTATTACTGTCTATATTTCTTGTAAGATTTAGTTTACATTTGACAGTTATATAAAATTGGCTAAGTTAAATAGACCTTGAAGAAATATGCACCAAGAAATATTCATGTTTATATTTGCTTGTATAATTTTCAGTGAAGGCAAGGTTGGTTAAATGCTGAGAATTTCTGGTTGAAGAGAAGTGAGGGTCTAAAATATTTTTCATATCATTGGACATTTTAAGTTTCTGCAATTTAAAAAAAAAAGTACTTTGGGCACAAATTCTAATGCAGTAATTTATTAACATCACTGTTTTGTAAAATTTTAACTTATTTTTCTTGATTTCTGTGTGAATTTAAATTACCTTTTGGTTCACTGCTTTCCTTAAATGTTATATCTGCAAACTGGTCAAAGGTAGTGCAAGTGAATAAACGAACAAGCTTGCATTCAAGCAACAAGAAAATGTTTAGTGACAAAATAGAGGTGTGCCCTGATGCTGAAACTAAATTGCTTCAAAGAAAATGGCAGCATTGCTAGTCAGATTGAAACATTTGTTGTTGTGTGAAAATCCTACCTCACTGACTGTAGTTTAGGTTTAAAATTAGAATGTGCGCACTCATGGTATCATAAAATCAAAGGAGATCCTTGGCACATATGCTACCACCTTGAGATTGCTATCCAGTTTATTCCATTCACGTTTCCCTTGCCATCAATTTGAGTGTACTATTTCACATCCAAACAAACTGCTGTTTTATAAAACAACTTTTAACCTTTGTTCCAGTTGATGATTTTAAATTTGTGCCCTTTGAATATTACCGATTAAACATCTGCACAGTCTGATCAGCTTGATCATCATTGGGCACACTACACTATCCTAATACAGTTTTCTTTGATTTTTGTATACTGATTTCCTCTTTATAATATCGTACAGTTCCTGTGGTTGCAGGGGAAAGTGCCAGGATGGGAGGGTGGGTCGTAAGGGGGGGGCGTGGACCTGACCAGGTAGTCACGGAGGGAACGGTCTTTGCGGAAGGCGGAAAGGGGTGGGGAGGGAAATATATCCCTGGTGGCGGAAATGTCGGCGGATGATTTGGTTTATGCGAAGGTTTGTAGGGTGGAAGGTGAGCACCAGGGGCGTTCTGTTCTTGTTACGGTTGGAGGCATGGGGTCTGAGGGCGGAGGTGCGGGATGTGGACGAGATGCGTTGGAGGGCATCTTTAACCATGTGGGAAGGGAAAACCTGTGCCCACACCACCTCCTTCGCCTCCATCCAAGGCCCTAAAGGAGCCTTCCACATCCATTAAAGTTTTACCTGCACATCCACTAATATCATTTATTGTATCCGTTGCTCCCGATGTGGTCTCCTCTACATTGGGGAGACTGGACGCCTCCTAGCAGAGCGCTTTAGGGAACATCTCTGGGACACCTGCACCAATCAACCACACCGCCCCATGGCCCAACATTTCAACTCCCCCTCCCACTCTGCCAAGAACATGGAGGTCCTGGGCCTCCTTCACCGCCGCTCTCTCACCACCAGATGCCTAGAGGAAGAATGCCTCATCTTCTGCCTTGGAACACTTCAACCCCAGGGCATCAATGTGGACTTCAACAGTTTCCTTATTTCCTCTTCCCCCACCTTATCCTAGTTTCAAACTTCCAGCTCAGCACTGTCACCATGACTTGTCCGGACTTGTCCGACCTGCCTAGCTCCTTTTCCACCTATCCACTCCACCCTATCCTCCCTGACCTATCACCTTCATCTCCTCCTCCACTCACCCATTGTACTCTGTTACTCTCTCCCCTTCAGTCTCTCTGCCTTTATTCCTGATGAAGGGCTTTTGCCCGAAACGTCAATTTCAGTGCTCGTTGGATGCTGCCTGAACTGTTGTGCTCTTCCAGCACCACTGATCCAGAATCTGGTTTCCAGCATCTGCAGTCATTGTTTTTACCTCTTTCCCTGTCTCTCTATCTCTCTTTCCCCTTTCTCATACCTTCCCGACACTCTCTCTCCAACTCCACCTCCTGTCCAATCCATCCTTCATTTATAAATCAATTGTCATCTATTGTTTCTCTACCTAGTTAAGTTGGCTGTGTTATTTCTCTGCAGTCAAGTGCTTTTTTATGTAAATTGCAGTGAAGTACATATTGGGCTGGCATTTCCTTCATATATGCAGAATTTCTTTCTGAAGTGAAGCTATTGTCAGTACATTTTAGAAAGGAGTTTTGAAGGGCTTCAGCATGTCTATTTCTTCGAATGCAGCAAAATAATTCTATGCCGTGTGTATATTGGGAGCAATGACCAGGACTCTACAGCAATGCCAATTTTATTAGTTAGTATGTATTCATTGGATCTCTTTAAACTTTCGAACCAATTTGGCATGAAATACTAGCGACTGGAATGATTGAAAACTCTTAAAGAAGACTTGCATTTTTCCATGACAGTTGAGATGTCTCAAATCATTTTATGAATTCTGTAGTTCTTTTTGAAATGTAATCACTGCTAGGACATAGGAAGTGTGACAGTCAATTTGCACACAGCAGACTTTCAAACAGCAGTGTGATTAATTGACTGGATAGTCTGACTTTTGTGGAATTGATTTCGACGATGAGTACTGCTAAAGATGCAATCGACAGTGAACCTGATCTTCCTAGAAATAGGATGTGGAATCTTTTTTCATCTATGTGAGCAGGCAGAACTTCATTTTAACATCTCATCTGAATGACAGTACCTTCAGCATTGAATAAAAAGTGAGGTCTGCAGATGCTGGAGATCAGAGCTGAAAATGTGTTGCTGGTTAAAGCACAGCAGGTCGGGCAGCATCCAAGGAACAGGAAATTCGACGTTTCGGGCCAGATGAAGGGCTCTGGCCCGAAACGTCGAATTTCCTGTTCCTTGGATGCTGCCTGACCTGCTGTGGTTTAACCAGCAACACATTTTCAGCTTCAGCATTGAAGTCAAGATCAGAGTGGTGCTGAAAAAGCACAGCAGGTCAGGCAGCATCCGAGGAGCAGGAAAATTGATGTTTCGGGTAAAAGCCCTTCATGTGTTGCCTGACCTGCTGTGTTTTTCCAGCACCACTCTAATCTTGACTCTGATCTCCAGCATCTGCAGTCCTCACTTTCACCTTCAGCAATGAAACCCACTTGGAGTTTTGCACCAGATTGTCCATCTTGATTTGTGTTCAAGCTCTGGAGTTGTACTTGAACACTCAACCCTGTGACGTGGAGGCAAGGATGATACTCACTGAACCATCACTCTATTGGTTAGTTAATAGGTGCCATAGATTTGGACAGACACAGGTAAAATTAACTCTGAAATCTTATATTTTGATGAGAAGAGTGAGGCAAAACACGCAAACTGTATCGATTTTTAAATCTTCCACTTACACTCAGACTTGAAGGATGTTGAGGCCTTAGAAGGTCTGTTATATGGAATCACAGAAGAAGCCAATGCCCTTTATTCTTTGAATAGACAAGGTTAGGAGAACAGTATTGAAGGTCTAGCAGCATCTGCGGAGAGAAATGTTTAGAGGTCTATATGACCAGAACAGTTCTGCACAGTCCCATTGAACTCCATTTTAACTGTTTCCCTGTCCATGGATGCTGCTAGACCTATTGAGTTTTATGACCACTATTTTTTTAATTTCAGATCTCCAGCATCCACAGTTTTTTTTTGTGATTTAAGGAGAAGTGGATATTTGATAGGTTGTGAAAAATCAAAATTCCCTATGCTGAAAGAGGAATAACTTACAGTTACTGAAGAGTTTCGAACAAGAAGATGCAGATTTAAGGTGATTAGTGTAAGAAGCTGACATGACATGAGAACCTTTTTCTGAACTGAGTTGTGATCTGTACTGCATTGTTTGATAGTGTGGTGGAAGTAGATTCAAACAGTAACATGCAACAGGCTAGAAGGCCATAAGACATGGGAGCAGGGGAACTGAATAAATATTTGAAGGAAAAATGTAGGAATACATGTGAAGAGATCGGGAGCGGGGAGAGGGATGAAATAACTTGAATATAGAGCAGAATAACACCTTTTGTATTGTATAATTTTAAGCTCCTGTCACTTGTACTCCAAATTTTTTTAAAAACTGCGTAGGCAAGCTTTTTGTTATTTGCAAGCCTTTTGAAAGATTCTGTAGACTGCTGGCTGTTGGATGTTTTTTACAAGAGATTGCTGCTGTGATCCAGATATTCACTTTTTAAAAATTGTCTACTGTATTCAAGATTTTTAATATTGTAGGTCTGTTCTCTGCTGTTTTGGCAGTTAAGGAAGTGACTAGAATATTTCAGTTTCTACCATAGTAAACTCAATATTTTGTGTAAAGCAATAAAAGCAGTGATTTGGGTGTTGCATTAATTTTTGTTTCCGCTGCAAACCAGTGGGTTATCTACAATTTTTGTATGCTGTGTAATATCCTTACACTTGTTTCGATATAATAGGTGTGTGATTCTACTTCATAATGTGACTTCCATGAATTGTATCTTGTTTATATATTATAGAGGAACAAAGGCAAATCATTAGAGGTAATAAAAGTTTGGCTCTAGTTTTGTTTTTTGAAAGTTTACCTGGAAGCAATTGAATAAATATCATTGGCACAGCAATTAATTACTTTTCGTCTGAATATAAAATCGAGATTCAGATTTTCGGTTGCAATTAACTACAGTTATTTTTGTCTGACTGAGGCCGGTACATAACTGGCATTGAATTTAGCTTACACATATTAGGTTAGCTGTCTTAGTTGAGGTTGAGAAAGAGAAATAAATTGCTTGCAATTCAGTAGCATCTTTCATTTCTTTCAGAATGTCCCAAAGCATTGATATGCTTTTGAAGTATAGTCAAAATGTTATAATGCAGAGAAACAATGGAGACAATTTTGGTGTCTCAGACAACACTAAATGATCTGCGTAAAGTGCTTTTTGAGGGGAGAACGCTGGAGGAAGTCATCTTGCTGATCTTCAAAGTGCAGTGTGATGATCCCAGCTGATAAAACTGGATAGTAACACTTTACTCCCAGAATGAAACCTAGCTTGCTTGATGTAGCAAATATTTTATCTTTGCAGCTGACTTCAGTGGTAATCAGATACTGGACATGTTTACAACAGACTACCAATGTTTTCTTTAAACTCTAGAACAGAAGTTTATTTCATGGGAGGCGGGAAACAACCATAGCTACATACGTATAAGTAAATTTGAAAGTATCTTAACACAAAACATGTTCAATCTTTTTCCCAGCAATGTGCTTTAACAGTCAGTCCCAGAGAAATGCCACTTATTTTAACGGAATCATCTTAGTTTACCTGCTTGGATTGGTGAAACAGTTATAGGAGTTTACAGTTTTGATAGCCTGAGTGTCCTTTCAGTTCTGATGACCTAAATCTCACTTTGGTTTGAACAGCTTGAAACTTCTCCAGAAACATACTCAATCTGGAATTTATACAAACAAACTATCTAAGGATGAAAACTGCTCTTCTCAACTGAAAAATGTATTTTTCTGCTTGTGTAAAATTGAAACCCAATTTTTCTGAACTGTGTTCAAACTTGACTACTGGAGTCCTCTGATTTTTGTTTTTAGATTAGATTAGATTACTTACAGTGTGGAAACAGGCCCTTCGGCCCAACAATTCCACACTGACCCGCCGAAGCGCAACCCACCCATACCCCTACATATACCCCTTACCTAACACTATGGGCAATTTAGCATGGCCAATTCACCTGACCCGCACATCTTTGGACTGTGGGAGGAAACCGGAGCACCCGGAGGAAACCCATGCAGACACGAGGAGAACGTGCAAACTCCACACAGTCGGTCACCTGAGGCGGGAATTGAACCCAGGTCCCTGGCGCTGTTGTTTTTTCTCTGTCATAAACTCAGTAGTATGGACAGTTCATCTGTTAATACCAAAGGTAGCTGGCTAGGCAGCTAATAAATTGTATGTTTTTTTGGATATGATGTATTTAGGTCTTTTTCCAAATTACTTTCTGACCTCCAAAGTTAACTTTTGTAGGATGGAGGCCAAAATCTTTCTGCCTGTCTTTGGAAAAAATCAAATTCCCAAATGATATGTACACCTTTCATCACTGCAGTCGGGTTTGTTAGTCACATTTGACAGGATTTTGGTTTTTTTTTGTCACCTCCAAAAGATTGCACTTCCAAAATGTAGCAGTCAATCAGTACTGCACTAGAATGTCAGTTTGAATTGTGAAGTGTTTGAAATGGTGCTTGAATACACATCATTCTTATTCTGCAGTGTTTGATATCGGCAGGGGAGTCCTGCCAGAAAGGAGTACTTTTCAAGTACATTTCTACGGTTTGGCACCTGCTTGTCATGGTTGGCTGTTTAACATAACTTTAAGGTGACGATTAGTTGATAGATGTTATGCTCCAAAAAATGTTTTAATGTTTGCAGATCTGGAAAATGGAGGCATATACCGACATAGGATTGCTTGTTATACACCCTTGGGTTCCACTGTTACTATAAATAGTTTTTGCTATGTTCATGCTTCTGTTGTGTTTAAAATTGTTGCTTGCATTCACTATCTGAGCCACCATCAAGATGAACAAAAATTTACTTATGTTTTAAGAATTTCTTCAAATTATGCCTTGTACTATAATATACACTTAATGACAAGTTATTTTTACATGGGCCTCTAAGATCCGTGAACACACATATCTATGTTGCAAGGACAACATTGAATATAAGCACAGCAAATGTGTACGCAGAATTTCTTTGAGAAGCATAGTTATTTTTAAATTTGAATTTATAGGAACATAGAATCCCGACAGTGTAGAAACAGGCCATTCGGCCCTGCAAGTCCACGCCGACCCTCGGAAGAGTACTTGCTAATTAAATGTTCATTAAAATTAGAACATTGGAATTTTGATTGCCAATGACCTGAATATTTGTGATCACTGCCATAGATTTTTGTAATTTTTTAAGATCAATTGTATTTGATAGGATGACAATGCACAGGAATTATAAATGAACATTGCGCAGTGTTGAAGTAAAATATGTTGCAGTTATTGCGAATTTGCCATTACATTTGAGCAAGAATTCCTTCCAATTATTACTTTAAAACAGCGAAAATCGTTTAATACTCTAACTGAATTCCTTAAAAACTAGGTCAGGTTATATATTTAGCTTCATGACAAATCTCAAAATAAAGGCTTAAGAGTCATGGGTTTCTCAAAGAAACTTGATTCATCATTTATGTATTGAAACTTAATCTCCATATCTAAAACCTTAACTTATTTTTGAATGATTTCTTATCCTCTTCAGAATGCACTATTCTTTCAAGTACACAGTAGACTTTTAGGTTTCTGCAAAAATGTTCTTGAGTTAAATGCTGGAATCGATTAACTGTTTATATGCAATGGCTCAGGGTAATTACTTTGAGGAAAGTGGCTCATCTCAGTTTGTCGTGGTTAGTTCAAGGTAGGTGGAGCAGTACACTTGCCTTCTGTGATTACTGTTTTTTTTCAAAGGAAGAAAATTTGATCAGGTTTTTTGAATATTTTGTTCAGTTACTCTAAGCTGCTTTTTAAGAAAAATAATCCTCTATACTTCCTTTTCAAAGTCAATAGCCTACAACTTCTTTTTGATCTGTCTTACATTTAAAGAAAAAAAGGTAATTAGGACAAGCCAGGAACTATAGACTTGGTGAGCCTAACATCAGTGGTGGGCAAGTTGTTGGAAGGCATCCTGAGGGATACTATATACATGGATTTAGAAAGGCAAGGACTGATTAGGGATAGTCAACATGGCTTTGTGCGTGGGAAATCATGTCTCTCAAACTTGACTGAGTTTTTTTTTGAAGTAACAAAGGGGATTGATGAGGGCAGAGTGGGAGATGTGATCTATATGGACTTCAGTAGGCATTTGACAAGGTTCCCCATGGGAGACTGGTTAGCAAGGTTAGATATCATGGAATACAGGGAGAACTAGCCATTTGGATACAGAACTGGCTCAAAGGTAGAAGACAGAGGGTGGTGGTGCTGGGTTGTTTTTCAGACTTGGAGGCCTGTGACCAGTGGAGTGCCACAAGGATTGGTGCTGGGTCCACTACTTTTTGTCAGTTATATAAATGATTTGGATGTGAGCAGAAGAGGAATAGTTAGTTAGTTTGCAGATGACACCAAAATTGGAGATGTAGTGTACAGCGAAGAAGGTTACCTTGGATTACAACGTGATCTTGATTAGATGGGCCAGTGGGCTGAGGAGTGGCAGATGGAGTTTAATTTAGATAAATGTGAGGTGTGCATTTTGGGAAAGCACATCTTATACACTTAATGGTAAGGATCTGGAGTGTGTTGCTGAATAAAGAGACCTTCGAGTGCGGATTCATAGTTCCTTGCAAGTAGAAAGAGTTGCAGGTAGATAGGATAGTGAAGAAGGCATTTGGTATGCTTTCTTTTATTGGTCAGGATATTGAGTACAGGAGTTGGGAGGTCCTGTTTTGGCTGTACAGGACATTGGTTAGGCCACTGTTGGAATTTGTGCGCAATTCTAGTCTCCTTACTATCAGAAGGAAATTGTGAGACTTGAAAGGGTTCAGAAAAGATTTACAAGGATGTTGCCAGGGTTGGAGGATTTGAGCTGTAGGGAGAGGTTGAAAAGACTGGGGCTTTTTTTCCCTGGAGGTCTGAGGCTGAGAGATGATCTTATAGAGGTTAATAAAATCATGAGGCATGGATAGGATAAATAGACATGGCCTTTTCCCTGGGGTGGGGGAGTCCAGAACTAGAGGGCATAAGTTTAGGGTGAAAGGGGAAATATATAAAAGAGGCCTACGGGGCAACTTTTTCATGCAGAGGATGGTATGTGTATGGAATGAGCTGCCAGAGGAATTGGTGGAGGCTAGTACAATTGCAACATTTAAAACGCATCTGGATGGGTATATGAATAGGAAGGTTTTGGAGGGATGTGGGCTGGGTGCTGGCAGGTGGGACTAGATTGGGTTAGGATATCTGGTCGGCATGGACGGGTTGGACCGAAGGGTCTGTTTACGTGCTGTACATCTCTGAATCTATGACTAATTGACACACAGACTCTTACAAGGTCAGGAGGGGTGTTGGAACTAAGGGAATTCTTTTGTCCTGGGATTTGGTGGCTCTTCCTTTTGAAAGATAAGTTACCACTCACTTTCAGAAACATACACCAAAAATGTTTGTTCAATTCTAAAGTATACCCTCATGTTCTTTTTTTCCCTTTTACCCTGTCCATTGGACAGATGCTTTGCTGTACATCAGGAAGGCTAGAGATGAGTTTTTCTAACCCACTTTCACTGTCCTGAACCCATAAACCCAAGGCGCGAATGCTGCTAACACAGATAATCTGAAGCTCAGTATGAGCGTGAAGGCATCCAATTAAACAGGCAGAAGATACGATAGTTTTGTTTTAAACAAATAATTGTTCAAGAATAGTGATCAGTCACAGCAAAAAGACATTAAGTTTTTCTTTAGTTAATAGTTCATTGGTTGAGGAACTGGTTTATTGTTTTATCATGTTTTTTTGGTTTTTGTTTCGGAACTGTATGTTTTGACTCTACAAATTATTTTCCCTTGTTTTGCATCTCACTATAGTTATTCTCATCATTAAATAAATTGTTGGATATAATGTAGGTGTGCAGGTCTGGTGCTTAGAAATTTTACTGTGAGACACTGGTTTGGTAGCAGAACCATGCTTTGTCTCAAAGAAGCGCTGGTCTTCGTTACCACTTTGTTATAAGTGCTTGTTACCACTTGCTTGGAGACATGAATGACTGCATGTTTTTGATTATTTTAAAGATGGAGGTAGCACACTGCCTTACAGATACGTATATGCACAGGCACTTTCACTCAAAGTAACTTCCAGTCCAATTTCAGAAATACAATACACTACAGTACCCATCTCAGGACTTTTATTTGTCCATCTTTCATATTATAGAATGATGATAGCATGGAAAGTGATCATTGAGCCCATCGACTTGAACACCCTTTCCTTTTACTTATAACCCTACAAGTTTGTATTTTAAATTCTGATAATTATCCAATTGTCTTTTGAAAGCCTTTATTGAATTTTCCTCCACCAGCCTTATGGGTACAAATTCTACATCCTAACCACTCACTATATTTAAAAGGGGAGGTTGCCTTCAGAGGAGGGAGCAGATGCCAAGTTGTGACAAAATGGGAGTTGGGACTGATCCAACTGCAGCTTCAGGAGGACACCAGATTCAAGAGAAATGTAACTGTGGCATTGCAGAAAGTTTGACAGTTTATGACGTGGATGGTGGTTGGATGCTTCCTTTTCTGGAAGAGACTAGATCTAGGGTACACAGTTTTTAAGAAAAATTGAGTGTCTGATTTAGGATGGAAATGAAGAGGTTTTTTTGAGGGATGTCACTGTGGAATGTTCTTTTCCTTAGAAAACATTGGATGCTGAGCCATTGATTTTTTTTAGGCAGAGGGAGATTGACTTGTTTGTTAATTAAGAAGTGAAGGTTTTAGGCAGCACACATGATTGTAGGCTTGATGTGTGTCATGGGTCTTGATGAATGGTGGAAGAAATTCAAGAGGCAGAAAGGAACACGCGTAAGCCAAAATCATATGTTTAGAATCCTGCTTAGGGACTTTGTAAGCAGCCAGGCGTTTAACAATATAAGAAATAGTAACTTAGCTATTAGTCTATCTTGTAATTCTTATATGTTCTAATATCACAAGTAAGTGGGCTCTGTTAAGTACTGGTAAGAATTTTTAGTATTAGCAATGGTGTAGTGGTATTATTGCTAGACTGTTAATCCAGAAACTCTGTTAATATTCTGGGGAACCAGCTTCAAATTCTGCCATGGCAGATGGTAGAATTTGAATTCAATGAAGAATCTGGATTTAAGGGTCTCATGGTGGCCGTGAAACTGTTATCATTTGTCAGAAAAACCCACTTGCCTCACTAAATTCCTTTTAGGGAAGGAAATCTGTTCTCCTTATCGTCCATGTGTCTCAGACCCAGAACAATGTGGTTGCCTCTTAACTGCCGTCTGGGCAATTGGGCATTGGCAAGATATGCTCTACTGGAATGGTCAGAGAAGCCTGCATTCTATGAGTTAGAATTTTAATAAAAGGGGTTTGTTGATAGCAAGATTATAGTAGTAGTAGTTAAAGTTTTCTGGTATTGGTAAAGTTGATTGGTGTTAGTAATGCTTATTAGTAGTAACAAGGTTTTTAATTAAATAACAAAATGACAATGTGGCTCCAATCTTCAGTGCTTATCTTGTGGCATGTGGGTATTCTAGGATTCTTAAGGACAAAATGGAAACTTGATTAGCTCAAGTTTGAATAGGAGTTGCGGTATGGTGCTGGAGCTGTCCAAAAGAGTTAAGTTGCAACCCAATTTGCACATCTTTGGTCTGTGGTAGGAATCTGGGTGCTCTGGTTTCCCCCCTTAGTCCAAACATGTGGAAGTTGGGTGGGTTGGCCATACTAAATTGCCCATAGTATCTGGGGGTGTTCAAACTAGGTGGATTAGCCATAGGAAATGCAGGGTTACATGGGTAGGGAGACTTGGTCTAGGTAGGATGCTCTTTGGAGAGTCAGTGAGGACTCTATGGGCCAATGGCCGCTTCCGCACTCTGGAATTTATGACTCTGTGCACATGATTATTTTGTTTAGGATGTTTGCAGTACTGGAACATTGGCACCATGGGGAAAAATTGGACAGGCTGAGGAGGCTGAGGGGAAATTTGATTGCAATTTTTAAAATCGCAAGGAACTGTATAGAGTAGCTGGGAATGACCTATTTCCCTTAGCAGAGGGATTAGTGATTAGGAGGCATGGTTGGATGAAAAATCTTTCCTCCTCCTTTTGTCTGAGGTTTCTACCAGTGGGTGGTAGGTATCTAGAACTTGCAAGCTAAAAGGTTGGTAGAGACAGACTCCCTCAACTTCATTAAAAGGGTGTCTGGCTATGCACCCTGAAGATAAAGTAAGCCATTGCTCAGGCAAAATTGGTTTAATTAAGGAAATTCAGCACACATTTAAGGCCAAATCATGTTAAACTAACACTTAATTTTTCTGTTAAGGTAACAGAGATTGATGAGGGTAATGTGATGTGCAAATAGACTTTCAAAAAAGATTTGATTAAGTGATATCTCACAGGCTCTTCAGCAAAGTTATCAGCGTCCTGTAATTCCAATGGTACAGACTAGCTGCTGGAAACATGGCTTCGAGCTGGAAGCCGTTTTTTTCCAGCTGGCACAGAAGCAATGGGCAGAGTGACCGCCGGAGCTGCAAAATTTTCTAAATACGCTATCAGTATCTGAATGGAAGGGATTTGGGTCAAGGGAGGCGGAGGATGTGAATTACTCCTTCAGATAGCCATTGTGAATACTGTAGAATGGCCTCCTACTGATTCTGTGATTCACATCACAGTTGCTTCTTTTGCCTATCGCATTAAATCGATGTCATCTGGTTCTTGATTAGAGTCATAGAGCAGCATGGAAAGAGACCCTTTGGTCTAACCCATTCGTGCCGACCAGATATCCCAACCAACAGTTTCTCTCCATCTACTCTGCCCAAATCCCTTACTTTGTGCTCCTCTATCAAATTTCTTCGGATTTCTGTTCTACAAGAGAACCGTCCCACTTACCATATCCACATTCTAATTCATTTTTCCATTTTCAAATATCTTTACATCTTCCTGTAATGCTTTCATATTCTTGTTGACAATGTAGTTGCATGAAGTGAGCACAAAGCATTTCAGTTGAAGTCAAACTAGTGTTTTATACTTATTTATTGCTATGCCCTTGTGCTGTAGACCTGTCTTAACGAAGCCCAGGATAGCAGTGTCTTCTTGCCCTGCCACCTTTTTAAATTTTTTGTATGTATACTTCTGTTCCTGTATCCCCTTTTGGAATTATCTGTTTTCTTAACCTCTACTCATTCTTCCTAGCAAAATGAATCATTTGTACTGACTGCATTAAACTTAACTGCTACTAGTCCACTCATTTCACCATTACATGTCCAGTTCAAGTTTTATCACTAACTTCTTCAGTTTATAATATTTACAAGTTTTGTCATTTGCAAATTTTGAAATTGTACCCTGCATACCCAAGTGAAAGTTCTTAACCTATATTAAGAAAAGGTGGGAGTCCTAGCTTCGGACCTCAGTGGAACCCCTGTATAACTTCCAGTCTGAAAAACTGTTGTTCATCTGTTATCATTCAGCCAAATTCATGTACATCTGCAGCTAAACCTTTTATTCACTGAGCTCTAACTTTGCTGGCACTTGTCTACCAGATGTCTTTTGGAAGTCCATGTATGACATGTCAACCACATTATCCTCATCAACCACTGGTGCCTTGTCCGAAAACTCCACTGTCCATTTAACATGATTTGGTCTTGTATTTGTGCTGGGTTTACTTGATTGATCCACTTTTATCCACATAACAGTTAGCTTTATCATGAATTATTGCTTCTAGAAGCTTTCCCACCACTGAGATTTAACTGACCTAGATCTGTTGGACTTATCTTTCCATCTGCATTTACAGCAAAGGTGTAATGCATGCAATCTTTCAATTCTCTGGCTGCATTCCGGGATACAGAGATTGTAGCAAGCCTGTCAACAATTTCCACTCTTCGCTTCCTCAGAATTTTCAGCATTTTAATTTCTTGGTGACTTGCCAGCTTTAAATAGCCAGCCTATCAGTGCTTTATCTATATTATATTGGTTTGTTGCATCTCAGTGACAGGATGTTTTTTTCAATCATGTAACGTTTGCATCCGAAATAAATAGCAAGGAAATGGTTATTAAAGTTTGAGGGTGTTCACCTGCAATGCAGTATAGTCTTTCTGCAGCTAGGTGGAGGAGTATTTGTTGCTTGTGCTTTTAGAGGAGTATTAGCTCAGAAGCTGATCACTGCCTGCAGTGCACCGTGCAAAGGCAGCTGAAATTTTTGTCGATGGCTTTACAGAAAATCTGTGAACTGTCTTCTGGGCTGCCACCGTCAATGGGTATCAGAGCTTCATGCAGGTATTGTACATTGTATATATTTTAAAATGCCGTAAAGTCAAGGGCTTTCCAACCTACAGTTACTTTAAAACGGTATGAAATTGGGCAGGACCTTCTGATTGCTAGCATTCATTTTTTTCCCCATAGTACAAATTGATTTTGTGATTTCCTAGGCAATATGAAGTAAGATGGGAATGCAGGTGCACCTGATCATGTAGCTCTTTTTTAATGGTGGCTTTTTTAAAAGCAGTCACCAGGTAATTGATATTCAGATCAGGTATACTGTAGTGAAACCGATGTCTTGACAAAATATTTATATTTTATGTAAGTATCAGCCTTGGTGCTCACAAGCAGGTAAGCCAGGCTCTTAAACCTGTGTATACTTGTTGGAAAATGACTGAGCTTGCTTTATTGTGTTTGTTTCTGGAAAGGAAGAATGCAGCCTTGACATGCATGCTTGCTTTTTTTTTGTCAGTTAATTCCTTGAAATGAATTAATTTATTCTGGCTCCCTGATTATTGGTATTTTGTGGGTTTCTAAATATTGCATTTATTTTTAGCTGTGTTGCAGGCTTTTCAATTTGTTCCTGTAGGGGTGGATATGCATGGGCGTTTGTGTGGGTTGTCAATGTAGAGATGCATGCCGTGTGTCTTGTTTTCTGTGCCACAAAAGGGAATACTAATTCTAAGTGGATTATAATGCACATTATTGAGCATTTGTTTAATGTGTTTTGACGTTAGTTACATGCAGCATCGGACTATAACAAAATATTTGTGATGCTGAAAGTTATAAATTTTATTTGAAGTGGCAACAGTGTGGTTAACACAATTAACACAAACATTTTAAAGGTGTTTATTTTGGGGTTAAGGTGGATCTGTGTTTAGTTGAAAATATTGGACTTTGATCATTTGGAGCTTGAGACCATGAGATTGAATAGCTAATTAGACAGTTGAACAGGAATTTAAATCATGGTAAAGATGATAAAGTTTCAAAACCTTGATGAATGTTATTTTTTGTTTGCAGTTATAACTTCAGTCTAGAAATATTAGTTCTTGATTTGCAATGGTGGTTTTTCTAGGTAATGAAGTAAGTTGCAAAAATTTTAAAAGCTCTTTTGATAGCCAATCTGATTATCAGATAATTTGTAATGGAAGAGGTAACAAATTAATCACTGATATTTTTAGGTTAGTGATTCCGCACATTTACTTTTTCAATGGATTTTGCATTTTTCTTAGTTGCGTTGCAGTTCTATTTAATGTTTGTATCTGTTGTAATTGTTCTTAGTAAAATTAGGTTAAAAGTCTCACTTGATATAGTGGCTATGACCAGATCAGGGACTGTGAAGTGATGGCAAATTATTTACTTCAGGGTCAAATATGACCCCAGAATTTCTTCAACAGTAAATTCTTGAATTCCCAAATCTAGCAAAATGGAAAGTTTTTTGGACCACTTATTGACTTACTCAAGTGGATGTCAAAATGATTTTTTTGCCTGGGACTCAAATGTGTCACCTATGCAACTAAGCTACTTGTATTTCACACTCTTGCATTGGACGAGGGATTAATTCTACATTCACTCATTGATTCAGGTCATAACTTGGCTACACCATCCACTGTAAGATGACTTTCTGGATCAACTGTAATCATGAAAGACCCAAATTTTGCTTGGGTCTTCTGTCATGGTGGTAGTGATAGCATTGTGCTAGATTAGAGAAAGGGATATTTTGCCATTTTCCTCGCATGACCCCAGCTGTTACTATGAAGGTAAATGTATTGACAAACAGAAGATAAGATGGTGTTAGGTTGTTATTTCTTTCTTTCAAAGCAAACAATGATTTAATTGTGCAAATAAATGTTTGGTATAATCTTATAGACATCAGGGAGGTATTGTTACAAGGAGGTCAAAGCTACAAAATTAAGTATTTGTGTGTATTAATTTTAAAAGAACACGCAGGAAGGTAAAGGTAGAGTGGTAACTTTCTTAGAATGACATGAAATAAATGTAATAGCAAAAAATTATCTTGGATCGGAAAATGTAGAATCCATAAGGGTAAAGGTAAGAAACAACAAATTGATGAAGACATTGAGGGGAGCAGTTTATAGACTCCTAACATTAGCTATGTTGTCAAACAGAGAATGAATCTGGAGGTCATGAGGGCTTGTTTGTTTAAAAAGTATATTGATCATGGATGACTAATCTTGTTAATAGGCAAAATCAAATTGGCAGAGGTAAGCAAGGGGATGCATTCATAATGCATTTCGGGCAGTTTTCTGGTACATTACCTTGTGGATCCAACGAAAGATAAGGCTATTTTGGATCTGATCATATGTACGAAGACAATTTTAATAAAACAACCTGAGTAAAAGATCCTGTAAGAAACAGTAATCATAACATGGTAGAATCTGGTATTCAATTTGACAGAGAAATTTTGATCAAAAACAACTGTTAAACTTAAATAAGGGTAGTCGCTAAGGAATGAGGCCAGAATTAGCTGGAGTGGACAATGAAAGGAGTTTAGCAGAAAAGACAGTTGATGAACAATGCCAACCATTTTTATATACATGCACATATAAATAAATATAAAGTGTGGAACAAGGACTTTTGAAAGGAGATAAAGTAACCACGATTAACCATGGGTATTGAAAATAAATGATATTAATATATTAAAATCAAATCAATTTAAAAGAGAAAATTGTACTGCTAAAGGATTTGGAACATTTTCAAAACCAAGGAAAGATGACCAAAAAAGAAATAGTGGGAGAATATAAATTTTGAAGCGAATCTAGCAAGTAATATCAAGGTGGACAGTGGGAGTTTTTTGTTGTACACATTAAAAGGGAAAGAGAAGCCATCGTAAACATAGCACAGTTAGAGATTGAGGCTGGGAAGCAGTGTAAAGTCAGAGCAAGTTTAATAAATACATTGCATCAGAGTTCACAGTATAAAACACAATTTCAAAAATGCAAAATGATCAAAGGGCAAAAGGGGGAGAAGAAATTGGCTCAGTGGTTAGCACTGTTGCCTCACAGCACTAGGGGCCAGGGTTTGATTCCCGCCTTGGGGAACCAATTGTGTGGAGTTTGCACATTCTCCCCATGGCTGTGTGGGTTTCCTCCGGGTGTTCCACTTTCCTACCACAATCCAAAGATGTGCAGGTTAGGTGAATTGGCTGTGTTAAATTGTCCATAGTCAGGGGTAAATATAGGGTAAGGGAATGGCTCTGGCTGGGTTACTCTTCGGAGGACCGGTGTGGACTTGTTGGGACCAAGGGCCTGTTTCCATACTGTAGGGAATCTAATCTAATCTTAAAAAAATAATTACAATAACTCACAAGTGAAAAGGTACTCTGGGAAACAAATAGGGCTAAAGGCTATTGCGTTCCCTGGACCTGAGAGGTTGTACACTAGGATATTAAAGGTAGTAGTTACAGAAATTGTGGATTTGCTGATAGTAATCGTGAAGCAAATCTTGCATTCTGGAAGGTAAGGGTTGAAAATCTTCCAATGTGTCACTCCTTATTAAAAAAGGAAAGGCCACAAATGAAATAACTACATGCTAGTTATCCCTCCCTGTCCCAGGGAAAGTTTTGGAATTGATTATAAAGAGCATTTAGAAATACATGGTTTAATCAGACTGAATCAGCATGGCCTCATGAAGGGAAAAGCATGCCTGACAAATTAATTAGATTTTATTTCTAAGAAGCTAACAAGCAGGATAGATGTTATTTTTGGATTTTCAAATAGATGTACGTAAAACCTCTTAACACTCATAGTGTTGGAGGTGTGAGGAAGAGAGGCTGTCATATGTGGACAGAGGATTGGTTAAATTAAAGAAGACAGGATTGGGATAAAGTGGGCTGTAATTGGAGTTCCATGGGGATCAGGGCTGGGACCACAATTCATTACAATATATATTAATGACTTGGATGAGGTTAGTGGCCTATTGGTATAATTGCTAGACTATTAATTCAGAGACCTAGGTAACCTTTGCAGACATGGATTCAAATTCCACCATGGCAGATGGTTGAATTTGAATTAAATAATCTGGAATTAAGAATCTAATGAGGACCATAAAGCTCCAGTCAGAAAAAGTGCTGTTAAGGAAAGCAATCTGCCATCCTTACCTGGTCTGGCCTGTATGTGACTCGGACCCAGGGCAATGTGGTTGACTTTTCACTGCCCTCTGGGCAATTAGGGGTGGGCAAGAAATGCTGGTTCAACCAGTGACTGCCACATCTCATGATGAATATTTTTTTAAAAAGTGACCACGAAGTAAAATAGGTTGGTAGGGAGAGGCAGCAAGGAGTTTGTCGAGGAATATAGCCATAAGTGGGCAAACTCATAGTTGGTTGAAATATAATGTGAAAAAAAATGAGGTTACCCACTTCAGTAAGAAGAATACAGGAATTTAATTTTTTTAAAACAGTGAAAGCCTGCAGAAAAGTGTAGCACAGATTTGGGATGCACAAGTCATTAAAAGCTAGTAAACAAGTTCAGGTGATGGAGAAGACAAATTTTCAAAAGGAATGGACTATTAAAATACAAGTCTTATGAAAATTTTACAAGAGGCGGTTAGGTCACATTGAGAATAGCGAACTGTTTTAGTTCGTTAGTCTAAAGAAAAATATGATGGCATTGAAGGAAGTCTAGAGATGGTTCTCTAGGTTGATTATGGTTATAAAGGGATTTTCTTGCGAGGGAGGTTAAGTAGATTTGGAACCACATTCAGGATTCTTAGGGACTTGACAGGGTAAATGTGAAGAGGTTGTTTCCCCTATTATGGGAGAGCCTAGGACCAGAGGGTATAATCTGAGTTAGGGGTTCACCCAATTAGGAGGAAGTTCTTCTGAGGGTAGAGATCTAGGGAATTCTTTACCACTGAGGATTGCAGAGGTTGGGTCATTTAAATATATTCAGGACTGAAATATTTATCGGGTAAGAGAATCAATGAGGTGGGGGGGAAAGCCAGGACGGCACAGAATTCGGGTCAGCCATGATCTCCATTCCGCTGGGCTGAATGGTCTGCTTCTGCTGCTATGTCTTATGGTTGTGATTCATTTCCCACAGTTTTGAATAGCCCATTGGCACTATAATATAATTTGAATCCAGCAGTATGTTCTCGCTCGAATAGCTATCTTCAGGAAATGAAAAAGCATACTTGAAGCATTTGAGGGGTTTAATAGAATGCGCACCTGTAACACACTGTTAATATTTTTACAAATCTGGCAGATCTTCATAAGACCATAAGACATAGGAGTGGAAGTAAGGCCATTTGGCCCATCGAGTCCACTATGCCATTCAATCATGGCTGATGGGCATTTCAACTCCACTTACCAGCATTCTCCCCGTAGCCCTTAATTCCTCGTGACATCAAGAATACTCTGCGGCAATGAATTCCACAGGCTCACCACTCTCTGGCTGAAGAAATGTCTCCGCATTTCTGTTCTGAATTGACCCCCTCTAATTCTAAGGCTGTGTCCACGGGTCCTAGTCTCCTCGCCTAACGGAAACAATTTCCTAGCGTCAACCCTTTCCAAGCCATATATTATCTTGTAAGTTTCTATTAAGTCTCCCCTTAATCTTCTAAACTCCAATGAATACAATCCCAGGATCCTCAGCCGTTCCTTGTATGTTAGACCAACCATTCCAGGGATCATCCATGTGAATCTCAGCTGGGCACGTTCCAGTGCCAGTATGTTCTTCCTGAGGTGTGGGGACCAAAACTGGACACAGTACTCCAAATGGGGCCAAACCAGAGCTTTATAAAGTCTCAGTAGCACAATGATGCTTTTATATTCCAACCCTCTTGAGATAAGTGACAACATTGCATTTGCTTTCTGAATCACGGACTCAACCTGCATGTTTACCTTTAGAGAATCTTCGACTAGCACTCCCAGATCCCTTTGTACTTTGGCTTTACGAATTTTCTCACCGTTTAGAAAGTAGTCTACGCTTTTATTCCTTTTTCCAAAGTGCAAGACCTCGCATTTGCTCACGTTGAATTCCATCAGCCATTTCCTGGACCACTCTCCCAAGTTGTCTAAATCCTTCTGCAGCCTCCCCACTTCCTCAGTACTACCTGCCTGTCCACCTAACTTCGTACCATCGGCAAACTTCGCTAGAATGCCCCAGTCCCTTCATCCAGATCAATTCAGGTTTTTCCCTACCTGGTTAGGGTGGGATGGGGGTGAGGGGGGTGGTGAGGATAAAAGAAATCTTGAGACATTAGTCAGTCATATCACAATCACAACTCTTTTTTTTCTTCAAATCCTTTTTTTAAAAAAAACACCCTGTATCTGAATGCTAAAATCTGATCAGTTTTTCCATGGGTTATGCCCTATCTAGATATTAATTTTGAGAGGTACTGTCTACAGACAACAGCGATGAACACTCTTACTACTTAGGCCATTCAGCTCACTGAAGCTGCTCCTCCTGTGTTCCTAAATGCAGTGATAATTCTGTTTTTTACAATATCCAGGTTTATTGAATGCTTCAGAATAAAAACTTGAACATCTGAGGGGAAAAAAAACTAAGAACACATACTTCAACTGGTTTAGAAAGCAGTTGCCAAGCCTGATTTCCAATACTTTGTGCATACGTTGAAGACAGTCAACTTTCACGAAGATGTAGTGTGCTTTGGATGGCAATGTAACTAGTTTGGTTGATCCTCATGATTTCTGTCTCCATTCCAAATGAAAGTTACCTCATACATCTTGCTTGAAGGAGTTGGATCATAAGCCATTTCAGCTAAAAATAACTTTTCAGCAGCAGGTCTTGAAGAAATGCAATAATGTCAAATAGCTTGTTTTTCCCCCTCAGTGGTTTTACATTATGTCCTTTTGGAAATAAAAATGATGCAACGCCAGTAATACAGGGCTGTTGTGGTACAGTGGTTATTTCCCTTGCTGTGAGCCAAATGTTCGGGTTTCAGGTCCCACCTGCTCCATAGGTCTGCCATTATGTGTCTGAACGGGTTGATGAAAAATGTATCAAAGCTAGCATGGCATTCATAACCAAATGCATTGTCTTTTTATAATGACAAACACAACTTGAAGCATTAAGTGACAATTAAAGCTTGAGTTAAAAATCTAAATTCAGTTTACTAGTGTATTTTTTTATATTTTAAACATGCAGTTGCTTGGAAAATTTCATTATTTTAATTGCTGCTGCAAACATTACTAACTCATGATATGATATTTTATGGTCTGAATATTTTTATTCTATCTTGTGCAATCTAGACTGAGTACGAAGAACAATCTAGAAGAAGATAATTTGTGAACTTTTGCAACCTTTTGTTTTCTTTTAACTATTGTGGATTGCTTCTGGTTTACTTAAATGTGGGCCATGCCTGCAAGCCATGTAATTTTGCAGTCCTTGTGCATTTCTCTAATGGATGGCTCTGCAGTAGCTGTAATATTCTTGCAAAATGGTGCTTTTTACCTCGGCTGAAATGACATTTCAATGGAAGACGTTTTCTCAGTAATTTCATGCAGTTTTGCCTTTTCTCTCTCTCATTCCTTTTGATGACACAAGGATTGAACATTTTCTTGTGAATTAAATTGTGGATCTGATTCTACTTTGCAAAACTGCTGTGAATACAATTTCAGACATTTCACCTCTAATATTATTTAACTTCTCATATTCTTTTTTTTCCCCTGTCAGTTTTCTTCATGTTTATTTGCTAATTCATCTATAAATAAATTAATGGCCTACCTTGCAGAAGATGTGTATATACATCAATTTTGCTACGCTGGATGATGTAAATATACTCTGAAATAAGAACTCAAACAGAAGCAGATGTTGGCCAACAACCCCCTTGAGCCTGTTGTGCCGTTCATAAAGATCATAAACAGATCTGACCCTGATCTCAACTCTTTTCCTGTCTGTGGCCATAACTTTTTTGATTCCATCTCTGCCTGAAACATTTTCAAAATTTCAGTCTCTGCAACCCTTGGAGAATTCCAAAGATTCACAGTATTGAGAAGAAATTCTTCTTCATATCCATCTTAAGTATGAGGTACCACATGCATAAGCTTTACCTCTAGTTCCTGATTCCCATGAAAAGAAACATCTGACAGCATCTATCCTATTAAGGCCCCTCAGAAATTTGTTTTAGCAATATTAACACACATTCTTTTAAACCTGTACCGGTATAATTCTCAGCTTTTTAACTTTTGATCTAAGATAACCCCTTCATCCCAGGTATCATATCAGAAAACTTTGTATTCATTGTCTGAGTGCGAATCCCTGTATAAGGAAACACAGCCTTTCTCGTGATCTGGCCATGGTTTTGCCAATTCTCTGCACAGTTGTTGCAAGACTCCTTTCTCTTTATGCATTTTTTTTTCCCTTAAAATGAAAGGCAGCATTCTATTTGCTGTACTTGCATTTCAGATTTTGTGTTTCATGCAAGAAGGTGCGCAGAATCCTCTATCACAGTGCTCTGCGGTATGTGTCTATTAAGTAACACTCTACTTTTCAATCTTCACACAAAAGCAGATGAACTCACATTTTTCCACATGATATGTCATCTGTCAATTTTGTTTTGCCCAGTCAGTTGACTGCAGGGGGTATAGGCCAATTCTACACTCTCCTTTTGTAAGAATTACATTTCATCCCAGGAATCCATCTCGAGAAATTTGTGCACCACCTCTCATATCACGTACACTCGGATAAGTTGAATAAAACTGTACACGAAACATTAGGCTTGAGCTCACCAAGCTTTCCTGTTGCATTGCAGTGCCCTGCAGTAAAGATTAGCTTAACTTTTGCCTGTCTAATTACTGGCAGTACCTGCATGTCCGCTTTATGTAATTTCCAAGCGTCTTCAAATGCTTATAAATGCCATCATGTTCCAAATGCTCCCTTTTTAAAGTGGTGGTGCTATCCAAGGAAGAAATTATTTTAGGGGAAGCAAATCCAAGATTAGAAATATATTATTTGGACAGTGAAGGGCACCTTGGTAATTTAAAACAGTTGTAGCTGTGGAAATAGTTTTTCACAAGTAATTTGAAAATAAACTCTTGGCTAATATTT
This sequence comes from Hemiscyllium ocellatum, assembly GCF_020745735.1. Taxonomy (NCBI): domain Eukaryota; kingdom Metazoa; phylum Chordata; class Chondrichthyes; order Orectolobiformes; family Hemiscylliidae; genus Hemiscyllium; species Hemiscyllium ocellatum. The sequence goes on along the minus strand of NC_083426.1, from coordinate 23,291,207 downwards.
TCAGACCTGAACCTCAACGAAGAGCCCATCCTGCTACAACAGAATCTGAAGTGCAAGAGCCAGAGGATGAAATTTTGGGATCTGATGACGAAGAACAAGAAGACCCAAGTGACTATTGTAAAGGTGAGTTTGTTTCAATCTGAATTGTTCTTTTTTATATTTTCTGTTTTTGATATGAGCGTGTCACTGACAAAGCTAGCATTTGTGGCCTTTGAACTGAGTAGCTCGCCAAATCGTTTCAGAGGCAGTTAAGAGTGAACCACAATGTGGGTTTGTAGGGAAAGTGATGACCCACAGATTGGTGGAAATGAACTTCTTCAAAAATCTGAAATTAAAAGTCAAATAATGCACATTAAATTATTGTTGATTGTAAAAGCTTATCTGTTTCTTGAATGTACTTGCCTGACCGGCCTACATGCGACTCCAGATCCACAGCCATGTAGTTCATTGTTCACTCTTGGCAATTAGAAATGGGCAATAATTGCTGACCTACCTAGTGACTCCGATATTCTATGTATGAATTTTTAAAAATATCTAAAGAGCTTTATTCAACCAAAAGAGTTTTGACAGTCAGTTGGTATATAATTCTGTCAGATTATAAGGTCTATTAGTATCACCAGCTTGAGATCACCAGTGGGCTGGTGAAAGCAGCCCCTCAAGTCATGGTGACAAAACTTTAATTTATCTCTGCTCTTTATCTATCATGTGTTTCCATCTTGAATGTAAGATCATTGGCTTCTATTATATGTGTGAAAAGGTTCTTCTTGGTGTCAAAGCTCTTTGTCATTTCCCAGTTTTTGCTTACCATGAGCTTTGCTTTAACTGTCGCCTCATGAAATGGCATTCTTGGTAGATTGGCAAAGGTTGTATACCTCCAAAACTGCAAAGTTGACTTTATTCTAATTGTTCTAATTATTAAAGTTCTTTTTAATATATTTAACTCAGTGGAAATATATTTGTTCAATCAAATGGCCACATGGAATATCAAGAACTTATTAAATTTTGAGTAAATTTCTCCTCAAATACTGCGATCTACTACGATGTCCCTGTAGTCATTAGAGGGTGTGATTGAGAAGGCTCTCTGCTGCTAAGTCTTATTTAAGGCAAAGTTCTATTACTAATTAAATGATTTATACTGTAAATAAATATAACAGTATGTATGCACTTGCACTAAGTAATAGAAATATATTGCATGTTTTTTTCCATTGATTATGTGGACCTCTTGATTTATTTTGAATAAATGATCAATTAATCCACTCCTGTTTCCATAGATGCCAGATAATAAAATGTTTACCGTATCCCTCTTTGCTTGAATGAGTCCTTCATCTCCGAATAGTATACCCGATTTAAGCATTTCCATTCCATGTGATGTTTTGTGAGTCTCTAAAGTGTCCCATAAATATTTCCATTCAAAAGGAATGGCTGGGTTTTTTCAATAAATAAACAATTATTTATTATATCTGATCTAGAATTGAGTAAAGTAATAAGGAGAATAAGAAAAGTGTGCCAGAGAATTGGAGGGTTTCCGTTAGAATCTTATGGCTTAATTGTCGATCATTCAGCTTGGCATTAACTAAAGTGACAGAGGCATCATTATTAATGAATGCTTTGGAGTAATAAAAATTAACCAGTCCAGTGGTGAACCCATATGCATTTAACACATATGGTATGGACACTGGTATTGGTAGCGCAATATCTGAGTTTGCAAATGACCTCTTGAATGCCTTTAGAATGATGACGGATAGTTTGTTTACATGTGGAAAATGTTATAAAACGTTTAATTTAAAGAAACTGAGCTGATGTATAAAAATGAAAAACAACAATAAAACAAAAGCGGAGAGGAAGAACTGGGAAATATAAAGATTAGGATGCACAAATCTTTAAAAATAAGATTCCATCAAAACTTGGATGATTTATGGTACAAATGCTGGTTAGTATGTCTTTCACAGCAAGAAATGCTATCCCGGAAAGTTAGAGCATGCCATTGCATATTATATGTGTTGCAATTGTTTTGAGGGTTTCTGCATTTATTGTCTTTTCAGACACTCATCAATATTCCTCAAATCTGTCTGCTAATTACTTGAAATCTATGCTCCTGTTTATTGACTATGGGTCCGTTGCATCCACTCTCATAGCTGATGTGTACTTTTACTTTAATGGTATCCTCATTGCATTGATGTGCAGACTTCTTCATCACTGTAAATGAACCACCTATGGTCAGTTCAGGTGCTGGAGATCCAACTGTTAAGTGACTCATAATGTTGCAGCATAATGTAGTAACAGAACTGCTTTGTGCTCGACTGTATCAGCTTTTCAAATAAATGGCTGTTGCAATTACCTGAAGAAATTAATTTTGTCCCATTCTGCTCAACTGTTTGATCATAGGTCAACTAACCAATCCACACAATCAAGTCTGTTATCTTGTTTGCTAGTGCCGGTGAGGAGGGTTTAACCTAGTATGGCAGAATGTGGGAACAGGAGCAGTTGGTCAGCGTGTCAGGAGAAGGTACAGGTTAATAGGATGATCAAAAAGGGCCAATTAAATGAACAAAACAGGGCAAGAAGTGTACTGAGCAAGATAGGAGGAAGAAATAATGAAAAGGTGCTAAAGGATAGGATAGAGTGCACAGCCAAAGTTAGAGTTTTTAATACAGATGCACAGAGTGTAAGGAACAAATTTAAATGGGCTTAAGGTATTCCATGTCATTCAAGTTGGAAACTATGATGTCATAGCTATAACAGAGTCATGGCTGCAGGGTGGACAGGACTGGGAACTAAACATATAAGATTATAAAATAGAGGGATAGAGAAAATGGCAGAAGGGATGGAATAGCATTGTTGATCAGAAATATAATCATCTCTATGGTGAGGGAGAATGTAATAAGGGGAAAGCACTAGTGGAGAACTTTGGGTGGAACTGAGGAATCATTAAGCAACTGAAACCACAATAGGTGGCACATATAGATCATTGGTAGCAGCTGAGAAATGCTGGGTTATATAAATGCTGAATTTTGAGAAGATTTGTAGCTGGGGTTGAGGTTCTGGATGTAGGTTTGCTCGCTCAGCTGGAAGGTTCGTTTTCGGACATTTTATCTCCATACTAGGTAATAACATCAGTGAGCATCTGGTGAAGCGCTGGCGTTATGCCCCGCTCTCTATTTATGTGAAAGTGGGATAAAGCACCAGCACTTCCATTGGAGGCTCATTGATGATATTACCTGATATGGTGTCGAAATGTTTGAAAACAAACCTTCCAGCTCAGCGAGCAAACTTAGATCCATAAATGCTGAATTTAGGCACCTGTGTAGCAAAAGCAGAGTAGTGTTAAGGGGAGATTTTAATCCGAACATGGAATCACAGAGACAGAAAAGCACCTGCCCGGAAAGGCTAGAAATGTCTAAAGTGTGTCTGGGAAAGTTCCCTGTGGCAGTGGACCTTAGGTGTGAGAAGAGGACAAGCAATATTAGATTTAATAATGAGCAATGAGCCTGATTTAATTAGTGACCTAGTTGTTAGTGAGCATTTGTCAAATAGTGATAATAACATTGATAAACTAAGATTGGATACTAGAGTTTTAAGTAAGACAGACTTTAATGGGATGAGGCAGAGACTGTCCACAGCATCTGGGAGGCTCTACTACTAGGTAAACAACTGAAGAACAGTGGAGGGTGTTCAAAGGAACAATTGACACTACTCCGAAGTAGTTTGAACCTATGAGGAGGAGAAAGGTCACCTTCCAAAAAATGCAACCATGGACATCTAAAAGAAGTAAGCATAAAATTAAAAGAAAGGGCTTATAAAAATGCATTGATCCCACCAAATGAGACAAATACAAAGAGCAATAAAAGACCACAAGCGCCTTAAGAATGGCTAAAAAAAAATTATGAAAGGAAACTTTCAAGAGAGATAAAAGACCACAAGAAGAGATTTTAGTTATGTAAAGGGAAAGCAGCTGCTTCAGAATACTATTCACTCTTTGAGAGTGGAAATATTGTCAGTGAAAATGGGGAAATGGCAGACTTGACGAACTGTTTACATTGCTTGAGTATTCCCACCAGAAAAGGAGGATACCTTGCCGAAAGTCCAAAATAACTTAACAATAGACGATCAGGGATAGGGCACAGAAAATAGTCAAGAAGGCTAATAGAATGTTGGCCTTTTGAAGCTGTGGAGCATAGGAATGCAGATGTTGTACTACAATTACACAAAATCCCAATTAGCCCACACTTGAATTCTGAGAGCAGATCTAGCCACCTGTTAGGAAGGATATTGGACCTGGAGAGAGTTCAACACAGGTTTGCAAGGTTGACAACTGGACTTCAGGGTTAAGTTATGAGACAAATTAGGCCTTTAGTCTCTAGAATGTTGAAGGATAAGGGGTGATCTAATTGAGGCCTTTGGGATATCAACAGGGAAAGGCAGGATAAATAACAATTAAACTATTGCCATTGGTTGAAGATTCTAGAACTGGGATACAGTCTAGGAATTAGGGCCAACCAACTCAAAAGAGATATTAGAATGGACTTCTACACTGAGAGTGATGAAGGTTTGGAACTCTTCTTCAAGTGACAGTTCATACTAATACATGTGTTAAACCTAAATCTGAGGTAGACAAATTTTTATTAAGGAAGTTATCAAGGGATATGGATCCAATGCAGGCATGTAGAGGTCAGCCATAGATCAGCCATGATCTTATTGAATGGTGAAGCAAGCTCAAGGCGCTGAATGGTCTATCCTGTTCCGAGAAATAAATGATTGTACAATAAATCAATGTTGAAAGCACAGAAATTTGATTCTTAGGGAATAACTTTAGAGGTATCCAGATGACTTCTAATTGATAACTTCCAGTACATATTGTGTAAGTTTGTTTTTGCAGTTTTTTTTAAATTTTAAGTAAAACTTGCTTTTAGATTTCAGGATAATGCACCTTCCCACTTGTCACTTGTTTCTCATCTCATGACTTTAAAATTGTCCATTTTACAATGTTAGATTATTTTGGGAGAAAATACTTCATTAGCCAAATCATATACTCTACTCAAGTAGACATTTTGACTTTGCCCCGATCCTCAGAGTGATATTCTAATTTAGTCCATATTTTTGACTGAAGACTTGCATGTAAGTTGATAGTTAAACCTACTTAGGCTTAATACACAGATTCACTGGACCGTTTGTATTGTAGGAAATTCAACATTTTGTTCTTTCCTGTACCGGAATGTTGCTGTGTAGGAGATAAAATCCAAGCTATTTGAAATTGGGTTTCATATTTAGATGGTTAGGAAGTTTCCTGTTGGTGTCCTGCTTGACGGTAAGCTTTTTGTAAATTATTCAGTTAATCCATGACTTTTTTTTTCAAATTAATTTGGGTCTTTACAAATAATATCAGTCCCTTGACTACAAAATGGCCAAAGCTGCAACCTGAATGTTCAAGAATATATGTCATTTGCAAAGGATAGGAAATTAGGAAAAGACAGAATGGTAACGATTAATTGTGAAATTGGTATGAGACAGGTGATCTTCATTTTGGAGGTCGTGGTGCAGAATTGGTTTGAGTAGAGATGGGAAATAGCCAAAGCAAAAAAAAATCAATGATTTGTAGGTCTCATAGCAGTAACCTCATATACAAGGGTTTACAGGAAGAAATTATTCTGACATGAGAAAAATGTGATAATCATGGGTGATTTTAATCTACATGGAGTTTGGAGAAATCAGAATAGTAAAGATAACTTGGGTGAAGAGTTCATGTTTTTAAGACAGTTTCGAGGGAAGGCATATTCCAGAGCCAAGTAAAAATCAGGCTATATCAAATCTGGTAATGTGCAATGAGATGGGATTCATATCGCTCTCTGTGAAGGTATCCTTGAGTAGCAGCAACCTTAATTTAATAGAATTTTTTCATGTTCAGTTTCAGAGAGGTAGAATCAAGGATTCAAAGTTTAAACAAGGGGATTTATGAGGATATGAACTGGGAAATTAGATCATGGGTGACATCAGTAGAGACGCAGTGGCAAATATTTGAGGAGGTGTTTCAGAATACTCAAAAGATGCATTCCGATGAGAAACTCCAAAGGAAGGATGCACCACTGGCTAACTAAGTAAGTTACAGATGCTATCAAATTGAAAACGCTTACAATTCCGAAGTTAATTGACAGGTCAGAAAATTGTACAGAGCATGAGAATCATTAAATAATGGCAAAAAGAATAAGGGGAAAAATTAGAATTTGAGAGAATGCTGGCTAGAACATCAGAAAGAGTACCTGCCAGTATTTGGGTCAAATCAATATAGGTCAAGTAAGAGTAGCAGAAATTTAAATTGGAAATCAAGAAAATTTCATCCTTACTATCATGATACAGATAACATCCCAAAAATAATTGAGGTGAACAAGAAGGATTAAATTAAAACAACAACATTCATCATAGTCATGCAGCACGGGAATAGACCTGTCTGCACCAACCAGACATCCCAATCTGACCTAGACCCATTTGCCAGTATTTGGCCCACGTCGCTCTCAACCATTCCTACTTGTATACCTATCCAGATGCCTTATAAAATATTGCAATTGTATCCACCTCACCACTTCCTCTGGCAGCTTGTTCCATGCATGCACACCTTCTGCATGACATAGTTACCCATCAGGTCCTTTTTAAATCTTTCTTCTCTCACCTTAAAACTACACCCTTTAATTTTGGACTCCCCAAAGATAGTGGCTATTCGCCATATCCATGCCCCTTGTGATTTCATAAATGTCTGTTAAGGTCACCACTGAGCCTCTGATACTCCAGGAGAAAACAAGCCACAGCCCATTCAGCCTCTCCCTGTAACACAAACCCTCCAGTCAATCAACATCCTTGTAAATCTTTTCTGCACCCTCTCAAGTTTAACAACATCTTTCGTATGGAAGGGTGACCCAAAATATCTGCAGTATTCTTAAAAGTGGCCTCACCAGTATCCTGTACAGTCACAACATGACATCCCAACTCCTGTACTCCATGCACTGACTAATGAGGGCAAGCATGCCAAATGCCACTTCCGTCAACCTGTTTACTTGTGACTCCACTTTTCAGAACTATGCATCTGCACCCCTTGGGCTCTTTATTCGATGCCACTTTCCAGGCCCCTATCATTAACTGTACAAGTCCTGCCCTGGTTTATCTTACTAAAGTGCAACACCTCACATTTGTATAAATTAAACTTCATCCACCACTCTTTGGCCCATTAACCTACCTGGTCAAGGTCCCGTTGTACTCTGTGATAATCTTCTTCACAGTCCACCCCACTACCTATTTTGGTGTCATTGCAAACTTGTGAACCATATACATCCTATATTCACATCCAAATTATTTATATAAAAGATGAAAAACAGTGGACTCGGCACTGATCTGTGTGGCATTCTGCTGATCTCGGGCCTCCAGTCTGAAAAGCAGCCCTTTACCACCACCCTTTGTCTTCTCCTTTCAAGTCAATCTTACATCCAGTTGGCTAGGTCCCCTGGATCCCATGTGACCTAACTTGATTAACCATCCTACCAAGCGGAATTTTGAGTGCTTTGTAGCCAGCATCTACTGCTCTGCCTTCATTAATCTTTGTCATCTCTTCAAAATACTCAATTATGTTAAGACTCCATTTTATCATCAGGGAAAGGATACTGAGGGAAGTATTTGAACTAAAAGCTGACAGTTCCCAGACCCTGATCTACTTCATCCTGAGCTAATGAAGCATTGATTTTATTTTCCTAAAATTCTTTTGATTCGAAGAACAGAACATTTGATTCAAGGACGTCTGGTGACAAAAACAGGAAACTACAGGCCAATTAACATAACATTTGTCATAGGGGAAATGTGATGGATTGATTCTTGACCAACGCGAGTTGAATGTTGGGAATAAGTAGGAATGTGGAGTTGGCGCGAGATCAAGTTAGCCATGGTGCTATTGTAAAGCAAAGCAGGCTCGAAGGACCAAGTGGCCACCTTATCTTCATTGCTATGCCAATAAAAATGTCTGGATACTCCAGGGCAGCACATACTATGCCATGGCTCAATAACTGGGTTTCAGTGCTTTAACTGGCTGGCTGTGTTCTGGTTTGGGGCAGGCTTGTGACTGTGTCCCTTCTGATACTTGGTGGATCAATGTAGTAATTACAAACCCTAATGTTTATGATAAAATCAATTTTCAGCTGTTTAACTGTGCAAACTTATCACTCTCAAATGTATGGGCATACTTTTCCAAACTAGCCAATAAAATATTTTGTTTCATTTTGCGATCAGTGATATTCAGATAAATGAGTAGAAACTGTGGGGGGAAAAAATCTCTAAACCAGGACTATTCATGTTAGGATTACTGTTGTGTCAGAATAATAAGTAATAGTCCCCAATTATTTCAGTTTGTCCTCAGGCCAGTATTAACGTAATGGCTCCAGTTCATGGGTGTTATGAAATTTGGGTGACAATAACAGACATGAAAGCAGTACGTCTTTCTGTGTTAATAGGTGATTTTTCTTTGTTCCTTCAGAAGCACTGGGCAATCCCTAACATTTCCACAGTGTTATTAGGGCATTAAGGAATACAAAGTAAAATTGGATAATTGTAGTTAAGTCACAGGTTTAGTTGAATTTGAAGGGTTGCATGATCTAATCTATGAAATGAGGTTTTACATCTCGGGTATGTGAAAATTCATTTAACTTGGTAAATGGTGTTGGCCTGCTCTGAGTTAGTCAAGTCTGCCTTTCCTGAACTCTAACTTGGTTTATTTTGGAGAAATTCCTCTATTCTTGCATTTTATAAACTAGCAAAAAACAATCCTGAAGTACTAATTTTCTTTTGCTCTCAACTAACAAATATATACTGTTCCTTTTTTGGATGTTTCAGGTGGATATCATCATGTAAAGATTGGTGATCTTTTTAATGGAAGATACCATGTGATTCGAAAGCTGGGATGGGGCCATTTTTCCACAGTTTGGCTATGTTGGGATATTCAGTAAGTCATCTTGAACTCAATCATTTAAATCTCGGTGAATTTTCTGTAGTGGCTTCCATGATCGCAGTTTTGAGCACGACTACTGGCAAAGTTTATGGATTGGAACTCAACTGGCATTAGACCAATGTATGAAAGGTTTCTTTTAAAAACTAACTTGGATTGAAGCTATATTTAACTGTGGCAGGTCTGTACAACTGTTTGGCTTCAATTCACTGTTGGTTTATTGCAAATACAGTGCTATAATTATGCCTTTTACAGAGCATGGCCTGTATGAAGCTGATGTATGATTTGCAGGTAATTTGCAAATTCTTGTTGAAGGCCTAGTATATTGTATTCTTTTCACTTGTCTCTGGCTTTGTCTTGCTGAACCATTGAATCTAGAGTTATGTAAACATATCTTGTGTAAGTTGATGAAGAGAGTCTTGCCCATTATTCCCCCACCTGTACTACCACTAAAGTAATTGGTGCTCGATCAGTTGAAATAAATCAAGTTTACACTTGATGGAGTCAGTTGAAATTTAGTCAAGAGGAAGGTTCTGGTTTCTGGAGTGTGTTTGTATTTGAAATTGAAAAATGTGTCCTATGTTTCTGTTTAAATTTAAAGAAAACTTTGCTTCAAGATATTCTTGATTAGCAAACTGCTAATTGTGTAAGTACGCAAATGATGTTTGTGCATCCAAAGATGCAAGATTGTTTACACTGTGTGCTTATGTGAAAATGGGTATTAAACTATTCTTCTTGATTTAGAGGCAAAAGGTTTGTTGCCATGAAGGTTGTCAAAAGTGCAGAACATTATACAGAAACTGCTCTGGATGAAATAAAACTACTGAAAGCAGTAAGTCTGTGTTTTCATTTTGTACATATATATCTACTGGCAGCAACATAAATAATAAAGGTTTCAAAATCTTATCACAAACTATCTTTCTGTCATTGTGGTTTGATATTCAGACTGGTTGCATTTTTGTGAATCTTATAATATGTCACTTATAATATGCCTGACTATGTTACTTTAAAGGAGTCCTGTAGACAGGATAGTGAAGATGTTTAGTGCGCTTACCTCTATTGGTCAGTGCATGGAGTATTGAAGTTAGGGGATCGTGTTGCAACTCTATAGGATATTGATTTGACCACTTTTGGAGTACTGCATTCAGTTCTGGTCTCCCTGTTAGAAAAAGGATGTTGTGAAACTTGAAAGTATTCAGAGAAGATTTACAAGGATGTTGCCAGGGTTGGAGGATTTGAGCCATAGGGAGAAGCTGAATAGGCTGGGGCTGTTTTCCCTGGAGTGTCAGCGGCTGAGATGTGACCTTATGAGGTGTATAAAACCATGAAGGGTATGAATCGGGTGAATAGTCAAGGTAGGGATATCGAAAACTAGAGTGAATAGGTTTAAGGTGAGAGGGGAAAGATTTAAAAGAAACCTAAGGGGCAGCCATTCCATGCAGATGGTAATGTGTATTTGAAGTGAGCTGCCAGACGAGGTGATGGAGGTTGGTACAATTACAATGTTTAAAAGGCACCTGGATAGGTGTATGATTAGGAAGGGTTAGAGGGATATGGGCCAAATTGGACTAGATTAATTTGAGATAGCTGCTTAGCATGGATGAGTTCGACTGAAGGGTCTGTTTCCATGCTGTAAATCTGTCTGAGTCATCAGACGTGGTCTGTTCAGGTACAAGTGGAAACAACCATAACCAGAGAACTCGTACCACTTGAAATCCTGACAGTTGTGCATAAGGTCAAAAGAACATCTAAGGGTGCAAAAATTCTCTCTATTTTGTAGTGATTCTTAAATCCATATAAGCATTGCCTCAAGAACTGGAGTTTCATCTGATATTGATCTTGGAGTTTGAATGTAAAGAAAACTAGGGCAGGATTTGTTTTTGCCACTTTACCAGTTAGTTGTTATATCTTTGCAGGGCTGATTTAACTAAAAGTAGTCCCAACTGTTTGCAACCAATGTAAACTCATTACTCCTCTGTAAACACTTTATACAAAAAAACTTTGCCTCACTCTTGGATCTTGCTTGTGAAATTCACTAACATAGCATATCGTTACAGGTAAATGATGTATAAAATATTGTTGCTGAAAGTGTACTGTTTTTGCAGTTGTCATCGGACACTTGAATTCTGTATTTAGTGCATTTTGAGCACTGAAATTTGAAGGATGTTTTGAGCTTAGAATATGGAGCTCTTTTGCTAGAAAAGTGAAGGGTTTTTAATTACCTTATTAAAACAGGAAAAGAAAATGCTTCTCTGAAGGGATCAAAAGCAAGAGTGTTTATTCGTAAACTTGGAACTAGGTAGTTAGGAACAAAATCACCTAACATGTCTTTATCCCTGAAACTTGTCAGTCACAAAAGGCTGCTAGTGTAGTATCATTGAATTCCTACAGTATGAAGGCAGGGCATGCAGCCTCTGAAGAATATCCCACTCTTAACCCTATCCCTGTAACCTTGCATTTCCATTGGCTAACCCCCTGAGCCTGCACATTGCTGGACACTATATGGGCAATTTAGCAGGGCCACTATACCTAGCTGCACATCTTAAGACTGTGGAAGGAAACTGGAACATTCGGAGGAAACCTACATAGACACTGGGAGAATGTGCAAACTCCGCACAGACAGACAGGAACCCGATTCCCTGGTGCTGTGAGCCAGCAGTGCAAACTACTGAGCCGCAGTATAGAAATGGATGCTTTACTTTTATAAAAGCTATTAGCTTATGTTCCTTAGTTTCCAGAGACTGCCAAGAAATGGATTGAAGGACTTGAGGTATAAATTAGCTTTAATGTAGTTCAAGTGTAGAATTGACTACTGCTATGAACATTGTAAGGTAATCAAGGTAATTTCTAGATTTGGGCATTTAATTTTTATTTTCTGGTAGTTAATACTTTAGGGTGTAGGTTTGCTCGCTGCGCTGTAGGTTTGATATCCAGACGTTTCATTACCTGGCTAGGTAACATCATCAGTGGCGACCTTCAAGTGAAGCGAAGCTGTTGTCTTCTGCTTTCTATTTATATCTTTCTCCTGGATGGGGTTCCTGGGGTTTGTGGTGATGTCATTTCCTGTTTGTTTTCTGAGGGATTGAAAGATGGCATCTAGATCTATGTGCTTGTTTATGGCGTTGTGGTTGGAGTGCCAGACCTCTAGGAATTCTCTGGCATGTCTTTGCTTAACCTGTCCCAGGATAGATGTGTTGTCCCAGTTGAAATGGTGGTTTTTTCATCCGTGTGTAGAATCATCAACATCATCAAAAACACCAAAATAGAGGAAGATGAAGCAATGATCTCATTCGACATAACAGCACTGTTCACCTCCATCAACATCAACCTAGCAAAGGAAACCCTCTCCACACTTTTAGAACAGACCATCACGCACACACCAGCCACCATCAATCACAATACCAATGAAAACATCATGAAGCTAGTGGACATGTGCCTCACCACCCACTTCACCTTCAACAACATAATCCACAAACAACCCAACGGCACACCCATAGGATCTCCACCATCAGGATTCAGAGCAGAAGTGGGAATGCAAAGGCTAGAACAAACAGCCCTGCCAATCATTAAACCAAAAATCTGGGTTCGCTACGCAGATGACACCTTTGTCATCACAAAACGAAACAAGATAGAAGAGACATTTAACATCATCATCATCAACACCCTCACAGGCATAAAGTTCACCAAGGAGGAAGAAACTGACAACAAACTCGCATTTCTGGACGTCACTGTAGAAAGAAAGGACAAGGGAGAATTACAAACCTGCGTATACAGAAAACCGACAAACGCTGACCAATACTCAACTACACCACCAACCATCCCAACACACACAAACTAAGCTGTATTAGAACACTATTCCAACGAGCCACCACACACTGCAGCACAGACGAACTTTGAAAAACAGAGGAGAACCACCTATCTGACGTATTCAAGAAGAACGGATACTCAAAAAAACACAGTGCACTGATTCGTCAAGAACAAACCACGACAAGCAGACAAAACACAGCCAGAAACTCTAACCACCTTACCATATATCAAAAGTTTCAGAAATGACAGCCAGACTACTAAGGCCCCTCTGAATCCTAGTAGCACACAAACTCACCAACACTGTCAAACAACTAACAAACTTAAGACCCAGTACAACCCATGGACAAAACCAATGTCATCTTTAAATTCCATGCAAGGACAGCCACAAACACTACGTAGGACAAACAGGAAGAAAGTTAGCCACCAGGATACATGAACACCAGCTAGCCACAAAAAGACACGACTGCCTCTCCCTCAAAGCCCTACACACGATGAAAACAAACACCATTTTGACTGGGACAACACATCTATCCTGGGACAGGTTAAGCAAAGACATGCCAGAGAATTCCTAGAAGCCTGACACTCCAACCACAACACCATAAACAAGCATGTAGATCTAGATGCCATCTATCAACCCCTCAGAAAACGAACAGGAAACAACATAACTACAAACCCCAGGAATCCCATCCAGGAGAAAGATATAAATGGAAAGCAGGAGACAACAGCTTCGCTTCACTTGGAGGTCGCCACTGATGATGTTACCTAGCCAGGTAATGAAACGCCTGGATATCAAACCTATAGCTCAGCGAGCAAACATACACCATAAACCTCAACCTGAGCTACAAACCTTCACAAACCTTGCTGTAGTTATACTTCTATTTCCAGTATCTATATTAAACTTTCACAAAAAATGAGTTTTCAGAAGTTTAAGAAACATGTTCCCAATCATTTTTGCCAACGATAGTGCCGTGTCTTAAAAGGATTTTTCACTTCTGTTGGCTGAAACCATTCCTCTTGAACTGGTTATTAGGAAGTAAAAGCAAACTCAACAATGAAACTAGATTTGATCCAGTAGAGATTCCCTGGTTCCCTGTGTTGAAAATCATTTCTTAAAAATTACTTTAATTTTTCACCGCATTAATAGATATTGCATCAAAGATGCAATGGGTCCAAAAGGCTCTATTAGTATTTAATTTTTATGTTGTTCCACATTTTGTCATTTGGCCATTTGGGAATCTGCATGCACTGATGAACATAGGCTCCGATGAACTGAAGTGAAATGATGTATAAAATAATCTCAAGTAACAGGCAGTTGGGTGAACACTAAGCATTTTTCTCAGTTGTGGTTTAAACTTCCACTTGTGTTCCTTTATTGTATTGTTTGCTAGAAAATTTAATTGCATTTGATCATTGTATTAAACCTATGCTTATTTGGACACTGATAATTTGGTGAGAAAATATGATATCCATCACCTTTTCCAGGTTCGCAATAGTGACCCCAATGACCCAAATAAAGAGAAGGTGGTTCAGTTATTGGATGACTTCAAGACTTCAGGAGTGAATGGATCTCGTATCCTTTGCTTTTTCTTCATTTTTAGCAATTTTCACTGGAATGATGGATGTATTGTTGATTAAATCTATGTGGTGTATCCACCATAGATATTAATCAATTACTGCACAGAACATTTTGAGCCATCAAGTTCATGCCATTTCCTGTTCATCGATCCAGTCAATTCCATCCACTCACTCAGTTCCTCTCCTATCCATCCAATTTTCCATTGAAATCTGTTAAGGACTAAATTACACCACTCAATACGTTCTTAAGCAGGCAGCCCAGACTGTAACTTTGCAAGTTGTTTCGGTAAGTGTACAGTAAAAATTACCCAGAGTAAATTAGCTAGGTTGAATTCCAGGTTTTAAAAAAGACAAAAAAATTATTCACAAAATTACATAATGACACACAACAGAATAAAGAATACCCACAGAACTCGGACTACCCAAAAGATAAACAAGAACACAGTATCCTTGAGAAAAGGAACGGCTTTTAGAAAAAAGAACCAACTTTGTGACAAATCAGATTGCAACTGCATGCGCCATCCTCTATGCATTACACAGGTTGTTATTACTTAGATCATAGAGATGTACAGTATGGAAATAGACCCTTTGGGTTGGGATAGCATGGACCGATCTAGTCCCGCCTGCCAGCATCCGGGCCCATATCCCTCCAAACCCTTCCTATTCATATACCCCTCGAGATGCCTTTTAAATGTTGCAATTGTAGTAACCTCCATCACATCCCCTGGCAGCTCGTTCCGTACCCGTACCACCCTCTGCGTGAAAAAGTTGCCCCTTAGGTCTCTCTTATATCTTTCCCCTCTCACCCTAAACCTATGCCTTCTAGTTCTCGGCTCCCCGACCCCAGGGAAAAGAGTTTGCCTATCCATGCCCCTCATAATTTTGTAAACCTCTATATGGTCACACCTCAGCCTCTGGCGATGCTGAGAAAACAGCCCCAGCCTGTTCAGCCTCCCCCTATAGCTCAAATCCTCCAACCCTGGCAACATCCTTCTAAATCTTTTTCTGAACGCTTTCAAGATTGACAACATCTTTCCAATAGGAAGGAGACCAGAATTGCACACAATATTCCAACAGTGGCTTAACCAATGTCCTGTAGAGCCGCCACATGACCTCCCAACTCCTGTACTCAATACTCTGACCAATAAAAGAAAGCATATTAAATGCCGCCTTCACTATCCTATCTACCTGTGACTCCACTTTCAAGGAGCTATGAACTTGCACTCCAAGGTCTCCTTGTCCAGCAACACTCCCTAGGACCTTACCATTAAGTGTATAAGTCCTACTAAGGTTTGTTTTCCCAAAATGCAGCACCTTGTATTTATCTCAATTAAACTCCATCTGCCACTTCTCAGCCCATTGGCCCAGCTGGTCAAGATCCTGTTGTAATCTGAGGTAACCTTCTTTGCTGTCCACTTCACCTCCAATTTTGGTGTCATCTGCAAACTTACTAACTGTACCTCTTATGTTTGCATCCAAATCATTTATGTAAATGGCTAAAAGTAGAGGACCCAGCACCGATCTTTGTGGCACTCCACTGGTCACAGGCGTCCAGTCTGAAAAACAACCCTCCACCACCACCCTCTGTCTTCTACCTTTGAGCTAGTTCTGTATCCATATGGCTCGTTCTCCCTGTATTCTGTGAGATCTAACCTGGCTAATCAGTCTCCCATGGGGAACCTTCTCGAATGCCTTACTGAAGTCCATATAGATCACATCCACCACTCTGCCCTCATCAATCCTCTTTGTTACTACTTCAAAAAACGTAATCAAGTTTGTGAGACATGACTTCCTATGCACAGAGCCATGTGCATAGGATTCCCTCCAACCACTTGCTATGTTTAAAAAGTTAAAAAGTTATTTTACTAATTTTTCCCTTTAATATGTGTCCCCAGCATTGTATAATCAGCTCATGGAAAGAGTTTGTCCTTATTAACCTTATTTAAACGTGCATGTCCATTGTATCCATTCTGCTAATACAACTTCCTGCAAGGTGTCTCAGACATGTCTACCTTTCTCTTCAGCCAAGAAGTCTCCGCTACTGTGATCCCCCTCAACTATGTCTGACCCATTTCCTGCATTTCTGCTTTCATCCCTTACCTTGCACAAGAATGATAGGGTCCATCGTGAGTCCGTTTTCTCTTCCAATAGCCTTGGCATCCAAAGAATCATAATCCATGTCCATTTGCGTCACCTCCAGTCGGATGCCACCACCAGAGATTTGTTCCCTTCCCTTCCTTGTCAGCATTCTGCAGGGACCATTCCCACTGGGATAACCTGGTCACTCCTGTACTGAACCTCCTACCCTTGCGTACACCGAACACTTATCTCCTCCTCTCACGATATCCAAGGCTCTAGACACTTCCAGTGTAGTCTTGATTTACTTGTGTTTCATTCAATCTTGTGTACTGTATCTGCTACTCATAATGTGGCCTCCTCGATAATGGGGAGATGAAATGCACTCGATGATTGTTTACCTGTAAAGATTACCTTGTGCTCCAGTTGCTTGCCACTTTAACACACCATTGTATTATGATGCCAGCATTTCTTTCTCAGGTCTGCTGCAGTACTCTAATGAAACTAGGCACAAGCTGAAGGAACACCATCTCATCTTCTGCTAAGATATGTTACAGCTCTCTGAACTCATTGAATTCAGCAATTTGAGAGCGTGAACACCTCCCTTTTCTGATCAGATGTAGAAGCAAAATTAGGTCATTTGGCCCATGGAGTCTCCTCCTCCATTCAATCATGGCTGATATGTTTCTCAACCGTTTTCTCCTGCCTTCTCCCCATAACCTTTGATCCCCTTACTAATCAAGAACCTATGTAAGTCTCTTAAATACACTGACCAAGATCTTCTGCAGCAGTGAGTTCCACAAATTTACTACGCTCTGGCAGAAAATATTCCTCCTCGTCTCAGTTCTGAGAGAGTCATGCCATTCCTCTGAGGTTATGCTATCGGGTCTTAGTCTTTTCTACTAGTGGAAACATCTTCTCCATGTCCACTGTATCCAGGCCTCTCAGTATTCTGTACATTTCAATGAGATACCCCCCCCCCCTTCCTTCTGAATTCCAGCGAGCACAGATCCTGAGTCCTTGTCTATTCATCATATGACAAGCCCTTCATCCCTGGGATAATTCTTATGACTCCTTCCAAGGCTGGTGTGTTATTCCTTCAGGTATGGGACCCAAAACTGTTCACAGTATTCCAAATGTGGTCTAACCAGAGCCTTGTATAGCCTCGGAAGTACATCCCTGCTCTTGTATTCTAACCCTTTACCCAACCCCATACCCTCAGGTCCTGTTTTATATGCGTTGCTGCAAATGTACTCGATCAATTTTCAATTATCCTTCCTACTCTCCCCTTCAAGGGTCACCAGACTCAATGTTAATTCTGCTTTTCTCCAAATGTTGCCAGACCTGCTGAATTTCTCCAGCACCTTTGAACAAAATGGCTGTATCCCAGAACTACTAGTCAGTAGAGCCAGGGTTAACTCCTGCTGACAGTCTTGTTTATTCTGTCAAAGCAGAAAAATCATTGGATTTATTTCTATAAACTGTATGCTTACCACGATTGGAGCATGATTTTATGTCAGAAATTCAATGTTAAACACTCTCTTAGATCACTTAATAACACAGCCAGATCCCACTTATACTTCTCCAACTTCATATCTGAAAACAATAATCACCTTTTAGCCTCTAATCTGTAGGCATGTACATTAACATCTAGATATGTGTTGCACAAACTCATCTGATATTTCAGACTACCGATTTAATATATAGTCTTCGGTCCAAAGGAACATTCCTCCCATTATTTTGGGTTTCCATGAAGGAGTACTGATAATGTTTTGCAGGTGATGATGAATATGCCTCTTTATATAAATCATATTCTTAAGGTTACTTTGGGACAGTCTAATTCTTTGAGTAAGTGTGAACTCAATGCATATCATTGCAGTCAAAGTACCAAGACTAACGAAGCTATCCTTGACCTAGTGTAAGATGTCTGTATGGTGTTTGAGGTATTAGGGCATCATCTGTTAAAGTGGATCATCAAATCAAACTACCAGGGACTTCCTATCAATTCTGTCAAAAGTATCATTCGACAAGTAAGTATGAGCTTTATAATCCTTAAAGTAAATGAAATTGTGAAAAATCAGAGTGGTGTGTTGCGTCCCTGGTGATAGGATCAAGGATGTCTCAGAGGATGCAGAATGTTCTCACGGGGGAGAGGGGCCAGCAAGATGTCATTGTACACATTGGAATTAATGACATGGGAAGGGCAAAGGTTGAAATTCTGAAGGGAGATTAGAGTGAGTTAGAAAGGAATTTAAAAAGGTCCTCGAGAGGAGTAGTATCTGGATTACTCCCGATGCTACGAACTAGTGAGGGCAGGAATAGGAGGATGGAGCAGATGAATGCACAGCTCAGGAGCTGATGTATGGGAGAAGGATTCACATGTTTGGATCATTGAAATCTCTTTTGGGGTAGACGTGACCTGGACAAGAACGACGGATTGCACCTAAATTGGAAGGGGACTGGCAGGGCGATTTGCTAGGGCTGCTTGGGAGGATTTAAACTAGTAAGGTGGGGGGAGGAGGGGGTCTAAATGGGGGGATGTGGGACCCGCAATTGGGGACCCAGGGAGATAGTGAGGAAAGATTTCAATCTGAGACTGGTATAGTTGAGAGCAAAGGTGAGTCGGGCGGGCAGGAACAAAGCAGAGAACAAGGTAGAAGTGATTAATTAAACTGCATTTATTTCAATGTAAGAGGCCTAACTGGGAAGGCAGGTGAACTCAGGGCATGGTGAGGAGCATGGGACTGGGATATCATAGCAATTACAGAAACATGGCTTAGGGATGGACAGGACTAGAAGCTTAATGTTCCAGGATACAAATGCAATAGGAAGGATTGAAAGGGAGGTAAGAGAGGAGGGGGAGTGGCGTTTTTGATAAGGGATAGCATTGCAGCTGTACTGAGGGAAGATATTCCCGGAAATACATCCAGGGAAGTTATTTGGGTGGAATTGAGAAATAAGAAAGGGATAATTACCTTATTGGGATTGTATTACAGACCCCATAATAGTTAGAGGGAAATCGAGAAACAAATTTGTAAGGAGATCTCAGCTATCTGTAAGAATAATAGGGTAGTTATGGTAGGGAATTTTAACTTTCCAAACATAGACTGGGACTGCCATAGTGTTAAGTGTGTATAAGAAAATTTTCTGATTCAGTATGTGGATATACCTACTAGAGAAGGTACAAAGCTTGACCACCTCTTGGGAAATAAGACAGGGCAGGTGATTGAGGTGTCAGTGGGGGAGCACTTTGGGGCCAGTGACCATAATTCTGTTAGATTTAAAATAGTGATGGAAAAGGATAAACCAGATGTAAAAGTTGAAGTTCTAAATTGGAGAACGGCCAATTTTGACGGTATTGGGCAAGAACTTTTAAAAGCAGATTGGGCGCAGATGTTCGCAGGTAAAGGGACAGCTTGAAAATGGGAAGCCTTCAAAAATGAGATAACAAGAGTCCCAGAGAAAGTATATTCCTGTTAGGGTGAAAGGAAAGGCTGGTAGGTCTAGGGAATGCACAATGACTAAAGAAGTTGAAGGTTTGGTTAAGAAAAAGAAGGAAGCATATGTCAGGTATACACAGGGTGGATCGAGTGAATCCTTAGAATATAAAGGCAGTAGGAGTATACTTAAGAGGGAAATCAGGAGGACAAAAAGGGGGACATGAGATAGCTTTGGCAAATTTAGTTAAAGAGAATCCAAAGGGTTTTTACAAATATATTAAGGACAAAAGGGTAACTAGGGAGAGAATAAGGCCCCACAAAGATCAGCAAGGTGGCCTGTGTGGAGCCGCAGGAGATGGGGGAGATACTAAACGAGTATTTTGCATCTGTATTTACTGTGGAGAAGGACATGGAAGATATAGAATGAAGGGAAATAGATGGTGACATCTTGGAAAATGTCCATATTACAGAGGAGGAAGTGCTGGATGTCTTGAAACGCATAAAAGTGGATAAATCCCCAGGGCCTGATAAGGTGTACCCTAGAACACTGGGAAGCCAGGGAACTGATTGCTAGGCCTCTTACTGAGAGATTTGTATAATCGATAGTCACAGGTGGGGTGCCGGATGACTGGACGTTGGCTAACATGGTGCCACTGTTTAAGAAGTGTGGTAAGGACAAGCCAGGGAACTATAGACCAGTGAGCCCGATGTCAGGGGTGGGCAAGTTGTTGGAGGGAATCCTGAGGGACAGGATGTTCATGTATTGGGAAAGGCAAGGACTGATTCGGGTTAGTCATCGTGGCTTTATGCGTGGGAAATCACAAATTTGATTGAGTTTCTTTGAAGAATTAACAAAGAGGGCAGAGTGGTGGATGTGATCTAAATGGACTTCAGTAAGGCATTAGAGAAGGTTCCCCATGGGAGACTGGTTAGCAAGGTTAGATCTCATGGAATACAGGGAGAACTAGCCATTTGGATACAGAACTGGCTCAAAGATAGAAGACAGAGGGTGGTGGTGGAGGGTTGTTTTTCAGACTGGAGGCCTGTGACTAGTAGAGTGCCACAAAGATTGATGCTGGGTCCTCTACTTTTCGTCATTTATATAAATGATTTGGATGTGAGCACGAGAGGTATAGTTTGCAGATGACTCCAAAATTGGAGTGTAGTGGACAGCGAAGGAGGTTACCTCTGATCACAACAGAATCTTGATCAAATGGGCCAATGGGCTGAGAAGAGGCAGGTGGAGTTTAATTCCGATAAATGCGCGGTGCTGCATTTTGGGAAAGCAAATCTTAGCAGGACTTATACACTTAATGGTAAGGTCCTCGGGAGTGTTGCTGGACAAAGAGACCTTGGGGTGTAGGTTCATAGCTCCTTGAAAGTGGAGTCGCAAGTAGATAGGATAGTGAAAGGTGGTGTTTGGAATACTTTCCTTTATTGGTCAGGATATTGAGTACAGGAGTTGGGAGGTCTGTTGCAGTTGTACAGGTCATTAGTTAGGCCACTGTTGGAATATTGCATGCAATTCTGGTCTCCTTCCTATTGAAAAGATGTTTGAGAGACTTGAAAGGGTTCAGAAAAGATTTACAAGAATGTTGCCAGGGTTGGAAGATTTGAGCTATAGGGAGAGGTTGAACAGGCTGTTTTCCCTGGAGTGCCGGAGGCTGAGGGGTTACCTTTATTGAGGTTTATAAAATTGAGGCACATGGAGAGAGTAAATACACAAGTCCTTTTTCCTGGGGTGGAGGAGTCCAGAACTAGAGGGCATAGGTTTAAGTTGAGAGGGGAAAGATATCAAAGAGATGTAACGGGCAACGTTTTCATGCAGAGGGTGGTATGTGTATGGAATGAGCTGCCAGAGGAAGTGGTGGAGGCTAGTACAATTGCAACATTTAAAAGGCATCTGGATGGGTACATGAATAGGAAGGGTTTGGAGGGTATGGGCCGGGTGCTGGCAGGTGGGACAAGATTGGGTTGGGATATCTGGTCGGCGTGGACGGGTTGGACCGAAAGGTCTGTTTACGTGCTGTACATATCTATGACTAAATTGATGGAAGGGTCTCATTGGAAGCTAATGGAATTAAACAAAATGCAAGTAGTTGATTCTGCTGTAATAATGCTCCATCTTGTGGTAATTTTGGTCAGTGTTTTCCTTCACAGTAAGCAATTTGTACTTTTTTTAGCTCTTGAAGTGGCTATGGGTTTTGTTCAGTCAATATAATGATTTTAGGTTTCTGTAAAGAATGTGAAGGATATAATCAACTGTTTAATGTATGCATTGAGTACTTTGTTTGCTTATTGCTGTTTCTAGCCTGAAGTGTTCCCGTTTTTTTTTAAATGAAGTCTTTTTTCATTTGTTTGTTGGTTATTGCGCAGATGAGTGAAATGTGAAAGATGTGAATAGTTTGTAGTGCTGGTGAGGTTAATCTAGATAAATCCTTATTTTATAGTTGATCTTAAAATTGTAATATGGATGAAATGTCAGGACTTGAACAAAAATAAAGCATCTCCTTATTTTTGGCATTTTGTGGTTTGTTACGTTATTAAATCTTTGAAATTTAAGGTTATTTCACAGATGTAGATGTGCCTGTTAGCTCTGGCTTAAGTTATAGCTGAAAGTTATGCGTTTGAGCCCTAGTCTTTGACCTGATTGCAGAAATTAAGGCTAATCCTCTCGGGCAGTACTGAAGAAGTGCTATACTTTTGGACATGACATTTTTCAGATGCATTGTTAAACAGAGGCCATATCTAATTGTCTGGATAAAGATAAAATATCTCAAGACACTAATTTTTAAGGACAGCAGTGGAATTATCAGTCATGCGGGGATTGTAAGAGGGAGTTTATGCTGGAGCCCGATAGAACTTTGGTTAGCCCCCTCCAAGACTACTGTGTTGGGTTCTGGTCCCTATGCTATGGGAAGGATATGATAGCATGGAGGGCTGCACAGGAGATTCATCAGGATGTTGCCTGGGATGGGGCATTTAAACTATGAAGAAAGGCTCGTTAAGTTTAGGTGGTTTTCTCTGGAGTGGAGAAGATTGAGAGGAAGGATCTGATAAAGGTATATAAGATTGAGGGGCATGGACAGAGTGAATAGAAACAGCGGTTCTCCTTATTTGAATGGTCAATAACATGAGGGTATAATTTTAAAGTTAAAGACGGGGGGTTTACAGGGGATATGAGGAAAACCTTCACCCAGAGTTTGAGGGTTTGGAATGCACTGCCTGGGAGAGTATTTGCGACAGGAAATTTCACGAACTTCAAAGTACATGGTTGAGCATTTGAAATGTCATAACATTCAAGGCTATGGACTTCGTGCTGGAGAATGGGGCCAGTGTAGGTGGTAGTATATATTTGGTGGATACTAACTTAGTGGGCTGAAGAGCTTCTTCTGCATTGTACAACTCTGATTCTCCGAATTATCCTTCGTGTCCTTGCCAAAATTTATCTCTTGGGCTCAAACTCGAATTATCTGATAATTCCCATCTGTGACCATTTTCTGGTGTGTAAATGGGCAGTCATGTTTTCGGCATTATAACAATGACCATATTTCAAGAATTATTTATTTGTGTTTGAGTGCTTTGAGACTTCTGGTGGTAAGTGTTTCTTTTGTCAGTATTCGATTGTGCTGGGTAAACAGTTTGTAGTCAAGTTTTCAGTATAAAACTTCATTCTGTTAGTAAATGTTTATGTATGTGATGTGATAAATTGAAACATAAATTGAGAAACCCTACAGTAAGCTCAGATACTTGAAAATTTAAAAATAGGTGTCAACAAATTCACCCAGGATAAAGATAGCTTCCAGTTTCAGGTTTTGCTTGATATTCATTCAACTGATGATTACAAGGGTGTAACCATAACAAAAATTCTCTGCATGCCTTTTCCATTCAGCTGATTAAGGTTTACTTCTGAACATGTTTTAATAGAGTACGACTTCTTTTTTTTTGGGCCCTTTTGAAACTTTTAAAAATAAATCTCTGCTAGGTCCTTCAGGGACTGGATTATTTACATTCCAAATGCAAGATTATCCACACAGACATTAAACCAGAAAACATTCTGTTATGTGTGAATGAAGCTTATGTGCGCCGTCTGGCTGCAGAGGCGACCGAATGGCAAAAGGCTGGTGCTCCTCCACCATCTGGTTCTGCAGGTAAGACAATTCTCTTTGTGGCAGTTATCCAAACTTTCAGTTTTTGTTTAATTTCTCTGGCCTTTTGCTAATCTCTTATGTTTCTATTGAGCTGTTGATACAACTCCCTCTTAAATTTCATGAATAACTTTGCTTCAGTAGTCAAAGAGAAAAGAAAACTTGACCTCTTCCTTCATGCTTCTAATGTTAGCTTCGATTTCATGCCTGTCTCAGATCACTGACTTGTGTCAATTGTTTTCCATTTCTTTCTTTCAAAACTTCAATTAGAAATACTTCTACATACAATTCTGTTAATTTTTTTTAAACCTTGTGGCTAACCAGAATTTTTAAAAGCTCACAATGATCTTCTTCAATTATGGGGATTATTTTAGAGTATCTGAATTATTCTGATTCTGCAATCTGATTGCATGAAGCTGTACTTGATATTCCATCTCTATTGCTAACAGTCCCTCCACTTCAGGCAGTGCTATTTCACTTTTCTATCCCTGTAGAAAAGGCAGACACCATAATTGGCTGCTCATTAGTCTGGAAGTTTTAACATTGTGCTATCTGGAAGATGGAAGAAAGCCTTTACATCAAGAAGCATTGCAAATCCCAAGTCTTTGCCTTTTTCTGCCTCTGCTTGGAAAATATCATAAGATACAAGATTTAATAGTAATTGTTTAATTTATTTCTGTTACGCATTTCCACATTAGCAAAGAGGACTATGCTTTTTATTAGATCAAGCTATGGTGTTAAAATATCTTCCGGGAAAACAGTCTGACTTTGCTGTATCAACTCAATTTCCTCCTAAATTTTGTATATAATGCATCCTTCCCAGAGAAGTTGATACCTGATTTGTCAATGTTTTGGATTCATTATTTTTCTGTTCTTTTCCTTGTAGTGAGTACTGCGCCACAGCCAAAACCTGTAAGTGTTTATCTTATAGATTCTGTTGCAGAATCTTAATTTTCTTATTCCTTAAGTAAGCATAATTTCCTGAGAAAACAATATGAAAGGCTTGTCATTCTGTTGATCCATGATTATGAATGTTTAAGTTCAATGATTTTCTTTAAATGCTGACAGAGTATTGAATACGAACTCTTGAACAATAATGGAAACCAAATGTAAACAATTACATTTTTGTTTTATTTTGATTATAATCATCTGTTTTGTTCAAAATTAGCTGGGCATACTTATTTGTTTTTTTTGTTCCTCTGCATAAATGAGTTACAATCCTGGCATAACTTTGTGGAAAATTGTAAAGGCATTAAAAATGAACAAAATCTAATACCTTCAACGTTTAGTCCCTTCACCATTGTACCTCGGCAGACTGTGCCATCTATAAGATGCACTGCAGTAGCTCATCAAGGCTTCTTTCACTACACTTCCAAACATCAAAGTCTGTCACCTGGAGTAATAAGACCAGCAGATGCATGAGAAAATCACCACCTGCAAATTCCTGTCCAAAGTTGCACACCATCCTGCCTTGAAACTATATTGCTGTTCCTTCACAGTCCCTGGGTCAGAGGTTTGGAAGTCCCTCCCTAATAGGGTTGTGCGTTTACCTATCCAACATAGATTTCAGTCGTTTAGGAAAGCAGCTCATCACCACCTTCACCAAGGCATTTGAGTATGGTCAATGAATGTTG
Source organism: Hemiscyllium ocellatum (assembly GCF_020745735.1). Taxonomy (NCBI): domain Eukaryota; kingdom Metazoa; phylum Chordata; class Chondrichthyes; order Orectolobiformes; family Hemiscylliidae; genus Hemiscyllium; species Hemiscyllium ocellatum. Next base: position 23,265,553 of record NC_083426.1, on the reverse strand, counting down.
GCTTAGCTGCCATCTCCTACATTGTGTGAATGAATATAAAAAGAAAACCAAACCGATGATTTCACTAATTCTGGCTTGATTACAACTTTTTATTTAAGTAATGTGACGACATTTAAAAATAATCCAAACCTTTTGAATTCCATGGCAACTTGGGCTGATTTTTATGGCAAACTCAGTCAATTTCTACAGCTTGGAATTGCACAGTATAGGTACAATTCTGTTCAAAGTTTGAATGGCTTCTTAATAAATTTTGCAGCATGACATTTTTAACGAAAATCTAGCAAAAGATCTTGTTCTGCTGACCACTATGATGCCATTTCATACTTAGTTACTTCCAGGTCACAAATCTCCATCAGCTAAATTTAAGGTTTTTTGTTCAGAAGATCTGGTTTTTCAGCAAGCTGTCTTGTAGAGGAGTGTGTAGAGCCTCATCATTATAAAACAACTGTTCGAGTTGAGTTCACTTCAAAATCTACTAAAAGTTTAATACTGCTAAATCCTGCAACTGTTTAACTAGATACAAAACTCAATAGTCAACAGAGATGCTCAACATGTGATCAGTTCAAAAATTTATTAAACATTAGGAGATTAATTTCTTACTTATAAAGGTTCTAGAACTGTGCGATGGTTACCAAATGAGGAAACACAGTTTTCCAGCACAGTACTTTGAACATACTGCTTTCTACAAATGCAGTTGATAGAAGGTGATAAACTAGATTTTGTAATTGACCGTGCAACTAACTAGTTAAGTATGCAAGCTGCAAATAAATGAATGCTGGGAAATTGGTGTCCGTTGATATCATTCTGATTGAAGCACTAATAGTGTTATTATGAAGGACATGAATAGAAGTGGAAGATGACATGCAACCACAGAACTGCAGTGCTTGTTTATCAAAGGAGTGTCCACTTAATTATGAATCTGTAAGGTTCTCTGGCTAAGAGAAACTGAGAATTATGGAATAATAAACTATTAAAGCTATTTTTAAAAGGTATTTATTTCATGTTAATATAATTATTGCATTTTGTCTAGGTTGGAAAAATGTCTAGAAACAAAAAAAAGAAGCTGAAGAAAAAGCAAAAGCGACAAGCAGAATTATTAGAGAAAAGAATGCAAGAAATTGAAGAGTTGGAACGAGGAGCGAGCAATATGCATAAAGAGCAAGGACTGGAAGATTGTGAGGATGGAGCACCAGAAAATGAAGAGACTCAACGCATTATAGCGCAGATGGAAAAAACAGTCGATAATATGGCCAATGAAGAAAAAGGTAGCTTGTAGTATTACCAGACTAATTACTGATGCATTAGAAGATTAGAAACGAATGATTCTCTCTCTCCTCCCAAATTATCACATTTCCCAGAAAGCTATAATTTGTGGTACAGAATGTAAATGTTTCTAAACATGATATCTAAAATGAAAGTTTTTTGTCTTGCACCCATCCAGACTGTCACAGAAAACTAGGCTTGGAAAGGAACACTAATTTACACAGCACGTGAAGAGGGTGTTGATTATTTGAACTGTGGTTGGGATGGAGATGTAGCAGGCAGAAATTGATAACTATTGACCTTAGTTGAACAAGCTCGGCTAGCAGGTAACCTCTGTAGCAGGCATCGACAGTCTCCATAACCCTTTTTTTTTGATGCATACCCTTGCAATGCAAGGACAGGTTCCTTTTGCCTATGTAGAATAGGATCCTATATATTAGATGTAGCTTCAAATGCATCACACTACAAGCCTGACTGATAATCTTAAATTGATTGTGGTGTAGATTGTTAGTAGAGTCGGGAGTATTTTGTAAATATTGTCCAGTTTACAGAATCAGATCAAATGTTGGAAATTACCTTCTGAGCTTTGCAAACAGGGGCTGTTGAGCACGATTGTTAAGCTGTCTACTGAACTGTCAGTTGTGTAGTTTGGAATGGGACACCAGTCTTCAGTGCCCTGGCTTACATACCTGGAATATACCAATACTGAAACTCAGATCACAAGACTCATTTGTTGGTAGGCAGTGTCTTTTTGATTTTATGACAACGTTCTGTTAGTGTGAAAAAAAATTGTGGTCACTGAAAAGTTGCAGCTTCGAACAGCTGGCTTCACCCATTGCTCACATTTTTGAGACCTGTTCCCCTTTCAGGACAGTTTCAAGTAGACTGAACTTTGTTCAGAGTGAAAAGTCTAGTGTCAATGTATGTAGGGGTGGTACACTGGGTAGGAGAGACCAATCTTGGAGAAGTTGTCCCTGTAAGTAGATTGGAAAAACATTTGAGGGGTTGCTCCTTCACACACAGGCTGGTTCTCTAATGTGTTTGCTGATATGTTTATCATTAGCAGCAAATGTTGGAGAGACCCAGCCTGTGATTGGAGGAGCAAGATGAATGGCCACAATAAAACTGGCACAATAATGTTTGCATCCATATGGTGAAACTACATTTTTAGGTAAATGGTAGTATTTTATTGAATATTCACTTGTACTTTGCTTTATTTTGTGCTGTATTTCTAGATGAAAATGAGCCACAAGTAAAAGAGCAAGAGCATTTAGAAGATACTACTACTGCTGAAAAAATAAGGACAGAGTCAATAAACTGCAATGGACATGTAGAGGTTGGTCCTCTTTCTGATCAAGTTAATAATGGAGCAGAAGAAAATAAGGAAGATATTAATCAAAACACAGATGATTGTAAAGCTAAGGAACTCTACAGAGCTGGAGACTTTTCCTTCCCTTGTGCTTATGACATGTTAAATGGACTTCTGCAAAATGGGACAGGCAAGAACCAAAATAACCAGAATAACTTTTCAGAAACACGTGGACCTTTAATAACTGGAATGTTGGAATCTATGACCAATAATTTGAACTCAGATGGAAACACGTTGGATGAGAATGAGACCAAGCAAAACAGAAGCAGGGAGGATTCTGTTTGCAGCTCTGGAGACAACGGTTGGTTCTGTTTCATATCTGTAAAATGCATGTAATAATTGATATGTGCAGCCTTTGGGAGTTAGTCTTACAAACACTCAAACTGTTCTCAAAACATTTACCTCCTTCTGTAAATAAGATACAGTTTCTCAATGTCATGTGTCCTTATTTTTATATTCCAGTTTCTTCACAATACACCATAGCATTCTATTGACTTCTTTAATTACTGCAGTACCTACATACTGATAAATTATACACTCTTGATTATATGCTAATAAAGTATAAGCAACAAAATTTATATTTTTTTACTGATCCGCCTGCCATTTGACAATTCTCTTCCACTGTTCAAATATTTCAAATTTTCAAAATATTAATTACCATTGTTCTTGACCATGTCTTCTGCTTTAGTGAGGAAATAACAGTTTTTCAAACTTGCTACCAGCAGTAATGTTGGAATGTTTTCTAAAATCCTTCTTTGTTTGTTTGGAACTACATAAAAAAAACCTTCTAACAGTCCAATTTGACTTCACTTAACATTCAGAAGTGCAAGTTTGCTTTTATTATTTTACTCATTTTTCCTTTGATTAATTTTCTGTTAATTACTTTTTTACTCTTGCTGTTCATTCACACATTAAGTATTTACTATTAAAAGTTATATTGCCATACTTCCCAAAATTGCTTCATGTTTCTTTTTCTTGAATGGTATCAGTCATTCTACTAAACTTGTCTGTCCTGTTACATTCCTGGAATTTGTTGTTTTTCCTAACTTTGTCAATAAATTTTATTACTGCTTGTACATCTTTCTCAGTCATTACTTTTATGTATGAAAAAAAATCTCTGTACAAATGACTGGGAACTAATTGAAAGAAGCAAGATGCCACACCCATTTTTCAAGGCTTGTAAGTTTCAAGATGAACCTAAGTCATGTGATGAAAGGTTGGCCTTGCATTTGCAAAAGTTTCTGGCCAACAGTTTCTGTTACTGCTTGCTTTTTAGTTTGATTTGAATAAATGTTAATTAACATACATTATCATCCCTTTGAAATCGATAGACATGTATGCTTTCTAAGAAGGGAGAAAATAAGATCTGAATTTATTTAGCTGAAGCGAGTTTTCTCTTGCAGGCTGATTTTAGTTTAAGTTGCTTTTTTTTGTGTGTATGTATGTCATTTCTGCTTGGCTATAACTTAATTCAGCTACTGATGTGTGCACAGCTAGGTTTGGCTCTTCACTGGTAAATTTTGAACTTTGAGTACAGGTAAGAGATGTATACTTCGTAAATAATCTCTGCTTTGACTTATAAAATGTCTAGCAAGTTAAGTGGAACACCTGGCAAACCTGACACCACATTGGTTCAACATAATCGGAATATTTTGTTTCATGTTTTTCACACAAATGTGTTGACTCTCTTCAAGATATTAAGTATTGAACTCAAAAACAGTTACACGTGAAGTTGAGAGTGAACGAGGATCTGCCAACATAAATGAGAACTTGCATCTGTTTCTGTACAGTATTTTCCAAAAGCCGTACTGAAGCCCAACCTTTCAGTTAAAATATTTTGTGTGAATACGTTTCCAAGAATTTAATTGATGGGTTGCTTACTTCACAGGAAAGCTGGATGCTGCCAGTCTGCTTATCAATCCTCTTGACCCGCTGAATGCAGATGGTATCCAAGTTAAGATTGCAGATCTTGGAAATGCTTGCTGGGTTGTAAGTGTGTAATTTACTTCATTTTTTAAGAATCAGAATCACTTCACATTTGTTTCAGATATTTTTCTTTAGATCATTAAAGTAATTATCTAATGATATGAAACTTTCTGAATTGTTTTCTGAACTTTGGGGCAATTGAATTGGAAACCCATTGAAACACCCGAGACCTTGCTTATGGTGAATGTTAATGTACTTGTTTAGCATAAACACTTTACAGAAGATATTCAGACGAGACAGTATCGGTCATTGGAGGTTCTAATTGGTGCTGGATACAGTTCACCTGCAGACATCTGGAGCACAGCTTGCATGGTATGTTAAATGGAATATCGGGAATTCAGTACAAATAAAGCTACTTGTTTGCACTTAATTATAAACTTTTTTTTGTGTATTGCATTTTTGAATGGAAAACTGTCATCTGTCAAAAGTCCCACTAAAATGGTGGTAAACATTAATTGTTTTAATTTTCAGGATTTATCATATCGTAACAATCTAAAATCACTAGCTAGATGTTTTCTAAATCTATTTGTTTCAAATTTTTGTTTAAATAAAGACATTCAACATGTGTCATTAAGTAACTAATCAGAAAATATATTTTTTATCAATCCATTTCTCCTCTGTTTGATCCAGGATTATTTTAATAGCTTTGCATTTATTATTCCCTTGGCATGATTAAAGCATACCTTTCCATTTCTTCTTTCCAAAGGCTTTTGAACTTGCAACTGGAGATTATTTGTTTGAACCACATTCTGGAGAAGATTATTCCAGAGACGAAGGTGATTATTGTTTAAATCATACTTTTCCTTCCAAATTTCAAAGATAATGAACATTATTTTAACATTTGTAGTTCTTCTCTACTTAAGTCTTCAAGATAATTTGAGAGTAGATAGCTAACGTTGAGGATAGTTAGGATTTTGGTTTGGCCAAGTACATTTGCTTTTTCTTGTGAACCATTTAGGTATACTAATGAAGTTCATCCTTTGATACTTGAACAAATAAATCAATCACTGACTCTGACATTTCCCTTGCCAGTGCCATTTCAGAGGTCATTTTTATTAATTATGCAACACATTTTGGATATTCTGTTTTAGGTTTGGTGTTTCCCTGAAATGTTTTGCTTAAGTTCATCGTGTGTCTCAAGATTATTTGCATCCAGTCATACTCATATCTATTAAGATGTTATAATTACACTAAAAATGTGCATGTTGCACTATATTAGAGTTTGCAGCCAGTAAACTTCGGTTATTTTCTGATCATTAAATTTTGTTTATATTTAAAAATTTACATTGTTGGCAAATTACCATAAGATACTTTTAATTTGGCTACTTTTTAAGAAATCTCTCAGCCAGTCAAATGCTGAAACAGGTGTTTAAACCCTGCAAGTAAGCAAGTTAAGCCTCACAACTCAACTTTACTATTAGCTGATTCATGATGAAATTTAGCTACCATTCCAACCTAAAGTGTCTGTCTCTGGATATCCAGGGTTTGGTCCCTATGTAGTATTGTTCTCTGGAATCTGTTCCTGAGGAATCCTGGACTTGAATTCTTATAATTTTTGTCCTTCAAGTTTGTAGTGTGACATTATGGATTATTCTTTAGATTCTTTCACCGATATATTGCACGTCTGCAGCTTGCTGTCTTATCAAAAGTACCTTCCCTCTTCCTTGTTACCTTTTGACTTTAACTGTCTGTTTGAAGACAGCTTTTCTGTGATTAACTCCTTAAATCCTTCTGTTGGATAATCGTTTGTATTTGTGGCATAAGACAGCTATTTGTCAAGCAGATGTTGAAACAGTTTATGTAGTTTCGACGACTCTTTCTTTCTCCAGATATAGCTGATTGCTTTCAATTTGTATAAGTTTGTTCTTGTCCCTTTAATGGTTATATTCCAGACAGAATTATTGCTGTTGCTTTCAATCTATGAACCGTTATTAAAATTCTGAAGATTACACTATTAGAGGTGTTTAATAATAAATTCAGAAAAGCCATGTCACCTTTACAGAAAATGATTGTGTTAAAGATCAAGTTCTTCTGTTTTGGTATGTTGAGGGCTTGACAGGGAAGTTGTTCAGAGACTGATTTCTCTGTCTCCAGATTCTCAATGAAGGAGATTATTCTCAGGGTGAAGGCATGATCATTTGAAGCTGAGATGAGAAATTTCTTCACCAGGAAAGCTATGAATCCTTATTTCTCATAATTTAGATGTGTTTTTACACAGAATGAGGCCTTTATCACAGATTGAATACTATATGCATCTTGCTGGAAGTCTGCATATGATCTAACTGTGTACTTACATACTTATATTAATTCCATCAATGAGTACATTCAAGAGGAGCTGGGGATTTGAAGAATATGAGCTTCTGGTGGGAATGTGGAGTTGAAATATTTTTACTGAATGGCAGAACATGCTACAAAAGCAATTTAGCCCATCCTTATTATGCAAGTTCTTGTGTCCTTTCCTGTCTCTCATATTGTTCACATTGTCAGTATATTTTCTCAATAAATATTTTGAAGCTTTCTCTTTGTCCAGTTTCAGCAAAATTGTTGTGATGGCTTATGATGTCAATGTAATTTATTTTGGTCATTTTTAGATCATTTGTCATAAATGCCAAAAGGAAATGGTCTGTCTTCATTCTTCATCCAAGCCACCAAAGGTTTGGAAATCTAATAGGTTTTAAATACCTCAATAAGGTTCCTCAACTACTCCATTTGTTCAGTGTAGACCTCCTTAGTACCTCTGAATCTTAAGTGCCCAATCCACATACCAACTTTAAATCTTGGTGTTCCCTTCAAATCTGGTGTTTCTCTGTTTTCCAGGACTGTACACCTGAGTATTCATGGTGAGGCAGACCAGTATGTAGTACAAACTATTTATAACTTTGTGTCTTATTCTGTATTATGAGATAAACAGCGTCAATCCTTTTTCCTTCTTTCACAACCACTGCATGGTGTGCTAATGATTTTAATGGTGTTTCCTAATAAGAATGAGCTGTGAACTGAAAGGGGGTGTCTCTAATAGTTTAGATAGACAAAAAAAAACACTTAAGGGTAAAGAATGAAGACACAACTATATTTATAAACAGACAGTTCAGGTAATTGACCCGGTTAGAGAGTGACTTGATTTCTTCTTTTGAGCCCTCCAAGTATACTGGAAGGCCATATTCTTTTATATAGCTATTTTGTCTACATCAAAATTGCAATTCGCATGAGCTTTCTTGATCTAACTAGGTCCTAATTTTTTGTGGAGTTTTGTTAAGTCATGCGTTTTTCTAGGTGATGATCAAAATGCTATTCTGTTTAAATTGAGACACCTGGTGTTCCAAAATGCAGGAAATTGTGATCACTATTACCGTAGCTCACCAGGCTGTCTTGTCTTGGAGAAAGTGAGGACTGCAGATGCTGGAGATCAGGAGTTCTGATCCTGATGAATGAATGGCTTATGCCTAAAACATAAATTCTCCTGCTCCTTGGCTGCTGCCTGACTTGCTGTGCTTTTCCAAAACCACACTTGAGGCTGACTAACTTGCCCAGTAAAATTCCAGATCCCATGTTTCTGAGGCAAGGTTTCATAAGGTTTCATTTTTTTTAAAAATTCCATCATTTGCTTTTCTTTTGCAACTCAACAACTACTTTTTTTTTTCTGAACAGAATCTCACTTGCTTTTAACCAATCTGAGTTGTCCCCTTATGTTTGCATCCTTTTAGTTTAGTAACATGCATAACTTATTGGATTTGCTGGTTTTCCTATTAAGATCTATCCAAATTAAAACTTAACAATAAACAATTGCTGTAATTGACTCCATGGTCAGTAATAGATTGATGCTACTCAGTAACTACCTATTTTATTCTGCAACTTGATAAATTACCCTTTTCAGAATTTTTATTGTCACCTCAGAGCCTTGCTCTTTGCAAACACGATTGGTAGAATGCTAGTTCCAGTCAATTGCCAAGTGTACAGTATAAACCTGTTTCTGCACAGGACATTGCATTCAATTTCAGTCAACCTTTTGAGTATTTCCTTTTTTCTTGCTTTAATAACAGCAGGCAAACATCTAAGTTAGTTTGACTCTTTTATGGTTTTGTTTTCCAGTTGCCATGTACACATTACTGTTCTCTTTCCTGTGATTCCAAAAGTTATTCCCTTTTTCCCTCCTCTTTCGCACCATATCATGCACCTGGAAAGAAGCACTTGACTTTAGTGTCCCGGGCTATCCCGAAGCATAAGAATGTAAGAAATAGGAACGGGACTAGACTATGTGGCCTGACCCTTCACCATTTGCTGTGATCACATTTGATCTTTGACTTCAATTCTACTTTTTTCCATGTTCCCTATATCCTTTGATTACCCAAGAAACAAAGCACTTTGCAGTCAACAAGAGACTTGCAGCATTGGAAATGTGGTAGTGAATTTGTACCGTGCAAGCTCCCCATTAATAAACTAAATGGCCCAGATAATCTGTGTTTTGGGATCACTTAAGAATACTTCATTCTGTGAAGCAACACCACTTCTTTGCAGTGCTTTATCTTATGCATACACAGATTAACATTTAATGACACTAACACTGGGAAACATTGGGAATGTCTGCACTATTGATGTTTTGCAAGTTTTGTTTTTTTTGCTAAGGAACTTTAATATTCACCTGATCACTTGCCTGCATTACATATTCAATCATTTCATGTAAATTGTTCCCTCTCAGCCTGTTTAGTTCCCCTTTTTTTTAACATGGAGTCAGCTGTGTTCTGTCTCCTTTGGGGGAAATTCTGAGGTAAGGATTTGCAGTCTTCTGATCCCATGATAAAATTAGCAATTTTGGTGCCAAAATCAGACTTGATTCAGCATGAGTCTTCTGCTGCGGAAAAGGTTTGCATCTTTTCCATCCAGTAATCGAGGTAACATTTATCAATAAGATGATGCTCATTTTGAAACCAATAATTTTACTTCTGATAAAAATTAATTAAATTTGCCCTCTAAGATAAATTCTACCATCTGCTTTGTTGAAAAGTCTGTTTCCATGCACTCTTTTATTATATTATGACATAGACCTGATTCAAAGTGCATGAATGATGAGGAAAATCTCATAAAACTTTCCCAATTCCAGTATAGCCAGAAAGGCTCAATTTTTCTTCTGAATTCTTAAATTCTGAGTTTTTTTATTTAAGCATTTAACATTTTAATTTTGTTCAAAACAAATTGGAAATGAATTTACCCCAGATTTTCTCAGCAGTCTGTATGTAACATATTGAATTCGTTGTATTGCTCATCCTGTTGCTTTGCTTTTTAATCCTGTATGAAGATCACATTGCTTTGATTATTGAATTGCTGGGGAAAATGCCTCGGAAGCTTATTCTCGCGGGGAAATATTCCAAGGAATTTTTCACCAAAAAAGGTAATGTATTCAAGAATATAATGGTAAGATTTGTAAGCATGCTTTTAACTTGTTCTGAATTTGTCAGATTAATGTTTGTATGCATGTTATATAAAAAAAAGTGGCAAACAATTCTTTGCCTCCCCCCAAGCCATGATTACAGAATCTGTTTTGCTTTGTAATAATAAGCTATTAAGTACTGCTAACTTATAGTCACTGTGCTTTTTAGCAAAGTTTCAATATGTTGTAGATCTTGTAAATCAAATAGGCTATCAATACCTGAACTGCATAATGTGGTTTAGGACTCATGTAGGTTATGACCAGTTAAATATTAATGGAAGCAATTAAGACAGCTGTTTTCAGTTGAATTGTGTGTAGCTAACACTTATGAAGTGGTGCTTCATATCTAACCTCACAGCTCATCATTATTAATATTATCATCCAAGTTTACATTTTATTGTCACAAAAAGCTTTTAAAATTATTCAATTCATATTAAAATTTAATATTAACTTGAAATAAACAGTTTGAAGATTGAGTTATGGGCTGCATTGATTCATGTAGGCAGCTTACCACAATATATTGTAGGGAAACCCAGGGAAGGGCAATAACTGCTAGTCAGCCAGCAACTGTCATGTCACACAAATAAGAAAACTTGATAATTTTGCTTGCTTTCAGTTAAGATAGTGCTGCTGTTGTATTTCTAGAATTAAATAAAACCATAATGCTACATACTATAGATTTCTCTCACTTCTCTACTACCACCAACTTTGCAGAATTTACATTCTGATAGTTGTGCTAAGGATTGTTGATCTATTAGTATAGGAAACTAAGTGAACTTGAATAATCCAAAGTATGTTTTAATTTTTACAATCCATCCCTTGGTCTGTAAGTTGTGCAGAGAACTTTTAGATTCTATAACATTGTCTTCTCCATTGTAAAGATTGCTTACTCTTGTTTGCAGCTACACATGAGAAAATGGTACAACGTGGGATGAATATAGATACATACAGAAATATGCTAAATGTCCAAATAAAAAAAGAATCTCTAAGAAATCCTAACTGTACCTCCCAAATATAGGGAGAGGCTGAATAGGCTGGGGCTATTTTCCCTGGAGTATCAGAGGCTGAGGGGTGACCTTATAGGAGTTTATAAAATCATGAGGGGCATGGAAACCAAGGTCTTGACCCCTGGATGGAGGAGTCCAAAACTAGAGGGTATAGGTTTACGGTGAGAGAGGCAAGATTTAAAAGGGACCTAAGGGGCAATTGTTTGACACTGAGGGTGGTGATTGTGAGAAATGAGTGCCAGAGGAGGTGGTGGAGGCTGGTACAATTTCAACATTTTTTAGAGGCATCTGGATTGTTATATGAATAGGAAAGGTTTAGAGGGATATGGGCCAAATGTTGGCAATGAGACTAGATCAGATTTAGGATATCTGGTCAGCATGGATGAGTTGGACTGAATGCGATGTATCTCTGACTGTAAAGACTTCATGAATTTGCAGACCAACTATTTTAAATTTCAAAGCTTGAAACTTTGGGGAATATCAGATAGGGATAAGGAATTGGTTGAAGAGTGGAAAGTTTGTTGCAAGTTGAACAGTATGCTGCAAAACATAGGTTTAGCCAGAGCTATTACATTAAATGTGTAATGTGAGACACAAGACCCATGTAAATTGATTACATTTTCAGATAATTCCAGTATAGAAGGGCATAAGGAGTTGACCCAACTTCAAAATATTAGGCTGGATATTATACAGAATTTGTAGTATAAAACAGACTATTATGCCCAGACTGGTGCTTGTTGTTCTCCTTCAGCCACCCCCTTTCATTCAGCCCTACACATAAAAACTTGTTTTCTCACATTCTTTCTCAATAATGAATAACTCCCAATTCACTCCCCACAAATTGAGTGCAAATTGTTTAAGTAAATTTACATTGGTTATAATATTGACTACACTGTACTAGTTGATCTATGTAGTAAATCATCCTCAAGTAAATAGTTTTTGTTGGTTGAGAGGGTGCAAGGATGATTATGTACTGGGGTAGTGCAGAGAAGAATAATAAAGCTAATTCCTAATATTAAGCGTTGAAATAACTGGAGAAATATGAATTTTCAATCTGCAAAGACTTTATCTATTGACATAGTGAGGTGAGGCAACTAAGAGAATGGATAGCTCAATATTGTGTGTCATAGTTATGCTGACTGCTTCAAAGAGCTCTGTAGCCCAGACCAAATGGACCCTCCTCTAGTCTGTACTTGTACAATTTGAGATATGAGCAAGTATGGCAATGAAAGTTTAAAAAATGGGAAGAACCAATTAACAATATTTTGTGGTTCAGCTCATCATCCTCAAGTGATTAAGACACTAATCAAAATGTTTATATCTTTAGGTGAGCTGAGGCACATCACTAAACTGAAACCTTGGGGGCTGTATGAAGTGCTGCTGGAAAAGTATGAATGGCCACAGGAAGAAGCTGCAACATTCACAGAGTTCCTGTTACCTATGCTGGAACTAATACCAGAGAAACGTGCTACTGCGGCAGAATGTCTCCGACACCCTTGGCTTAATTCATAGCAACCAAATCCATATTTGTTCTGTCCATAACTTAGTGTAGCACCTGGTTCATTGTCTTACAGATACAAATATCTGTATAGACTCCTCCAATCTTTAGTCAAATTTTACACATTTAGTTGAAAAAATATACAGGAAACGGGATTATGCAGGGGTTTGGATTACAAAGAAATATGTATTGTCATTAATAGTTGCAGATTGTTAGCTGCTAATGAACAGTAATTTAGTCTACATTCACCAGTTGTGCTGTTCATAACACGTATGATGAGTGCGAGTATAAATGAGTAGTTCAAAATTTACTCCCAAGTCTTTTGCCAAGGAACTGTAAAATCTACAAATATCCGCATATATGGAACTAGAGGCCAGTTGAAGTCTTATACTCGTACCAAAGAGATAGCTAGCTATGTTTTACACATAGGACATTGACCATTGAATTGGAGATTAAGGTATCTTAGTAAATTAACTGCTTTTGCTTTGGAATGACTTGTGGCCAGTCTGCATGCTTTCAAGTCAGCCTGTTTTAAGATCCAGGCTGAGCAGTGGCCTTTCGACCATGTTTTTTCTGGTAGGTTGATGGCTGAGTAACTCATGCAGTTGAGTGTTTAAGATATATCCATATGTACCAGCTTCCCAACTGCCATTCCTAGAACAGCACTTTAGAAGAAACATTCTGTCAGTGACTGTTGAAGTTCCAAAGTACTTATAAGTACTTGAAATCTCGAGTTTATTATTGGAAAAACTATAAGTTATATAGTAGGAAATTGATCCTTTCCATTTGTCCCGTCTGTGTTTATATTTACTGCAGATCTTAGAAATGATAACATTGTATTTAAATATTACTGTTTTCTAATGAAGGTTTCTCCATTTTGTGTTTCGTGTAGTATCTGTCCAGAAAATGTTTTTAAAATTTGCTTCACTGCATAGTCCAGAAAAACCAACTGGAATTAATCATTAATTTGGTCGTGTTCTACTGCATTGCAATGTGGCTTGTTTACCTAAACAGACTATATTTCAAAAAATAAAGTGATCTTTTTGCATATGATTTATGTGAATATTGTACATGAAAAGAAATTGTATTTTCTCTATTTTTGAAGGAAGTGATTCTCAACCAGTGCCAGAAGGAAGGACATACCAACACTCCAGTAAAGTTCTACCTTTCTAAAGAAATTAAAATCCTTTGGGCTGTTAAGAGTTCACCACAGCCTGGTTTCAGTTAGTGCTATATCCAAAGTCTGCAGGAAAAGTGATTTTCTTTTTTTCTCTCCTTGGAGAATGTGCTTTGGAACATGTGAATTAGTCATATTTGACCAAAGCAGTTAGATAACCTTGATTTGTTTTTGATAAGATTTGAGTTTAATGAATATGTAGTATATCTAAAGTCCAGGAATAAGTCCTACTCTTTTGTGACATGTATCCTTGTATAGCAGGGCAGTATTACGTATGGCTTTACTACCAAGTGAGCCTTAAAATGGTATATCAAAAGTCAAACTTTTACAGCTCTGTTCTTTACTTTGTTTAGGATAGTTTATTAATTTTCTCAAATATTCTGCTAAAGATGCTTTATATATTGTCCCAGTATAATTTGTATAAAGCACAGTAACCTTTTGCCTCTTATTTTGGAACAGCAATTCTAATATAAAGCATCTGACATTTAAGTTGAATAGCAATGGTATTTTATAGACTCCTGCAGGTAGGCAAATTCCTGCTTACTGTAAGAATCGAACTGTGCAGATTTTAATATAAAATAGGTCAGGTGCAATTCAAGTTTTTCTTGCACACTTTTCCACAAAAGCAACAGTTGTGCCTGTGAATTGTTGTAGAATAGAGTTTGCCATAGATCTTATACAAGATTTAACAATGGCACAAGTATGACCAAAGAATCCCACCAATGGCAATGGTACAAGTAGTTTAAATAATATTCTACATCTTTAAGACAGGAGGACTGTGCTGTTACAATTCCACCCCTGCCTAATTTTCCAATCATCTTAGAGTTGGAGATGAACTGACAGTCACAAGAATATCTACTGGTAGCGTATACTATGCTCAATGCACCCTCGATCAAACAAGTCTTTCTTTTAATTTCAAATTACCATTGTCATGTATGGAATTCCAAAACTTGGAAAAATTTTTACTTTTTGAGTCTTTATCTTGTAGATAAAATGCAGGAACGTTGGTTGTGGAGTTGAAATGTAACAAAGCATACTTTAGGTACAGAATTCCATATGTTAAAATTGCAAAATAATGTGAACTCACAAGGAGTAAAAATTGGAATAAAGCTGTGATTTTGCATTATTTTTCATATGCAGCAACGTTGGTTTGCCTAAACCATGGGTGCAAGAAGATATTAAAGTGTAGAAATAAATGGATTTGCTTTACCTGCTTCTAGGTCAGTAGCTTGTGACTTTGACTACAGTGCCAAAAGCATGCATTTTAACATGGCTGTTTACACTTGCATTTCATTCAGCAGTAATATTGTACTAAGGTTTTACTAGCTTTAATAGCTCATGGTTGTTTCATTCCTGTTACACATCTTTGTTGATTTGGGTATACAGGATTTGGAATTGAAGATTTATGTGGTCTTGCACTCAAAGTTTTAAAACTGAATGTAAGACCTTTGTTCCTGTTAGATGATAAACATCAATAAACTGTAATTTTGTAATCTTCCCTGGAAGTGCTGGCAAGAACAGAAGGAAGAGATAATCTTCATGTTTGCGTCCATGTCTGGGTGTATAGATTTGAGAGATCCTAATGGACATAGATCTAATTTTTGTCACCGAGACCACTATACAGGACTGCACCTGACAGGAATATTCTTGCCTGAGTCTGATGTTTTTTCAGAGTCTACTTTACAATTTTTCTTAAGCACAATTCTCAATTGATGGTTTAGTGCAATTTTGGGGAAGTGCTGCTTTGTTGGAAGTTCTGTCTCTTCTATCAGATGTTGAAAAGGATCATAGCCTTGATTTTAATCATTCTGCTGGACTTGTCACTGTTCAAAAAATAAATAGGGAGTTTTCTTGGTGTTTTTGTTCATCTTTGCTTCCACAACCGACTTCTATCCAAAGATAAATGTATCGTGCATTTTGTGGTTACTAATAAAATCTTGCCATGCAAAATTCACACATTTGCCTGCTAAAAAAGTAATAGCAATTAAATTGCATGCTAGTGCAATGTCAGTTCACTCTTTCTCTTCTCCATGCCCTTATGAGGACAAAGTGAACTAGTAGTTAATACATAGGCTTAGATTTTCCAACTGTGATTTGAAACCTTATTTCTGATTCCTATGGAACATTGAAAAAAAGACACTTGCCTTTAAATGAATTATTCATTGGAGTTTCCTGGCCTTGGGAGCCTTCTCTTCTGAAGCAGCAGAGAGAACTCCACAAATTCACAACAGGAGTGGACTGGATTAGTATGGAACCAAGATGCCTTTGTTTTACTGTTGTATTCTGAAATGTAAAGGTCCTACCCCCACATTTGAAAGCTACTGAAAGATGGCAAGTGTATGGTTAGATTGGTGGGCAGGGTGTCAGGTAAGTGGATGCGAGCTTGATCAAAGTTGATCAAAGGCTTAAGTGGAGATATGGGAGGGTGCTGTTACTGCTATCAGATTCTGCCAGGGTTGCTTTTTTTCCCAGTGGTGAGTCAGGTTTCAGTTTAATAGCTAGAGCTAGTTTTAAGCTCTAAACTTGGGTAATAACTGTCTGAAATCTCCCAACTCTAAGGCACCCAATTTTCTGGGTTTTCTGCCAAAGTCAGCTAGATTAGAATTTCCAAGTTATTCTAACCTGCAACTTCAATCAGTACTGCTGCAACAATTTGCCTTTGTAATCTCTGGACTATAATCACAAAGGTGACACACAATTCTTTATTGAAGTATTCAGTGATTTGGATGTGTTTTGGTACTTGTTTAGGTTCGACTATTTCCATGTGCCCTTTTCCAACAAGGAAGGTACGATCTTCAACACTAAGTCTGTGGTTGGGTGTTGGTGTTACAGCATTACAGAACATTTGAGTGGTGTCTAAACCTTAGTAAAAACTTTATACAGATTCTGCCAGACATGACGAGTATTTCCAGCATTTTTTGTTGTTTTTAGAAGCCATTGAAGCATCTTGGGTGTTTAGTTAAAATTGATAGAATGATGTTTTCTGTAGCCCTGAAATGTAGTATTCACTATTCCATATTCGCATATTCTGCATAATGTTTTCTCTAAATATCAAAGTTGCCATAATTCTAATATCCCTCAGTTCATTAAAACTTTAGCAAACAAGGAATTAATAAAATCATTAAATTCACTTTCCCAAGACTCAGCTTTATACTTGTGCATGCAAGGTCAGGAATTTGTCTCCTTATGTCAATTTTGGACAGGGGTGGGGAGGAGAATTGGTCTATATCTGCAGCATATATTTTCTTTCTTCCAGGACCAATTCCTACAAAGCCACAGCCCCAGCATCAATACTGTGTTATTGCTGCTTTCATTCTATGCTTCTCTTATTTAAGTGAAAACTCTCTCTCCTGACTCGTGCTTTAAGTGATGTACTACTGGTAGACTGAGGGGTTTTTAAATCTGCATTGGGAGTTTGAACTGAAGTTAGGAGCACTATGTAACAGATTTAAGTTCATTTAATAAGCTGATTCTACCCAGGACGATCCTTTCACTCTGTCTGTGCATCGCTGTGGAGCTGAATTTCATGTTGTCATGTAAGTGGCCCAAGAGGAAGCAAGCGGAACACACCTTTTGTTCATCTGGGTGGTGCTTTATGCTGTTCCTTCAGTACTTTGTTTGTAAGAATGATGAAAGACACTCCAGTGAAGATGCTCAAGTCAACATTTGATACTGTAATTCTTTGCAAATATTCAGTGTGATTAATTTTTTTGTGTACAAATTATTTTCCTTAACTCCCCACGTAAAATAAATATTCATCTCTGAAATCAGAAGCTAACATTGTACATAATGTGGCTTTATTTTATATTGCACAGGATATGGTTCAGGATTAATTACTTCCTTTATCTAGAAATGTATACCATTTTAGAGAGAAACTTCATGCTGCTGTTGGTGTGATGACTGAGCCTTAATTGATATTGTCTCTGACTTCCCCTTTTTGGGAATAAATGTGGTTGTTATTGACTAATCAGTTACCTCCACAATGGACAAATCTCTATCAATTGGGTGCCAATCAACTTGTTAACTGGTAAGTTATATTTTTCACGCTTGTAGGCCTTAACCACCAGTATCCTGTATTGCTGAAAGCTGCTATCCAGTTGGAGGCTGATAGCTTACCACGTTTACTCTGGTTTGACATGCAACAAGTTGTTTTTCTTGTGGCAAGGCTGGAGGTAAGAGCTTGCCATGCGTTTGTGCTTGTGCCTCGACACTTGGAACCCTCCCTAAACCAGACAGGCAGATTGCCCTAGTTATCAGGTAATTAGAGGTTGACAACCTTACTTGGCTGCTAATAGACTAAAGAGCTTTAATTAGTGGTGTATCAGAAGTCCCTTCTTCTGACTCTAGCTTAATTGGTAAGAGGAAAAGAAGGTTCTCCAAGGCTAAGTTATCCAATAATTTCTCCTTGCCACGTCCAGAGAAGAGAAGAGTCTGCCCATTAAATTTCTGCTGTTTTAAATAAGATTTGTCAGTTTGTGGAATAATGCAACACTGTTCTAATGAGTACCACTTACATTATCAACATAATTTCGAGTTGTTGCAAGGCTTGTACACTTTATTTCTAAAACTTTGCAACTTTTAAGAAGTTACAAGACAATTTCTTTAACTGAATCTTGTGCAATATTTTAACAGTGAAGGCTTGATTCAGCACTTGTGTTACTACTGAGACTTTAATATTTTCCATTTTGGAACAAGGATTTCAAGATGGATTTCACTGTTTGAACTAGTCTTCTGTGTATTTTCTGGGCTCCTGAAAGTTGTTTTGATTTGTTATCCAAACCGCTGCTTTTTATAAATTATTTTTTACAAAAACAAATGACTTAATTAAAAACATAAATACTAAAATATTCATGTTTTCCCTGTTCTATTTTATATAACGTTATTTTGTGCGCCCAAAATACAAGGCAGCTGATCGAAAGAGGTTATCCTAAATGGTCAGTAGAGTTACATACAAGTTTTGGTTTTCTCTAATTGTTATTGTTGAGTTGCTAGGGCCCAATGTAAAAGAGAATAAGATCTGTTTTAAATTCCAAAGCATTTAGGAATACTACTGTGCTTATTGTAGATCACTGACTGCATAAGCCAGAATATATACTAGAAAAATGCAGTTACAAAGCCACATTTTGTTTAAGGTCTATGGCATTCCCCCTCAACTGCTGGTAAGAGAGCCTTTTCAATAAAGAAACAATTGTCTTTAGAGAAATAAATATCCATGAGGGTAAAATAGCTTGGTTGATGCACCTATTATTTTGTGGTACTGTTTTAATCACTGAAGTGCAAACACACCTATATGCTTAAAAATCTAGGATAACTGGCATATTTCAAGGAATGGTCATCTGAGCTGATCAAAATGTCAAACCATGAAAGGATTAGTTTTACAACTCTTTAAGGCATTACTAAGCAATAAAATTGTTGTTCAGTACAATAAATTACAAACTGACAATTTCTTTTGCTGGTGGATTGTCATTCAGTTATAGATATGACTAGTACAGTAAAATAATTTGACGTGAATGAGGAATAGTATTCTTTTATTTGGGCAAGTAGAACAAGATATTTAATTGCAAGCTAGAAAGGAATGTTCATGTGTTGTATAAACCACCAATTTTGGATTAGGAGCATTTCTGTGAAGTTGCAGCTACCCATTTCCATACCCAACAATTTCTGTTGTGCTGTGAGGCAAAGAACTCTGCAATAATACTGATCTTACTCGCAACTTTGTCAAGCCTAAACTCTAGTTAGGATATTTTGCAATGTTTCCAAAGCTAGAGCTTGCTTTGAAAAGTTGATGCCTGCCACCCATATGAATGTTATTTGGCAT
Organism: Hemiscyllium ocellatum; assembly: GCF_020745735.1. Classification (NCBI taxonomy): domain Eukaryota; kingdom Metazoa; phylum Chordata; class Chondrichthyes; order Orectolobiformes; family Hemiscylliidae; genus Hemiscyllium; species Hemiscyllium ocellatum. The sequence goes on along the minus strand of NC_083426.1, from coordinate 23,246,010 downwards.
CAGATTATTTGACTTGTTGCTTCAACAAATCACCGTATTTGAACTCAGCAGCAGCTGTCATTAAGATATGCTTTTGAGAAGTGCTGAGCAGAGGGGAAATGTAGTTTATTCTACTTAAAACAAGTGTGGGCCACCCACTGAATAGATCAGCAAAGAAATCTCTCATTCCTATGAAAGCAGCCTTATAAATCTTTGTTCAAAAATGGTGTTGGTGAGATTTTTCATTTGTGACAATTCAAAGCAGCATCAATTCTTCACATCTAATTAAAACATGGCATATACATAGAAACATTCAGATTTTAACTAGTTCATCACAAGAATTAAGACACCATAGATGAATAAGAACTTTTTGTTGAAGTGTAAGGGATGTACATTCAATACAGTATACATACAGTACAGAATGATAATATTTCACTGTGCTTGGACCCAAGGTAACAATGCTAGTACTCTTCCTAATGAGGTTTATTTGTATCAACACAGTGGCAGGAATTAAAACCTTTTAACACATTAATCCTCTGACCTTGATACCATGTAGCCTGGTCATCAATAGGATGAATCAAAATAAATCACATTTCATACTTTCAAATTACAACTTGGATGCAGTTCCACAGATGTACAAACTGTGTTGTATTAGCTTAGCCTTTTGGGAATCTGCAACATAATTCACCTACTGAGGAGAATATGAAGATTCTTTGATCCAGTATTGTGAACATGCTGAATAACTCTGAAAATAGAAGAACACAAGGTGTGAAATATATTTTAATGACCCATTTAAAGCTAATGCAATATCTTTACCACTAAAATACCTACTACTGAACAAATGAAAAGATGCACAATGTTTTTAAATCAGAATATAGCTTGGCATTGAAACTTCATTTCTAAAATAGATCCTGTTCAAACTTCTAATCCACGACAAATCCCAAATTCTATGACTAAATTGTGGATGGTTTTACAAATGACTTACTGTAATTGAAATGAATGTTGATGTTGTCTTTAGGCATTGTCTGCATCTGAAATACAGGAAATAAGTGCAATAAGGTGCTTAGAATTGATTACCATATAAATGAGTAATTGGCTTTGAGAGCTGACATGTCTAATAGTAATTCTAAGATTAGCATACAAAATATAACTTCACTTTAGTCTTTTTTTAAAAAATCCCTATTTGACTCTATTGCAGCTTAAATTTTGTTGGAGCATGAATAGAATTAAGACTTTTAATATAATAACTACTTTGTTACAGAGATAATCACTCTTGCACAATTGCATTCTACTGGCACACTTGGTCTTTCGTGGAATCAAGGTCATTGTGCATGTGCAACATTAATCCAATATGGAGATGTGTTATGCCAAATGTAATGGAAGTTTGGTGTTGTCATTGTATGTTGAACACACTTTCTGCAGAATGCAGAATAATTCTTGGTACAGTACTGAAATAGAAGGGAAAATCTGGCCATCGAATTGTAACCTTACTTAGTTGGTTCTGCTGGAGTTTTGGGAAGCCAATAACTGAAGATGTATGCAAAAGTTGTGTTAAGCAGAAGAGAAAGATTTAAGGTTTACTACGAAAGGCATGAGGATGCGGGGACTTTATTAAAATGCAGAGCATTGTGATTTAAGTACACTGCTTGTATAGGCAGTGAAATTGATTTAATAAGCACTTTCAAAATGTAGATTAGATTACTTACAAGTCCACACCACCAGTCAAAGCGCAACCCACCCATACCCCTACATTTACCCAACACTACGGGCAATTTAGCATGGTCAATTCACTTGACCTGCACATCTTTGGACTGTGGGAGGAAACCGGAGCACCCGGAGGAAACCCACGCAGACACGGGAAGAATGTGCAAACTCCACATGGTCAGTCGCCTGAGTCGGGAATTGAACCCGAGTCTCTGGCACTGTGATACAGCAGTGCTAACTGCTGTGCCACTGAGTTGTATGTATACTTGAAAAGGAGAAATTGCAGGACTTTAAGCTGGGAGTCAAGACTAAAATGGAATCACTTCAAAAAGCTTTCACAGGCAAAGGAATGAAGTTAGCCACATTTACTGCTCTGCTACTTTATAATAAAGTTGAAAACAAAATATTGGAAATACTCATGGAATACAGGGAGAACTAGCCATTTGGATACAGAACTAGCTTGAAGGTAGAAGACAGAGTGGTGGTGGAGGGTTGTTTTTCAGAGTGGAGGCCTGTGACCAGTGGAGTACCACAAGGATCAGTGCTGGCTCCACTACTTTTCGTCATTCCTATAAACATAGAATATGAACATAGGAGGTATCGTTAATAAATTTGCAGATGACACCAAAATTGGAAGTGTAGTGGTTAGTGGAGAAGGTTACCTCCGATTATAATGGAATCTTGATCAGATGTGCCAATGGACTTAGAGGTGGCAGATGGAGTTTAATTTAGATAAATGTGAGGTGCTGCATTTTGGAAAAGCAAATCTTGTGGTTCTGTTCGCCGAGCTGGGAATTTGTGTTGCAGACGTTTCGTCCCCGGTCTAGGTGACATCCTCAGTGCTTGGGAGCCTCCTGTGAAGCGCTTCTGTGATCTTTCCTCCGGCATTTGTAGTGGTTTGAATCTGCTGCTTCCGGTTGTCAGTTCCAGCTGTCCGTTGCAGTGGTCGGTATATTGGGTCCAGGTCGATGTGCTTATTGATTGAATCTGTGGATGAGTGCCATGCCTCTAGGAGTTTCCTGTCTGTTCTCTGTTTGACTTGTCCTATAATAGTAGTGTTGTCCCAGGCGAATTCATGTTGCTTGTCATCTGCGTGTGGGGCTACTAAGGATAGCAGATCATGTTTCATGGCTAATTGGTGTTCATGGATGCAGCTCGTTAGCTGTCTTCCTGTTTATCCTATGTAGTGTTTTCTGCAGTCCTTGCATGGGATTTTTTACACTACATTGAATCTGTGGATGAGCAAAACCTATCAATAAGCACATCGATCTGGACCCAGTATACTGGCCACTGCAGCGGACAGCTGGAACTGACAACGGGAAGTGGCAGATTCAAACCACTATAAATGCCGGAGGAAAGATCACAGAAGCGCTTCACAGGAGGCTCCCAAGCACTGAGGATGTCACCTAGACAGTGGACGAAATGTCTGCAACACAAATTCCCAGCTCGGCGAACAGAACCACAACAAGAAGCACCCAAGCTACAAATCTTCTCACAAACTTTGAAAAGCAAATCTTAGCAGGACCTGTAACTTAGTGGTACTTATGAAGTGCTGCTGAACAAAGAGTGCAGGTTCATAGTTCTTTGAAAGTGGAGTCGCAGGTTGACAGGATAGTGAAGGAGGCATTTGGTATGTTTTCCTTTATTGCTCAAAGCATTGAATATAGGAGTTGGGAGATTATGTTGTGGCTGTACAGGTTATTGGCTAGGCCACTTCTGGAATATTGCGTGCAATTCTTGTCTTCCCATCGGAAGGATGTTGTGAAACTTGAAAGGGTTCAGAAAAGATTTTACAAGGATGTTGCCAGGGATGGAGAATTTGAACTATAGGGAGAGGCTGAATAGGCTGGGGTTGTTTTCCCTGGAGAGTTGGAGGCTGAGGGATGACCTATGACTCGCATCGTATTGACAGAGGAAAACAAAGTTTTAATGTTTTAGTTTCCACCCCACCCCGCCACATTTCCAGATCTGATCGTTGATCTGACAGTAATGGTAGATTCCCATCCCAGCACAAACATGGCATTTCACAACTGTTGCAAGTATTTTCTGTTTTTATTTAAAGCACATTCCTCTTAAATTTACCTATACGTGCTGTCTGAAAGAATGTAAACTATACCTGTGTAAGCAAGGTCTGAATTTCAGTCATTGCTTTGACTTTGGAAAATGTTACAAATAGAAAAGTTGAGGCTTTTCCATTCAATTCAATTCATTTGCATTTGCCATTGTTCAGCCTATTATATTGTTCTGTAACCTAAGACAGTGATTTTGAACCAATGTGCCAGTGTACTGTGTAAACTGTTCAGATATGCCATGACATTTTGTGCAAAGGTAAGGAAGTTGTTTCATTGGGTGGCACAGTGGCTCAGTGCCTCAAAGCACCAGGGTTTGATTCCAGCCTGGGGTGATAGTGTGGAGTTTGTATATTCTCCCCATGTCTGTGTGTGCTTTTTTTGTGTGTTCTGGTTTCCTGCCACAGTCCAAAGATGGGCTGGTTAGGTGGATTAGCCGTGGGAAATGTAGGAATACAGTAATGAGGTCGGAAGATGCTCTTTAGAGGGTCAGTGCAGACTTGATGGGCCAAATGACCTGCTCCCACACTAGAGATTCTATGCTTTGAAACAATGTAAACCAAAATTATACTATAATTCAAGAAATTTAATGATGAAATTAAAAGTGAGATATTGGTCTTGCGATTCTAAAATGAAACAGCATTCTAAATGCAAAAAGATACACAGATCTTGTGATACTTTAAACTAATGACAAAGCAACAGTACTTTTTTTTAAAAGTCAAAATGAAGCAAATAAGCTAACAACTGATGGAAGTATTCATTAATGGAGCAACCTTTATGGTAGCCCTCTCAACAATACCTCCCCAGATCAAAAAAGCTGCACACATCAGCAGATCCAGGTTTCCCACTAACTCAGGAAATTGCAATCTACTTTGTTTTGATCTAATCCTTTTAATTCCAATTGTGTAATGATTCAATACATGTGGAACAGATTTTAGAGTTGTGAACAATTAGAAATAGTTTGGCTCAGCAGATTTTGGAAATGTCTCTATGAAATGTGAAGCATTCATCCATTTGATCCGCTTATTGCATGCATGACATTGCAACCCTGTCCAGTAAGACTGTAACCATATTAAATGTGACATTTATGAGTGGTCAATTCAGCTGATAAAAGTGGGTGTGCTCTGGAATGGTTTGCCTCATTAAAGTGTCATGTTACTGAAAAGGTTGGGAACCATTGATCTAAGGCTTTCTTCCCTACTTACCATACTACCAAGTTTTGTCACCTGAGAACATACTGATAAAACCTTTTGCATTAATGCAAAAGATTTTGTCAAACCTTCAACCATTAGCCTCAGTGTCTTGTCACAAAACCAATTAGATCCAATTTGTCAAGTTGCCCTGGATCCCATCGATTCTTCCCACCTTAAAAGTTTCCTATGCAAGACCTGGTGAAAATCCTTACCAAACATCTGTATATACTGCATCCACAGCACAATACTCATCCACATATTGTGTCACCATCTTAGAAACTCAAACATTTCAGACATGATTTTCCCTGACAAAGCTATGTTGACTATGCTTGATTAACCCTTCCCTTTCAAAATGGAGATTAATTCTGTCCTGCAAGTATTTTCCAACTCACCAGCTTATGATTCCTTGGTTTAACCCTATCACACTCCTACTGGTATCGCAGCAGTCTTACAGTCCTCTGGCACCTCTCTTGCATCTAAATACAATTTGAAAGTGAGTATCATATACCCTACAATCTCCATCCACAATTTGATATTTGCCTGATGAGCCCCACTCTTTCCTTGTCTATCATGTACTAATATTCATAAAATGCTTTGATATTTTCCTTTATTTTACCTCTCTTTTTTGTGCCTGCTCTTTGCTTATCTAATTTGTTTTAACTTAACCCTCTGCACTTTCAATAGTCCATAGAGCTTCTGGCGTTCTAAGCTGTCAGGATCTAGTTTCCCTTATTTTTGCTCACCTGATCCCTGCAGATTCCCTATTATTCAGGGTTCTCTAAGAATTTTTAGTTCAATTCTTCACCTTTGTGGGAAAATATCCTTGCATTTTCACAGGCTGAAAAGTGACAAGTAACTGTCTGGCATTTGTGTAACTCCAATGACCATCTCTTTACCATCTCAGGCTAACCCCATCATCCCATTAATCAACTTAGCAAACCAATACAAGTTATCCTTCCTTAAGTCCAATCATACATCATTTAAGTGAGGTCTCACCAATACTTTATGCAATTATAACAAGTCTTTACTTTTATAGTTAATATCCCTCACACTGAAGATCAATATTTTATTTGCCTTCATACCTATTTGCTGTATCTGTCTGTTAACTTGGTGCTTTGTGTATGATGTTAGTCTATTCAACATGCTTGTTCACAAAGTTCATATTTTTTAAAGATGTGAAACCTTCTGCACTCAGTAGATGGAGTTAAAGCACTGTAATTTAGCTTCCAGGGCTGCCTGAATAGTAGAATTAAACACCCAGTAGGGTGTGAAATTGAGATTTGTTTTTTCCCCTGCATGCTGTGTGTGCTCAAGTCCAACCGGTGACCATAGTGAACGATAGTAGATTGATGCTTAAAACGGCATTCAAGATTGATTTGAGCCCAATAATCCAATTTTCTACTCTCTGAACCAAAAACGCATTCAGCAGCCCTGCCTTTTCCCTGTAATTCTTGATTTCATTATTGATTAATCATAGAATTCCTAAAGTGCAGAAGAGGACGTTCAGCCCATTATCTGCACCGATCTTGCCATCCCCATAACCTCACATTTCCTGTGTCCAGTCCACATAACCTGCACATCTTTAGACCATGGGAGGAATTTAGAGTACTGTACGGTGGCTTGTGTTATGTTTTCGTGCAAGGGGAGAGACTGGCAGCTTGTCTTGGTGGAGAGTACTGAACCCAAAAGATTGTTGACCTTACTCTTACACTGCTGGACATCTTGCTTAATGTGGACTTAGGATTGGTCCAGACTAGTGTAACCTGATGTTATGGCCTGCTCTGGCGGTCCATAGGAAGAAGGATGACACTCTTTTCCCCCACCCATGTCAGGAACTTTTTCTGGCTTGCAGCATCTGAAATTGCACAGCTCGGTTACATACATAAAATGTTAGATCTCAGATGGAGCATTTGATTTCTGGAGAAGTCTGCCCCAGAGTTCAGCATAATTACTGAGGTGATTTTCAGAAATTTGCATGAGAGAAGTCACTATGAACTAAAGCTCATGAGGTGCCATGACTTTCTTTCTCAGTTAGCAAAACACTAATGGAAAATGGAAAAAATCTGTCCATTATCATTCAAATCTGCCCCTTGCTGCAACCTTAGTAGGACCAGGCTTGTGTTAAGATTGAGTTGCAACATCAGCCAGTAGACACTGCATCATGGTTATGTCCAAAAGTGTGGATGGGGTTGGTCACTAATTCATGCTGAGAAGGGTCGGTTCCAAACTCTATGCAAAACACTCTTAAATTAGTGCTGGAACACTTCTTGACGTTAAGCAAATGTTCCCCAATGCTTGAAGCACATCTTTTGTAGTTTTCCATCCAGCAGAATTTGACCTCCCTTCCGATGACCTGGCATCTGTACTGTTCTCAACCACCCAGGTCCCCACCTCCAACCAAGTTGCAGACTGTCCATATGCAGAGTTGTGCTAAGTGCAGTTCTCGCCTCTGCTATCCTCTCAGATTGTACAGTGGCAGGGTCTGAGATGGAGGGTGGGGAGTACGAAATCAAATGAATATGCAGCTTCTTCATCACCACCTTCTTGCTTTTCTACTGCCTAGCTTCTCTAAGGAGAAATTAAATGGTATGTTTATGGTGTGTGGCGGAGAGGAAATTTTAAATGGTGTAAACTCACCTTCTGCAGCTTCTAAGTCTGAGCAGAGTGCAAGATTAGACAATATGAGATCTGAGAAAGAAGATTAGATATGAAGGCACCATAATCTTCAGTGGTTTCAACTCTAGCACTGGCTATGGCTCATTAATGGATATTTCGATCATGGGGAGCTCCGTCTCCACCATAGAGTTAGGATAAGCAAATGTGCTTGTTTCACTCCAGTTTGCTCCTGTTACCTTTGGTTATGTCCCAACTTGTTTTACAAGTGAGAAGGAACTTTGCTTGTGAATGTGCAGTGTGCTGTTTGAATGTTGTCTGTCATGCTTGACTAGTTATAACGAGAAAGCTGTGAGATGTGACTGAGGCTGCCTACAGTTTGTAATATGAGGTGAAACCTGGATGTGAGGTATAAGTTATGATTGACTGAGTGGCTAGTAAGTGGTGAATTGAGCAGTGTCTGACTCTGCTAGTGGGCTGGATACAGTTGACAATGCATTCATTGACCTTGGCTACTCGTAGACCATGGGGACTACTTGCAGCATTGCACCAGGTCTTCAGGACTTGGACTTCTGACATTGACCTCAGGAACCTGCTCCCATTACCACTCAGGAGGCCTTTCTATTGATGCAGGACATTTCTCCTTGTTTCCACTTCCAACATTGAAGTCACCAATCCACTACTCAAACCTTTGAAGCCACGTTATGCTATGTTGTTCTGGTGACAGATTGTGACTTGACATGTTAGCTATTGTTTGTCTCTCCATAAATGCTGCCAGACACACCAGTTATTTCTACCTTTTTCTGTTTTGAAGCTTTGAAATCTAGAGACATCCAGGGCTGTTGGTGTCAGGACCAGCTCACTCCATCTAATGTTAGTTGAGAATGGATTGGAATGGAACCAACTTTAGCCTCAAACCCTGACGCAGCTTTCACTTTTGTAATACATGAAATAATGGTGGTGACAATATATTCCTTGACAGTTGTACTATTGCCTTGGGACATGCGTTGGTGTTGATAATGACTCGGAGCTTCATGTATTTGACTACCTTTAATAAACCATTGAGGTTGATCCAAAGGTAATGCAAAATATTACGAAGTTGTGGGTGTACTGTACTTTTTAAGGGAGCTGAAATTTCTGGCTAGCACAAAGTATGCTGAGCATTCAAAAATGTAACATTTGGGTTGAAACATGTACTGGTGATGTGTTTCCAGGACACAAAAACAAATTCAAAATTCAGTCAATCAGTTTAAAGTCTCCCCCGGATCCAAAGGTCCAATTGAATTTGAATCTTACTATTTTGGATGACATCAAACCAATGAAATGATCTGATGTTTTGGGATATAAATATTAAACATTTTGAACAGTTAGCCAGAATGCCAAAAAACAGCCAATGCCAACAAGACTGCTTATAGAAAGATCTGCTCTCTGAAAGGTACCTTTTATCTATCAAAGACCTGGGAAGCAGAATCCCCTAAAAGAAGAAAAGAACTGAAAGCTGCCTGGTTTTGAAATAAGGTATTTTTTTAAAATCTTAATCGGGATTTTTTTTAATTGGGCTAGTATTGTAGAGGGGGAGGTAAAGATAGTTTTAAGAGAAAGGAGTTGTTAATTAATTTTCTCTGTTAGACTTAAAGAATAAAGTTGTTAATTTTTACTTTAAATAGTGACTTTTGGGAAGATTCTTTGCCTCTTGAATTTTAACAGATTACAGCACGGGGTGAATCTTTTGTGTGACTGCTTTAAATTAGCCATCAGCAGTTTACTGGTTTACCCAGTATCGTAATAAAAGGCTCGAGCCATCAGCAGTTCTGGGATTGTGTGAATGGTTATGGTAATAATTTCTAAAGTATTTCTTTTGGAGCATACATTTTTAATCTTAATGAAAGCTATCTTCCATCATGTACTGTCTATTCATCAACTGATGAGTCTAAACACTTGCACTAGAAGCTCAAGTTTAACAGCAAATCTAATTTTCTGTGTTTGCATTCCTGGCCTGAATACTGTACACTTTTATAGATTTAATGTTATTTAATTTCTGCCAGAAGTATCCCAAAATAACTATTTCCAATCTTTTCTGCTGTAAATCTATTTGTCATGACCAGGGCCCAGGGGTGTCCTCAGAACTATATCTGGTATTTAACTTTAAAGATAACCAGCAATGCAGATTTATGGTTTAAAATGAGAAAATGTTGATATTACTGAACTGTTAAAAGTTAATTAAGAAATAAAAACATCATCAGCTAAAATGTAGATACAAACATTTAGAGTTGTATATGATGGTTAAAAAACTGAGTTGAGCCTCTATTATTGTTGTGGACCTAGCTTGCCTAAAGATTCTGTTTCCAAAATGGAGGTGTTGAAAACCTAAAGTCTGATTCTGCTTCCATATTTGAAGAGTTGAAGATTGCACCCTCAGGTGGACCGAGCAGAACAGGTCTTGAGTGACTGAAGTCTCCTTTGTTTATCTTATATGGCACTGTAGCTGGGGCTTTTAGTAGCTGTAGAGGAACAGGCCTGGATACCATTCTTTATCTCCCTGATAACAATCAGTGATGGGTTTAGGATGTTTTTGCCAAGGTCTATGCACCTAAATGATTGATCACAGTCAAACTTGTTTCTACGATTCAACACTTAAAATGGCTCTTATTGCAAAACTGTTAAAACATGCTTTCAAATTAGGTGTTTGTTTAGTTTAGATCTGGGGCATGAACGTTTAGGCATAGTAATTCACTTTTTAAACTTTCTCAGTCATTAACTTGGATGGCTCTCTCAGTCAGGTTTTGTTGAGATAGGAAGCACGATTCACACTTCCAGTAAACCATTGTCTGTTTACTCTGAGGAATGGTTTATTAAATTTCAAAAGGTCTCTTGTGAATTTTTGAGAAAAATGTAATATGGTCCTAATCTGAGCTGAGTCCACAAGGATAGCCACCTGCCTTTTGAGAGCAATTTTGCAAGTTTTTTTTACTTTAGAGACAATAGCTTTCTTTACAAAATATATAACATTATGACTACACACTAGTGACATTCCTTAATCTTCCTCAAACAAGATTTTGCATTTTCAATATTAGATTTCTGTCTCATTTTAAGTTGTGTTTGGAGAAAAGTACTGACGTCTCTCTTCACTGTTTTATGTAAGTCTTACCAGTCCGATTCCCGGGACGGCCAGGACTGATGTGTGAGGAGAGGTTGAATTGATTAGGATTATGCAAACTGGAATTCAGAAGCATAAGGGGGAAGAGTCTCCTAGAAACTTTCAAATTCTAACTGGACTAGGCAGGGTGGATGCAGGAACGATATACCTGCTGATGGGAAAGCCCAGAACCAGTTGTCACAGTCTAAGGATATGGAGATAAACTATTTCTGAATATAGAACAGTACACACTAACAAGCCCTTCAGCCCACAATGTTATGCTGAATGTGAAACCAAATTAAACTAATCCCTTCTGTCTGCTCTTGCTCCATATCCCTCCGTTCCTTGCATGTTCATGTACTTACTAGAAGTCCCTTAAATTCCCCTGTTGTATCTGCCTCCACACTTCAAAACAGATGTGAGGAGGCAAGATTTTTATTTACACTTGCCCTTTCTCACCTTAAATGCATGCTGCCAGTATTAGATTTGGAGGTGCCAGTGTTGGACTGGGGTGGACAAAGTTAAAAATCGCACACAACATCAGGCTTTAGTTCAACAGGTTTATTTGGAATCGCTAGCTTTCGAAGCACTGCTTCTTTATTAAGTGGTTGTCTGTAAAGGCAGGCATGCCATGCACCATCTTCACCAGCTTAACTACTTGCATGACCACTGTCAGAGAGCTGTGGACTTGAATCCCAAGATCACTCTGTCCATCAATGCTGTTCAGGGTTCTGCCATTATCTGTGTCCATTTTTTTCCCAAAATGGCGGCACGACAGCAGCTCACAGTGGCCTGTCTGGACCAAGAGCTACTTAATTCCCGGAGGAACAGAAAACCCAGTGTTTGCAGACACTGCTACAGTACAGGAACTGGCTGAAAACGTACTTGGATGGAGAGCTGCTGAAGGAGTTAGGTGATCTCGGCTAGCTACAGAGACCAGGCCTCCAGTCCTCGGTCTCGCCTGATGCTGGTGGCTGGGTGTTGAGATGTCCAAGCGATGTGCGTGGAGACAGAAGTGCAGTAAGCATGGAGGAGTTCTTGGCTTGCTGCAGAGACCAGTCCTCCAGTCCTCAGCCTTATCTGATGTCAGTAGTTGGGCGTTGAGTCTTCGGAAATAGTGTGAGAGGAGGTGGAAGCGGGATAAGTGTGCAGGATGGGCTATTGGGTGGCTGCAGAATATTTACCCTGATGAACCGTTTATTGTCGCTGGAGATTTCAACTGTGTGAATCGCAAGACTGTGCTCCCTAAATTCCATCAGCATGTGGAATTTCTGATGAGATGGGAGAACACACTGGATCTTGTTTATACAAACATCCCCGACACGTACAGGGCAGAGTCCCGGCCCCACCTCTGCTCTGCAGGCCACATTTCAGTTACGCTAATCTCAGTATACAGACCGCTCATTAAACGTATCAAACTGGTTTGGAAACCGGTGAAAACCCGACCAGCAGGAGCCATTTCTGCTCTTCAAGACTGTTTTGAGCACTGTGTGTGTGTGTTCGGGGAGGCTGCAACTGATGGCAATTCCATCAACTGAGAGGAGTACAGTGTCGGTGATTTGCTACGTATTGACAATATCACTGTGTCCAAGACTACATCATCTCTTGCCCCAAATTGATGCTGTCGATGACCACAAGGATGTGTGCGCTGCTGAGGCCCAGTGATACCGCCTTCAGAGCAGATGACAAGGCAGCCCCAACAACAGCGAAGGCCAACCTGACCCGAGTCATCAAAGAGGCAAAGTGTGTACACATACACAGAATAGATCGCCACTTTCAGGACAGCACCCACCCGCAATGACTGGGTGCTGTGTATTACTATAGCAGACATGAAGAAATCCCTACATAGAGTCAATTTACATAAGGCTGCTGGACCAGATAACATGCTTGGTAGAGTGCTCAGAGGATGCTCTGACGTATTGACAGATGTTCTCACTAACATCTTCAACCTTTCCCTGAGCTGTGCCATAGTTCCAATGTGCTTCAAGGTCACTACCATTGTCACTGTGCCGAAGAAGTCTTCAGTGTCCTGTCTCAATGACTACTACCTCATTGCGCTAACACCCATCATCATATTAAGACCCTGCTGCCCCCCTCACTGGACACCCTGCAGCTCCTGTATCGTCCCAACTGCTCAATGGATAATGCCATTTCCACCACCCTCCATCTGGTCTTGACCCACCTGGAGAAGTAAAACACCTACATTAGATTACTGTTCATCAACTTCAGTTCTGCATTCAACACTCAGCACCTGATTGGAAAGCTGAGTCTGCTGGGCCTACATATCTCCCTTTGTAACTGGATTCTGGATCCTGGACTTCCTGACTGGGAGATGTCAGTCTGTCTGGATTGAGAAAACATCTCCAATGCCATCACACTGAGCACGGGGACACCCCGCAGGGCTATGTGCTTAGTCCACTGCTGTTCACCCTGCTGACACGTGACTGTGCAGTGAAGCATAAGTGGAATCATATCATCAAGTTTGCTGATGGTATGACTGTAGTGGGTCTCATCAGCAAGAAGGGCAAGTCAGCATACAGAGACAGGGCATTGGCTGGTGTAGAGCCAATGCCCTGTCTCTGAAAGTGGACAAAATGAAAGAGCGGGTTGTTGACCTCAGGAGAGCATGGAGCGACCACTCCACTGGATATCTACTGCTCCCTCATGGAGATCATGAAGAGCACCAATTTTCTTTGGCATTCACCTGGCTGAGAATCTCATCTGGACCCTCATTACCAGTTGCAGTGCCAGTACCCAGCAGCATCTCTATTTCTGTGCATGGTGAGGAAAGCCCATGTACCCAGCCCTCCATCCTCACCACATTCTACAGACGGTTCATTGAGTGTACCTTGAGCTGCTGCATCACTGCCTGGTCCAGGAATTGCACCGCTTCAGAATGTGAGCCCCCACAATGGATAGTGAGGACAGCTGAGAAGATCATCACCGTCTCTCTTCCCTCCTTTACAGACGTTTACACCACACGCTGCATCCGGAAAGCACCCCTCTCTTGATCTCTTCTCCCTCCGCCCATCTGACAGACGATACCAGAGCATTCAGTCTATCATGGCCAGACTGTGCAATAGTTTTGTCACCCAAGCCATGAGGCTTCTTCACACTGTATGATCGGACTCTCTTCCATCTGATATTCTCTGTTCTGGAAGCAATTCTAAGTCATCCAATGCCTATTAATTATCATTCATTTACTGCACTGAATGTGTATGTTTTGCACTACTTATACACTTTATGCCGCCCTTCGTATGATCGTGTAGTTTGTGCTGTCCATGTAGTACCTTGCTCCTGGAGGAATGCTGTCTCATTTGTTACTGTGTCAGTTGTATACGGTAAAAATTACAAATCTACTCTACTCTACCTACCATCTCAAAGTGCAGCACCTTGCATTTATCTGGATTAAACTCCATGTGCCATTTCTCTGCCCATATCTGCAACTGATCTATATCTCACAGTACCCTTTGACAATTCTCTACACTGTCCATAACTCCACTGATCATAGGATTGAGATGAGGAGAATTTTTTTTTACCCAGAACAGTGGTGTGTTTTTGAAATTTGTTGCTACACAAAGCAGTCAAGGCCGAAACATTGTATGATGTCAAAGAGGCTCTAGAATTCACACTTGGTCTAAAGGAATCAAAGGATGTTGGGGGATAAAGCAGGGACAGACATTTGAATGAGCAGTATCATCATGATGAATGGTGGAGTAGGATCAAAGGCCTCAATAGTCGATTCCTGCTCCTATTCTTATGGAGTAAGCCAGACCACTCAAACCATTCTTAAGTAGGCAGCTCAGACCATAACTTTGCAATTTGTTTCGGTAAGTGTACAGTGAAAATTCCCAGATTAAATTAGCTAGGTTGATTACTAGATTTTAAACCTGACAAAAAATGATTCACAAAATTCCACAATGAAACATAATGAACAGAGTAAAGAACCAATAGAGAACTCAACCCATCCAACTACTCTTAGCTATGCTGTTCTGAATGTACACAACAGTCCCAATAAGCAAACTCCCTTTTAAAAACCAGTATAAATGGAACACTTGCTTGCAGGTTGAAGTTGAAGGGCAGAAAGAGAGAGTGTTTCTACACAGCTCGCTGTTGAACTTCCAACCAGTGCAAGACTGAACTAAAACTGCTCAGCTCGGAGCCAGATTGATCTGATCCCAGCCCGGTTTATTGCCCCTCTGAAAAAAATATCAAGGGCCAAGTATCCTTCAGCCAAGGGACAGCTTTTAGGAAAAAAGGGACTAGCTTTGTGATACCTACCACCCTCTTTTAAAAAAAGAACCATCAATACCAAAAGATGGCTTCATTTTTAACTCTTCAAAACCCGGTTAGTATTCTCAACACACTATACTAACTATGCGCGTGCAAACATGCACAACCACATGTAATTTCAGGCCGTGGTACACCCACAACTGAAAGCTTCCCTGTCTCATTCGAGTCTCGATAATGCTTCAGCAATCTTGTTTTCACAACCTGCCACATGAACGGCTGCAACAACAGGCTCCATCTAAACAGTTTGACATTTTTGTTCTTAAATTTTTCCACAAATGTCAATGGGTGGTGATCAGTGTAAACGATTGGCTCAGATGCTGGTAATATAAACACTGAAATGTTGCAATGCTGACGCCAAGCTTAAGTCTCTTTCTCCACCATTGAATATTTCTGTTGATGAACGTTCAACTTCCTGGAAAAATACTGGATGGGTCTTTCTATTCCCTCATCATCCTCCTGCAGGAGCACCACACTGACACCTACATCACTGCCATCGTTAGCCACCTTGAAAGGCTTTGTGTAATCCGGGTGGCTAATGCTGGGGCAGTGGTTCTCACAGTTTTAAGGCTGTCAAATGCCTTTTGACAATCCACTGTTCACTGAAACTTCTTGCCCTTTTTAAAAAATTTGGTGAGTGGAGCAGCCACACCTCTAGAATTTGTCACAAACTTTTGGTAGAATCCACTCAACGCCAGGAACTGTAGTACTGCTTTTTTTGTCAATAGTGTGGGTAATTCCCCAATCACTTTTGTTTTTGCAGCTCGTGGGGCTATTTATCCATGTCCAATAACATGGCCCAGGAAGGTGACTTGGGCTTTGGCGAATTCACTTTTAGCCAGGTTTACCACAAAGCCTGCCTTCCGAGGTCAATCGAACAAGTCCGATAAATGCTGTAAATGTTCCTTCCATGAGTGACTAAAAATCACCAGGTCATCAATGTACACCACACAGTTGGGTAATCCAGCAATGATCTTATTAGTCAGTCTCTGAAAAGTGGCTGGAGTGTTTTTCATCCAAATGGCATGATTTTGAACTGATATAGCCCATTTGGCTTTACGAATACTGAAATCGCCTTTGTTCTCTCTGACAGAGGAACTTGCCAGTAGCTTCTGAGCAAGTCCAACTTAGAAATGTAAGTTGCTTGTCCTATTTTTTCGACACAGTCTTCCAACTGTGGAATTGGATATATCAGTTTTTGTAATGACATTGACTTTGCGATAGTCTACATACAATCATTGGGTACCATCTGGCTTTGGTACCATGACTATGGGTGAGCTCCAGTCACTAACTCATTTTGATTCTGCCATCTTGCAATATGAGCTCTCTCTCCTGAACCTGTGCTAACTTTAGAGGCTTTTGCCTCTAAGGATGTTGCTTAATGGGAACAGCATCTCCTCTACCTAGATAATGCACAATTAAGTTGCTGGTGTGTGTCTGTACCCAGGTCGCGACGTTTTGCCTTCAGACCTTGCAGTGATATCTTAACGTCGAGCCTCCTCCTAGGTGGTGTGCCCTGGCGACGTATTTTTTCCGCCAGGTCGAATTGTCACGTCTACCTCCAGCAGGAGTAGCGGTTGTCGTAAGGGAGCTGTTGCTCAGGAATCTGCATCTCCGTACTTGCTGGTTCGAGTGGCTGTCAGAGGGGAGGGCCATGGCGGCAAGGGCGACCAGGGCCGGGGACGTGCTCGGTGGTGGGGGCCTGGGCTGGACGCTGCCGCAGGACATAGCGATCAAGGCAGCGGTAGATGTCCGATACATGGCCACTACCATCCGATGCCTTAAAACGGCGATGTTTGGACCCGACGTAGTGTACCAGTTGGAGGATGCTCAGGTGTGCGGTGGAATCCCGTCCGCGCTCACCCCTGCCTGATGGCATTTCACATTGGCCCCAAGGTCCCGTACTTCCCACGGGAGCCTGTGCCACAACCTGAGCTGCCTCTGGAATTTTAGTTTTGTCCCTTTTGAGGATGTAAAATGGTGGGCCCTGTATTGACTACTGCTGCACACCTTCCACCTCTTCTCCCTCATCCACCGTCCAGACACGCCTTGGTGTGTCCATTTGCCACTGGGTGGTGAAGATCCCCAGTGGAGGGCTCTTTACGCGGGAGTCCTCCCCCTTTCTCTCCGGGATCTGGGGTGGAGGGTACCGCACGCAGCGGTCTCCTGCAACTGCAGATAGCGGTGGTTCACAGACGCCCAGCCCAACTGCTTGTTCTGTGGTGCAGTAGAGTTCGTGGACCACGTGTATATTGGGTGTGGGCGTTTGCACTCCCTTTTTGCTTTCCTCAAAAACCTCCTCCTCTGCTTTTTGTTGCACTTCAGTCCCACTCTCCTGATCTTCGGATACCCAGTACGGAGGAGGGAGGGTAGGTCTGAAGACCTCCTTGTGTGTCTGCTCCTGGGCCTGGTCCAACTGGCAATAAACAGGTCCAGGCAATGAGCTGTGGAGGGTGTTGTTAGGGCCGACTAACTGCCCCTCTTCCGTGGTTACGTTAGAGCTCGGGTGTCTCTGGAAAAGGAGCAAGCGTCCACTGCAACCCTGGAGTTGTTCAGGTAGAGGTGGGCCTGCAGGGAGTGGAGTGCATTATTTCCTCTTCCAACTCTATTTTGATTTAATTTCTGCCCTCCGCTTCACCATTTGATCACACAGCGTTGCCCTTTGATGTGAAGGCCACTGCTTGTCACAAGTCATCAGGCGTTTCCTCTCTTCCTGGTGGTGGAAATTTGAATAAAGATTCGTACACCTTGTGTCTCTCACTGTGTCTCACACATACCATGAGTGCTGGGGAAAAAAATAAGCACTACCACAGTTAGGCAGTAATGTGGGTGGTTAAAGAAAAAAAAAGGGACAGAAAAAAAGAAATACAATGCACAATTAGGTTAGTACTTCCCAGTTTATTTCCACATATCTCCCCAAGTGAGAGTAATAACTTTTTCAGGTCATTCCGATTTTCTTGTGGAAGGTAACTCAATAATTTATCCTAATTTTTTACAACTTCCTCATAGTCCAATTTGATTTGAGGAATGTCCAATTCCGAATCCTCTGAACTTGGTTCTTCCCTCTATGCTGTCATCATGAACACCTTCTCCTCTTGCTTTCCTTCCCTATCAAAATACCTTTCGAGCATATTCCCATGACACACTCTGTGAGATTTCTTTCTGTCTGGAGTCCTTATCAAGTTGTTCACTTCTCTCAATTTCTTCTCAATTTGATATGGCCCACTAAACCTTGCTTTTAAAGGTTCACCTGTCAGTGGAAGTAACACCAACACCAATTGTGAATTTGTGATTTCTTATCCACTTCCTGTTTCATTGTATGCTGTGATACTTTTAAATGCTGTCTAGCCAACTCTCCAGCTCTATTTATTTGTTCTCTAAAATTTGACACATAATCCAAATGGGTGGTCTCTTAATTATTACTAATTAATTTACCCTAATTAATTGTAACAGTCCTCTTACTTCATGCCCAAAAATTAATTCAAATGGACTGAATTTGGTCGATTCATTTGGTGCATCTCTGATAGTAAAAAGTACAAACAGAATTCCCTTATCCCAATCATCTGGGTAATCCTGACAATAAGCCCTCAACATGGTCTTTCGTGTTGGATGCCATCTCCCTAGCACTCCTTGCAATTCCGGATGGTACACAGTATTTTTAAATTAGATTCCCTACAGTGTGGAAACAGGCTCTTCGGCCCAACCAGTCCACACTGGCCCTCCGAAGAGTAACCCACCCAGACTCATTTCCCCTCTGACTAATGCACCTAACACTATGGGCAATTTAGCATAGCCAATTCACCTGGCCTGCACATCTTTGGACCGTGGGAGAAATCTGGAGCACCCAGAGGAAAGCTACGCAGGCACTGGGAGAATGTGCAAACTCCATACAGACAGTCGTCCAAGGCTGGAATCGAACCTGGGACCCTGGTGGCGTGAGGCAGCAGTGCTAACCACTGAGCCACCGTGCCGTAGATTTGAATTGCTTTATTCCCAAGTTATCCATAACCTCCTTGACGTTTGATCCTTGATCAGACTGAATCTCTATTGACAGTCCATGTCTAGTTTAAAAAAAATTAAGTAATTCTTTTACAACCTTTTTAGAAGTGATGTTGCGTAATGGGATTGCCTCTGGAAATCTAGTCGATATATCCATTATTGTTAATAAATGCTTATTCCCACTTTTTGTTTGAGGTAGGCACCTACGCAATCGATCAAGGCTCCTGTGAAGGTTCCTCAAATGCTGGAATAGGTATGAA
Source organism: Hemiscyllium ocellatum (assembly GCF_020745735.1). NCBI lineage: Eukaryota > Metazoa > Chordata > Chondrichthyes > Orectolobiformes > Hemiscylliidae > Hemiscyllium > Hemiscyllium ocellatum. The sequence goes on along the minus strand of NC_083426.1, from coordinate 23,226,767 downwards.
AAGTGCAGGTTTTATTACTGCTTGTGGCCTTCTGATTCGCTGACATGTATGACAAGTCGGGCAAAATTCAACTACATCTGTGTGTAGTCCAGGCCAGTAAAAATATCTTTGTATTTTAGCCTGTGTTTTCCTTACCCTAAATGACCTCCAAATGGTAGCTCATTCACCACTCTCAGCACCTTCTTTCTATACCCCTCTGTCAAAGCAATTTGAATAATCTCTGCCCATTTCACATCTGCTTGAATGTGTGATGGTCTCCATATCCTCATTAAGACATCATTTATTAAGTAATAACACACAGGAATGCATTCACTTTCTTTCTCTGTATATGCTTTTGATATAACTGTTTAGTTCCTCATCTTTTGGCTGTAATTCAATCAGTTTAGCACAGCTAAAGATACTTGCATGTTTATCTATTTGCTCCTTCTTTGTTCCACTTATCTGATCAAAGAAAATTTTAGGTAACACTATGTCAACTTCCTTATCTGTGCCTTTTGATCTCTCCTGCTTCAGCTTGTGCCTCTGTGATCTTGTGATCACACAATGGATAAACATTCTCCAGGTCTTCAGTTGTCTGCATCTCCACTGGCTTTTCAACTAGAGTGAGCAGCACGCCTACTGGTGAATCGGCTATATCATTTGCAAGGACAAATTGTATTTCTGAAGCTGAGAGTTTGTCCAGTACTCTTACCACAAATTCTCCACTCTTCTCTGGACTCTCTAGCCTCACTTTACATAGTTGAGCACTTTTTGTCTCACCGCAAATTCTTGTTACTAGTAACTTCTCTGGCAATAGACCCTCAGGAGTACAAATCTCCTTATCCTTCAGCATTACAGACTGAAAGGATCCTATGTCCATTAATGTTGTAACCTCCTTATTTACTACTTCTGGCCTATGTGAATAAGCTTTAATCCTCATTAATCAACATCTGACCATCTTGTACACTCTGAGTCAGTTGTCTAACTTCCCTTATACTTTTTGTTACAGTCCAACAAAACTTCCAGGCTTGTCTGGTTTTCCTACATGTGGCTTCCTCCTAGCCCACCAATACTCTGATTTTGTGTTGCCCATTTTATTACAATGAAAGCTTTTCACCTCCCTCTGCCCTTCAAGGGTTTCTTTTTTTACCCTGTGGTAAGTTAACCTTATGATCTTCACTGAGATCTACCTTTCCTTTTCCACGTGAAGATTTCCCTTTACCCTAATTTCTAACCCTCATGGACTGAAATTGATTCTGGAAGCCCAACCGAGTTTTATGGACCAGCTCATAATCATCAGCCACTTCAGCTGCTAATCTTGCTGTGTTAACTCTCTGCTTTTCCACACAAGTTTGCCCTACTTCAGGCAGTGAATTGTTAAAGTCTTCCAAAATAATTACCTCTCTATAGGCATCATAGGTTTGTGCGATTATTAAAGCTCTTATCCATCTTTCGGAATTACTCTGTATAGGTTACTCAGTCTCGGTTTGACCAGAGCCCCTCCTTAGATTCCTGAAACATTGTCTCTTGGTTTCTGACACAAGATCATTTGCACTTAAAATGGTACTTCCTCCTCATACTCTCTGGATAGGTCCTCTGAGAGGGATGTGAATACCTCACTACCCCTACCTACAAATTTTGTTTAGATCAACAAAATGCACATTGCCACTGGCCATTGCATTTGTTTAGCCACCTTTTCAAATAGGATGAAGAAGACTTCCACATCCTCCTCATCAAATTTCGGCAATGCTTGAACATATTTGAAGAGTTTCTCACTGGGCTTCTGACAACCTCATCCTCACTAAGTCTACTCTCAGCCTTTATTGCCAGCCTTTTAAGCTGACTTTCTTTTTGAGTGCCAGTTTTGAAGTTCAAAAGTTCTCTCTTTGTCTCTCTTTTCTCTCTCTTCTGCTTCAAATCCTGTTTCATTTCTGCTGCCCTTTCCTTATCTCTCACCTCTAACTCAAAAAGCTGCTTCATTTGCAATTGAATTCTTGCCACCTCTATAGATTCTGATGGTTTCCCCAGCAAGTTCAAATGCTGAGTTACTGCTGTAACTATTTCTCCTTTCTCAGAGAAAACGACAGTTCCAATTCCAGCTTCTCTGCTAATTCTTGCAACTTGGTCTTATTCACTTTTTGCAAAACTTCCAAAGTCACTGCATCCACTTCCAGAAAACTGTTGGCAACTGAAAGAGCCATTACTATCCCAAGCTTTGTCTGCCCAACCATTCCCAACATGTGAAATATAGACATCAGTAACTACCACTTGCTGATTAAATTCCCACCCACAAAGAGCCCCAATTTGTTATGGACTAAGCCAGACCACTCAAAACCTTCTTAAGCAGGCAGATCAGACCATAACTTTGCAATTTGTTTCAGTAAGTATACAGTGAAAATTACCCAAATTATGTTAGCTAGCTTGACGACTAGATTTTAAAATTGACAAAAATTATTCACAAAATTACACAATGAAACACAAAGCACAGAATAAAGAACCCCATAGAACCCCACCTATCCAACTAGACTTAATTATGCTGCTCTGAATGTATACAAAAGTCCTAATAAGCAAACTCCCTTTAAAAACCAGTATAAATGGAACACATGTTTACAGGTTGAAGTTGAAAAGCAGAAAGAGAGAGAGAGAGAGTTTCCACACAGCTCTCTGTTGAACTCCTCTCCAGTTCAAAAGTGTACTAAAACTGCTCAGCTCAGCTAGAGAGCTGACCACTCCCCTTTCTTTATACAGGTCACTTCTAAAACATGACCGCTTTGGCCTGAAGTCTCATCCGTTTACATATAAACAAAAGGCCTCTCAAAATCATTTTCATCTCTGTACCAAACCAGACCGATCATAGCCCCGTCTAGTTGCTTACCCCTTTGAAAAAAAAATTAAGGAAGAATATCCTTAAGCCAATGAACATCTTTTAAGTGAAAAAAAAGGACTAGCTTTGTGACACTATTTTCTATGCTTCCATGTAACATCTCATAAATGTATCATTGGAGATAGAAGACACCCAGAACTTGTTTGTTAGCCTCTCCCACTCTCTAATCTGGGCAAATCAATAAGTATTATGTTTTTCCGTGACATACTTCATAGAAAGTCATTTTTACAAATAAGGTTCATGTTCCTGGTGACCAGAGTCCTACAAACAGTTAATATTTAGGTGAATGCAATGTTGCCAAAGAGTTAAGCAGAATATCATTGTCATTGTTTTTTATTGCAAGATATCCTTAATGTAATCACTTTGTTCTTCTCTCCACTGAACGTATGCAATCTTTCAGTCTGTCTCAATTAAGAAATACATTTTTAAAAAAATTACGTGTTTGGACATCCTCTGACTAGGGGTCTGTTATCTTTGGAATAACTGAGGTTTTTGTGCAATATTGATCATGGTAGCATTTCAAGTTCTTCTGAAGATAGCGCATTGAAAACGGCATTACCATAATTCTGTATTGTATATACATTCAACTTACTAAAATGTCACAAGCTATTGTGCTCCAATGGTGGAGTGAAGACAACTGGAGATGCACAAGAGGCCAGAATTGGGAGAGTAGACTTAGCAATGGTTTGCTGTCAGTTATTACAAATTTACGTCCATAAATGTATTGTCAACTTCCTGATTCCAAACATGGCTGCTAAACCTTTCTTCTCTATCTGGGTGTATTTATGCTCTGTATTAGCCAAAGTCCTGGATGTATACACTATTAGGCTGTTATGCCTCTCGATTGGGCCACATATGAGTTAATACTACCCTGATACCATACAGGGGCGATATTGCATGTCAATATCAGATCTTGCTGGGGATCAGAGTATGCCAATACCTTAGTGGATGATAGCTGTTTCTTCACTCCCTGAAGACTATGGTAAGCTATGGCTTGGCTACACGATCATTTCCAAAGCTGACCCTTTACAAGTTGATGCAAAGGTAACAGGATGGAGGTCAGGTTAAGTATGAATTCTCCATAATAATTCACGAGCTTAAGGGAAGACCTAAGCTTCAGACCTCAGGCGTGGAAGCTAGGACACCTTCTTATCACCCTTCCCTTATCTTCTAATCGGTGTAACCCAGTCTTGTCAACTCTGTAGCTCAAGTAGGTCACTGGGGCTGCCTGGAACACACAGTTTTCCCTTCTAAGGTGTACAGCCTGCCTTGGGGAAATGTCTTAGAACTATGTCCAAGTTCTCTAAGTGTTCCTTACTGGTCTTCCCTGTTATTAGCACATCATCTAGACAAAATGTGACCAGAGGATGCCGGCCCAGATTCTGAAGGAAATTTTAACTGTTTGGCCAAGCCTTGGTTTTGTTTTAGGGTTTTTCTGTGGGCTTACCTATGGTCCCTGTTTAGGAAATGGCTTGAGGGAGGCTATGCAATTACTTTCACTCAAGTGGTGTTCCTAAGCTCATTCTAATTGGTGAGGGTGTCCGCTTCCATGAGAATACCCTGCAACTCGTATGCTCCACTTGCTGCATTTTCCAATGATAAAGCCAATTGTAGTGCCTGCATGAAGTCCAGTGGAATTTCAGTTAGTAGGCCCTATTGCATGGTTACATCATTAATCCCACTTACCAAACAGTTTCAGAATTTCATTAAGGGTTAAACCACAGTCACATGCCTCTGCCAGTGATCTGACCTTGTCAAAAGTCCCAAGACAGAATCCCCTGGATCTCAACTTGCCAAGAAAAACTGATAGCAACTCAGAATTAGAGGAGACTTTGGGTTCTAATATTCCTTAACCAAATCCTTTAACCTTTGAAAGGTTTTAGTATCTGGTGCCTCAGGGAAATTTACCCTCTTAATAACTGAGAAGAAATTGCAGCTCTACAAGTATGGAGCTGATTTACTCACTGCTTTTCATCCACCCAAATATCACGTGTTCAGAAAAAAAAAATATTTCCTCAAACTGAGCCAAGTCTTTGATGGCAGGATCGAACAAGTTCAACTTCCCAAATAATGGCATGATGTCAGAAATACTTACCCTAATTCAAAGCCAACTGTTGCGAGTGAATTTCTTCAGGGGTGTGCTTTTCTCTTGTCACCATTGAAATAACTCCACCGAGATTAATATCCTGTCACCCTTTATTCACACACAGAGAATCCTTGACACTGATCCAGCTCTCTCAGAGCCAGAGTGAGAAGGATATCTGACACTCATGTTCTCATCTGTTAGCCAGGGCTCCTTGGATGGACAAGATTAACAGCCCCAATCAGGGAACTCATATTCTACAAGGTCCACCTAGCTGACTTCATTACAAACATGACAGAAAACATTTGGTGATATACACACCTTTCTAGAACAACATAACTACCTAATTTACACAACTGCACTTTCATCATTTGTCAAATCATCAAGTGCGAAATTGAAGTGACAATATTTGCATACAAAATCTAACTTTCACATCAGATTAAAAACAAACTACTGTGCTTGGGATTTACAATCCACTTAAATAAGACTTGTTAATTCAACTTTTAATTCTGGTTCTTGAGTATTGACCTTTGACTGATTGTTTTAAGTCCTGGGAGTGATATGAAAAAAGACATCTTACAGCTGAAAAATAAAGACAAACAGATTGGAGAGTTAAAATAATGCAATTGAACTGAGACAGTGTGACTTTTCATAAATCTCTGTCAAAGGTTTTGTGTAATTTATTCCAGTGGGAGACCTTTACAGCTCAAGTAGAAGCATTTTGTTTCCCTGTAATTGGGCAATGCCATCAAATCTCCCATGATCAAATTGACTGCGGTACTTTCTACTTTACAATAGTGATTACACTTCACATTCTTAGTTGGCTTTCAAGCACCTTGGAATGTCCTGGGTCGTGAAATACACTATATAAGGGAATCTTTTTCAAATTGTAGTAATCTTTCCTGAAAACTGGATGAAAATATTGTAGAATCTTGGTCTTCATTTCAAGTTAGTCCCTTTACCTTCAGAAAAGAGCAAGAAAGTGAAATGATTATGTATATGTAAGTTATATGGAGTACAATATGGTTAGCCTTGATTTATTTTAGAACATAGGAGCAGGAATAAGCCATTTGGCCCTTTGAGCCTATTCTGCTGGTCAGTTGAACCATAGCTGCTCTGGTTGTGATCTGAACTCTACTTTGCTGTCTGCCATCCAGTTGGCTATGACTCCCTTATCAATCAGGAATCAATCTAACTTGAATAAATTTGCTGTAGAAGAGAATTTCACATCGAGATGACACAGAGAGAAAGAAAGCTTCTGCTCATTATCCAACTTAAAAGAGTTATATCTTACTCTTAAACTGTGTTGCCCAATCCTAGTCTCCCTCAAGAGCAAATATCATCCCATCTACCAGCTCATCCAGTCCTCGCTGGATCTTCTATGTTTCAATACGATCGTCTTCATTTTTGTATTCTCCACTAAACGGTGAGGTGATGGTTTAATGGTATTATTGCTAGACTATTAATCCAAAGACCCAGTTAATGGTCTGAGGACCCAGTTTCAAATTTCATTGCGGCAGATGGTAGAATTTGAAGTCAATAAAAACCTGGAATTAAGAGTTTAATGACAACAATCCATTGCTGATTAGCAGGAAAAAAATCCCGACTGGTTCACTGATGTCCTTTAGGAAAGGAAATCTTCTATCTTTACACAGTCTGGCCTACACGTGACTCTAGATCCTTAGCAATGTAGTGTTAGCAATGTAGTTAACTGTCAACTGCCCTTTGGGCAATTAGGGATGGGCAGTAAATGCTGGCTCAGCCAATGACACGCTTATTCAGTGAATGAATTTTTTAAAAGTTCTATAAAGACGCAACCTATTCATCTTTGCTTCATAAGGTCAACCCTTCACCCCAGGAGTGAATCAAACAAACCTTTACTGAACTATTTCTTGCCCAATTATATCTTTCTTTCAAATAAGGAGACCAAAATGACAGATATGATCTCACCAAGGCCTTGCCCAGTTACTGTAAAACTTTCTTATTTTTATATTCCCTTCCCCTTGCAATAAACAGCAACATTCCCATTGCTTTCCTAATCAGTTGCTGAGTGACTAGTGTTCATTAAAGGCGCCATTCAAATAATCGTATCCAGGAACTGCTGCTGGTAAATGTGACTGAAGGGCAGGCACAACTGAATGGGAATTTAGAAATTTTATGTAGTGGAGGCTAAACTGAAAAGATCATTAAGATTGCACATGGGCTCATGCTTGTGCAGCATGTAATGCATGTGCTTGCAACAGTATGAGGCATATTCACGTAATGACGATTTAATTGAAACTTATGTTTCTATTTTAAATTTTATTTGAATTATTCTTTATTTATTAATGTTCAAATTGTGTGGATTTTAGTTGGTTTTGTTTCAGTTAAAGCTTTAAGAAGTAAAATCTTGCCCAGCACTTTTCTGCAGATGTTTTTCTTTAGAAGTTATTGGTCTCAGGAATCATAACAAAATTTGAAGAATAGTCCAATACAACTGATAATAATAAATAATAATAATAATAATAATAATATACTACCTAATAAACCTCTACAACTAATGCATTGTTTGAATGGCACACCATAACATATTTCTGAAACCAGAATCTGATTCAGTCATTTCACTGGATCCTCATGTTTTCAATGCAAAAAAGGCGGGAAATTGATTTGCACTTGAAAGATTTCCATCTTTTGAAGTGAATAGGTGTAAAATAATAAGTAAGAATGTTTAAAGTGGAAAATCCAACCAACATTTGGTCACCTATTTAGCCCAGGAAATTGTTTTAATGCTTTGTTTTAAATCTCTAAGTACTGATCAATTCACTATTAACACTTCAACTGTGCACTCAACTTGTTCCTTTCATCTTTTAAAAGCAATTACTTTCTTCACACGTTCAGGTCTTTCCATGTCACATGATCAAATAAAGTAAGTTGTTTACCTGGATAGAATTTTCAAATTTTCATTTTTTGTGTGGGGTGTTCCAAGATATACATTAGATGATCCCAATGTAACAACCAAGAAGACTAGCTTTTACCATATAACTGCAGTACAACAGGATTTAGATTTGGGTAATTTGTAATTTTTTTACAAAGTTCTGAGGATTTTTTCCTGAGGCAATTCACTCAGTGCGTTTCAATAACTCAACAACACCAGTCTCCAATATCTGCAGCTTATTCTCCCTTAGGCAATTCCTTACTCCCCTTCCAGTTTTGGATATCTTAATTTTTGTTTATGGATCTGAAAGAGTTAATACTGAATGGTGTCATAAACTCCACAATGTGGCCTTCTGGGCAAGGATCTTGAAAGAATGAGATATAACATTGGGTCCTTCTTAATGGGTCTATAACAATTTCTATTATATCAATGAAACCTGTAATTTGTTTGAGTATATCCTGATAACATATCAACGAGAAGAGGTTCTTCCAGTTAGAGCGAAGTATTTTTCTTTTACCATGTTAGACTGAGTAGGGCTTGTAGATCCCTGCAATTAAAGAGAATGGTGGCAGCAACCCTTACAGTATTGTGAGCTGGTACGTTCATATATCATTAATGATGCTTTATTAAAATTTTACTGGTAGTATATTAAGTGCAAAATTGTAGTCAGCATAATGATTTTGCGTTGGATTTGTAGTTCTTCAATAAATGAGATGAAAGAAAACAATTTTTAAAACTTTTCATTCAAAATCAGGTTTTCATTTTGCAGAAACAGCCCTGCAGCCAACATTTTGAAATTAATGACTCTTGCACGATCAGCATTTTCCTGCTTGCAGTGTGCCAACAGGCACTAACCTTGAATGGACATGATTTCCATATATGGGTAAACAAATGGCTTCCTTCAATGCTGAGCATTCACAACAAGTGCAGATGGCAAGCAGACATGGTAATGAATAGACCTCTAATTTTCCTAGCCAGCTATGAGAGATGCATTTGTTAGTGTTTTCTTCCATAAATTTAATAGGAATAGGAGCTAAAGGATCAAACTTGTGTTTTTATAATACTGTGCATCAGTGCTCCAATCGAACCAACTAGGCCTTAGAATAACATTTGATTTAGCTATAATTAATATATGAGAAAATATTTGACAGTATGACTAATTATTGGTTACCATTCGACTAGCTTTTTCTTCCACATTTCTTTATTTTTGAATTCAAATTTCACCATCTGCTGCATATCCCAGAACAGTAGCCTGGTGTAGTGGATTAAGAACTTAGTGACACCACTCCCTCCCTGCATCATAAACGGAGTCCTGCTGAGTCATGGATCTATAAATAGTTAAATGCAATGACTTTACATTAATATGGTTTCCAGTCCACATCTGTGAAAAACATCCAGATCCATTTTAACATTTATTCAACAACTAGAAATTGCAAAAATTAGATATTATATGGTACTTGAAATAAAATTTATCACATTCTAAGGAAGAAATGCTGCCTTGCTCTCATATAAATCAGATGGATACCTACTGTCATATTTATTGTTCTACAAATGTGACACAGAAAGAAAACGTGCGTCTATTTCTTGAGGTGTTCTTTTACAAAGTGTAAAGTGTAATTCTAGAATGTCTTACATTAGTTCACCAATTTAGAAACAGTGAAACTCTAGTATATATGGCCTAATTTTAATATTGGTTGTTTATATCCTTTAATATAAGAAAAATAAACACCGCAAATTTGACAAAAATGCCTCATAGAAACATCATAAATAGGAACAGGAGTAGGCCAACAGCCCTTTGAGCCTGTTCCGCCATTGAGTATGATCATGGCTAATCATCCAACTCTGTACCTTGTTCCTGTTTTCTCTCCATACCTTTTGAACGCTTTAGCCACAAGAATATATCAAACTTCTACACTGTCTCAACTTGTGCACAGTTGTGCATTTAGATGCTTGAACTTGTTTTGTTTGAACATGTCATGAAAATGCAACTTTTTTTTATAGAAAGGCACTTTTTGAAAGTCATACTTCTTAAAACTAATGTCTTGGACTCATTTAGTGGAGTCACCTGACAAAGAGTTTGCGGTTGTCAGGAATCAAGTTATTTGGAGATTATATATTTGGATTTCAGTTGGATCACAAGCTGCTGAGATAAGAAGCTAGCCAGCTAAGTTTCTCCTTTCTGAGAAACCTTTGTTTTTGAGTTCAATATGAGAACTGAAATCCTGATCTGGTTATCCAATAAAACATCTGAAAGAGTTCTTGTCAATTCCTGACTGAACTGCATCTGCAAAGGTCCCAGACAGAATTGTCTGACTCCCATGTGGGGCATCTGAAAGCCATCCTAAACATTTCATACTCTTATCATTTTCTCTTTGAGATCTATCAAACTCACTGACTCTCACAGTTACCTGGACTATATCCTCACACCCTGCTCCCTGTAAATACTCCATTCCATTCTCCCAGCTCCTCTGTCTCCATCACTATCTGTTCTGATGATGCTAACTTCTGCAACTGGGGCCTCAGAAATGTCAACCTTATCCCAACACTGTGGCTGACAGCCATGTTCAATCCATTTCTGCTCTTTCTTCCCACAACATTGTGGGGTACCCCCAGTCTTCACTTTCAACCCCACCAGCATCCATATCCAAAGGATCATAAGTTGCTATTTCTACCATCTCCAGCAGTATGCCACCATCAGACACATATTTCTTTCCCTTTCCTTGTTAGCATTCCTCAGGGACCGTTCCATCCAGGACACCTTTATACATGCCTCCTTCACTCCCAAAGTCTCCCCACACTCCTACAGCACCTTCCCAAACAATTACAGGTGTAGCACATGCGCATCTAATTCCTCCCTCCTCACTATCCAAGGTTCCAGACATACCTTCCAGGTGAAGTAGTGATTTACCTATATTCATTCAACCCATTCTATTATATTCACTGTTCTTAGTATGGTCTCCTCTACATTAGGGAAATGAATCACAGAATGGCCGACTACTTTGCGGAACAACTATGTGCTGTCTGAAAACATTATCCAAAGCTTCTAGTTGCCTGCTATTTCAACATATTTCAATGTATTCCTTGGCCAACATTGCTGTCTCAGGCAAGCTGTCCTGGGTGTAGCTCAGTACAACTGGAAGAGCAGCATCTCATTTTCCACTTGGGGGGCCTGCCGCTTTCAGACCACAATATCGAGTTCAATAATGTTAGGTCCTGAACATCTTCTTCATGCTCTTACTTACTTCCACATTCCAGGTCCTACCATCACAGGAGCTGCTACTTAGCACAGCCAACCCACTTTCACCTACTTTTGAACCCCATTAGCAGTTTTTCTTTCTCATTATCCAATTCTTTTATCTGTCTCTCTTTCCCTCTGGATTCCACCTCCACATATCACTGACTCCTTTACATCTCACCCCACCTTCAGCATTTGTAACACCTTTTCCTAGCCACTACTAGTTCTCAAGACCCGAAACATTAACTCTGCTTTCTCGCCACAGATGCTGTCAGTTCAGCTGAATTTCTCCAGCAATTTCTGGATTTCTTTCAGATGTCCAGCATCTGCAGTTCTTTGTTTTATCTTAATTACTGGCCATTTTGTCATATGTGCACATGTGTTGTGTGTGTATGTGTCATGTATGCGGGTCATGTGTATGTATTTACTTACATAGTTTTAACTGTGTTAACCAGCTTTGCATCTTTGCTGAGTAACTCTTGTTTTATAATAAATTAATAGATCCTTATTAAAGAAACTTGGTTAATGAATCATTTCATTCTGAACTTAGAAAGTGCATAATTATCCATATTGGTAACTGAGTTGTTAAGGTACATGTCATCAGTGGTGGGACTCGACACAGTCAGTGCATTTCTCCAACATTGCTTGTATCATCACATGAAATAGGTTCTGCATAAAAAACTGTCAGCAGCTGAAAAAAATGATGAAATTTATATGTGTATATTGTTAAAACGTGCATCTTCTGAATAATAAGAATCTACCATCTGTGGCAACTCATTGAGAGTTCAGTACAATGTCTAATTACTTGTTATCTCTAATCATTGAATATTCTAAGCATACATTTCAATTTGTTCTTCCATTTTCATCTTATTTGCATTCCTGGCCATTCCCACATTACAGCTATCCCCTTTTGAATATTCAGTTCATGATAGTTTCATCTTGAGGCTTTCATCCATGAACAATAAAGGATCACTATAAAGCTTCAAAAATTAACTTTTAAGTACACGTTGCTACTTCCTACTATTAATAGTATTTTAATTCTTCCTTCTCCTTATTCATTTTCCCTGTGCCACATAGCATTCCGTTAACTTCCTCTATCAAGTTCCAGATGACTGTGCACTATGCAAGCTGCCAGGAGGCAAAATGAGATTTTCATACTTTGTCGATAGGGAATGGATGGTTGTTGTTTGGCTCTGCTTGGCTGAGACTATACAGAAGCAAAATAACATTTTACCAATATTTAGTGGATCACCACACCCTTGACTAAATTAATGATAAGCCATTATAAATCAGTTGGAGTATTTTTTAAGTCATATAGTCTTTACCAGTCTCCTCTTTCATCTGTGTGAGATGATCCAGCTGTTGTTTGTCAATAGAATGAATAATGGACAGATATTTCAATTAGTAAGTTCTCACCCTGAAAATTTTATAATTTGACAGTCCATTCCTGACCCATCAAATGTAACCACAACAATAAAAGCAAGATTACAATCTCAGTCCTTTGAGAGTTACTTGTTAACCTCTAGTCTGTCTATCACAGTTGCCCTTTGTAGCAAAATCAACTGGAAAGGTCAAATTAATGTGGAGTTTGGAAAGTTCTTTAGAGCTTAGCAGACAACTATTGGCATTGGTAGAACAAATAACATTTTCAAAATTTTCAAAATATTCTTACCTCCATTTTAATATATTTATTCATACTTAGAAACAACATTTAAAATGGAGGCAGTTTCATAAGCTTACATAACTTACTTTTTCCAGTTTTTGAATGTGCAAGGTTACCATTGGCCTTAATGTTAACTCCACTTTCCGAGCTTCAGTCAGTGTCTGGGGAGTGTAGTATATGATTTACCAACTTATTACCTGTTTGACCTGGCCAAATGCAATGTTAAATTGCAGGAGATTTATTATTTCCTCCTCCCTTTCTTGCTCTTTCCTGAGCCAATCATACTGGTCAATTGACACAAAACTTCTGATTGATTCCTGATCATTAATACCAGCAACCTGCTTGCTGTCATTCCTGGACAGGCATTTGCTTACCTTATTGTTTCCTATCCTGTAGTTAAAATTGAGCCCAACATATGTTAGCCGATGGTTGTGAGTCATGAAGGGAAAGTGAGCATCAAGCTCATGCTTTGATGTAGCAGTTTGTGTCTCAACAACAATACAAAACAAAGAACAAAGAACAAAAGAGCAATTGAACAGACCCTTTGGCCCTCCAAGACTAGGCTGACATGTTTTGCCCAACCATTCTAAAACTGTCTTCACTTACAGGATCCATATCCATCTATTTCCTTCCTATTCATGTACTCATCCAGGTGCTTCTTGAAAGCTGCTATTGTGTCTGCTTCCACCATCTCCTCTGGCATTGCACTCACCAGGCACTCACTGCCCTTTGTGTGAGAAACCTGCTTTGCACATCTCTTTTAAACCCACCTGTCTGACCACGTGCACTTTGAACCTGCATCCTAGTAATTGGCCCCTCACCCTGGGAAAAAGTCCCATACTTTCCACTCTATCCATGCTATTCACAATTTTATGAAGTTCTATCAGGTCACCCCCTCAACCTCCTGTGTTCCAGTGAAAACAAACGCAGTCTATCCAACACTTCTTCATGGCTAAAATCCCCTATACCAGACAACATCCTGATAAATATTTTCTGAACTCTCTCCAAAGCATTTACATTATTCAGGTAGTGTAGTGACTAGAACTGAATGCAATATCATGACTGTACACAATAAAACTTTTCTAGCTGCTGAAAACATTTTGAGTGATAGTGTATACCAACAACATGAACAGGAGAGATGGTCAACAGATTATTCGATGTGGCTGCAATTGCATTGTTATCTCGCACGACATAACCTTCTAGGATGCTAATTTTGTAGGGATAAGCAGTTACATAACTTTCAGATTTGATCTTAACCTGTAGCGATATCATTGAGTTTGGACATCAGTTTGGGAAAACAATTTGAAGAAACATTCAAGTGCATATGGAAGTGCACATAGACTTCCTTTTGGTCAGACATTGTCACAATTTTTGATTAACCGATGTAGAACTCTATTATAAAGTAGTTCAGTATTAACAAGGCATGTGTAAGATAAGGATTTTAATAACCAGTAGCTTTTACTTTACAATTCTTTTACCTCATTAACTGTAAAGATTAATAGCAGCTACAAGAACCATTGTCAGAGCTTTCATTTGGTTCTGCTGTCTTTGGCCCACATGATGACAGTACTGATACATTAAAAGGCAACCATTTATTCTCAAACCTTTAAAACACTTTTTGAAAAAAAGAACTTGCAATCATAGTATAATTTGAAAGCAGTATGACTCTCTGAATTCCCATCCTTCAATCAAATGTACTGTTCTCAGTTAAAGCTCCCTTCACTTTTCCCCAGTGCTTAGCTCTAATAAGCAGTACAATGACAGTGGATATTATATGTCAGAGTTCCAAATTTAATCTAGATGCCATTAGACATGGAATCATTTTCTGAATGTCAGAGGAGTGGAATGATAGCCAAGTTTTGATTTAGTGTCCAAGCAAATCAAGTTGACTGAGTTATAAAATTATATTTAATATGGATTGAAACTTATATACGCTGGCTTTCGTGCCTAATCTAATCATATATTTAGTAGTTCCCTCACAGGCCACACTACCGAATCCAGGCTGTGAGACATGTACTGGGGTATTTCACTGACTTCCCTAACAATTACATTCAGCCCAATGACAGGCATGGTCCTTATCATTTATTTTTCAGCCAGGGCCCTTATTTCCTTCATGAATCTTCTTGGTTTGTAAAATGGATCAAATTGAACAATTCCAGATGCACAGACTAAAAGGACCAACAAGTATCCAACCATTTCTTGGACATCAATGGGAACTGTTTCAAGGAACAAGGAATGTGAAAAGTGTGTTGGCCATTCTAAGATACAGATATTTAGATATCTAGGATGGCCAGTAATTTGTGACAAAATCTCTGGTAAGTCATTGGAAATTAATGTTTAGCAGAGGGGGGAAAATATAAATATTGCATTTGCACTAGGGAACCTGACCTCAACTGATGTCAGAACTGAGCTACAGAAATGCAAATACAAATTAAAATTTATCAGACTTGAAAATCTTATTTAAAATAATCCAGAATATTTCTGTTGCTAATGACTCATCTCATGACAGAATCCTCAAACAATTATTGGCAGCTTAATTTGTTTGAAGAGACAATCTTTTGTGAGAACGTAGGATTTTGCTGAGTTTCAATTGGATTTGTGAGTACAAAATGCACAGGATCACTTACCTTTGTTTTCTACCTTGAAGTCCTCAGGAAGAAGGCTGTCCTGCCTGTTGCCAAGCACAAAGGCCAAGAAGGACAAAATGAGAGCATCCAGGATCCCAATTATTGCCAAGATGTAAGCCCAGCGAACAGAACATGCTCCCAAAGTGTACTTGTCAGTTTTGTCCCCACACATTTGTTTGACAGCATCTGAATCCCAGCCATCGGGGTAAATCATGCATCCCATTATCAGGCCAGTAGCTAAAGGGAAAATAACCTTCGTTACACATTTTTTTTGCAATATGCAATAGGAAAATATGCTGATCTACACAGTGATAGCATAATATTTAACATAGTTGACATTTTACAGAAATCCAAGTCATTTATAACAGTATATTTCAGTATGTTTGATTTTTCTGAAAGGCATCTTGTGAAGCCATTTACTGTTAGCATTGAAACAATTAACCCTTTAATAACACGATTGAAACATTCTTGCAATTTTCACTTTCTTGAATCTATGAAAGTGATATGGAAATCATAACGGACAGAAATATTAAAAGAGCGAGGGACAGAATTCAATATTTCTATTAAAGTTTAAGCAGTATACTAGTTTATTTTATATGCTGGCTTAGTAGTATTACTCATTATACCCAGAAGCAAAGTTCTGAAAGGAGATTATAGAAATCTCCCCAAAATCCCATTGCTGATACTACTGCTTATACCAGATTTCATGTCTGCCAAAGAACCCACATATACGTTAAGTGAGATAAACATTAAAACAAATAACATGTTCACAAAGCTGCTAGCAGAGCAATAGTATTCACTTTTAGGGAGATAAAATTGAAAGGGAGCAAAATTACACTAAATTTCTATGGAGCCTTAGTTAAGCCACATTTGGAGGAGTGTGAATATTTCTGATGTCAATATTAAATAAAATGGAAGCGCCAGAGAAAATGTAAAAACATTTACAAGGATAATACCAGAACTGGCAAGTTATAACAATCAGGTAAGGATGTATAAGTTTGGGTGATTTTCTTTAGAAAAGACCTGATAGGTGTCTTTAAAATTCTGAAGATATTTGATTAGTGTAGATAATATTTGCACTTTTGAGGAAGTTCAAACTGGAGGTCATGCATACTAGAAGCCATATTTTCTGGTCATTAAGAAATCCAATCAACAATTTAGGAGAAACCGCATTATTCAGTAGTTGAGATGTAAAATGCAAATGCAAAATTGGGTTTATGACAGCACCATGACATTTTGTAAACCCAGCCCTGCCTGCCAAGTACAATGGTGAACTCAATGGAAAGCAGCATCCCAGGCCCAAGCTGATAGTCCTTAAATTATATGGTACATTTTGGGAAAATAAAGAATGTTGCAGAGCAGGAATTTGTAATTTATTCCTCATAGAATCCCTACAGTTCGGAAGCAGGCCATTCAACCCCCTGAAGAGCATCACATCCTGACCCACCCAGTCCCTGTATTTCCCATTGCTAATCCACCTAACCTACGCATTCTTGGACATTATGGGCAATTTAGCATGGCCAATCCACCTAACCGGCACATCTTTGGATTTTGGGAATTAACTGGAGCACCTGGAGGGAATGCACACAGCTACAGGGAAAAAATTTACAAATTCCTCACAGACAGGGTGGAATTGAACCTAGGTCCATGGCAATGTTAGGTAGCAGAGCTAACCACTGAACCACTCACCTGTTTGCAGAAGGTAATGGTTCTAAGAAGGGTAATATTCATGCTACATTGGTTTCATAACCCTTTCAACTAATGTCTGGGTGGAGATTGGAGTTCTGCTTTAGGAGTGAGCAGATACGTCTGGATTAGCTCCCTAAGATCCAAATAATTATGACTGACTTGTAATGGAGTTGTTTTTATTGCTATACAATTCTCTGGCTATGATAAACACTATATCAGGGCTTTGGTGCAGTAACTGTCAAGAATAAGCATGAACCTATATATCTCAATTTTTGACCTGAGCGAAACTTGTCACATTGAAGTCTTGCTGCATTATAGTATAATATAATGTGAGGGGGTAAAACAACCACCCAGTGTTAGACATTACTTGGCATCATAAACCCCCAAAATCCCAAATTCAATTTAAAACATTTGCTGAGTTGGCTGATAACAAGCAAAGAGATCAGTTTAAATCGTAGATCGGACTTCACCAACCCAAGTCATGCATGTGGAAGCTGGAAATAATCTATACAGGTCTACTGACCACACCCTGCTGTTGGAAACTCTTTTCAGAAAGGCATGTTGTCAGCTTGATCAGGCTCCAGAGGCTGTGACGGGATGGCAAAAGGAGGAGTGTGTTTGTTTTTGTTTGATATTATCCTGATATTTCAAGGTTCTTCTGAAGATCGGCTACCCAGGGAAACTGCTGAGCACGATAGAACCCTTCCACAGTAACATGCAGGGAACAATGCAGCTCAACAGCAGCTCTTCTGAGCCCTTCGACATCTGCAGCGGCGTCAAAAAGGCTTCATCCTCGCTCCCACATGCTTTGGGATTTTGTTTTGTTGTGCTCCTGAAACATGCCTGTGGCACTGCAACAGAGGGGATTTACCTGCGCACTAGAACAGATGGTAGGGTCTTCAACATGGCCCCCCTCAGAGCCAAGACAAAAGTACATGCGGCACTCATCAGGGACATGCTGTTTGCCGATGACGCTGCAGCTGCAACATACACTCAGCAGGAACTCCAGTCACTGACAGATCGCTTCTCCCATGCCTGCAAGGATTTCGGACTGACTATCGGTCTGAAGAAGACGAGTGTCCTGGGACATGACACAGAGACACTGCCATCATCACCGTCGATGACTACGAACTCAATATTGTCCATCAGTTTATATACCTTGGTTCTACCATCACTGACAACCTCTCACTGGACACAAAGATCGATCGACAAGAGGATCGGGAAAGCAGCCTCAACTCTTGCTCACCCCATGACTTGAGTATGGACAAATCCCAAGCTGACAGTGAAGACAAAAATGCCAGTCTGCGAATAAGCACACTGCCGTATGGCAGTGAAACATGGACTACATATGCTATACAGGAGAGAAGACTGAACACCTTCCACTTGAGGGGTATCTGCAGTTTCCTAGGCATATCCTGGCAAGACAGAGCTTCAACACAGTAGTCCTATCTCACGCTGGCCTTCCCAATACACTGTGCTCAGGCAGCAGAGACTGCGCTGGCTGGGCCGCGTCCACCACATGGAGAATGGCCGCATTCCAAAGGATATCCGCTATGGAGAGTTCGCATCCAGGAAGAGACCTTTGGGTGTCCCCAGCTGCGCTGCAAGGATGTCTGCATGAGGGATATGAAGATGCTTGATATCATTATGGAGCCCTGGGACACCTCAAAACAGGGCATAGGAAGCGGGCACGCAGGAAGAAGTGCAGCAGTTCTAGTACATCAACGACCACATACAGATGTGACCTCTGTGACCAGGACTGTCAGTCCAGTATCAGTCTCTTCATTTGCAAGCAACAGGGAAGCAGAAAGCTGGAACAACGAGGGGGCAACCCACGGTCAGCCATGACCAAAAGGGGCTTCACTGTTACTATCAAGCAATAAACCTCCTTGCTCTCCGAGAAAAGTGCCACTTTCATAGCTCCTCGATAATGGTGTATCCTCTTCCACTAGCTGATAGATATACCCAAGAAATAATGAAGACAAAACAGGATTGGTTACAGTGAACTATCTCAGACAGCCCTCACCCAGCATATAGATACAACAACTACCAGAAGGTACCAGAGATGGTGATGTTGGAAAATACCATGTCCTAACAGCAACCAGCAACACATTAGCTTAAGTTGGGATCATAGATTATGAGCTGTTAACCCTTTATCAAACAATTTGGTTAAAACCCTAAGACTAACGTTTTCAAATCTTAATCATCTAGTGCCTCTGAATGGGAAGTTAAATTTACATCCCACAAGAAAACAACAAGATTGGAGAAATTGAATCATTGCCGCAGTTTTTAACTGCCCATCCAAGGCTGTTTATGTTGGCTGGACTGGGTCAAAATTGGATCTTAATAACGTAACTGCAATCCCACATTTAAAATTCCTTATGCTTGTGCTTTGAAAGCACTGAACTGTGAAATGATCTTGCATGTTCTTCTCATCCAGCTGCACAAGTAATTGAATATTCCTGTTTTCACCTTTGTCTGATATTACCAAGCAGCCCTGTCATTGTACAACCACAGAAAATTAATTTAATAGCTCTCTTAAAATGTAATATGCATAGGAGTGTAAGCCAACATTTGAAAAGGCCAGCTAGTTTAAATAATTACTTTAACTCAGCCTTCTATAAACAATTAGCCTTAAGCTATAAATTTATAAGAATAAGTAACACTTCTTTAGGCAAATGGGGAAGGTTGTCTCCTTCCCCAAGTTTACAAACAAATATTCAGACTTCCTTCCGCGGATACAACAGTAGGGAGGTTGGTGACCTCCAACCCCAATTACTAACTTCTCTCCCACTCCACTAAGCTGAAATCTTATAGGTGCCTGACCTGTGATTTAGCCTTCCATCAACCCCGCCCCCCCCTCATCTTTACCTCCCACTGAGTGCTGGTCTTTCTAATTCTTGGCACCTTTCTCAGTTTTCACCTTCCATCACTCAGTTTCTAATGTGATTCCTGAATGATTTGTGTATCTGTTTGGATCAGAAACAGGAAGAAATAAATGAGAGCAAGGTCCTACTATTAAATTTTGCAGGACTCCTGCAATCCTCCAATTATAGTCATAGACTCATAGAGATGCACAGCATGGAAACAGACTCTTCGGTCCAACCTGTCCATGCCGACCAGATATCCCAAGCCAATCTAGTCCCACCTGCCAGCACCCGGCCCATATCCCTCCAACTCGTTATCTGCTCAGCCTGCCCTGGTAACTCAAACTTCCCAAATTCACTGCATTTTGTTTTGGTAATCCTCGGTATTTTCCCTCTATTGGTGAGTAACAGTTTTACTGATTGCAAAAGGTCTACACATTGAACTATCTAGGAGACAGAAAGAGATTTTACAGTCTTTTCACACTTTGTGAATAATTATTTGTTCATAAGAAGGTGAATACTACAAAGCCTGGGAAACATGTGGGATACACGACTGGTGAAAATGTTTGTAAAATGATTTATTAAAAAAGAGTCGTTGTCACATTCAGCCTGAGGAGATGTAACAATATTTAATAATTAAGGTCCTGAGGTGTCTATAATGTGAAATAATGATCAAAAAATAGGGGAATAAGTTGTAGCAATTTTGGGAATTGAATTACATTTTATGTTATCCTACTTTAGTTCTATGTTACTTTATTCCACAAGGATAAGATGTCTTGAATTCTGATTTGGTCCATGCATTTAAAGTTAATAATTATTTGGTGTTGTTACAACTAACATTGCAAGATGAACTGTGGAAATTCTCCTGCTTCTTCAGGCCAGAAATTAAGGTGGACCTTCTCAAGACCTTCCCATTAACTATAATCCACAAAATCACTGACTGTCTTTAAACTTTGGAGAAGTTAATCCAGAAACCCAGGTAATGTCTAGGGACAGGAAGGGTTTGGAGGGATATGGGCTGGGTGCTAGCAGGTGGGACTAGATTGGGTTGGGATATCTGGCCGGCATGGACAAGTTGGACCGAAAGGTTCGTTTTTGTGCTCTACGTCTCTATGACTCTATGACCCAGGTTTGAATCCTGCTGCAGCAGGTGGTGGAATTGAGATTCAATAAAAATTGTAATTGAGAGTCTAATGATGACTATAAATTTGTTGTTGGGGATAGACCCATCTGGCTCACTAATGTCCCTTAGTGAAGAAATCTGTCATCCTTACCAGGACTGGTCTACATGTGACTCCAGACCAACAACAATGCAAGACAAAAAGCTTCAACATAATGCACGTTTTCAGCAATCCTCGAAATTTAAATTAAATGGATTTATTTTAAAAAAGGGGGAAATAGTGTTATCACGGGTCGGAAAGCAAGTTACAGGCGTTATATTCCCAAGAGAATGAATGGACAAGTTCACTGAGACAGCATACATGATCTGAACACACCATCATAAGTCTCTTAACCTGCTCACACAGTGGCTCAGTCATTAGCATTGCTACCTCACAGCTCTAGAGGCCTGGGTTCAATTCCAGCCCAGGTGACTGTGTGAAGTTTGCACATTCTCCCCACATCTGTGCATGTTTCCTCTAGGAGCTCTGTTTTCTGTCCAAAGATTGGCCATGTTAAATTGCCCACTGTGTCTAGGGAAGTATCAGCTATGGGAAATGCAAGAATAGGGTGGGTGTTGTTTAGGGTGTTGGTGTTGCCTGGATGGCTAGTTTCCACACTGTAGGGATTCTATGAAAGAGCTGTAAAACATTCCACATTTTGATTCTTTGTTCTTCCTCTCCCCATTGTTCCTTATTTTCCATTTATATTGCAGGTATTTAGGCAAATTGTAACAGAGAGCATATTTGTAGATTGGGGCTTAAACCATACCACAAATCAAAGTATTTATCAAGTGTTGTCCACATCATATTAATATTGGAATCAGATCAACTTATTTATTTATTACTCTAAGTCCAAGTGGTGTAACTATTTTACATCAGTCATTTGGAATAATGTTCAGCCTTTCCATACTTATTAGTGATCCAATGTTCTGCTTATCAAACAAGCCATTCCTTTTCCCAGCCTATTTATTTATCTGCCATTGATGGGAAGGAAATCAATGTTCGCGAAATAAAAAGCATTCAAATATTCAGAGACATGAGGGCAAATAGCATGTAATAAGGAATGATTTTCAACCCTCCACAAGAGTAAAAAAGCATTCATTAACCTTTTCAGACAATGGTTACTTAGCTCTAAGCAACATAGAAATCTATGTAATTTGGTTTGATCCTATTTCCCAATTAATGATATGACACCCTTATGAAACAATAAAGTAGCAACGATGAGCTTTTTGAGAGAAGCTTTCCTGGACCTGATTAATTTTGAATGCTTTATGGTGGTGTGAGTTGTTTGATGAAACTGATAGGTTTTTATTAATTGACCTTTTGAAATATATTCTTCATTTGATAAACTTCGCTGAGCTTGCTGCTGGCATTGTTTCAAAAACATCAAAATGTTCCTGTTTAACTTTTTCAGTGACAATAATTAGAATTATAAATTGTGATCCATGAAATTTAATGATATGGATAGAGTCTGTAATATGAGATTTATTTGATACAAGAATAAAAAAAGGTCGATTCCCACTTATCTAATATTTCAATTTCAGTAACACATAAAATGAGTGGATCATTTATTTGAGCATTTTTATCATGCTATTCAATAGACAATAGGTGCCGGAGTAGGCCATTCTGCCCTTCCAGCCTGCACCACCATTCATTATGATCATGGCTGATCATCCTCAATCAGTATTCTGTTCCTGCCTTATCTCCATAACCCTTGATTCCACTATCCTTGAGAGCTCTATCCAACTCTTTCTTAAACGAATCCAGAGGCTGGGCCTCCACTGCCTTCTGGGGCAGAGCATTCCACACACCCACCACTTTCTGGGTGAAGAAGTTTCTTCTCATTGGAGTTTATTTAATTTTTGACAAATGCTTAACTTCCCAAATTAATCTTTTTCAATTTAGTCAATGGAGATTTAAGCTGAGCAAAGAGCGAGAGTGGGGTAAAACAAACTACAGGACATGGGTATGGGCCAACAGAGTGCACAGACTCAATCTAATGTGACACAACAGTTTAAAGACAAAGCCAGAGTGTCTGAACCTTGACACTGACTCAATATTCTTCTCTAAGCAGGGCTTAGAAATCACCATCTGAAAAGGTGAGCATTAATGTTTATGTGCCACTTATAAACCATAGTGAACAATTACTATATTTTTCATCCAAACCCACAATGACTTACCCTTTTTTATTGCAAGCTGCAAAACATCAAGAGAACTGCCTTCACTGAATTTGCTCTCTAACTAAGTTGGTGCAAGCCAATTTATTTCAACAAGGCATTTCTATAACTGATCTGAAAATGTGTTGCTGGTTAAAGCGCAGCAGGTCAGGCAGCATCCAAGGAACGTCGAATTTCCTGTTCCTTGGATGCTTCCTGACCTGCTGCGCTTTAACCAGCAACACATTTTCAGCTCTGATCTCCAGCATCTGCAGACCTCACTTTCTACTCGAAGATTTCTATAACTGATGCCAATTTCAGTTTGGAATAATTCTCTCAAATGAAAATTCAGTGGAGGCTAATCTCACACAATGATTAGAGTTGTCGCCAAGACTTGCAGCTACAGTATTGCTGGAATTGCTAGGTCTGGCTATAAGGCAAAGTTTGCATCCTAATAATCACCATTGCTGTGGTGATATTAAAGGTGAAATTAAGTCTTGTATTCTATTCACTTTATTTTTAAATAGCTGCTTAGTAGAGGAAACGTGCTGTGGTCGAATGTTGTCCAGAAGCTTGATTAGATCTTCTGCAATTAATTTTGTTTCTATTTCTATTTTGTGTAAAAAAATAAAACCAGCACTAGTTTAAAAAGTAAGGCAAAAGCCTAGTGGTATTATTGCTGAACTGTTAATTCAGAAACCCAGGTAATGTCCTAGGGACCCAGGTTTGAATCCTGCTGCAGCAAGTGGTGGAATTTAGATTCAATAAAAATTGGAATTGAGATTCTAATGATGACTATAAGTTAATTGTTGGCGAGAAATCCATCTGTTTCACTAATGTTCCTTAGTGAAGAAATCTGCAGACCTTACCTGGTCTAGTCTACATATGAATCCAGACCCACAACAATGTAGCTGACTCTTAACTGCCCTCTGGGCAATTAGGAATGGGCAATAAATACTGGCCTTGTTAGTGACGCACACTAATCCCGTGTATGAATAAAAAGAAAGTTATTTACTCATTGATGAGTTGAAAATAGCATTAAGTTGATTTTAACTTCTGGCACTGTTAGGAAAGAGACAGTGATAACTTGGGTTATTGTACAAAAAAAACTGCCTGATTTTACTTTGCACTGATGTAATTGGGAAGTCAGATCGGACAAGATATATTGTCTACCTTTGCCTAAATCAACCTGATAGCGTTCTGGAGCTACAATCACAAATGACATAAGATTCTAATCTTAGCCTTGAAATTATAGGAAATGACAATACACCCTGAATGGTAGGGCTTTCGGGAGTGTTGGCAGACAAAAAGACATGGGGTGCAAGTGCTTGAACATGGAGTCGCAGTGTGGTGAAGAAGGCAGGCTTGCCTTCATTGGTCAGTGCTTTGAGTATAGGAATAAGGATATCCTGTTGTGGCTATAAAGAACTTTAGTGAGGCCACTGTTAGAATACTGCATTCACTTCTGTTCTCCCTGCTATAGGAAAGATGTTGTTAAACCTGAAAGAATTCAGAAACTATTTACAAGAATGTTACTGTGATTGGAGGGTTTAAGCTATAAGGAGAGGCTGAATAGGCTGGAGCTATTTTCCCGTAAGTATTGCTGGTTGAGATTCATAAAAAATCAAGAGGAGCATGGATAGGGTGAATAGCCAAAGTCTTTTCCCCAGAGTTGGGGAGTCCAAAACTACAGGGGCAACATTTTCAGGCAGAGGGTGGTGCATGCATGGAACGAGCTCCCAGAGAAAGTGGTGGAGATGGATACAATTATGGCATTTAAAAGGCATCTAGATCGGTACATGAATAGGAAGGGTTTAGAAGGATATAGGCCAAATCTGGCAAATGGGACTAGATCAGTTCAGGTTATCTGGTCAGCATGGATGAGTTGGATCAAAGAGTCTGTTTCTGTGTTGTATAATTCTATGACTCGATGCTTTTGTATGAATGTTCAATGAACTCGTCCAACGTTTGTTTCCCTGTGCTAATTTAAATGGAAGCTTGGACTTCTCTTCTTGAGCTTTCTGTGCAATAACATGCCTTTGGCATATGTTGGAAGGATTTACATGTTGTTTGTCAGTGTCTCCTTCCTCAGAAGTACTCAAGTGGGAGTTCAACCTGGAGGTATCCCCTCAGAGGGAGGGACACTGCAAAAGGTGGCATAATATCTCTTCAAATTAGTATTAGTGCCTCAGTAAATAATGGAAGAAGAATTTACTATGATCATGTTAACATTTTACATGCTGGTATCCTGTGCCATAAGTCAATATATTGCTTTTTCTGCTGTCATATTGTTCAATAATTGATAATACAAATTTTCTAAACACTTTAAAATTAAAACAGGATACAATATTTAAAACAAATTGATATTCTAACATTTGCAGTAATCCTATTCTGCCTATACTGTTATACTATTGACAGTACATTGTGTTGAGAAACAGAAAATATATTTTGCCATAAATAAATTTGTATATTGATCTTTAACGTTTTGGCATTGGTTAAAATTAACAGTCTCTAATCCCTCTAAATATTTACCTATTACTCCATACTCAAATTTTTGTCTCTTCATTTTCTTCATGGTTAGAGAAAGGACTTAGATGATGAACAAATTTTTGCCATTTATTCTCTTGTCTACACCACTATTGTATCACAACTCGCATTTTTTTAGTTTGTTAATTCTGTCTCTTTCTTCCTTATATCCAACTTCTTTATTCCCTTTATTCTTGAGCTGATAGCTTTCCAGGGTGTATGATTTGACATTCAGCTAGCATATCCAGAGCTACTTAATCTTTGTTCCATGTGATCAATTCTTTCTGCTTCAATTTCTGTTCTGTAATTCTCACTGGAGAATGCTGTCTCTTCAATTTTCAGAACTCATATTTTTCATAGTGTTTCCTTAACACAGCATTACTAATAACTGCTATAGCATATCAATTTTCTCCATACTTTCTAATGTCACTTTATTGCCCAATTTTAAAAGGTTGAAATTATTGACATTCAATCCACCCTCTGCCTTAAAATGGATGGTAATTTTAAACTTGCTCATTAAAAATCCATCAACTGCCAATCAAGTTTCAATGATGTGCCACAACACCACTAATCAGGGCAAAAACATTTTTGAACCTTGTCTTTTCCAAATAATTCAGCTTCAATGCTTCTTTCATCTGGGTTCTTTAAATTCATTGATGTCTTTTCATTTTCTTCATGGTTTCAAAAAGGACTGGACTCCTAAAATTACTGTAATTTATGAATAATTTCATAATCTGTAGTAGCTACTGTGCTCCAGTAATGCATAAGCTATTTATGGTAAGATGGTCTCTATCTCCAATTGTACACCTCACTGACCAAGGCTTATAGTTCATGAAGAAATGGAGAAAAGTCCATTCATATTGAAATGGTCTGAAATGAGTCCCTTTGAAAAGTTCAGTGAATCCATGCCTTCTTGGAATTTAGTCTGGACAAAAAATCACTACAAAAAGAAGTGAGTATAAGGATTCTTTGTTTAAGAAGTACGTAGACTCTTACATTGGCACATTTTGCAATGTTAAAGGTCTTATAGAAATGAAAGTTGCTTTTGTTATAAATGATCATGAAGTCATATCCTTTGAAGTCTTTTAAAAGGCAGGCTTATAGTTAGCTTGACCCGCAAATTACAGAGCATTTAAGCAATGATTCACCGCAAATCCTCACATGAGATTAGATTTGGTTATGTGATACAGAATTATACATTTTAAATTCAATATAATGATGTTTTCCCTTCTAACTATCCCAGCATAATCTCAGCAGTCTTATTAATAGTTTTATTTAAGGAGAAACAAGATGGCTGAAATTATTCTAAGACTGTAACTGTTAGTTCTACACTGCTTAGCCAGGGAAAGAATCCTCTCAGAATTTACCCTTTCAAACATCTAAATTATTTTATGTTTCAAGTAAAATTACCTCTCATTCTTCAAATTTTCAGACAATATGTTCTTAATTTACTCAATTTCTCTGTGTAGAATCATCCCCTCAATTCCAATCCTAAGTCTAGCAACCAATTGTTGCATTCCCTCTGAGCGAGGGATATTTTTCATTGGCTAAGGAGATCAAAACAGTACACAGAACTATAGATGTATTTACGATAACTGGATATATAGAACAGGCTTTATTAACAAGTGTGAGAGCAGGGGTTTATGTACATGATGTAGATGAAGGTGCAAATATTCTTGCCTTTTCTGACCCGGTTAAGTCTTTAAAGCTGTTCTTGTATTGAATACGGGAGAATGGCAAAATGCTACTGACCTCCTCAGCCACCTCCACTCATGGCTCCTTCATTGGAGCAATTGTTATCTTCTTGCACTAAGAGGAATAATATCTAAAAGCTACTCATCAATGCAGCTAGCAATGCAAAGGATGCATCATTGAACTTTGGCAAAGCCCATGTCCATTTTGAATTCATTGCTCATTCAATTCAGTGAAATCTTTTATCTCCTCTAAATTTCTGGTTTGGATTGGCCTTTTAAATGTCACAGTTGAGATTGTAAATGATGTCAAATATAGAATTAATATTATAATAATGTAGTATTGCTTAAATTAACATTTATTAACATGCTTTCTTTTTGGTTTCACTGGCAATGTTGCTCCCCAACTCCGAACATTACTCAGTGTTATCGAGTCTTTCCTTCCACTAACTCAATAACACTGTGCAGATACTACAAAGACAAAATACAATAGGCAGTATGTGTTTTATGACATGACTATGACCTTTAAAAGTATTCCTATTGGTTTTAAACTTGCTTTTTATTCAAATAAATAATAAAAGTGTGTTCTAGTCAGCATGAGCTTACGGATAACAAATAAAATATAATAAAAATAAATAGATGTGTGGTGATGAAAAGAGAATAGTGGAAAGCAAATATGAACTTAATGGTACAATTTTAAAAGAGGGGCAGTAATAGAAATACTTAAGTTTTAACACAGACAAATATTTGTTGGTGAAAGGACAAGCTGATAATGCAGTTACAATCCTAGGCTGTATAAGAATAGAATATTAAAACAATGAAATTACACGAAGACTTTACAAATAGTTATGATTTCAGCTGAATATTGTATCCAATTCTTGGTATTACATACGGAAAACAAAGAGGTCCTGGGGTAAAAAAAAAGGGATTAGAGACAGGAACTTCAGTTACATGGAGAAATTAGAGCTGACACAAATATGAATGACCTCCTCTGTAGTAGGATGATAATTTGATGTTGGTTATGTCTTAGTTAATGCAGATACATTTAGTTGTTCAAAAACTCTGACATCAGATTAAATAAAAGTCTTCTAAAAGATAGAGAGAGTGAGGAGTTCAATTTTAAAATAGAATATTTCATTTGGCATTTTATGTTTTGCCTGTATGCATCTCCCGAATAGTATTCAATATTAAACTACATTAATACTTGCAAATTGACCCATCATACATCACTCACTTCAAAATATTTATTACCAATTTCCTTAGGTATTAGAATCCTGTTTTGACTGATTAAGTATAAGATTCTAAATCGATGTGTTTTTAGTAATACGTCTCATGCAAGTTATAAAAGAATTAATTTTGCAGATACCATTTAAAACATATTTATAAGCAAGGTAGGATTTCAGCTAGCTTTGATTAATGCTAAAGAACCAGAACACAAAATTCAGGTAATATGTGGCACTGTGAAAGGTTACATTGGTGAGCATTTAACACCCTTCATGGGCTGAGAAATGTTGAGATCATTCTGAAAGTGGCTCGATATGGAGAATATAATTATTCTGCATGAAAAACTGAGGACATTCAAGGATGTCTGGTTAATCAACCCAAATGACTGTGGGCAACACAAAATTACATTTTGTTATGAAATGCTAAGGATCCTTAAACTTAATGTTACAAATCACGTTCCTTGATAGCCTCATAATATATCATTGTCTTATCAGATCCCTCATTTATGACCACAATGTTAGATTAGTTGAGAGTGAAAGGTATGGTTCTTGGGGGTAGAGGGAGGTAAAAAAGTCATTTTTCATATTTTTCTCCTCAGAAATGTTGCAATGTCTTAACTTCCCTGGCATCATTGCAATTTCAGGTTTGTCCTTAGCACCAAAGCTTTTAAAACCAATGTTATTTTGGATTTACAGATGAATCAGAGCATTAATTTTCTTTCAAAGAGGTTTAATTGATTTTTCATGATAAAAATCTGGAATTCAGTGAATTATTATGGCCTTTTAGTTTTATAAACGCTAACACCATTTTTTATATCCTAAGGTCGGAGAGATATTTGTTTTAAGTATAATTATATCAATATAATATTTATAAGGCATATATTTAATTTGTTTTTTGGAGGGGAACAATGTTTATGGAGATAGGGTTTTATTGAATGGGCAGAACTGACTTGAGGAGATACAAGGCCTCATTCAGCTCATATTTCATACATATCAAATATGGTGAGTGAAATAACTCTGTGGAGACTGGTATTCCATTACCAAGTCACCCTTTATTTATAGCTGCATAGTACATATGACACTGACCCAATTAGCTCAGACCCAGCACTAGAGTGTACAGAACCACTGATGTATCCTGTTTATATCTGACAGCCAGGACTTCCTGATTGGACCAGGTCAACAGCCCCAATCAGGGAGCTCATACTCTGTGAGGTCTACCTAGTTGACCCTGTCCTAATCACTACAGTGAGGAAAAATTAAAAAGAATTGTGTTAAATTATTATTGTTCATCTCTCATTGAAGTTATGGGCAGGATTAGATAGAGTCATCATGGATTTATGAAGGGAAAATCATCCTTGACAATTCTGTTGGATTCTATGAAGATGTAACTAGTAGAATTGACAAGGGGGAGCCAGTCAATTTGGTGTATTTGGACTTCAGAAAGTATTTGACAAAATCCCACATAAGAGGTTTTTGTGCAAGATTAAATTGCATGGGATTGAGGGACATTTATTGAGGTGGATAGAAAACTGGTTGGCAGGGAGGAAATAAAGAGTAGGAATTAATGTGTCCTTTTTAAATGGGCAAGTACTAACTCGTGGGGTATCACAGAGATTGCTGTTGGGACCCCGAAAATTCACAATATATAGGTTAATAATTTAGATGAGGGAACAAAATGTAACATCTCAAAGTTTGCAGATGATATCAAGTTGGGTGGGAGGGTGAACTGTGATGAGGACGCGGAGATACTTCAGCATGATCTGGACAAGTTGGGTGAGTGGACAAATCAATGGCAGATGCTGTATAATTTGGATAAATGTGTGTTTATTCACCTTTGAACCAAAACCAAGAAGGTAGCTTACTACCTGAATGGCTGTAAATTGGGAGAGAGGAGAGTGCAGTGGGACCTGGGTGTCCTTGCGCGCCAGTTGTTGAAGGTAAGCATGCAGGTGCAGCAGGCAGTAAAAAAGGCAAATGGTAAGTTGGCCTTCATTGGGAGAGGTCTTGAGTACAGGAGCAGGGATGTGTGGTTTCAGTTATACGGGGCCTTTGTGTGGCCATACCTAGAATATTGTAGGTAGTTTTGGTCTCTGTTTCCGAGGAAAGATGCTCTTGTTCTCTCAAGAGGGGGATGGAGGTTTACCAGGCTGATTCCAGGGATGGTGGGACTGGTGTATGATGAAAGATTGACTAAGTTAGGATTGTTTTTGCTGGTGTTCAGATGAATGAGGGGGGGATCTCTGAGACGTATAAAATTCAACAGGACTGGACAGGATAAATGCAGGGGGGATGTTCCAAGTGATGGGTGTGTCCAGAATCACGGGTCACAGTGTGAGGATTTGGGGTGGACCATTTAGGACAGAGATGAGGAGACAATATCTCATCCAAAGAGGGGTGAGTTTGTGGAATTCATTTCCACATGAATTAGTTGATGCCAAAGCATTGAATATATTCAAGAGACAGCTAGATATTGCACTTGGGGTGAATGGGATGAGAGGTTTTGGGGAGAAAGCAGGGTTTAGTTGGTTGATCAGCCATGTTTGTCGTGAATGGTAGACCAGGCTCAAAGGACTGAATGGCCTCCTCCTGCTCCTATCTTCTATGTTTACCTTACCTCTAATTGGCAAAAATTGCAGGACAAAAATTGTGCTATTCAAACTGTTAGCTGTGACAGACTTGTAATACAGAGATCAAAAAATGTGGTGCTGGACAAGCAGAGCCGGTCAGGCAGCATCCAAGGAGCGGGAGAGTTGACATTTCAAGCATAAGCTCTTCGTTAGGAATGTTGGTGTGGGGGTGGGGTACCAAGGGAGCTGAGTGATAAATGGGAGGGGGGTGGGGCTGAGAGGAAGGTAGCTGGAAATGTGATAGGGAGATGGAGGTGGAGGGAGATGGTGATAGGTTGGAGTGGAGTGTGAAGCAGACAGGTGAGAAGGAAGATGGACAGGTAGGATAAGTCAAGAGGGCGGTGCCAAGTAGGAGGGTTGTATCTGGGATAAGGTGGGGGGAGGGGAGATCAGGAAACTGGTGGAATCGACAATGATCCTGTGAGATTGGAGGGTCTCAAGACGGAAGATGAGGTATTGTTCCTCCAGGCATCGGGTGGCTTGGATTTAGTGGTGGAGGAGGCCCAGGACTTGCATGTCTTGGCAGAGTGGGAGGGGGAGTTGAAATGTTTGGTCACAAGGCTGTGGGGTTCATTAGTGTGTATATTTTGGAGATTTCCCCTCCCACTTGGTCAATAATGCCCTCCAGCGCATCTCCTCCACTTCCTGCACCTCTACCCTTGAACTACCCCCTCCAATCGCAACAAGGACAGAACTCCCCTGGTCCTCAACTTGCATCCCTCCAACCTCTGAATGCAACACATCATCCTCCGCCTTTTCACCTCCTACAATCAAACCTCTGATCTCCAGCATCCACAGTCCTCACTTTCTCTTGTAATTCAAAGGTGCCATTTCTGTGAAATTTGGTGATATTGTGGGTCAGACATGAATCATTTCCTATGTAAATGTGTGAAAAATAATGATGGTATATATTCAGATATTCAAGATATCTGAAAGCTATAGATAACCAGCTATTTTTAGTTGAAATGCGCAAGTATAATTCTGCCTTTATCAATTAAATAATAAATTTAATCAGGCAATATTTTTCACTAGTCAGAGAATGATTCATTCAGAATATATATTGTTTTCTTACTTTTGAAATAAAATAAGAATGATTTTATTTCTTGATTTTGTAAGACATGTGCAGTACTGATGGAATTCTGGAATTTAAAGCAGACAAAAATGAGTCGCTAATGTTCACAAAAATTTGAAGGCACAATTACTTTCAATATTTGAGTGATAATTGGTGTAAACCATAAAGCTGCAGATAATCCGAGGGAACAAAAGTATGTGATGGCCGTATGATCCTTGATTATTTTTTAACAGTTTATGTGTTAATTTTGATTCCATACTTCTCACTTTCTGCCAGTAAATCATAAAGCACTCTAATTCAAACTTCATAATTCAATATTTTCTTAGAAACTTTGTTTAAAAATGTATTTATAAGTAACATTTCTGAGTAGCATTATTTTTTCAAAAATGTACATTAGTTGCCAATGATATTTCCAACATATTTTGTGGGCGGCACGGTGGCACAGTGGTTAGCACTGCTGCCTCACAGCGCCTGAAGACCCGGGTTCAATTCCCGACTCAGGCGACTGACTGTGTGGAGTTTGCACGTTCTCCCCGTGTCAGCGTGGGTTTCCTCCGGGTGCTCCGGTTTCCTCCCACAGTCCAAAGATGTGCGGGTCAGGTGAATTGGCCATGCTAAATTGCCCTTAGTGTTAGGTAAGGGGTAAATGTAGGGGTATGGGTGGGTTTCGCTTCGGCGGGTCGGTGTGGACTTGTTGGGCCGAAGGGCCTGTTTCCACACTGTAAATCTAATCTAAACTAATATTTTGTTAACTTATCGAAATGTAATTTTTTTGTTTTATAAACTTTTGACACAAGATTCTAGAATTAGATTTCAGTATACATCAGCATAAATTAGTAGTATATGAGTTGACATCAGTATTTGTATTGTGAGTTACCTCTTGTGTGTGCTATTGCAAAAAAATGTCTAAGCAGAAGAATGACTGGGAAAGTGAAAGAACAAATATATAGCCCCATGGAAAGGCATACTATTTGCAACTAGATGTTTCTTTACCCATTTCTATTTACAATTCAACTGAGCTCCACTAGTGTGGAATACATTTAGTTGCCAAACTCAAATTAAATTCTTATTAACAAAATCTGCTATTTTATGATTTTCAGGTAATTTAGAATCTAACACATAAACTGTTAAAAACAAAATAATCAAAGATCATATTTTCAGTGGTATCACAGAGACCAAACCAATGGCCATCATATCTTTTTGTTACCTCAGATTATCTGCAGCTTTATAGTTTACACCAAATACCTATCAAATATTGAAAAGTTGGGTGCAATCTTCGATTTTCTTGGTTTCATTTTGTCCCTCAATCAACCTTGGTCCAGAATATGCCTTTCTCATATATTAATATATAAACAAATATTTTAAAAGGATTAATTTATGCTAAATTACAGTATGAACTGTTGCTTTAGCCATCAATTTCTCGCATTATCTCGTGACGTTCTATAAACCTTTCTATAGCTTCTGAATCAGTGTGTGCCAGTGTTGATATTAGCAATACATTCCACCACATCCAGTAATGACAAAAGAAGTAGGAGCAGGAAAAGGTAAATCATCACCTCGAGCCTGCTCTGTCATTTGGTATGGTAACGTTTGTTGATATAGAACCATTTAATGTTGCACCACAATTATGGTTTACATAAACTTTAATCTCTATTTTAATTTTTAACTGGAAATTATGGGACATCAAAAATGAGCAGCATTTCTGCACTACCTACATTTAGGCAAGAATGCATGTATAAAATGTGATCTAAGTTAGAATTGGCAATATTGGACAGTAGGAAACAAAACTGAGTCATGAATAAAAAATAATCTGAGGAATCATAATAAAAGTTTTTAAGTATAATATTTTGGTTGCAGTCTTGCTTTAGATCAATTTACTCTCTCTATGTTACTCTGAGAACTTTAAGAAATGTGTTATAATAAAATGTGGGATAGATATCATACTGGTTTAAAGGCTACAATATAAATTTGACAGAGAACCGCTGAGAAGTGAAAGATGAGCAACAATATCCTTCAGCTTGAAGCTCAAACCCTGTATATGCAATCTGTCCCAGTTTATAAATTGTGATGAATTCATTTTATGGTAGTTTTTAGTACAGCAGCCAGAGATACAAAACAGTGCAAAATTGTCCCTGTTTCTTTTCCTGTTGCTTATTGATTTCATCATAAAGGCAACAATTTTGGGCACAGACTTTGATATCCAATGGCAACACTGGTTGATTGACCTGGATTTTGCATTTTTTTTACATTCATTCATGGAGTGTGGACATTGTTGGCTGGCCAGCATTTATTATCCATCTGTAGTTGCCCTTGTAAAGCTGATGATGAGCTGCTTTCTTATTGTAGGTTGACCCACAATAACCTTAGGGAGGAAATTCTAGGATATGGCCTAACGACAGTGAAGGAATGGCGATATGTTTCCAAGTCAGGATGTTGTGTGGCTTTGCAGGTGGTGGTGTTACCATGTATCTGCAGGCTTTATCCTTCTGGACGGAAGTGATTGTGTCCTTGTGATGTGCTGTCTAAGGATCTTTGGTGAATTTTTGCAGAGCACTTTCTGGATAGTATACACTGCTACTACTGAGCATCAGTGGTAGATGGAGTGGATGTTTGTGCACCCCTGCGTTTTCCTGGATAGTATCAAACTTATTGAGTGTTGTTGGAGCTGCACACATCCACGTATGTGGGGTGGGGGTGGAGAGGGTCAGGCAGCAAATCACATTCGTCAGTTGTGATTTGAGAATAGTAGACAGGGTTTTGGGAGTCAAGAGGTGAGTCACTCACGACAAAATTCTTAATCTCTGGCCTGCTCTTGTAGCCACTATATTTTATGAGAAGAATCCAGTTGAGTTTCTGGTCAATGGTAACCCCTGGGTTATTAATAGTGGGGGGATTCACTGATGGTAACACAATGAATATGAAGCGGTTGGTGGTGGTTAGCTTATTGGAGATGGTCATTGCTTGGCATTTGTGTGGTGTGAATGTTACTTGCCAGTTGGCAATTTAATTCTGCATATTGTCCAGAGCTTGTTGTATTTGAACATGGACTGCTTCAGTATCTGACAAAATCAAACACAGCCATTTTCCTATCTGCTATGTATGATTCCAAACTGTGGCGAATTTTCCCTTGGATGCCCATGGTTTTGCTGGGACTCCTTGATGCCACCCTCAATCGAAGGTGGCCTCAATGTCAAGGGCTGTCACTTTCACCTCACTTCAATGTCTTACTGGTCAAAGACTTGTGCATGCTCCATGATCTGACCAGTAGTCTTGACAGTGTTATTATCAAGGTTTGTCTGCATATCTGTTGTGAGAAGACCAAGGCAGCAATATGCACTCTCCACCTTCTCAATAACTACCGAGCAACTGAACTTCAATGATATCCATTACTTTCCCTACCTAGGAAGTAACATCTCAAGGGAGGGTGATGTAGTGATCCATATCCATGGAAGGATCAACAAATCAGTATCAGTCTTCCAGCTGTTTGACATGGACTGGACATCCAATATTATCAATGCAGCCACAAAACTGTGACTCCAGAAAACATGATAGTACAACCACAATCTCTGTCTTTGAGACATAGAAAACAACAGCAAAGGAGTCACATAAACTGAATGTCTTTCACCAATGCTTTCTACATAAGAGTTTGGGCATCATATGGAGAGACAACATTACCAATGAAAAAGTGCTCTAGTGAACTGGTCAGAACGCTCATGGGACTATAATGACAGAGAGATGGTATGGTTGAGACTGTTATTTCATCTCCAGGAGAAAGTAAGGACTACAGATGCTGGAGATCAGGGTCGAGAGTGTGGTGCTGATGAGGGGCTTTTGCCTGAAACATTGATTCTTCTGTTCCTCAGATGCTGCCTGACCTGCCGTGCTTCTCCTGCACCACACTCTTTACTTTCATCTCCAGGACATAGACTCTTAAAAGTTGCAGTTTTGTAGATGGTACCAGATGGGAAGTGAGGATCGGCTGGCTAATGAAGACCTAGCGAGGTACATTTAAGAGGATCGCAAAGAGTGGGAGGCCATTTGGGCTGGAAAAAATTAGATTGTGATGGATTGAAGGCAATGACCTATTATCCTACATAGGACCTGGGAACTAAGAAGTCATTTGTAAACTAATGAGACATAGCTGCTGCTGCAAGATTAATTGTGAGCCCCCAACATGTTAAAGATCTTAGGACACAGCAGTGTTGAATAAGGATCTGTCACTGTAGATATTTAGTTCAGAGAGATTTAGAGGTGAAACGTCAATACCTTAGTTTGTTCAAATGTTCTTTATCAAATTCCCATTAGCAATTATTTTAAAGTCATAAAAGTCCTCAATTTGGTGAAGGATAAAGTGCATATTTTATTGGATAGCCATAACCAAATAGTGACTGTCAAAGAAAAGGTTAACTTGATATTGGTAGGCTATGCAGTCTTAGGTGCTTGGTCCTAATGGGTTAATAATGGTATTCTTGTACTTTGACTTTTGGGCTGAAGT
This sequence comes from Hemiscyllium ocellatum, assembly GCF_020745735.1. Taxonomy (NCBI): domain Eukaryota; kingdom Metazoa; phylum Chordata; class Chondrichthyes; order Orectolobiformes; family Hemiscylliidae; genus Hemiscyllium; species Hemiscyllium ocellatum. The sequence continues at coordinate 23,189,876 of NC_083426.1, read as the reverse complement.
TCTCAGTGTAACCTTCCCACCTGGAATGAAACTGGCGATTCTAGCAATGTTTGTGCTCTAACTTAAACCTGTTTTGAAATTTCTTTCCCTAATTAGATTAGATTCTCTACAGTGTGGAAACAGGCCCTTCAGCCCACCAAGTCTTCACTGACCCTCTGAAGAGCAACTCACCCAGACCTATTTCCCTACACCTAACACTACATGGCCAATTCAGCTAACCTGCACATCTTTGGACTGTGGGAGGAAACCCATGCAGACACGAGGAAAATGTGCAAACTCCACACAGACAGTTGCCGAGGCAGGAATTGAACCCAGGTTCCTAGTGCTGTGAGGCAGCAGTGCTAACCACTGAACCACCCTGCCACTCTGTTTCACTCAAGTTTATTTGCATTTCACTGAATATAAAATCAGCCATTAATCAATATGATTGAGTACCATTTGTAAAACAGTTGCATGTTTAAAAAAAAATTGCTTTGAGTGTGTTAACTTGGTAAAATTTGATTCACGTAACTGAAATTGAGTTTGACAAAATAAATTAAATCCTGGCATCAATCTACCGCATATAAGTAATGTGATTCTGAATGATTCAAAATCACCTTTAAACGTACTCAAAATTATTTTAAGTTAGATCAGAGTATAATAGTCATTTATTTGATTCTTATATTAAAACAAAAGTTATTTTCAGAGCCTATTAAAACGTATCTATTGTTGTCCTTCTACTCTTCCCAAAATACAAGAAACTACAGACAGTTGTAAATGCAGTCCAATTCATCACACAAATCAGTCTTTCATCCATTGATTCCATCTGTACTACTTGCTACATCAAGAAAGCAACCAACATAATGAAAGACCCTTCCCACCCTGGCTATACTCTCTTCCACCCTTTTCTGTCAGGCAGAAGATATAAAAGTTTGAATAAATGTCCAAAGATTCAAGAACAGCTTCTTTTCCCGCTGTTGACAGACTTTGAATGAACCCCTTAAATGTTTATGTTGATCTCTCTCTCTCTCTCTGTGCACCTTCTCAGTGGCTGGAACACTGTATTCTGCACTCTGTTCTGCTACCCTGACACAGACTGTATGGTACAATCTCCCTATATAGCACTCAAAACAACAATTTTCACTGTATCTCGGTACGTATGACAACAATGAGTCAATCAATCAATCAATCAATCAATCAAATGGTCCAGTTTAATTTTCGGAGTTCCTCAAAAGGGTGCAATCATCAGAAACTTCCAATGGTGATGAGTTCATCCGAGTGTTAGGGCTTGATAGCAATATCATAGGCTGGATTTTACAAGGTGTCACATTCCCTGACCCTTCAACTGATAAATGAACCTGACTACCAGAAATCCATTTCCGTGCAGTCAATTTATTCCGAAAGGAACACTCATTGTTTTTAAACTCGAGACTTCTGACTCCATGTGAGGAAGAATCCCACTTTAGAGAGCTACTGACCAGTCTGATTGACTGGCAGCTCTAGTCTCAGCAGTATCAAGTTTGAGTGTAAGTCAATGCTGGGATGATAGGCAATCTCCAAAGGTGAAAGGTGGTGGAGCTCAGACTGACAAATAAATCCAGGGTATAGGTAGCTCTGGCTGGCCAGACCTAGTGAAGCTATTAAGGAGAATGGGAGACTGGGATTGTGAAGCCCATGATGGAAAGTTTAGGAAAAGGGATATTACTAAAGTCCAGTGAGCATATTGCCTCTTATATGATACCTGTCTGCACAGTGAAAGTTGGCAAGCTATCACTTGGTCTGGACCTTCCCCTGCCACTTGTAAGATAGCGGCAAAGGTGAAGAGATGCTGTTAGTGGTAACTCGTTTGCCACTTAAAGGTCTTCGTAGCATTGGTTTTCTACTTTGCTTACCATAAAATGAGAGACAAGTTGGGAGTGCGCAAGAAGGTGGTGGGAATGCCATTCATTATATTTTATAAGCATCCCACTTCAAATATGTCAATGGGACCCTGCAATTTGTTTTTGAAATTGGTACATGGGATACAGGCAAGCCAGCTTGGTCAGCATTTGTTGGCCATCTCTAACTGCCCTTGGACAATTTCCATGGACAGTTAAGAGTCAACAATATTGCTGTGCATCTGGAGTCACATATAGGATGGCAGATTTCCCTTACTTAAGGAAATGACTGAATCAGATGGGTTTTTATGATAGTTGCTATATGATCATCATTAGGCCTGCTTTTAACTCCATATTTTTAAATTAAGTTCAAATCTCACCATATGCTGTGGTGGGACCCAAATCCACATTCTCAGAACATTAGATTGGAATTCTGAAGTACTAATCCATTATGCAATGTTTCCCTACAACAATCCAGCTCAATGTTTTTCAATTAAATTAAACTTGTACAGAATGCAATTTGTATTTAAAATTCCACAATCTCTTTTACCTCTAGTGCTAATATTGAAAGCATTGTACAGAAAATAAAACAGTGCAATTGAACAGAAATGCCAATCCTCTGTTGAGGATGGTGGATGGCACACATTCTATTGGATAAACTAAAACTGACGTGCAAATTTCCAGCAGTTTGGTTGGAAAATTCAAACATGGGATGGGTAACAATCAATATTGGTTGAATTTTAAAAGGGACAATGAGCACTGTCACAGCTGAAACTTTAACATGCACCTATCTCATTTGTGGACAGGTGGTGGCATAATGGGTAATGGGGCTGGTAATCCAGAACTCCCAGCCTAACGTTTGAGTTATGTGTTCAAAACCCACCATGACCGGTAGTTAAAATTTGAATTCAATAACAATCCAGATTAAGCTAGTCTAATGGTTACAAGGTAACCACTGTCAATTATTGTTAAAATCCATCACGTTCACTAATGTCCTTTTGGGAAGGAGATCGGCTATTCCTGGCTTGGCCTGAATGTAACCTCATACCTGCAGCAAGGTAGCTCTGAAGGAGGATAAATACTGACTCAATTAGTAATGTCCATATCCCATTAACAAATTTAAAAAGTATTAACATCATTAAGATAACAGTCAGGTGGGCATGCTAGTATAACTGTAAAAGTATCTAAAGTTATTTTATTCTCCTGATGTGGACTGGTGCTCACAGGACAATACTTACAGGGAAATGTGTGGACATAGAGTCTGTGACTTTTCACCCACTAATCTTTATTCAATACTGGAATTTGAAAGTTTGTGGATAGTATCCATTTAATGATTGGACTGATGGGGAATTCAGTGCTCTGTTCACTGCATTAAGCCACTGTGTTGGGACAGCAAAGTAGGAAAATGGGGATGGGTGGGTCAACACCTGCTCCTCGGATGCTGCCTGGCCTGCTGTGTTTTTCCAGCACCACATTTTTCAACATGGGTGGGTCAACAATCAGTTATGAAAAAAATTGTTTGAGTGAAAGCCAACCATTCCTTCTTAAGCATGAAAGAAGCAAATATGTTTTGAAAAAGTACACAGTTAATGCTTTCATTTACTGTATTTGGTAAATTGAAGCATTTGGCCCATTTGGTAATAGATGAAGTTGCTCCATTACTGCACCTGAATTGAGCAATTGTGTAGAAAGCTTTATTGGAGCCTATTTTTTACATTTGCATTTGTCTAAACAATTTGTCAACTATAAACTTGGCATCAGCATCTTTGCTTTTTCATGAAACTTTCATCAAGCATTTTAATTTTGTGCAAATTTCATCAGATTTTGTAACTATCATTAGCATACCCCCTAATGCTTTCTCAGAAGATATTCAGGAATACAAATAAGCAGAGATGATTAATAGCCTTCACATACTTTTCAACAGTTGTATTATTTCCACTTTAACAATAAATAAGACAAAGGTTCTACAGAATAATTTCTGAAGATACAACTTACTTCCACTGTACTAATGCTTGATTAAAACTAATAAATTGTACTGCTTATGTAAGATTTCACTGGTTGATATTGTATATGATTTGATAAATGTCCTCGCCAGATAGTATCTGGCAAGCAAGAAAGCTTTATTATGCTGTTCACATCATTCACTTGGTAAGTAGAGTTCCAGGGTGCAATGAAAGTTCCAAGGAAGGGTCACTGGACCTGAAACATTAACTTTGATTTCTCTTCACAGATGCTACCAGACCTGCTGAGCTTTTCCAGCAACTACTGACAAATTCACATATTTTTTTTCTCCAAAGTCAATTGATTAAAGGTAGTGTTTTATTTACTTTCATTTGACATTTGACAACATAGTCATCTTCAATAGCTAATAATAAGCATTATACATAAAGTCATGAATTAATAACAGCTAGTTGCTACCCATGGTTCTTTCAGTATTTTTGATTCCTTTCTAATGAAACCATAAATCTCTTGATAAAAGATATACATTATCTCCATGTATATCAATCTAATCAAGATTAATGCTGGTTAAGAATTCAAAAGCAATGTTACATTATCCATCAACTTAAAGGCTAATTGCACAAAATAATCCATTGGTTTATTCAATGTGGAGCTTCAAACTTCCAAGCTGCTGCAGACTTTGTCAGAAAGGTTATGTGTTTTCATTTTTGCTGACTGCACTGACATTTTGATCACATTTGCTTTGTACTTTTTGGCAGATGCTAGCTTTCATTTATCAACCCCATCATTCCTTCTGTTATGGTCAACGAATCCTGATTATTGTACATAGTCCCTGAGCACTGTTGAACATTTAAACAGAATCATTTCATTCTTGAGGGATTAAAGCTTTATTTTTGAGGAGAATCAATTTTGGGGTTAATTTCCTTGTGAAGTGGTTTCTATGGAGGATTCCTGATGAAGGGCTTTTACCCGAAACGTCGATTTTCCTGCTCCTCGGATGCTGCCTGATCTGCTGTGCTTTTCCAGCACCACTCTGATCTAAACTCTGGTTTCCAGCATCTGCAGTCCTTACTTTTGCCTGTATGAAGGAATACATTAGCCATCATGATTTTATATTTTTTGGTGGCCGGTTTCCTTTCCCTCTTTAGGACCTAACCTAGCCATCAGAATATGGGGCATGAGCATGTGACCCAACTGTTAATCTGATGACTTGATTTGTAGGCACATTGGAACAGCAAGGCACTAGTTTCCTTTGTATTTGGCTTAAATGCTTTATTTTCATTTGTTACCGTTAGTCGATAAATTAACTTCGGGTTGGATGCAGATACATTGATTGAAACTGCCCTTTAATAAAATGACGTTATACTTGCCAATAGCTTTAATCTGTCATATTAAAATATATAAATTTAAGCCAGCTTTTGAATTTAAAATAAGGTTTTTTCAAGCCAATACTCAGCCTCGTCCTTGGATTTTGTCCTCTTCCAGGCATTATGATGTCACATTGGGGTGAAGAGGTTGGAAGAATAGGCGTTTAATAATTTGCCTTTATTTTCTTTTTCTTTTTCTTCTCTCGCACTCCTGTTACTTCCTTCTTAGCCGTTATTATTTCTTATTCCTGACTTAAGTCTTTTACATATATTTATTTATATCCTTAGAATTAACATCAAAAGTGTTAGTAAGCTTGCTTCTGTCAGAAATGAGTATACAGAATATAATATCTGTGCTGGTACACATATCCATTAATTGATGGATGAGAGGCCACATTGAACCTGCACAGATGTACTTGAAATAATCAATTAAGAGCAATATTACTGACCATTAATCTGACAATTTCAAGCTGCGTTTATGTCATATTTAGTGCTGCACCCATGTCACCAGTTCCTGACCCAGTAATAACCAAACAGAACCTGCCAGATTTACTTTGGGAAAACACAGGTCTTTGTCTCTGCATGATTTAGTTGATTCTGGATTAGTGGTGCTGGAAGAGCACAGCAGTTCAGGCAGCATCCAAAGTGCAGCGAAATCGACGATTTGGACAAAAGCCCTTCAGCAGGAAAGGAAACGTCAATTTCGCTGCACTTTGGATGCTGCCTGAACTGCTGTGCTCTTCCAGCACCACTAATCCAGAATCTGGTTTCCAGCATCTGCAGTCATTGTTTTTACCTCGATGATTTTGTTGATGGCAATGCTTGCTTCTGAATGGAAAGTTATGGGATCAGTGGTGTTATGAATTAAATCGTCTTTGTGTTCTAGTGGTTTTGATACATTAATCTGGAACAGAAATGCCACACGTCAGAAATTGTGAACACCTTGAACATATATTTTTAACCCTATAGTAAGCATTACATACGAGTGGCACGCCTACAACATCAGAACTCGGAGGGAAATTGAAAACATTGATCAGTATATGACACATTGATCAGTATATGACAAAAGCATTGAGCTGAATCCTGTGAATTTGGACAAAGAGATGATGTCGTCAGAGAGAGGAATGTCTTGGGTCTCAGATGGTCTGCCATGACAGCTTGTCTGCAGAGAAAGAAGGCTACTCTCAACTAAAGTAGCAGTATGGGACCAGATCTGACATAATGCACAACCAACTAGAATGTATCTATAGGAGAACAGATGGGGATTTACTATATGTTGCAAGTCATTTGAGGCCTAATGAGCAACATTATAGAAAAGAAGAGGAATAACTGAATAATTGCAGAAAGATCAAAATCAGAATACACAATATAAATATTGCACAGGAATTCATACAAGTGAAAACAAAGCATGTCTAGTATCGGGGGAAACAATGCCCCAATTGTAAGAAGCTGAATCACTTTGCATGTGTCTGTTGAGCTAGAAAGAAAGACAAAACAAACTTATAAAGATGGCTGCTGGAGAAGTGCCAGACAATGATTCTGATAAATCACTCTACACTTCACAATAGACTGGCATTGTCAAGTCCAAAGATGATTTGGACATATGCTGGAAGAGGGCTTTGTAGACCAAGATTAGAATCTAGTGTGACTGCTAGAGAGAACTCACAAGGTGACTATGAAGCTGAAGAAGAAAAATATGCAATTTAAGAATTAAGACGAGGAATTCAAGAACAGTGAAAGGACCTTGATCATATCCTGACAAAATAAAAGCGGTCTACTAACATCTGCAACAGCAGGGCAATGCTGGATAGAGTTCATGACCTTCTTCACTAATTTTTTTCCCTAATTTGTTAACAGACTGGAACCTCTATGCAAGTTCACTGCTTAGATAATGCAGTCCTATTAGGGCACATAACACGAAGCAGCTTTCACTCGAAACAACCAAATAATGACGACAACACCAGTGCTGAGGTGCCATAATATCAACAATGGAGACACTTTTCAGCAAAATACCAGTGAGGCAGACTGAGACCGAATTTAAGTGAAAAGACAGAGATCAAAAGTTCACTTTCAATTTGTTATCAGAACTGAGGATTGGAGAGCAGTCAGAATACAAACATTCAATATCTGAACAAGAGTCATTCTTGTGGCAACGTGATGCTTTGCAGAGCAGTTGTTATCTAGATTGTACATTGTGAAGGTGAACAATCAGCTGTACCATTGCAACTGAAGACATATACATATGTCAAAAATGATTGCTCCTTCACTGCAGGCAGCTAATGAAGAAGATGTAATGCTGTCAACTACACCAAATACAGAATAACCATTAGTTCCAGATCTCTACCAAATAAAGGAATTGGATCAGCAATTGCTGTTACCCTTGCAATACCATTTACTACGGGAACAATATTTCCCAGTGTAGTAATATCACTGCAGGACTGAATGGATTCGACATATCACCAACAAAAATATGTACACTTATCATTAGAAGATTTGCATGCTTAAAAGAATGCATGTCTGAAGGGACAGACAAAGGTGTGAGAGCACAAATAGGTTTTGGTCATGTAAAATAATTACCTTTGTTGATCATGTATGGGTAATTTGTATTTAAAAATGATAGTACATGAAAATGTTTTATTTATGAAAAGGGGGATGTTTGGAGAAATTCCATACATTCTGACTTGACATAGTCATGTGACCTATGATGTAGTAAGTTTTAGTTTAAGCAATAGCCATTAAACTCATCACATGAAACTGTTGACACAGAGATAACAGAGGCTGATCACAATGTTTAAATTCTTTTAGTTTTGCAAATTAAGACTTGGGGACCTTCGTTCAGGTAGGGACTGCAGGGTATTTCAACTAATTTAACATCATTTGTAGACAAACGTTTAGGACTGAATATTTACTGAGTGTGACTCAAAATTGGGGAAGCAGAGTTTTGATTGGGAAACTGGTTCCTTTCTATACCGTGTCAAGGTGTCCACATCTAGAAGTTAGTCATATTGATGGGATGGCTTTCTATTTGGGTGGAACTGCAGGGTTCGTTGAGTGGCCTGATAGCTGGCAAACTTGGGAAAAGTACACAAGTGATGAGATGAGAGAACTTGGCTTCTCCTCAAATATGTCCCTGCTTCATTGAACTGCTGAAAACCTGAAGCTTGGGAAGCTCAGCTGCTCCCTATAAAACTGGCAAAGCAGATTAATTCAAAGTGTGCCAGTTCCAATTAATAATTCGAAAATGCCAACCAGCCTCCTTGAAGTGGATTGTCCTTTCTGAGTAAAACATGAATGTTGGTGTGTTGAAGATAGCTTCTTGTCACATATAAAACATTTCCTGATTGAATATCACCACGTCCAATTCTATACTCGGATTTGTGTTAGACATGGCCTCTAATTCAAAATGCACTTGAAGAACATCTGGTAATGCATGGAATATTTGGGGACAGGCAGCATGAATTTGTTAAAATGGCTTGAAATGCAAAATTTTGAAGAATTAATTGATTAAATTTATGACAATCCATTTATTTATCCAGTGAATACGAATTTTCAGAAGATATTTCATAACACGTCTTATGTGACTTCTTTTCAAATTCAGTCATAAGGCATGAGAAAGAATCACAAGAGAAAGTAATTAAAGTCCATTCAGCTTATTTGTGCCTTCCATTCTCATGGGTAAGATGATGTAATTTTCAGCATTTACTGTTTTTCTATCTCTTGCTAATGCACACCAACAACGATGAAGGTGATAATAAATGCAAATCATAAGGAGAAAAGTAAATATTAATAAATTGTGCTAAGTGTGGGTCACACCCTGGTTGGGTGTAAAAGTAGCATGTGTCTGTATATGTATGTTTGTTTCATGATGCATTAGTAGTTAATGGCAGACTCCAGGACTGATAACAGATTTTAAAACTAAGCAATTAACACAATTCTGTGCTGGCAGTCAAGTGCTTCAATCATTTTTTGCACCTTTGGATTAGTGTAGTCCATACTTCTGACTCCAGCGTCAATCTTCATGCATGCATACCATTTGGAAGAGGCATCTCAGGGGAAAGGAAAACATTTTATTTTTTTCAGCAAATTCTCAAATATGTAGTACTTTATTTTAATACATAAATGCTGACTTGTAGAAATTTGGTGGCTATACTCCTCTTTATTATTAATGTGACTCTGTTCTGCTTTAATGGCTGACTTGACTGGCATTGTACTTTCCTTTCTACCTTGAAATGGTGCATTGTATAGATTCACAATGAGATCTCAAGTGATAATCTGCAACATTACTGAATAAAGTGCGAAGACCTCAATGTCAGCTAAAACTTTTGACGTCATGCATGATTTCCAACAATTTCATGTTAAATCTAGGAATAAATTACCTGAGGAAAACTTATGTTGCATCCCTGCTGTGTTGAGCAACTAACTGGTGATTTATTAATTGGGTTTCACTTATCTACTGGCAACTATTTCATTCTTATCACATCTATTGTTTTGTTGTGTCTGTCCTCTGGTTTCTATTTGATCAGCTTTGTATTTTAGAGAAGCTATTTATTTATTCTACTAATGTACCACTAGTTTGTTCTACCCAGCAACTATGTATTTTATAACTTATTCATTTGTCTCCCATCCTTTGCTGCCATTGGAAAAGAATTTGGGATTGACCTTTGTGCTTTCCCATTTGCTTACTGTGGTTTTGGCAGAGAAGCTGCCGAAACCATGAGAAACAAAGTGGACATGTTCTCCTTTAGCTTTAGTCCTGATTTAGTGACAGCATTCTGAAATATTAATCTACAATTGTAATCTTCGTTTCTAAAAAAGATGTTTCCATCTCACCTTGGCAACCTTCTCATTTATTAACTCTGCCTTATTCCATTGCAGAGCACTTTCTTTTGTATGTATGCTTTCTCAATTCATTTCATTCATAACTAGTTCCAGAAATAACTCTCTCCTTTACAAACAAATCCTTCATATATTTTAGTAATTCTATTCATTTTTCTCTGTGCTGATTAATTAGTAATTTAAATCTCCTAGCACAATAATTTTGTTATTTATATTTATTTCCCAGATTAGTTCATAGATACCTGTTTTACTTTCTCCCTTACTATTGAGGGAATTGCCATTCAACTTAATAACGTGCAATGAAAGATACCTGACTTGCATATTTAGAGTTTAAAATAATGGCATAAGAGACTGATTACTTGACTGAAGGCTTTTTTAAAAAAAATCTAGATCAGACAGTCCTTGTAAACCATGTCCAGTATATGTTAGAGAGCAGGAAATCCTTAATGTGTGATTGGAAGATTGTTTGTATTGAGATGGTGTGAACACCGAGGGAAATCAGCTTGTTTTTGATTCAGAAAAATGAAATGAACTTTTTACTGAGAAAATTCAGTGCTCAAATGTTTTTTTGGCAGTTTGAAGGAATTGTTGACAAGGTTCAGCAGCATATTTTTAATCACAAAAAGCAGTGTAGAAAAGGTCATGGAAAGTTACAGTTACCTAAGTTTAGGTATTGCAACTTCCAGACCAAGAGTGTTTGTTTAGAAATCCTCAGGATACTAAAAGCTGATAAAATCTAAGATCTCAGTTTTGTGAGCATTTAAGTAAGAAGTCTTCACAGTTCACAGGGAAAAAAAACTGGGGAGAATCAGGAATGTCAAGGACAGATTTGATACAAAGGGATAATTTCTCTGGATTTGAATCCTGTATTGAGAATAGTTTGAAACTGTTTTGTTGGGTATTTTCATATTTTTTGTAGTTGTTTTGAAATCTAGACAACCTGATTTGTTTTATTTTGTTTGTGAATATCCAGTATGTTAAATAAAATAAGAAAAGTATAATCTAATCGGCTAGATTTGTGGTAAGATCAGACTTACCTGTTAATAGCATCAGCTGGGATCATAACAGATATAACAATTATATTTACTATGATCTTGAACCATTCAGATTCTCCCTTTCCTGTATACATTCATTCTGAGTATTACATGCATTTGCTATTTTTACATTTTCTGTCCCTCTTAAAAGTAGATTAAAAGTTAGAAGTTAAAAGTAGATTAAAAAATAAAAGCTTGAAAGTTGGTTTGGTTATTTTCCATTCCTATTTATTCAATAGCTCAGTCTTTGTTGAGTCCTCTGGGCTGTAGGCTGCCCGGGTCCATTGGCAAAATGAACCATTAGAGGAACAACACTTCATTTTCCGCCTGGGTAGCCTACAGCCTGGAGGACTCAATACTGATTTCTCCAATTTCAAACAATGTTCCTCTCCATCCCCCGACTCTTTTCCCAGCCTGTCCTCCTCCCTTCCACTGCCCCTGTCACCAACTGGATTCATTCCTCCCATTAACCAACCAGGTTGTACCCTGTATTTGTCTTCACCTATCCTTACTTCACCACACTGACCTTGTCATCCTCTTTATCTGCAGCTCCCCCTACACCCACCCACAGTCCTGAAGAAGGGTTACATCTGAAATGGTGACTTCTCCACATCCTGATGTTGCTTGACTTGCTGTGTTCTTCTAGCCTCCTGCCTGTCTATTTAGGAAATTTGGTCACTCCCCTTCAGTGAGTAGAGAGGTAGAACAAAGTTTAGCATGAGACCTTGGAGCTGGACACATGATAGAGTCTCCTCTTGAAGACTGCAATGACGGTTCCGAGCATTGTGACCCTCAAATTTTATCTCATAACCCCAGCTGGTGTTGCAATCCACGTTGTGGAAAACTCTGTTTTATGTGAATTAATTTTTTTTTAAAGCAATGTTTGAGAATTAAATCATGAGTTATATTCTAGCATATGGAATTGGCGACAATTTTGGTTAATACAGTTTTATTCTGACTTTTCATAGAGACTGTCATAAAGAGAATTATCCATTGTGACATAAGGCTGAGGGAATCAGTTTTTCCGATACTTACATACAATTGAGCTTTCCTATGACCTTCACAGAGCAGGGACATTTCAGGATATCATGCTTATTAATGAAAGTTGGCTTACTTTATGGTGACCTGGTACACAAATGTAATTATTCTCTCTTTTATTAGAAAGCTGCAGCGACCAGATAAATTGTTCAAGTATCAAATCAGAAACTGTTCTCAGCCTCCGCCTTTATAAATAGCCTCTGTAAATGGAAATTTACATTGCAGCAAATTGAACACATCTTGAGCAGATGGGCATCATCTTTTATTCCATTAACTTAAATGGAACTTCGAATGAGACCTAATGCTGATAAAGGTTGCTTGTGAGCTGCAGAGACAGCCAAATGGAATGAGGAGGTTATTCTGAAGAAGAAGACAAATGGACATGACTTTACTGCATGTTTATTCGCAGTTCTGGTGAATTTTAATTTTGCTGTATAACAGAAGCTTATGATCTGTTTCCTTTCCTTTCCTTAATGTAACAATCTTCTCTATTCCACTTATAAGGACACTCTTGTGAAAGGACTTGAGGCAATTTCAAACAAATTCCTGGTGAAAAATTCATTTGAAGCTGGCCATAATTTAGCATGGTTACCACTGAATTGAAAATGAAAATAAGAACATAGGAAATTGGAGTAGGTCATTCAGCTCTGCAAACCCACTATGCCATTAAGTGAGATTGTGGATGATCCTTTACTTTAACACCATTTGCCTGCAGTTTCCCCCTCCTTTATTGTTTTAAATATTTAGAAATCTAAATCAATCTTCTGCCTAAACACATTCAATAATGGTGACTCCACAGCCTGCCTCTTATTCTGATATGGTATCCACTTTCCTGGACCCACAGCAAGAGAAAACATCTTTCTGTATCTACCCGGTTGAACCTTGTAAGAATGTTGGATGTTTGAATGAGATCACCTCCCATTCATCTAAACTCCAGATAAAAAAGACTCAGTCTATTTAATCTTTCCTCATAGGGCAACCCCTCTATCCCAGGAATTAGTTTTGTGATCTTTTGTTGCATGTCCTTCATGTCAAGTTTATCTTTTTATTGGAGAAAGTGAGGACTTTTTATTGGTAAGGATACGAAATCTGTGCACAATACTCCTGGTGTGGTTTCATCAAGGCTCTACACAATTGCACCCATATTGCAATGTTGCAGCTGGAGTTCCTCAGGATAATATCCTAGGCCTGGTCATCTTCAGCTGCTTCATCAGTGACCTTCCCTCTCTCATTAGTTTCGAAGTGGGGATGCTTGCCGATGACTGCACAATGTTCAATTCTATTCTTGACTCCTCAGATACTGTCATTTAGTCCATGTCCAAAAGCAGCAAGACCTGGACAATTTTTGGCTGACGAGTGTCAAGTAACATTCACACAAGTGCTGGGCAATGATCTTCTCTAACAAGGGAGAATTTAGCCATCATTACTGACAATTAATGGAATTAGTGAATCCCCACTATCAACAATTTGGGATTCACTGAACTGACCTGCCTTGCCCTGCAATATTCTGATTTTCATGATCTTTATTCTTACCTTGATCTATTATCTTGCCAATCCCCTTTAATTTACTCAAGTGCCCCTTACATGATCCCTCTATTTAGTTTCAAGCCCTCTCTGCTATAGTTATACAACTCACCAGGATATAGCCAAAACAAGGTTCAGATAAATTCTATCCCAAACGTACAGTACCCCCTCTCCCTAGTACTGATGCCAGTGTCCTATGGATTGGAACCCACTTCTCCCATACTAGTCTTTGAGCCATGCATTTGTCTCTCTTTTATCCTTTACCCTGTGCAAATTTGCATCTGGTTCAGGTACTAATCCAGAAATGATTACATTCGAGGATATGCTTTTGAATTTTATGCCTTTCTGCCTATGCCAAACCTCTTTCATAGTCTCACTTATACCATTGGTGCCTACATAGATAATGTCAATGGGATCCAACCCCTCCCACTGTAAGTTCATCTCCAGGCCTGAGCAGATGTCCTGAAATCTGGCACGGTACAAGCTTCACTGCCTTCTGGATTCAGCTTTAGTTGTGTCTGATACAGGTTCTAGCATGTCTTCCTGCATGCTTCATTGATCAAGGATTGATCCCCATGGGGGATATGCTGGGCTCTGAGGTCACAGATTATGTTGAAAACAATTCTGCAGCAGCTAATGGCCTAAGGCGCCTCATGTCTGCCTAGTTTTGAGTTGCTAGATTTGTTCACTGACAAAAATGGAGAGCTGCTAACATCACCCCTGTGCCTAAGAAGGCTCATGCTGCATGTCTCAATGACTACCGCCCAGTGGCCCTAACTTCGGTGGTCATGAAGTGCTATGAAATGCTGGCTATGACATTAATCAATTCCAGCCTCCCCACGACTCTTTACTCACTCCAATTTGCCTATCGGACCAATAGATCTACGCTAGATGCCATATCACTTGCCCTTCATTCCACCAAGAACACCAAGAACAGCTACGTAAGAATCCTACTCATTGACTACAGTTCAGCCTTCAGCACTATTATCCCCTTGAGACTGATTGCTAAACTTGGTGTTTTCGGACTAAACCCCATTCTCTGCAACTGGATCCTGAGTTTCCTGACCCACAGGCGACAATCAGTGAAAATTAAGGACAATATTTCATCCTCACTAACACTCAACACTGGATCCCCCGAGGAGTGTGTACTCAGCCTCCTACTGTACTCACTGTACACCCATGACTGTGTCACCAAATACTAGACGAACGCCATTTACAAGTTCGCTGATGACACCAACGTAGTTGGTCGAATCTCAGTTGGTGACAAAACAGACTATAGATGGGACATGGAAGACTTGGTAAAATGGTGCACTGAGAACAACCCAGCTGTCAATGCCAGCAAAACCAAGGAACTCATTATTGACTTTCGGCTGGATGTTACTCATGCCCCCCAACACATTTATAGCACAGAGGTGGAATGAGTGGAGATTGTCAAGCTCCTGGGAGTGGTCATCCACAACAAGCTTTCTTGGACTCTTCATGTGGACACACTGGTTACAAAGGCCCAACAACATCTCATCTTCCTCAGGGAGCTGAGGGGATTTGGCATGTTGGTGAATACCCTTGCCAACTTTTATACGTGTGCCATCAAGAGCATTCCGTCTGGATGTATCACTACCTGGTATGGCAACTGTACCATTCAAGATCGGAGATGGTTACAGAGAGTGGTGAACTCGGCCCTGACAATCACAAAGGCCAACCTCCCATCTAAAGAATCCATCTACCAAGGCTGCCAGTATTTTCAAAGATCCATCCCACCCTGGCAATATTTTTCTACAACCTCTACCATCAGGGAGAAGGTACAGAAGCATGAGTACACGAACCAGCCGGTTTCGCAACAGTTTCTATCCCACTGTTGTTAGAATACTGAATGGACTCACAAACTCTGAACATTCAGCCGTACCTGTATTTTTGTTTTTGCTGCTGTTTACCTATTATTTACTTATCTATGCTACTTAACTCTGTGATCTACCTGTATTGCTCGCAAGACAAAGCTTTTCACTGTGCCTAGGTACACGTGACAATAAATTCAATTCAATTTATCTTTTACAAGTTCTAAGCTGAGTCAGCTGTTGGAGGTTTTGTTGACTGCACAGCTCAGAAGATAGATCTGAGAATAGTGTGTTGCCACTTTATTTCTATGGATATGTGTGTGGGAAGAAAAAAAAAGAAAATAAAAGGTCTACCTATGATCTGGATGCTGAACCTTAAAAAATGACTATGCTCTAAACTGTTCATTTAATCTAAAATTAACTGGAAAGTTATAAGAAAGGTCATAGTGTAGATTCCTGACAAAAACGTCAGTTCTGGGAAGTACCCATAATCTTGAGTATTTGTTCAGAGATGTTATTAACTATTTTGGAGAAGGTGGGACATGAACCCAAACCCCCTTGCTCAGAGGCAGGGATGTTACCATTGTGTCACAAGTGCTTTCTCATAGTGTTGAACACTGTGACTAATCACCATATTGTACACGCTGCCATCAAAGCTTAACGATATATGTTCTTTAGGTTCTGGCCTAAAAAGAAGAGCTTCTTGTAGTAAACATGATATAGTTTTATTTTATCTCTGCATCTGTACAGAAACTGTTAGGAGCATCGGTCATATCTTACTCCTTCAAAATTTTTACTCTCCCCGTCACACCTGATGACACCATTGCATTGGCTACTGATAATAGCGCTGAGTCTGTGTCAAACCGTTCAGATCCTTTTAACCAGCAGACAACATATATGACCTTAGGCTGCCATTGGAATAGAAAGTTGAATAGAAACCGGTTGATGTGTTGCATTTAAGTTCCAAGATCCTCTCAGAGAAAAGAGACAGCTCACAGAATGGAGAAAAAAATGTTGGGAAGAAAAAAGAAAGAAACTGCTTGTGCAAAAGTCCAAGAAGGATACTTTTAAGCATCCCACTTATTTTCAAATGAAAGGGAACAGAACCGATGGGGCTCTTGAGAGTCTGTGTTTAATAACATATTAATGTGTCTCCTGACTTGGCATAGACATATGATCTCCACTATGAGGTACTGATGGGAGGCAGTCATCTTAGAAGCAGTTTTAGAAAATCACAGTGGAAGCCAGACTGTTTTTAGCAGACTTTTGTCAGAAATAGGCCTGAGATTCAATGTTGAAGAACTGTCTTGAAGCATTGATATTCAAAAGGTGCACAAATGCTGATAGAAACATAGAAACTTGGAGAAGGAGCAGGAAATTTGACCCTTCAAACCTGCTCCACCATTCAATATGATCCTGGCTGATTTCTATGACAATGCCATATTTCCACTTTCTCCTCATTCCTCTTGACGCCTTTAATGTCTAAAATGATATGCATCTTTCTTGAATATATTCAGTGCATTGGCCTCACTGCAGTCTGTGACAGAGAATTCTATAGCTTGAGTGCAGAAATATTTTCTTATCTTAATCATAAATGGTTTACCCTCAATCTTAAGACTATGTTCCCTAGTTCTAATCTCCCCAACCAGGAAGAAATATTTTCCCTGCATCTAGTCCTGTCTAGTATGTCTAGCCCTGCTGGAAATTTACATGCATCACTCAGATCTCAACTCATTCTCTAAACTCTATTGAAGAAGGCCCAGTTGAACCAATCTCTCATCATCGGACCATTCTGCTATCCCTGGTATCAGCTCAGTGAACCTCTGCTGAATTCTCTCTGTGACAGACATTTACTCTTCTTAGGTAGGGAGACCAAAAAAAAAATTCTCTTGTGGTGATTGGAACCAGGTGGATTATATTGACTGAGATCCTTAATTGGGGTAGTTCACCTGGTTCAACCAGGGAGCCCTGGCTGACAGCTATAAACAGGGGATTCAGAATCTCCTCACTACAGGGACTGACTCTGAACTGACTGATCACAGCCAGCATACTGTGCACATGAAAATAAAGGGTAATATGGTGATGGGATACTGGTCTCTGTGCAGTTATTTCAACTCTATGTGTCATCAAGGTTCTGTATAACTTTGGCAAGACATTCCCACATCTGAACTCAGCTTCTGAGAACTGCTAAAAGCCAGTGAAAGATACTTGAAGAATGAAACAAGCTACAGCTGACCCACTGGTTAAGACACAATGGTTGCGGCATTTCCTCTCTTGGCATTGGTCAAAATGAAAGGTGATATGAAACAGGATTGGCTGTTATTCCATCTGCAGTAGCAGAAGTATGGAAATATAATGAATTTAATTAACATGCAACCATGAATAGCAAATCTTTTCTTGCTCTGGGTAGATACTGTTTCAAATTGTACTCCATGCTTAATCATCAAGGAAAACATAAAAATAGACTTCAGAAACTTTGGAAGCTTTGAGGGCACACTTTGAGCCCTAAGTAAATGTAGTCTATGTCAGAAACATTTTCAATATTAGGGTTCAAGGTGAAAAAGAATCCATTGATTAAAACATATCTATATTTATAGAGTACACAGAATCCCTCAAACAAGATCACAATCTAATTGACATCAGGATGGTATCGGGTATAAGTGAACCTGCAGTGAGAGCACATTTACTGAGAGAGAAGCAAAGTGACAGACATAGGCAAAATTCTAACATTGTAACTCAGCAGCAAGAGTATATTCATTGCAGAAGAGACCAGATCTTGCATTGTGTTGATAGATATTACCAGCAGAAAGTGCAGGATGTAATTCCTGAGGAGGTAATCCCACAAAGGAAAAGAATATATTCCAACATGGCCTAAGCAGCATTTGCACAGCAAGAAATTAAATAGTTTTGTACACAAATATACGGCTAAAAAGAAACACAACAAGCAGGTGTAGATGGCAATTGAAGCATGTCAATTGATGATTCTGACAAATGATGTTGTATCATGCAAGACGTTGGTTCAGTCAGCTTTCACAGATGATAAATGATATGTTGCTGTTGGACTGATGACTGCAAAAAGAGAACATTAAATCAACATAAAATTCAGTGGTGTGCAATAGAATATAGTGATGTCACAGCCCTGTGTGAAGAGGCTCAACATGGCAATCAAAAACTGAAGTCCTCAAAGTAAGATTAAGGTTAAATGATAGCACTTACATACTGAGAGGACAGGTTACTCTGAGAGCCCAAAGAAATGACAAAAACAAAGATTTTTACAGACTTAGACTGCAAACAGAAACCATTGATTTCAGTCAGAGCAAGTCTAAATCTTGGACTGGTAACCCTCAATGTGCCAAAACAGATTTGCAACGTGATACAGCACACTAAACTATTAAGCATAGGACAGATCTTAGAGAAGTACATCACCATGTTCACAGGTTTAAAATGTCTTCTTGGAGAATGTTTCACTCAAAATGAATGGAGGGTAAGACCAATTTAGCATCTGCCAAGGAAGATTCTATCTTCCCCCAAAGCCAGGTGAAAGACAAGATAAAAGAACTAGAGAAAGAAGAGAGTAATCAAGAATGTGTCAATTCCAACAAAATGGATTAGTCACGTGGCAGCGGTAAAATAATCTGGCAAGCTGAAAATATGCATTGATCAAAATGATCTAATAATGGCTCTGAAGAGATCTCGCTACCCCTGCCTACCATTGAAAGAATTTTGCCACTACTAGCAAAAGCAAAAATCTTCACTGTCCTTGATGGTTACTGGCCAATAAAACTAGAGGAAAGTAATCCCTTTCTAGCTACATTATGAATGCTGTGCATGAAAAATAGAAGGTTGTGGATGCAGTTTGACACTGTCTCAGCTCCATATGTGTAGCAGCACAGGTAGCATGAGATGATGATCTTCCTGGAGTAGAAGTTTTTTTGGGTGAGCCACTTGTTTATGGATGTGGAGACAAAATTGAAGAAGAACCATTGCTAATCACATTCAGAAGTTGGCATGATTAATAGATGGAACTTCTCAGATGAACCTGAAGCTGAATAAGAAACCAGCATAATTTGTGAATGAGGTTTATTGATCTGACTTGTCTACATACTTGAAAATGGAGGTCCAGTACAACAAGTGCATTCATTTTCAAGTATTATTGCTTATTATGATGGGTAGGTTAGGTAGGTGAGTGAATTGGATAGGGAGGTAAGTTAACTGGGACAGTTTGAGGTGGTCATGTCAGAGGGTATTCTGGTCAATAGACAGAGTCAATGGGGCAATGGAGAAGTCGCTTGTGAAGTTATGTTGGACTAGCTTTTAATCCTTCCAGCATTTTCTGGGTAACTATCCAGGTAAGTACTGCAGAACAGTTTACAGTCTTTGACTATAGCTCAGATATCCATAAGGTTCCAAAATTCATCTTTAATCATACTTCCAAAATGGAAAATTTGGCAAGGATCTACATATCCTGGAATGAAACATCAATCGATCTGATCGATTAATTACTTAAGATTTTGAGTAACTAAGTGGGGATTTCATGTGGCTCAACTTTTAATCCTCCTTCTCTATTATAACCATTCAAGTTTATTTTGAAAAGTACAGCTACCCATGTATTGGTGAATAATAAAACCCCACTTCCATTTATCAGTAGACAGTGCCATTTACTCAAGTAATTACTTCAGCAACTGCAAAAACGTGTAAAGCACCATTAACATATAAAAATGTTAAGATATACATGCTACATATGCCAACAAAATTAAATGCAGATTTTTTTTGCTGGTGCTTTTTCTCTCAATACATATATAAACTTCTGCCAGCACTGAAAATCAGTTGTATGTGTATGTTTGAATTCTCATTGTTACAAATCGAACATGACATAAACATGAATGGAACAAAAAAAAGCCTGAAGGGAAGGGGTTTAAAAAAATATAGAAATTAGGGAACACAAAAAAAAGCGCAAATTTGAGATAGTGAAGGACATTTTGGGAAAATTATCTCATGCAAATAGCTTGGAGTCTGCAGTTCTATTATATATCAATAAGGTCAAAATTCTGGAACTTTGATATTCCCTTGCTGTGACCCTCCCCAATGACAAAGCAGTCAACATCACTGTCCATACCACTGACAGCTGTACTGGGACCGGCGACACCGTGCTGGGACCATTGAGAGCTGTGCTGGGACCGGTGACACTGTGCTGGGACCGGTGACACTGTGCTGGGACCGGTGAGAGCAATACTGGGACTGGTGACACCGTGCTGGGATGGTGACACCGTGCTGGGCAGGGTGACACCGTGCTGGGACTGGTGAGAGCCGTGTTGGGATCAGTCACATCGTGCTGGAACCAGTGAGATCCGTGCTGGGCAGGGTTTGATCGTGCTGAGACCAGTGAGAGCCATGCTGGGAAGGGTGACACTGTGCTGGGACCGGTGAGAGACGGGCTGGGACCCGTGACACCGTACTGGGACCCGTGAGAGCTGTGTTGGGACCGGTGACACTGTGCTGGGACCGGTGACACCATGCTGGGACCGGTGAGAGCAATACTGGGACCGGTGACACCGTACTGGGACCCGTGAGAGCTGTTTTGGGACTGGTGACCCCGTGCTGGGACTGGTGAGAGCCGTGCTGGGACTGGTAAGAGTCACGCTGGGATTGGTGAGAGCCATGCTGGGACCGGTTAGAGCTGTGTTGGGACCAGTGACACTGTGTTGGGGCCA
Source organism: Hemiscyllium ocellatum (assembly GCF_020745735.1). NCBI lineage: Eukaryota > Metazoa > Chordata > Chondrichthyes > Orectolobiformes > Hemiscylliidae > Hemiscyllium > Hemiscyllium ocellatum. Next base: position 23,168,719 of record NC_083426.1, on the reverse strand, counting down.
GTGACACCGTGCTGGGACTGGTGACACGTGCTGGGACAGGTGAGAGCCATGCTGGGACCGGTAAGTGCCGTGTAGGGACCGGTGACAGTGCTGGGACCGGTAACACCGTGCTGGGATCGGTGACACGGTGCTGGGACCAGTGACACGGTGCTGGGACTCGTGACACCGTGCTGGGACCGGTGAGAGCCGTGCTGGGACCGGTGAGTGCCGTGTAGGGACCGGTGACAGTGCTGGGACTGGTAACACCATGCTGGGACCGGTGACATGGTGCTCGGACCAGTGACACTCTGCTGGGACCAGTGACACTGTGCTGTGACCGGTGACACTCTGCTGGGACCAGTGACACTGTGCAGGGACCGGTGGCACTGTGCGGGGACTGGTGACACTGTGCTGGGACCGGTGACACTGTGCTGGGACTGGTGACACTGTGCGGGGACCGGTGGCACTGTGCTAGGACCGGTGACACTGTGCTGGGACCAGCGACACGTGCTGGGACCCAGTGAGAGCCATGCTGGCCCACTGCCATGACACAGGCTGACACCATGCCACATTCGTTTGGGGGTGGGTTGGGGCTCGAGCCTGACGGAAGGAACATGCAGGGTGCCGGGAAGATCAAGCCCTCTGATGCCGGAGGGCTCTGGACTCAGCATTGAGGGGGACAAAGAGGACGGGTCTTCTGTGATACCCCAGCCACACACCTGTCAGCCAAAGCGAGTGTGACCGATTGTCAAGTGACCCTCAGACAGGCGAAGAAACTGGGATTGCAAACTGCATTCAAAGTGTCGATGATCAATGTATTCTGCAATTCACACTAATTCTCATTGCGAGCTGCATTCTTCATCAATGCACAAGCCAAGTGATCCACCGTTAGGGGTAGTATGAGGTTTTGGTCTGTTCCTCACCAGAGGTAAGTGATCCGGACCGCATGTACATCTCCCACCACCACAATGCCCACCTATTCATCCGCAGCGACCAGCATTGGCAATGGTATGCACCCATGCATTGTGGTGTGAAGGAGTGGGGAGTTCCATCCTGGGTGCAGCCCGTGGGTGGCTCTGTGGACTCACCCCTCAGGACAGTCGAAATGCAAAAATGGTTGGACAGAAGACAGGGCGCTCATGAGGCACTTCATGCCAGGCTCTCAAATTGCCTGTCACCGTACTTGCATGCACCACGGCTGACAGAGGCAGAATCTCTGCCACCAAACCTCCCACCAAGTGTAATGAGGGCTGCAGTAGATTGCCTGAGAAAATGGAAGGCGGAAATGAACCAGGAATCTGTTCAGCAGCGTCACTGACATGCGCATGTGGCAGAGGGGTGACAAACGGATGTCTATGCGGAGTCATGACAGGGACCACACAGGCCTAAGCGATGGCCGCTTGACTGATGTGGGGATGGAGACAGGAACAGTTCATCCCTCCTGACCCTCCTCGCATGCAGCTTACTCACAGTCACCAATGACCAATGGATGACATCAGACACCCTGACTGAGAGCTGGATCCTTTATTAACCCTCTGGACAGTTCCTTGTGATGCCTTCTGCATGGAGCTTGAGAACCGATGGGTGGAAACGCACAAGTCTTTTAAATGCTGCCGACAACCCATAAACACACAGAGACACAGAAAAGTTGAAAATAATCACCTATCACACATTTCCACTCCACTCTCCCCACTGAAATTCAGTAATGAGTCAGAACAGGAAGGAAATCTGGAGCAAATGGTCTCCAGATAAAATATTGTCCTTTATACAAAGATATGGACTGAAGGGTCTGCTTCTGTGCAGTATGACTTTACAACTCTATAATTAGGAGGAGGAGGAGCCCATTTGACCTTTCGAATGAATATTGTCATTAAAAAAAACCCCATAACTAATCTGTTTTTAGCCTCAAATGTATATTCACACCTACTCCCATTAAACTGCAATGATACAAACCAAAACATGAGAATTTGAGATGTTACTTGTTTTATATTCATCTGTTAATTATTACTTGATTAGCTTATTTGCATTAAGCTCCAATTATTAATCTGTCTTGCGAACACCATCCTGAATCAAGGATTTGTAGCTCTCCATATATCATGTTGATCTTCCAAGTTCTTGTCTGAAAATAAATTGAACTCACACTTGAAAGATTTGTTCCATTTTAAAAGAAATGAAAAGTTGGACTCACAGGTTATAATAGTAGATTGGAATTCAGATAAGGTTCACAAATGCTTGAGAGTCATTATTATCCATCATGATGTTATATGAACTCCTTTAAAGACAAGGCAGCTGGGGGAGTTAGAGTGATGGTGAGGCATTCCTCCCAGGTTTCTCTCTTGAACATACATTTATTAAACATTGAAAACATAAAATTCATCAGCGCGTTAAATTGTGATAAAATGAATAAACGATGAAATGTGGTCAGTATACATTCACATTTTTAATGGTATTTGTCAATGCATTTTAGCATTTAGTAAATTGTCAACGAATCATGTTTTTGTGCAATTGTATATGGGATCTTTTAGCTGTACCTTTGAATTGTCTCACTGTGACATGTATAAATTACTCATAATACCTACATAGGTAAAGTCACCGTGATCCTAGCAGATAATAGGGTTGCTGGCTCATCAGAGAGAGAGAGAGAGAGAGAGAGAGAGAGAGAAAGAGAGAGATGACTAGTGATGGTTTAGTCAGAGCATCACCACGCATCAGGCAAGGGGAGAGGTTAAGAAGGCGAGTCTTTTGTGTTATCCTCAGCTGACCCAAAGTACAGGTTCTAACAAATATCAGAACAGTAAATGATACAAAAGCTGTAGTGATGTATGTTCATATTTTTAAAAATATATCATCTTTGGTCCAATTTGCTCAACTTGGACACCAATGTGGCACACCTTAAAAAGAATTGAACTGAATTATAAATTATATATTGAAATCATAACAAAGAGAACTTATTTCAATGGATATTTGTGTCCCTTGATGCTTCTGCTTCTAGGGAGGTGTTATTATTTTATTCCACTGTGTTACTGACTTATCTACTGCTGCCTCACAGTACCATGGACCCCGAGTTTGATTCCAGCCTTGGGTGGCCTATTATGAACCATGAAATACAGCAGGATTTGGAAACCCCTAAGGAAGTAGCAGCCTTGGGAGAAGTTTGCACATTTTCACCATGTCTGCATGGGTTTCCTCCAGGTGCTCTGGTTTCCTCCCACAATCCAAAGATGTGCAGGTTAGGTGAATTGGCCATGCTAAGTTGCCCATAATGTTCAGGGATATGTAGGGTAGGTTCTATAGTCAGGGAAAAATATAGGATAGTAGGGGAATGGTTCTGGCCGGGTTACTGTTTGGAGGGTTGTGGTAGATTTGTTGGGCTGAAGGGCCTGTTTCCACACTGTAGGGATTCTATTATATTCTACTTTATTCTACTGTTGTGGGTCTTCTGTTTTGAGCTATTCAGTGTAAAAGTAGGTAAATAAGACAGCATCTTGAGTTAAAAATGTATTTTTAATATGAAATTTACCCAGAAATTGGGTTATCTATGATACTGGTCATTACCCTCAGTATTTTAGGGACCACAATACATGATATTGCTAATGCTTTGTTCTCATCACCTTATTAGATCAAGCACACAGATTTAGAAATGTTTTCCAAAGCAACAGGAACTAGATTTAATAACTGAAGAGCTCAATTGTTTATCTAATACAACATATAACTAGAGAATGTGCTGCAAGAATATTATATTTTCACATTATTATAAATCTTGCTGAATTTTTTTCCTTTATAATTCAATATTGGCCTATTATGAACCATGAAATACAGCAGGATTTGGAAACCCCTAAGGAAGTAGCAGCCTGATTAAGATACAAGGTAATTTGTAGTTAGTTGTTATGGAAGATTAGTTGGTTATTGAGGTGTATTTAAATAAGCAGCCCTATACTCTGCCCTTCTCTAATTGACCAGCTCATGAACTCTCATAAACCTAGCAATGCTAAATAATAATTCTGGAAATTAAAAATATTGATATAAATAAAGAACACTGAATTACATGGTGGTTTTCATGTCCTCAGGATATCACAAAGGGCTTTGTAGCCAAAAAGGGGTAACATCATAATTGTAATGTATGATAGTGCTATGAAGAGATGTGATCCAAATATAAAAAGATTACCCAAAACCTTTAAATAAAAGGCACTTGACTAAGGATAAGGCAATGAATATAAAAGCAATCCTAGAATTCCCTCCCTAATAGCATTGCAGATTCATCTTCAGCTCATGGATTGCAGTGGTTCAAGAAATCAGCTCACCACAGTCTTCTCAATGGCAATTATGATTGGGTAATGAATGCTGACCAGCCAGTAATGCCCATGTCCCATGACTTAACAACTGTGCATGTCCTATTAATCATTGATTAGTCATTATGATCCAGGAAGGTCTGTCAATTATTCCCAACCTGAAAATAAAAACTGGCAGGTAACTGCTGTAGTCAATTGTGGCCAGCCTCTCCCCCACTTCCCTCTTGCAGTCCTAGATCCATGGCTGGCTTCGGCTCTGGCACTGAGGTTGCAGAGGCTTCAACATCAGCAGTGGAGGAGCCCAGATCCAGGACCCCAGCAATCTAAGACCAACGGCAGTGTCTGGAGGAGTGTCAGAGTGGGAGCAGGAGGTGTGAGTATTTGAGGCCAGCCTTAGAATCAAGTCCCATTTGTTATGTCTCTCTTTGCAATTCCTTTCAGCACAACGTATGAACTAAAAACCCTTCAGAAGTCATCCTTATCATCATGGAGGATTGCTGGAGAGGGGTCTTTGAGATTTATCTCACTATCTGCAGCAAAGGGAATTCAGCCAGCCACAACTGTGCCAGGATCAAACCCCACTGCCAACAACTTGTGAGTGCAGAATGATTTAGAATCAGAACACCAATTGGGACAATCCATAAATTAGCTTATAACATTTCCAAGAGAGGGCAGACTAGACTCAGGTTAACTTTTCTCTTAAATAGTGGCACTTCTGGCAGTGCAGCAAATTCTCTTTGTGAATTGCCACTCTATACTATATCCTCAACGCTCTGGAATGGGCTTGAACTCATGAGCCAAGGTGTTTAAAAGTATTCTTCAGGGACAAAGAGAAAACAAACCAAACCAAACCAATCAGTGAGTAAAACTGTCATTGTCTGTGCTGAAATGGGTGGATTTCCTTTTGGAAGACAGAGCTTCATGCCATGTTACCTGAAAAGTTAATTAGGAATTCACCCCCAATGATCACACAGCCCTGTGGCTCTTTAATGCTCTGACAATGTTAATTGACTGGAGGTGAGACTTATGCCCCTCCCTCACAAATATGTCCTGCTTCAAGAGGTAGGCACCACAGAGAGTGGATGTTTATTTCCCCCTCCAACTCTATTTTGATTTAATCCCTATCCTCCTCTTCACCTTTTTTGATTACGCAAAATTGCCCTTTGATGAGAAGGGCATTGCTTGTCACCCTGGTGTTTCCTTTCTTCCTGGTCGTGGAAATTGATTAAAGATTTGTACACGTGTTGCTTTTCACTGTGTCTCAACCTGCATACACACACACAAAAACATCCTGCTTCAGAAAACTGCTGGATCAATCTGATTGGCTGGGTTTTGGGGCAGGCAGGGGGGCAATTGGAGCACGGACGGGGTTAGGGGTGGGTAGGGGGCAGTGTGGACGCGGATGGGGTTGGGGGCGGGCTGGGGGGTGGATGGGGTTGAGGGCCGGCGGGCGAGGTTGGGGGCTGATGGATGGGGTCTCGCGCTCAGTGTGCTTTTGCCTCGTCTCCTGAATGGGGAGTAGACTTACCAGAAAACGCCGAGCTCAAGAGGAAATCAATTAACTGAATAATCAATTATCTGAATGAAATAGTGCCCGCCCACATTGTTCAGATCATCGAGGTTGCAATGTATTTCAAAAGAAATTACTTTAGACACTACCAGCTACAGTTTCCCCTCCAAGACACTCACCATCCAGACATGGAGATACATTGCCGTTCCTTTGCTGCCAATGGTCAAAATCATTGAATTATCTCCCTAAGGGCATTGTGGGTCAACTGATAGCACATGGACTGCAGGGGTTCAAGAAGGCAGCTCACCACTACCTGGGTAATGAATGCTGGCCAGCCAGTAATACCCATGTCCCACAAATGAATAAATGAAATTATCCTACTAATAATGCATGTCCTATGAGAACATTGATTATTCACTATAATCTAGAAAAGCCCCTTATCTATTCCCAACTGGAGTATAAGATCTGGGTGATAATTTGTTTTCCATAGGGGAGTTGTTTGGGGGTTAATTTTTAAGCTGGAAGAGATTGGACACAGAAGATGGATGCATTTGGCAGCATGTCAACAGACCCAGCTTCTTCCTGAATTGACACGCTGGTTTTTGTATTCATTTGGAGTCTACGTATACAGTTGCTGTTAAAAGGAGCTGGAGGTTGTATTCAAAACTCTATTCTAAGCATACTTCTGACACACAGTCTTGTCCAATAGGCAATCAGGATGTTGTAACCGGTTAATTGGGACATTCACAGCTATCCTGTATAGATTATGCAGTGAGCGAATGAAGGTGGGCGGCTACATGGGAGATTGAGTGTCGAGAGAAGTGGATGTGAAGGTAGGTGAGTGGAGATGTGTATGGTCAGGTAGGTGAGGAAATGAATGCAGTGATTATTGGATTAATGAGTGAGCAATCAGGGTGGGGTTTTGGTTTCCCACCTACTCTTTCCCACCTTCTCCTTCTCCCTCCAAAATCCTCCCCACCCCATGTAATCTTATCCACCAAGAAGTCTTGGAGAAGAACAAAATGCAACTCACGTCTGACCCCCACCTTCAGAGGAATTCCAATGAGGATAGCTCAGAGTGGATCACACTGAGAGATGTACAAAGGGCAGTTTAGTTAAACTCAATTCCTCAGTTCATACCTGCTCTCACCCATTTCCCTGGTGATCAGAATTTTGGGTGGAGACATTTTTTTTCTTTTCAGTTCTGTTTCATAACCAAAAGAGCTAAAAAGGAACTTATTAGTTAGCTCTGTAGCTTGTCATTTGTCATAACTCACTGGGGAAGTCAGTGATAGTATAAAAGCAAAAGTGAAAATATATAATGTGGCGAAGGGCAGTGGGAAACCAGAGGATTGGGAAGCTTCCAAAGACCAACAGAGGGCAACAAAAAAAGAAATAAGGAGGGAGAAAATTAAATATGAGGGTGAGCTAGCCAGTAATATAAAGGAAGACTGTAAGAGTTTCTTCAGATATATAAAGGGCAAAAGAGAAGCAAAATTTGACTTTGGGCCACTGGAAAATGACACTGGAGAGATAGTAGTGAGGAATAAGTAAATAATTGAGGAACTGAATAATTACTTCGCGTCAGTCTTCACAGTGGAGGACATGAGTAATTTTCCAAAAATTCAAGAGAGTGAGGGGTAGAGCTCAGTATGGTGGCCATCACTAAGGAAAAGGTGCTAGAAAAAATGAATAGCCTGAATGTGGATAAATCACCTGGACCAGATGGACTACACTCCAGAGTTCTAAGGGAGATAGCCGAAGAGATAGTGACGGTAATAGTGATGATCTTTCAGGAATCGTTAGAATCAGGGAGTGATCCAGAGGACTGGAAAGTTGCTGACGTGATACCCCTGTTTAAAAAGGGAGTAAGGCAAAAGATGGAAAATTACGGACTGATTAACCTAACCTCAGTTGTCGGTAAAATCTTGGAATCCATTGTGAAGGACAAGATTTCTGAATACCATGGTAAAATAGGGAAAAGTCAGCTAAGTTTCATCAAGAGGAGGTCATACCTGATAAATCTGTTAGAATTCATTGAGGAAGTAATGAGCAGGTTAGACCAAGGAGAGCCAATGGATATTATCTGCCTGGAGTTCAAGGAGACCTTTGATAAGATGCCACACAGGAGACTACAGAGTAAGATAAGGGCCCATAGTGTTACAGGCAAGGTGCTAGCATGGATAGAGGCCTGGCGGTCTGGCAGGAAGCAGACAGTGGGGGTAAAAGTGTCCTTCTCATGATGGCAGCTGGTGACAAGTGGTGTTCCACAAGGTTGAGTGTTGGGGCCACGATTTTTCACTTTATACATTAATGATATGGATGAAGGAACTGAGGGCATCTGGCTAGGCTTGCAGATGATACAAAGATAAGTAGAGGGACAGGTAGCATTGAGAAGGCGGGGAGGCAGCCGAAGGATTTGGACAAGTTAGGAGAGTGGACACAGTGGAAGATGTAATGCAATGTGGGGAAGTGTGAGGTCATGCCCTTTGGTAGAAAGAATAGAGGCATGGACTATTTTCTAAATGGCGAGAAAATCCTGAAGTCTGTGAAGTGCAAAGAGACTTAAAAGTTCTAGTCCAGGATTCTCTCAAGGTAAACTTGCAAGTTAGGAAAGCAAATGCAATGAAGGCATTTATTTTGAGAGGACTTGAATATAAATAAAAGCTCTGAGGCTCTATAAGACTCTGGTAAGGCCACATTTGGAGTATGTTGTAGTTTGGGACCCCATATCTCAGGAAGGATATACTGGGCCTGGAATATGTTCAGAGGAAGCTCACTAGAATGGTCTTAGGAATGAAAAGCTTAACATATGAGGAATGTTTGAGGACACTGGGCCTAAACTCAATGGAGTTTAGAAGGATCAGGAATGACCTAATTGAAACTTACAGAATACTGAATGGCCTGGAAAGAATGGATGTTGGGAAGATGTTTCCATTGGTAAGAGAAACAAGGAGCTGGGGGCACAGCTTTAGAGTAAAGAGAAGGCCTTTTAGAACAGAGACAAGGAGAAATGTCTTCAGCCAGAGAGTGGTGATTCTGTGGAATTCACTGCCACAGAAGGCTGTGGAGGTCAGCTCATTGAGTGTATTTAAGACTGAGATAGATAAGTTCGTGACTGTCAATGGTGATCAAGGGTTAGGGGGAGAAGGTGGGAGAATGGGAATGAGAAACTTATCAGCCATGATTGAACGACAGTGCAGACTCAATGCGCTAAATGGTCTAACTTCTGCTCCTATGTCTTATGGTCTTATTGCACAGTCTCCGATGTGCCCAAAATCATCATAAATGTTAATGCCTGACTTGTCTAATTCTAACTAATTGCCTAAAGGAACATGCCCACCACTTTTTATTCCCCCTGTAATAAGAACATAACTATGTATTGTAATCAAACTGATTTGATCAATGGCAAAAGGTAGAAAAGTTGAACTCAGTGAATTTAAACTCTCCCCCTTTCTTAAAGTTCCTGCATATGTATAAACAGATACATGAGGAATGAGACATATGAATTATGCATGGAAAGGAATATTATAGAGAAGCGCAATACAGGTACCAGTCCAGATCACAGATATAGATGAGTTGCTTTCGTTTCATTTCAGACCCCTGAGGAAATGAAAATCAAAATGTGTCCGCTCCTCCTGAAAAGGTTAGGGTCAAGCCTGCTGTGTCATCTAATCAACCAAATCAGTTGACGTCTGGGTACCACAATCCAAAAGAGCAGTCTGACCTGACAATTCATTCTGGTTGGTTTTCCTTTGCTGTATAAACTCAGGCAATTCATTGGGAACATGAAGCACAGGAGTTGCCTGTTATGTAGGGAAGATCTTATGAGGAAATGGCTGAGGGACTTTATGTACCTCTATGTACCCTTAGAGTTCTGAAGACTAACCTATATATGCAATATATTTCTTCACTAAATTAAAGAACAGATCATTTGTTCTCTAAAACATAGGGAAGATTCTGTTTGGGAATTTTCCAAAATGAAGTAAGTATCAATGTCAGTGTAGTGGACAAGTTTAATGTGAACATGTAAAATTTCACCACGAAAAATAATCTAAGGTCACATGCCTATTAAGAGCTGCATCTCTCTAGAAGCCTCATGTGAAGTCTTGTTTTGTACATAGTTAGAATTTATGAGGTTGGCTAAGCGGTCACGTTTGCTCATAACTAACCTCGTGAAATCTTTATCAATCCTGCTCTTGGATATTACCAAACTAGAACAACAGAGTAACAAAGTCAGGACCCAATATAGGTCAGCAGGATCATGACAGTAACGCTAAAGAGGTGGCCTGCTGCATTAATCTAAAGCCTCGGAATTGCCACTAATAGAACTGGCCATAACTGAGGCTGGAAGGTGGAAATAAAGAGCATCTCGGTATGCTGGCACCCTCGCAGGGCAATTGAACATGTATTTCTGTGCTGAAGTTGGCTACATAGGCGACCAGAGGTCAACCTCACCAAGAACGGTATTGGGGATGTCGTTAGATAGTAATCGCCCCTAAGGATCTCCTCTTCAGGGCATGGAAGCTCCAGAAACCAAGGCCCCCCACTATTACCCTAGCCTCTCTCTTCTCTTTCCCAATCCCTTCTCACTCCTGAAGTGTTGCTGCTTCCATGGAGCTGGAAATAAATTGTGCTGGCAATTAATCGTATCCCTTTTGGATTGTCCTATGGCAATTTTACATCACAAGGTACAATGCGGGAGCAGCATGTGCACATTCATTTTGTGCCAGGATTGCACTCTGATTGCACTGGTCAGGCCTTCTAGGCATCCAGGATGCATGCCAGAAACAGGGTGTGACCGGTTCAGGCTCCTTTGCAAAATTGGACTTTGAATGAATGCAGATGGAGTGTGCACATTGTATTCAGATTCTCAGCAGCCAAAGCAATGGTCCTTAAAAACAGCTCTCAATTTGACCACTAAGAATGATGAGTTTAAATAACATTTTATTCACCATTTTGCAGAGATAGAAGGATTCCTCATGGTCCTGTCAGAAGATCCATTTGGCATGTTCAGAAATGACTGCCTAGCATTGCAACTCAAGTTGGTTATGATATAATTTCAGAGTCAGAATAATTAAAAACAATCTGTGCTTCTTGTCTGGTCAAATCATTTTGAACTAAATTATCACTGGAGAATGATTAAACATTTGAATTAGTCACAAACATATTGTTAGTAGTTGGTGATCATGTTTGACGCCAGTAGAGGGAAAAATAGCATTCGACTGTGAATCATCTAACTATTCGAAAACCTTTCTGCTGGAATAACATCTTGATATAGATGGCCATACTGAAATGCAGATACGTATTGTCTCAAAGAATCAGCTTGGAATTACAAACCAAAATTTACAGGATTGCAGCATATCAGAATCCTACAGTTTAATGCAATGCTGCAGCAACCCCGGCTCAAAAAATAATGGTTGAAGTTCGGTAGAAAATCACTGAACTTCAGACAATCAAACTGTTTGGGACAGCTTATGCAATTATATTGGTGATTTTATATGCATGTATTTAGCTGTGGAGTGGGTTACATTCTGACACATGTTCTCCGACAGGCATGTTGATCTGTCATCTCCCTTGACTATTTTGTAGTCATTATTTGATTGAAAGGAAATTATTCAATACCATAAGTCAAGCAATTTAAGTAAAATAACGTGAGAATTTATTTTGCAAAATTTCGAGTTAAGTTCAATTTTGCAAGGCAATTTAAATTAAAATGCTTTTGATTGAAGGATGTCAACAACAGTTGGATACTAATGAGCTTCAAATGCCTGACCTAATGGTCATGGATAGATTGTGTCAAAAAATACAGGGTGGCAGCTATCAAGGATTTGAAGGTCATGAGCTAAAACTAAAGCCCTTTGTGTTGCAGCTGGAAACAGTACTGGACTATAATGAGAGACTTGAATTCTGCGATGAAAGGAGAAACTGTCCATCATGAACAAAGCTAACGAAGATTAAATATTGATACAGCCTATAAATACAGAACATTGAATAGTCTGCAAATGGTATTAAAAATTCATGTTCATCTGGACTGGCACTAGTCCCAAGGGTTACTTGTCTCTGCTGGTGCCATTTACTCTTACTAACATGCTATGAGTGGTCTCCTCTCTTATATTATGCTTTGCATCTGAAATTCAATTCAAACGCTACAGCACTTTAGATCCTGTGCACATACTTAGTGTGTCTCCCTGATTAATCCACAAGTGAGTTCCACTAAATAATTAAATAATCAATTAATTTAAAAAAAAATAAAGTTCTGGAGATATCGATGCAATTTAATATTCCATTATATACCTATTAATCCTAAGTGATGAAACCCTACCTCATTTCATTGGAAACATTGTGTTTTGGATATTGACATGAATCATATTGTATCTAAGTTCTGCTTGAAAAAAGAAAGGATTTTACTTATATAAAGTTCATAGTTTAAAAAAAATTGAATAAACATTTTGGCATCTCAGGGAAGTTTTCTTAGATAGAACCTTAGCATTCTATTACATCTATAAACCTAATGGCATGAATTTTGGCTGAATTTGTCTATTAAAATTTGTCCTTATAAATTTGAAATAACAACATTTGTTAGTTCATCTTGTTGGGACAACTATGATCTAATAATTCTGTGCAATGATGTCTGTAGCCTGTCTGTAGCTATCTTGTTGTCAATTAACCATGGATGCTCACACAGGCAACTAATAGAATATCTATTGAGATTGTTTTAAACCTATATTTTGCCATCAATGACATGTGATGTAACAATGTTAGAACAAACACAAACATTACTGCCCAGGTAAGGTCTACACAAGTACTCAAAGGCCTACAATGCCAATCTTATGCCCAAACAGCAAGTTGAAAATCCACCTTGCTATTTTAATTTCTTTCTGCACTGAGTCAGTCATGGACCATTAATTGTTGCTCTCAGCGTGGTTTGTGACTAGGTCTATAATTTATTTCTGAAATGTTGCCTCCTTTGGATGAATAACTCCTCCCCATCTCTGAAATTTGGCATGGATGTAGCAAGATTTGATTACTGGTTGTTACCTGCCCAAACAATATGAATCTGCTAATTTCAGAGGAGCAGATGTTCAACAGAAATTCTTTACAGTTTTATTGTTAATTCCCAAAATTGTTTTCCAACCTTTTCTTATATCCAGTAACAGTAGAATTTAAATTTTTGTTACACATATAGGTGCCCCGTTAAGCTGATGAAAAGATCTTCTCCATTATCAATGAATGGGAAAATGCTGACCTATGATATACATTTGTTCACACCATTCAAAGTGCTAATTTTAATGTTGTCTGGGACCAACCTAGCCTAAGTTTGATTTCAGGCCATGGAGATGAAGGACTGATGTTGCAGATTAGCTAGGATTTCATGAAATGATTGTTTTAATTTTAATCATAAACTGGAAAAGCTACTTCATCTGGATATTATTAAAGTGTAACTGTTTTAATCTTGTATTCATTGGAAAAAGTACATTTCCAATTAATACAGGTTGTCTTTTTGCATTACTTCACGCGTGACAAACTGTCAAGCAATGATGCATTCACCTCTTACTGTAAATCCTTAATTTACTTGCACTGAAATTCAGCTCAATATCTGCAGAAGAGCAATATGTTCAAAACCATCTCATAGATAATTAACTGAGATCAAATCAATTGTAAGGTGTGAAATTACTGCATATGTGACATTGAGTACAAAGCAACATTTATAAGCTCTTCTTTCATCTGCCCCAAACCCGTGCTGTTTCTTTGCAGCTGAAGCTTTTGTCACCAGGTATAGGATTATATCAACAATGCAATTTGCAGCAAACCTCATGTTTTGCATTTACATGGTATGCTTAGATGACATACTAGAATAGATAATAATGCAAAGGCTAAAAAAACTAAGAGGTAAAATTCCAATTTTCCATTAAAACAAAGGTTGTTTTCAGAGATTGCAGAACAGCGTGAGATAATTCAGTGCAGTTTTATTACAATTCTTATTTCATGTCTTCTTGTTTAATAATAATAAGATTATTAGTATTAACAGTATGATTGATAAAAAAATAAAAAATTGATGAATATGTTGTTAGATTTTAGCTGGAAGTTTCTGGACTGGGAATTTTCAAAGCTTAAGAGAAACATCCATTCTAAAGATAGAGACTTTTGTTTCAATTTTACTTTGTTTTGAGACGTTCTGTGAAGTCCTTGCATGGGGTTGCATGTATAAAATAGTGCTCCGGAAGAGGGAAGAAGTTCATAAACTAGATTACCATAAGAGTAACGAGTCAGTGATAGTTCCATGCAGGAGGTTTAAAGATAAAACCCACAAGAAGATTTTAAACTAAGTTTGTTTAAACTCAGGTACACAATAGCTCCAGAAATAAACTGTCAGAGGTTCCAGACTAGGGTTTAAATCACAGTAAGTCAAGATAAAAGTGGTGCTGGAAAAGCACAGTAGGTCAGGCAGCATATAAGGAACAGGAAAATAAACATTTCGGGCAAAAGCCCTTCACCAGAAATGGGCAGAGAAGATGACCTGGGGGATGCAGTGAGAGAAAGACCCACTAAGATCCTTGTAGAGAGAGGAAGAGAACTTTTTCAAGGTAGGCATCCTTGGAAGAGGATTCACATTAAGGTTAAAATCAACTAGGCGAAAGTGGGTACTGCAGATGCTGGAGATTAGAGTCAAAATTAGAGTAGTGCTGGAAAAGCACAGCAGGTCAGGCAGCATCCGAGGAGCAGGCAAAAGCCCTTCACCATTCCTGATGAAGGACTTCTGCCTGAAATGTCGATTTTCCTGTTTGTCACATGCTGCCTGACCTGCTGTGTTTTTCCAGCACCACTCTAATCTTGACTTTAATCTCCAGCATCTGCAGTACCCACTTTCACCTTTTAAACCAGAGTACTTTAGACATATTGAGGTGATAGAGAAAGGCTTCCTGGTGTGAGTGCTACTGATGGCTATTTTTGTGGATACTGTAAAAGGGATGTTGCTTTTTCTTCAAACTTGTAAAGGATTATTTTAGGATCATATATTTACTGTGTATTAAAGCTCTTTAAATTTGTGTTATTAGTAAATAAATTGGTTTATTCAATTTTATCTTCAATTCTTTTTCTTCTGCAACATGGCATGCTTCTGTGTCAGTGACAAGCCACTTAATTTAGCCCAAAATGAAACAAAACAAAACGTGATCCCTCAAGAGCCAGATTCAGGCTGGAATTTGACTTGTCCAGTAATAATGTCTGTTTGGATTATAACAGGAGGGATGATCGGGCTCTCTTTCTTTATTTACCTGCTCTTTGATTGGTTGCAACACAGTTAATTTTAAAAGGACCCTTCCCTTGCAGACCAAAGATTCCAGTTTTTAAAAAGAGTCAATTTAATTAGGCGTTCTTGATTTGGTTAAAGAGTGAGCGTATTAAATACTAAATGCTGGACGAAATAGTAACACAACACAGATACACTCATATTCTTATGTCAACTTTTAAAGCTGGTCCTGGGGATTGAGGCATGGCTAGCATGAGCCAGTTTTGGTTTTCCTTTGATGGTATGTGTTTAAAACTGACTGGTCTCTGTGTTAGTGGCCAATACGCTAGTGTGTGGATTATTGTGTTGTGGAGGTCACAGTTTGAGAACAGCTATTAAACATCTCTGTACTGCAGATAAAAGAGAAAACACACCTCTCTTTCTGAGTGTTACCAACCAGCCACTATTGAAAGGAACCAGGGCAAAAGAATTTCAAATCAACCTGTTATGCTTTGTAATGGTTTGACTTCAAGGAGTGATTAAGAGACAACTATGTTGTTATGGAACTAGAATCACATATAAACCAGACTCGTTTGGAGAGGCTTATTGGATAAATATTACAGTAGGAGATTGAAAGAAAGTAGAGCAGAAAATAGGGCCAACATGAAGTTTAACTCACGTAAATCTGCACTTCTATTTATCAATTAATGATGCATTGATTTTGTTGTACTGACCAGTAGAACTCTTAGCTGAAATGCTTAAGGAAGGGAATAAAGTTATGCAGTATACATTTCCAAATGAATCGCTGGATTGATTTTGCTGATATTACATAAGTAGGTTTGAAGTACATACTTAGCTAACTGGTAAAACAGTTACTAATTGGGAAAACAGTTACTAACTCGAGAAAATATTCAGATTTGAAAGTACTATAAATTTACATGAAGCTTGCATCCTTTGAATGTGTCACATGTTGATACAGCTCTTTTAAAAGTTAGTAAATGTATAAGAACCTTGGAGATACCATTCAATTTGACATGGCATTAGTTTTGATTTTGTTCTATTTTCAATCAAGAAATTTATTAGAGAAGGAAAGTTAAATTGAATTTCATTTGATAATACTTTCTCTCTGACACATCTATGTTCCTCTAGACCATGACCCCACCACTGAAAATCAAACCATCATTTCTGGGACTGTCACTAACCTCATCTCCTTCAGTGATCTGTCTTTCACTGCCTCCAAACTCTTGGTTCCCCAATATGGTATAATCTGCTTCTACCTCTTCCCAAGATCTACAAACAGGACTGCCCTGGTAAACACATCACTTCTGTATATTCCTGGCCCACTGAACTCATTTTCCAATGCACTAGTCTTTTCCTTTGTTCAATCCCCACTCACTAATGTTTGCAAGTCTTCTGACACTTGCTGTTACTTTAATGGTTTCCACTTTCTTGGCCCTAACTCTCTTATTTTTCCATGGAGACCCAAACATTTGAACGCATCTGCTAATTCTAATGAGTAAGTCTCATTCGTCCAACTTTCACCTCTGCCTAGCTAAACATATTCAGGTCGTTTTGCTATAATGCGCATTTAGTCAATGCGAGTTGGCTATGACGTGATTGAGGAATTCTGGATGTTGTTCAGATAACGCAAGCTCTCTATTGAATGGGTATTGCCATTTTCTGTTAACAATTGTCTATAGTAGTTTTCCATAGTGCAATTTTCTATAGCATGACATTGCAGAGGAGCACAACTTCGAGGAGAAAGTGAGATCCGCAGATGCTGGAGATCAGAGCTGTAAATGTGTTGCTGGAAAAGCGCAGCAGGTCAGGCAGCATCCAAGGAGCAGGAGATTCGACATTTCGGGCATAAGCCCTTTGTCAGGATTCCTGAAGAAGGGCTTATGCCCGAAACGTCAAATCTCCTGTTCCTTGGATGCTGGCTGACCTGCTGCACTTTTCCAGCAACACATTTACAGCAGAGGAACACAACTGTCATGTTATAGCAGAACGCCTGTTCTCTAATTGAACAACTAGTCCCTTAAGGTAAAAACAATGACTGCAGATGCTGGAAACCAGAGTTTAGATTAGAGTGGTGCTGGAAAAGCACAGCAGTTCAGGCAGCATCCAAGGTGCAACACAATCGACGTTTCAGGCAAAAGCCCTTCATCAGGAATGCAAGAGAGTGTCTCAAGGGTAGAGGGATAAATGAGAGGAAGGTGGGGTGGGGAGAAAGTAGCATAGAGTACAATAGGTGAGTGGGGGAGGGGATGAAGGTGATAGATCAGGGAGGAGGGTGGAGTGGATAGGTGGAAAGGAAGATAGGCAGGAAGTTTAGAGCTGGGGTGAGGTGGGGAAAGGGGAAATGAGGAAACTGGTGAAGTCCACATTGATGCCCTGGGGTTGAAGTGTTCTGAGGCGGAAGATGAGGCGTTCTTCCTCCAGGCGTCTGGTGGTGAGGGAGCGGCGGTGAACGAGGCCCAGGACCTCCATGTCCTCGGCTGAATGGGAGGGGGAGTTGAAATGTTGGGCCATAGGGCGGTGTGGTTGATTGGTGCGGGTGTCTCAGAGATGTTCCCTAAAGTGCTCTGCTAGGAGGCGTCCAGTCTCCCCAGTGTAGAGGAGACCACATCGGGAGCAATGGATACAATAAATGATATTGGTGTATGTGCCAAAGGTAAAACTTTGATGGATGTGGAAGGCTCCTTTGGGATCTTGGATGGAAGTGAGGGAGGAGGTGTGGGCGCAGGTTTTGCAATTCCTGCAGTGGCAGGGGAAGGTGCCAGGACAGGAGGGTGGGTTGTAGGGGGGGGTGTGGACCTGACCAGGTAGTTATGGAGGGAACGGTCTTTATGGAAGGCGGAAAGGGATGGGGAGGGAAGGAGGTGGCGGAAATGTTGGCAGATGATTTGGTTTATGTGAAGTTTGGTAGGGTAGAAGGTGAGCACCACGGGCGTTCTGTCCTTGTTACAGTTGAAGGGGTGGGGTCTGAGGACGGAGGTGCGGGATGTGGATGTGATGCATTGGAGGGCATTATTAACCATGTGGGAAGGGAAATTGCAGTCTCTAAAAAAAGAAGCCATCTGGTGTGTTCTGTGGTGGAACTGGTCCTCCTGGGAGCAGATACGGCGGAGGCAGAGGAATTGGGAATAGGGGATATCATTTTTGCAGGAGGTAGAGTGGGAAGAGGTGTAATCCAGGTAGCTATGGGAGTCGGCGGGTTTGTAAAAAATGTCGGTGTCAAATTGGTCATCATTAATGGAGATGGAGAGGTCGAGGAAGGGGAGGGAGATGTCAGAGATGGTCCAGGGTGGAATGCATTGGTGAAGTGATGAATTGTCCAACCTCCTTGCAGGAGCATGAGGTGGCGTCAATGCAGTCATCAATGTAGCGGAGGAAGACGTGGGGAGTGGTGCCAGTGTAACTACAGATGAGGGACTGTTCTACATAGCCAACAAAAAGACAGGCATAGCTGGGGCCTTTATGGGTGCCCATGGCTACCCCTTTGGTCTGGAAGAAGTGGAAGGATTCGAAGGAGAAGTTGTTGAGGGTGAGGACTAGTTCGGCCAAACGAATGAGAGTGTCGGTGGAAGGGTTCTGTTGGGGACGTCGGGAGAGGAAGAAATGGAGGGCTTGGAGGCCCTGGTCATGATGGATGGAGATATAGAGGGACTGGGTATCCATGGTAAAGATGAGGTGTTGGGGGCTGGGGAAACGGTAGTCTTGGAGGAGGTGGAGGGTGTGGGTGGTGTCACGAACGTATGTGGGGAGTTCCTGGACTGGGGGTACAGGACAGTCTCGAGTTAGGTAGAGTTTAGTGGGGCAGGAGCATGCTGAGACAATGGCTCGGCCAGGGTAGTCAGGCTTGTGGATTTTGGGAAGGAGGTAGAACTGGGCAGTGCGAGTTCCTGGACTATGAGGTTGGAAGCTGTGGATGGGAGATCTCCTGAGGTGATGAGGTTCTGTATGGTCTGGGAGATGATGGTTTGGTGATGCATGGTGGGGTCATGGTCAAGGGGGCAGTAGGAAGAGGTGTCCTTGAGTTGGTGTCTGGCTTCAGCGGTGTAGAGCTCAGTGCACCAGACTACCACTGTGCCCCCTTTATCTGCTGGCTTGATGGTGAGGTCAGGATTGGAGCAGCGGGATTGGAGGGCTGTGTGTTGTGAGGGTGAGAGGTTGGATTGGGGAGTGGGGTAGACAGTTTGAGACGGTTAATGTCCTGGTGGCAATTGGAAATGAAGAGGTCGAGGGCGGTTAATAGGCCAGCACGGGGTGTCCAGGTGGATGCAGTGTGTTGGATCTGGGCAAAGGGGTCTTTGGAAGGTGGCAGGAGTCCTGATTGTGAAAGTAAGCTCGGAGGCGAAGGGGGATGAGGGTGGAAGAATTGTTCGACGTTACAGCGTGTGTTAAATTCATTGCTGCGTGGGCAGAGGGGAATGAAGGTGAGTCCTTAGCTGAGGACTGATCATTCATCCTCAGTAAGGAGGAGGTCTGAAGGGATGGTGAAAACTCGGCAGGGCTGGGAGCTGGGATCTGGTGTGGGTGTGGAGCTGGGAGTGGGGGCGGAGCCTGTAACTGGAGTGGGTGTGGTGGTGGGGGGAATGGGGGTGGAGTCATGAGCAGGGGTAGTGTTGCCCTCAGGGTTCTTGGGGGTGGGGATTCACCTCCCTGAAAAACATTGTTGCTAAGCGGTCCCATATTGAAGCTGAAAATGTGTTGCTGGAAAAGCGCAGCAGGTCAGGCAGCATCCAAGGAGCAGGAGAGTCGACGTTTCGGGCATGAACTCTTTTATAAAATTCCATGCAAGAACTGCCACAAACAATACGTAGGACAAACAGGAAGAAAGTTAGCCACCAGGATACAAGAACACCAGCTAGCCACAAAAAGACACGACCCCCTCTCCCTCATAGCCCTACACACGGATGAAAAAAACCCACCATTTCGACTGGGACAACACATCTATCCTGGGATAGGCTAAGCAAAGACATGGCAGAGAATTCCTAGAGGTCTGGCACTCCAACCACAACGCCATAAACAAACACATAGATCTAGATACCATCTATCAACCCCTCAGAAAACGAACAGGAAATGACATCACCACAAACCCCAGGAACCCCATCCAGGAGAAAGATATAAATAAAAAGCAGGAGACAACAGCTTTGCTTCACTTGGAGGTTGCCACTGATGATGTTACCTAGCCAGGTAATGAAACGCCTGGATATCAAACCTACAGCTCAGCGAGCAAACCTACACCCTAAACCTCAACTTGAGCTACAAACCTTCACAAACCTTGCTTTCCATTTATGATGAGTTGGACTGAAGGAGCAGTTTCCATGCTGTATGACTCTATAACTCTGTAGGTCAGGCTATATCCGAGGAGCAGGACAGTCAATGTTTTCAGTATGAGCCCTTCATCAGGAGTGGGAAGGGGCCTGAGAGATAAAAAGGGGAGTGGAGAATGGGGCTAGAGGCAAGGTAGGTCGGAATCATGATAGTTTGGTGGGGAGGTTGGAGCAGATAGTTGGGAAGGAAGATGGACAGGTAGGTCAGGTCAAGACAGTGGTACTGAGTTGGAGGATTGGATCAGGGATGAAGTGGGGGAGAGGGGAGATTTGGAAACTGGTGATGTCAATGTTGATGCCATGTGCTTGTAGGATCCCAAGGCAGAAGATGAGGTGTTCTTCCTCCAGTTGGCAGGTGGCTTTGATTTGGCAGTGCTGGATTTGCATGTCACTGAGGGAGTGGGAGAGGGTGTTGAAGTGGTTGGCCACTGGGGGGTGGGATTGGTTGGTGCATGCCAACCAGAGATGTTCCCAGAAATGCTCTGCGTGTTGGCGCTCGGTCTTGCTGACGTACAGGAGACCACATTGAGAGCAACGGATACAATAAGTGAGGTGGGAAGATGTGCAGGAAAATCTTTTCCGGATTTGAAATTATCCTCTAGGGCCTTGGACGGAGATGAGGGGGGAGGTATTGGCACATGTTTTGCACCTCTTGTGGCTGCTCAGAAAGCTTGTGATTTCAAATGAACCTGGTGGACTATAACCTGATGTCATCTGACATCTGACCTAGTTAACAGTTCAACACCATGTAGAGGGGATGTGTGGGAAACACTGATTGAATATAATGTCGGAGAATAACTCCTTTCGGTCAACAAGCATGTCCCCATGTTTTTAATTCTCTACCATGCTCTTATGCTGCTCTGTCTGTCCTTGGACCGCTACAGTATTCTTATGAAGCTCAATGAAAGTTAGAGGAACAGCACTGCATCTTTCAACCTGGCATTTTGCAGTATTCCAGGATCTTTGTGTTCAACAATTTTAGAAAATAACCTTTTCCTAATTTTGTTTCCTTGTTTTCTGTTGTACTTTCCTCTCTTATTTCTCAACTTATCCACACATTGTTTCCTTAATTTTACTACAACCACTCCCTTTTTTCTTGCATCATCATCTCATCACTTAATAGTCCACCTTCAACCTTGTCACGGATCTTCCTTTTAGATTTTTCTGATGTGCTCTTCCTTACACTTGCTTGAAGCCTGTTACATCTCTAGTTTTGTTTTCACTTCTGAAGAAACGCCATATGTCTGAAACTTTAGTTCTATTGATCTCTCCACAGATGATGTCACACCTGCTTGGTTTTTCAAGAAAAGCTAGGTCTCCTTTTGACTTGGACAAGGATTTCTCAGCTGAAGTTCGGATTGTTTGTCTTCCTTCTCTTTCACTCTCCCCATTCACTCACTCAATGAATAAAAGAAGCATCTTCAGATGAGTAATGATCCAGAGTTTTGAAACTGAACTGAACTAATTCCAGTACTTATTTTATTAGCTTCCATTATCCAAATGCCCTTAAATGAATTATTTTGATTTCCATTTCTGCTCATCATTCAAGTTATTTCAGTCACAATCGCCATGCCGACATTTACCACAGCACCAGAAATAGGATCAACATTTTTTGCATTATTTACTCAAATAAATTATTTTGCCCTGAGCTTTAAACATTGAAAAATGAAAAACAATAGTTTAAGTGAATGGTTGCATACCTTGCAGCTTTTGCATTTAATAGTGTCGATGGAACTTTATCATTAATATTCTTTTCTGACAATGTATACAGGTTTAAGGTGCACAAGAAAGATTTGAAGAAGTGATTTAGCAAAAGAAAGAGACATTCTCTATCATTCTTACCATTTCCATTTTTTAAAAACATGACGCACTTCAGTAATGCTGTAGAACAAACATCTGTAATAAAACTACAGCATCGGCAAATCTCAGACACATCAGCAGATTATAGTTGCATATTTTTTGGCAAATAGGCTTTCATTTGAAGAGAACATTTTTAGAAATTTGAAGAGTTGTTAAGAATGATGATACACGTTATTTGTGGCTGACCATCAAGTCTAGCTATTCTAAGTTTCTAAAATGTGACAACTTAAATTTGCAATTTCTCCATATTAACTGTTCCTCTCAGATTCTGTGAAGTGGAGCAAGTTAAAATCAAGGCATATGTTTCTTTGTGAGTGTCCTGAATTTCCCCTCACCTTTGTAGATCAGAAAGCACAAAGCTTTTCATGAACCAACTGCTAAGTCAAGAATTTCATGCAAGTGAGTTCTCTCTGGTAACATCTTTTTAAGCCACAATAAATTAACATAAAGAATATAACTTGAAACCTTCAGACTGCAAGAAACTGCAAACTAGTTAACTAATTTGATTAATAGAAACTGCCTAGCAGTGACAATTAACTGTCAATCCCATGGAAGTGATTGTGCGAGTAATACTTCGTAAAAAATCTTGAGTATCTCTCAACACTTTGACAGTTTGCCACAGCACAGTGTGGCAAGAGTGGTATACTTCCTGAATAGAGTCCTATTTAGGTATTCAGTACAAATGGGAATTCCCAATGAAGAGGAAAGAAGTGATGTTTTAACCAAATATCTTCTGTAGGTGCTGAATGTTTTTTATTTTTGCCTCCAAGGTAAAAGGTTGCTTAATTTATATTACATAACCTAATCATTTATTATTTTAATACTATTCACTGATGCAATATTATTGTAATGTAGGCAGGTGAAGTGAGTGGGGTTAAGATGAGAGTGATGCTGCAAAAGCACAGCAGGTCAGGCAGCATCCGAGGAACAGGAAAATCAGCGTTTTGGGCAAAAGCCCTTCATCAGGAATGAAGCTGGGAGGCTTGTGTTTGGAGAGATAAATGGGGGGGGGGGGGGGAGGGGGTTGCTGGGGAGAAGGTAGCTGAGAGTGCAATAGGTGGATGGAGGTGGGGTGAAGGTGATAGGTTGGAGAGGAGAGTGGGAAGGAAGATTGACAGGTGGGACAGGTCATGATCTGGAAAGTTGGAACTGAGGTAAGGTTGGGGGAGGGGGAGTGAAGAAACTGGTGAAGTCCACACTGATGCCATGAGTTGAAAGATCCCGAGGCAGAAGATGAGGTGTTCTGTTGTTTCAAAGAACAAGAGGAAATCTCACTGAAACACTCAACATTCTGAAGAGGCTTGACAAACCAGATGATGAAAGTTTGTTTCCATGCCTGGAGAATTTAGAATGTTGGGGCTTAATCTCAACATAAGGAACCAAATAATTAGGACCAAGACAAAAAATTCTTCACTTGAAGAATTGTGAATTTTTGGCAATCTATATCCCAAATGGTAATGGATCCTTAGTTCTTGAATATATTTAGGATTGATACAGCCAAACCTTTGGTCCTTTTTTTTTAAAGAGGTGGAGATTAAAAGTGCTGTCACCTTCTTGTTCGAATCACAGCTAAATGTGTCTTTAAGGCACTTAGAAGCATCCACAAATTTTCTGTCTTCTCAGGCAGCTTGTTCAAAACTTGTTGAATTTAGGAACTCAAAAGCAATTACTCCGCTGCCACATGTGATCGCTTTGTTGTTGAGTGGCTGTCATTCTTGTCCCACAAGATGGCAACTTTCATCAGTTGGTTTGCAAGTATTGGAAATGGTGCATACAGCTAGTAATACATTTTAATTTCATTGATAGCCCCAGGTTATATTCAGGACCAAGAACTATTGATGCATGGTCTTTGAACAGAAGCACACTAATAATAATAAAATAATATTTGCCATGGCTGAGTCTAAAACTTAGTTAACAAAATGGGTAGGTGGACAGGTGTGTGTGCATGTACAATAGTTGGGATTGATGAATGTGCTTATTTCTAAAGAAAACTGAATAAATGAACAGAACGAAGCTTGAATGTGACATCTATGATATGAACTATTTAAATCACTGATGAGTGATAACCCTTCCAAATTACTGGAGCAGATAATGATGGGACAGCTTTTGCTAATTTTTTCAAGTGGGAGATCTGTGGTACATAATGCATCGTAATTAATGATTTGTCTGCCATTGTAATCTCTTTGATATTAAGTGGTGTGCTGGGTTATTATGGGAAAATGCAATTTCATTAAACATTGGAGTTTTCTTTAAAAGGTTCTCAGGTGATGGAGGGAATATAAAATATATAACAAGAATTTGGCCTGAAGAGATTGCTTTAATTGTGAAAGTAAATTTAACATTAGTGCATAATCAACTTCTAATTATCTAATTGCATAAAAGATACTCAGATTTCTATAAACATAATTAAAAACAGTTATATAAAAAATTCTTTTTTGTATTTTCGATGGAATAATATGATTCAGCCATAGGCAACTGTAACTAAGCACAAAAATAACATCTATTGTCTTGCAGAGTGTTGTATTATCATCTTTGGAACGATTTGTTTCAAAGCTCAACATGCATATGAGCTAAATCGCCTAAATGTTATCACCTAACCGCAGGTCATAGGCTCTGTTCCCTGTAGTATTCTATGCACAGTCTTTGTCTAGAGTTCACTGTATGTATTAATTAATTCGTAAATAAACCTGCCAGGTCTTCAAGTAAACAGAATTCACTCACCTACCTTATTTGTATTACATTTAAACAACACAGGATCATTATTATAAAACTGAAAATGTGTTTTCCAGAACTTGTCACATCCCTCACCAAGCAATTCCGATACAGCTACAACAAAGATATTGTGGAAAACTAGGCGAAAGTGAGGACTGCAGATGCTGGAGATTAGAGTCAAGAGTGTGGTGCTGGAAAAGCACAGCAATTCAGGCAGCAACCGAGGAGCAGAACATTTGAAGTTTCGAGCAAAAACCCTTGGGGCCTTTGCCTGAAACGTTGACTGTCCTGCTCCTTGGATGCTACCTGGCCTGCTGTGCTTTTCCAGCATCATGGAAAACTGCCCACGTATGTCGTGTACACAAAAATAAGGCAATTGCCCCCCATCAATTCACTCTCAGAACATCAGTAAATTAACAGAAAATGTCATCAACAGTGCTTTCAAATAGCACCTGTTCAGCAATAACCTTCTCACTGACATTCAATTTGGGTTCCACCAGGCCCAATCAGTTCTTGACCTCAATACAGCCATGTTTCAAACATGGACAAAAGAGCTGAATTCCAGAAATGAAGTGACAGTGACAGCCCTTGACATCAAGGCCTCAATTAACTGACATCGAAGTCTGACATAGAAGAGCCTCAGCAAAACTGGAGTCAATAAGATTCGGAGGAAAACTCTTACTGGTTACAGTCATAGTTAGCATACAGGGGGATAATTGTGTTCATTGGAAGTCAGTCATCTCAGCTCCAGGATACCTCTGCAGGACTTTCTTAGAGTAGTGTTCTAGTCCCAACTGTCTTCAAATGCTTGCCAATGTTTGCCAATGATTACACAATTTTCAGCATCATTTACAACTGCCTACATATTGAATCAGTCCATTATCAAATCTAACAAAATCTAGACAGTATCCAGGCTTGGGCTGAAAAGTGGCAAGTAACATTCATTCTACAGAAATACCAGACAATTACCACCTCCAATAAGAGACAGTCCAAATATCACCCCTTGATATTCAATGGTGTAACCATCACTGAAGCCCTCACTTTTCAGCAACCTGGGGATTACTATTGACTGGAAATTGAAGTGAAATCTCCATATAAATAATGGCTACTGGCTCGTGCTAGAGTCAGTGGGTTACTGCTGCTGTTGGTTTCTGCTTCTTTTTTGGGGTAAACCTGATTCCTGAACTGGCTGAAATATTTAGCCAGTTTGTTAACTAGTATTCCTTCTTTATTGAGGACTGATTTGAAAAAAAAATGTAAATAATGGCTACAAGAGCAGGTCAGAGCCTAGGCAAGTAAATCACCTCCTGACTCTCCAAAGATGTTTACAACCTCAGGGCATGAGTCAGGAGTGTGAAGATATAAAATTAGTAATGTGCATTAACTGAACTGTCTGATTACAAGAGAGAACATTTTGCAGAAAGATGGAAGCACTTTGCATGCTTAACCTAGAGTCTATTCTCCCAGAGTCTATTCATAAATATATGATTGATCTGATTGAACCTGCCTGGATGGGTGCAGCTCCGACAACACTCAAGAAGCTTGACACTATCCAAAACAAAGTAGCCTCACTTGATTGGCATCACATCCACAAGCATTCAGTCACACCACCACTGATGCTTAGTGTGTATTATTTACAAGATGCACAGCAGAAATTTTCCAAAGATCCTTACACAGCACCTTTACTGTCACTAGGTATGAATCCTGGTATTGTGTTGACAGCAGTAGTTCAAAAGGGCAGCATGCCACCACATTCTTGAGGGCAATTAGGGATGGGCAATAGATGCTGCTCAACCAATGATGCCTCAGACCCACAAGTGAATACGAGAAAAAAAGCTCTTGGGGAATTTATACTGGGTTGTCATTGCATTCTAATAGTCTGATCCTTACTGTGGTAGCCAAGAACTAACATTTCAATTTCAGCAGTGCTCCAGCTAGCAGCGTTATCCAGAAAAGCAGCCCCACTTAACCTGCACCACATCCACAAGCAAGCAACAGAGAATGAAATGTAAGGCATTGCCATTAGAAATTGAAGTTTTAAATCCAGAATACTTGAAGTTTCTGATATAAAAATTGGTAGTAAGTTTAAATTCAGATTTGGTGAATTGTTTTCTGTGGTGGATATCTTGTGTAATTAGGGAGGACTAACAGTTCAGTCACACATTTATTATTTGACTCTGGGAAGATGGGTATTCTCTCGGTTAAGCATACAATCTGTTTTCTTCTTCCTGCAAAATCATCTGTTTTGCAAAGTTCTCATCTTTCAACACTCAGTTAATACATGTAATCAATCTTCTTGTTAACCAGAGTCTGTCAAGATAATTGTGCAACAATTCACCAATTAGCTGTTCATCAGATTATTTCATGTATGAGACACTTAAAGGTCAAGGTATGTGTAGGTACATCAGATTTCAGCTTAATTTGTGTAGATTATTTTTCAGATGAAACTGTAAATGTTTCAGAAATGATAAACCACATTTCTTCCGAAATGATGGTATTGTGTATTAGTGATGTCTCACATAAATGCAAGGACACAACAGTCTAAATAAGAATACAGCTAGTGAAAATCTTCAAAGGAGAATCAGATTCTTACTTCAAGGGAGAGAAATTGCTGGACAGTAAGAAAAGAGCAGAGACGTTGGATCATAGGTTTGAGGTGATCAGACCATAAAGAAAGAAGGAGGCCGAGGTCTGTTATATTGGATAGCTACCAGGATCAACATTGGTATGGTAAGAAAACCAACATCCTTTTGTGCTGTATCATAATATCATTCAATTCTCTTCCAATCTACAGAACCATCCAAAAATGTCAACGAATTCAGACCTGTTCATTAGGTGACAATTCAATGTCAGTTTGATGATAAAGCCCAGGTAAACAATTAAAAAGGCATCATATGGGTAAATATTTTTCCTGTAAACTATTTCTTTTACTTTATTTTGTTATTCTTCTGAATTCTCCTGCACTGACAAACATGTGAATAAATATTTTATGATGTGCAGTGAGTTACTCTGCATGCCTGCTGCTTCCTGAAGCAATTACACTAATGAATTGGATTCCAGCACCTAATCAAGGATGTGATAACATGCTTTTGTTTCACACTTGCCATCTGGTTTACTCAGGAATCATGTATGCATTAAGTATAGTGCTTCATCACAGCATGTTCTTAAGGAAATTGGGATTTAATTAATCCCTAGGAGGTCAAACATTGACTACTTTTCATAAAATAAAATGTCCATTATTTTGGGAGTTGAGAATTTGAACTTACTCTTTAAGGAGATGCTTAAAAGGAAAACACTGCTTTGAAAAATGTTGAACCATTGATTGAAAAGTCAATTTAATTTGATCTCTCGAAAGGTATAGGCCTAGCACCGCTAATTTATCACTCACTGCATTTAGCACCATCTTATTCCAGAGGTAGCCCTTTTGGACTTGAACAATGGTTCCCTGTTGACCTTAGGTTACCCTGGCAATGGAATGCATCTCAAAAATTTGAACAAGAGGTGGAGTTAGCCATCTCACAGCTGCTACCTTGCAGTAAACCTACAAATGAAGTAACCAAGAAAATTGATGCAGGCAAAGCGAGAGACATAATTTACTTTAGTAAACATCCAACAGAGGATCCTGGGATTGTATTCATTGGAGTTTAGAAGATTAAGGGGAGATCTAATAGAAACTTACAAGATAATACATGGCTTGGAAAAGGAGGACACTAGGAAATTGTTTCCGTTAGGTGAGGAGACTAGGACCCGTGGACACAGCCTTAGAATTAGAGGGGGTAAATTTAAAACAGAAATGCGGAGATATTTCTTCAGCTAGAGAGTGGTGGGCCTGTGGAATTCATTGCCGCAGAGTGCAGTGGAGGCTGGGATGCTAAATGTCTTCATTGCAGAGATTGATAAATTCTTGATGTCACAAGGAATTAAGGGCTACGGGGAGAATGCGGGTAAGTGGAGTTCAAATGGCCATCAGCCATGATTGAATGGCGGAGTAGACTCGATGGGCCGAATGGCCTTACTTCCATTCCTATGTCTTATGGTCTTATGGTCTTAACAGACACAACCATCTTCCTTTTTGCTAGGTATGACTCCTATAAATGGACTATTTTCTTCTTGGTTTCTATTGCTTCCAGCTTGGCTAACTCTCCTTGATACCATACTCGGTCAAATGTGACCTTAATGTCAAAGGCAGTCTTGCTCACCTCACCTCTGAACTTCAGCTTTTCTCTCTATGTTTCAATCAAAGCTGCAATAATGTTAGGAACTGAGTGGCCCTGGTGGAACCCAAACTGAGAATCCATGAGCAGGTTATTGTGAAGCAAATGCAGCTTAATAGCACTGTTGATGACCTCTTCCATCACGTTACTGATGATCGAGGTAATGACTAATGGCAAATTCCTCTCTAAACCACCAAAGTCCTGACTTGGAACTATGTTCTGCTCCTTCTCTGCCACTCAGTCAAATCCCTTGAGCTGCTTTCCTATCGGCAGTGTGTGCCTACTCACATCAAATGGACTATAGTCATTCAGAAGGCAGCTCATCAACAACTTCTCAAGGATAATTAGGGATGTGCAATAAATGGCCCCAAAAGCAAAACTCCCTTCCAATGAATGAAAATATCACTGACAGAGTGGATTGTTGGTTGGTTTGGTATTTATCCTGCTTTTTATGTACAAGAAATGCCCAGACAATTTTCTACACCATTGAATAAATGCTTTTGTTGTAATTGCACTGAAACAGCTTGGCTTATTGTGTGGAAAGGTCTGGACAATAAGTTCTTCAGTACTATTGCCAGAATATTGGCAGGATCCATAACATTTCAAGTATCTAGAGCCAATAACTATTTCCTGCTGGCACATGGAAGGAATTGATTGGTTGAAGACTGGCAGATGTGATGTTGGGCACCTGAGAAGGAGACTGACATGGATTATGCCACTTTTCCCTTCTTATTAAAGGTTGTTACAAATTAGATTAGATTACTTACAGTGTGGAAACAGGCCCTTCAGCCCAACAAGTCCACACCGACCCACCACCCACCCATTCCCCTACATTTACCCCTTTACCTAACACTACGGGCAATTTAGCATGGCCAATTCACCTAACCTGCACATCTTTGGGCTGTGGGAGGAAACCGGAGCACCCAGAGGAAACCCACGCAGACACAGGGAGAATGTGCAAACTCCACACAGTCAATCACCTGAGCCAGGAATTGAACCCGGGTCTCTGGTGCTGCGAGGCAGCAGTGCTAACCACTGCGCCACCGTGCCGCCCTGTTTCAGCTTTATCCTTAGAATTGATGTGCTGGGTTCCCCCATCATTGAGGATGGGGATATTTGTGGAGCCTATTCTTGCAGAGAATTTTGAGTTTTCTATTTGCATTCTTGACAGAATATGACAGGATTGCAGAGTGGAAATCTGATCCATTGGCTGTTGAATTGCTTAGTTCTGCTTATCATTTGCCAAGTGAACTGTTTGGCATACAGGTATTTCTATGTTCTGGCTCAATCAGTTTGACCCCTCATTTTTAGGTATGTCTAGGGTTGCTCCTAGCATATTCTCCTTCACTCTTCATTGAACCAGTGTTGATTCCCTCACTTGATGGCAATGTCTGAGTGGGAATTATACTTGGCCGTGAGGTTGCAGATTAGTTTTGAGTTCAGTTCTTTAACTGCCTATGGCTCAGAGTGCTTCATCCATGCTAAGTATGGTGTTGCTCGAACTGTCCAAAATCTGTTCCATTTAGCACAGTTTTACTGCCACACTACATGATGGTTGGTATCCTCAATGTGAAGATAGGGCTTCGTTCATCTCCACAAGGACTGTGCACACCGGTTAATGATGACTGACAGTGAACTGCCCAACAGGCCATCAAAGGCCAGCATCACCTGCATTTTGCAGAGCCATATTAGATGGCCAAGGTTGCTGCTAGGAATGCATCACCGTTATTCAAGGATCTAAGACTATAGTCAGTTATTTGTGGAAGAAGGAAGAGGTACTAGGACTCTAAAACAGAAGGAAACAAGGAGTTCTAGTTAGTAGGCTAATGCCTTTTTTCAAGGCCCCCATCCCACCCCAGCTAGCATTAGCACTCATTTTGGCATCAGGTAAGCTGTTTGCATCTTGGTTAATTCTAGCAGTGGAAGACCAAGGCCCTTAGGTGTTGTTTATTGACTGCGCAAGGGTCTTATTGACAGTGGGGTGGGAAGTTGACCATGGCCCTTCCTGACCCAGATCCTAATTCCAGTGGATATTAAATACAGGGTGCACCTCCACTCAAATGGTGAAATAGTTTCCTGCCTTCTACTTGACTTTCTTCAGGAGCAGAAGATTTTGCTCAAGGTGTGTTCAAGGGCACTGAGCTGTACAGAACTGAGATCTCCCACAATTGTTTCTTAGTCATTGCTTAGATATGCAATTATAAACAGTTCAAGAGAACAACTAGCCTTGCTGAGATGACCAGTGGAAGATTTGTCTCTCACTGGCCCTGACTGCTATCCAATCAATAGTGTCACAAAGCTGGTTCCTTTTTTCTAAAAGCTGTTCCTTTTCTCAAGGATACTATGCCCTTGATCTTTTGTCAGAGGGCTCATAAACCAGCTCCTGGCTCCAGTTAACTAATTTAGTATCGAGATTAAAAGGTATGGAGGGGCCTTTTTATTTATGTGTAAACAAATGAGACTTCAGGTCAAAGTGGTCATATTTTAGAAGTGACCTATATAATGAAAGTGGAGTGGTCAGCTCTCTAGCTGAGCAGTTCAGTCCAGAACTAGTTAGAAGTTTAGCAGTGGACTGTGTGAACAGACTGTCTCTCTTTTGTCCTTTTAACTTAAACCTGTAAGCATCTGTTCCTTTTTTTGAAACTGTATTTTAACAGGGATTGCTTATTGGGGCTGCTATGTATATTCAGAACAGCACTTAAGTTGGATAGACTGAGTTCTGTAGGGGTTCTTTATTCTGTTCTTTGTGCTTCTTTGTGTAATTATGTGAATAATGTTTTGTCTTAAAACATGGTAGTCAACCTAGCTAACTTTCTCTGGGTAATTTTCACTATACACTTATCAAAACAAATTGCAAAGTTATGGCCTGGGTTGCCTGCTCAAGAATGTTTTGAGTATAAGCTGACATAATCATCCAAGGAAAAAGAATCTCAGTGTCCACTCTATCTAATCCTCTGATTATCTTGTAAAGGATGAGGAGATATGTATTCCTGAGGGACTCTTGCCAGAAAAGGTAGTGTTATCATGAATTCATGGTGAGATAAAAAGTACTCAGTTATGTTGAATGAGGTGAGAGAGTCCAGAGAAGAGTGGGGAATTTGTGGTAGGAGTGATGAACAAACTCTCAGCTCCAGGAATACAATTTGCAAATGAGATAGCTGATTCACCAGTAGACGTGCTGCCTACTCTCATTAAAAAGTCAGTGGAGACACAGGCAACTGAAGAAATGAAGGATGTTTATCCAGGAATTTTCCCTGACTGTGTCACAGAGGCGCAAGTTGAAACAGAATAGATCCAAAGGCACAGATAAGGAAGTTGACATAGCTTTATCCGAGATTTTCTTTGAGCAGATGCGTGGGACTGAGCAGGAACAAGTAGGTAAGCATATAAGTACCTTTAGCTGTGCTGAGCTTATCAAATTACAGCAGAAAGATGAGAACTTAAAACAGTTGTATCAAAAGGCTTTACAGAGAAGGAGAGTGAATGCACCTCTATGTGTTATTACTTAACAAATGATGTCTTCATGAGGAAATGGAGACCATCACATTCAAGTAGATGTGAAATAGGCAGCAATTCATCAAATAGTTATGCCAACTGGGTATAGAAAGGAGGTGCTATAAGTGGCGCATGAGCTACCACTTGGAGGTCATTTAGCGCTGAGGAAAACAGGCTAAAATACAAAATCATTTTTACTGGCCTGGACTAGTAAAAATTGAATTTTGCCAGACATGTCATACACGTCAGCTAATTGGAAAGCCACAGGCAGTAATAACACTTGCACCTTTAATACATATTCCTGCATTTGAGAAGCCTTTCAAACAAAAAGTGGGAGTAAGTATTTAATAACAATAATGGATGAGTCGACTAGATTTCCAGATTCTAAGGGTTGTAGAAGAATTACTTAAATTTTTTACTAGGTACGGACTACCGATACAGATCCAGTTAGATGAAGGATCAAACTTCACATCCAAACTATTCAAGGAGGTTATGGATAATTTAGGAATAAAGCAATTCAAATCTACTGCATACCATCCCTAATCGCAAGGAGCACTATAGAGATGGCATCAAACACTAAAGACCATGTTGAGGGCTTATGGTCAGGATTATCCAGATGATTGGGATAAGGGAATTCCGTTTGCACTTTTTGCAATCAGAGATGCACCAAATGAATCAACAAAATTCAGTCCATTTGAATTAAGATTTGGGCATGAAGGTAGAGGAACATTAAAACTGATTTAAGGAGAAACTAATAAGTCAGAATTCATAGACCACTCATTCGGACTATGTGTCAAATTTTAGAGAATGATTAAGTAGAGCTGGAGAGATGACTAGACAACTGTTAAAAGTATCGCAGCATACAATGAAACAGGTAGCAGAAAAGAAATTACAAATTTGCAATTTTGCAACTTGGGATAAGGTACAGGTGAACCTTTAAAAACGAGGTTTAGTGGACCTTCTCAAATCGAGAGGAAATTGAGTGAGGTGAACTACTGGGTCAGGACTCCAGAAATAAAGAAATCTCACAGAGTGTGTCATGGGAATATGCTCGAAAGGTATTTTGATAGGGAAGGAAAGCAAGAGGAGAAGGTGTTCATGATTACAGCACAGCAGGAAGAACCAAGTTCAGAGGATTCTGAATTAGACATTCCTCAAATCAAATTGGAAAATTAGGTAGTTGTCAAAAATTGGGATAAATCATTGAGTTACCTTCCACAAGAAAATCGAATCGAAAAAATAAAAAAGTTATTATTATCACATGGAGAGAAATGTGGAAATAATCTGGGAAGTACTAATGTAATTGTGTATAATGTAGATATGTGAGATACTGTTCTGATTAAGCAACATCCTTATAGGCATAACCGTTTGAAGTTGGCACAGGTTCAGAAGGAGGTAGAGCGCATGCTCCAACATGGCATAATCAAAGTGAGTTACAGTTACTGGAGCTCACCCACAGTCATGGTGCCAAAGCCAGATGATACCCAATGGTTATGTGTGGACTATCGCAAAGTCAACACAGTTATAAAGACTGATGTATATCCAATTCCATAGTTGGAGGACTGTGTTGAAAAAGTGGGATAAGCAACTTACCTTTCTAAGTTGGACTTGCTCCGAGGCTACTGGCAAGTACCTGTGTCAGTGAGAGTGCAAAAGCAATTTCGGCTTTCGTAACGCCAAATGGACTATATCAGTTCAGCCATTCCTGATGAAGAGCTCCTGCCTGAAACATTGATTTTCCTGTTCCTCGGATGCTACCTGACCTGCTAGGAATTTCCAGCACCACTCTAATCTTGACTGTAATCTCCAGTATCTGCAGTCCTCAATTTTGCCTATATCAGTTCAAACTGCTGCAAATGTGTTGCTGGTCAAAGCACAGCAGGTTAGGCAGCATCTCAGGAATAGAGAATTCGACGTTTCGAGCATAAGCCCTTCATCAAGGCTTATCCCTTATATCAGTTCAAAGTCATGCCATTGGTATGAAAAACGCTCCAGCCACATTTCAGAGACTGACTAATAAGGTCATTGCTGGGTTATCCAATTGTGTTGTTTACGTTCATGACCTGGTGATTTTCAGTCACTCACAGAAGGAACATTTACAGCATTTATCGGACTTGTTCGATCGACTTTGGAAGGCAGGCTTGGTGGTAGTGAAGA
This sequence comes from Hemiscyllium ocellatum, assembly GCF_020745735.1. Classification (NCBI taxonomy): domain Eukaryota; kingdom Metazoa; phylum Chordata; class Chondrichthyes; order Orectolobiformes; family Hemiscylliidae; genus Hemiscyllium; species Hemiscyllium ocellatum. The sequence continues at coordinate 23,133,932 of NC_083426.1, read as the reverse complement.
TTAGAGTGGTGCTGGAATTGCACAGCAGGTCAGGCTGCACCCGAGAAGCAGGAAAATCGATGTTACGGGCAGGAGTCCTTCATCAGGCCTAGCTAAAAGTGAATTTGCCAAAGCCTAAGTCATCTTCCTGGGCCATGTTATTGGACATGATCAAATGGCCCTTCGGGATGCAAAAGCAAGAGCAATTGGGGCGTTTCCCATACCTTTATGTGGTTCTTTGTGTTTCACTGTATAATTTTGTGAATACACTTTTGACTGTTTTAAAGCCTGGTAGTTTACCTAGATAACCTACTCTGGGTAATTTTCACTGTACACTTATCAAAACAAATTGCAAAGTTATGTTTTGGGTTGCCTGCTCAAGAATGTTTTGAGTGGTCTGGCCTAGTCCATAACAATAGCACCCACTCTCTAAGGGCTCTTGTGGTGTCCTTAACTCTAGGACAGGAGACCTGGGTTCAAGTACCATTTAGTGTGTGTTATAACATTCTCTGAACAGTTTTGGAAATATCTAGAACCCATTCCTCCATCGTGCTAAATTGCAATTGCTTGTTGTGTATGGTTACATGTGCAGTTCCTGTCAACTTTGTCTTGACATAGGTGATCCAGTCCAGGAATGGAGATGGATCGGCAGAGGGAAGTTAAGTTCTAACCAATGCTTTAATCCTCTGTTTTTGATATCAGTTTTAAAATAATAATTAGGGAAGTGGAGGGCCTTTACAAGACTTTTGTACAACATGTACAATTTGGTGCTAAATAATTTCAAGTTAATTGATTCTGTGCCATAATACTCGAACAAATTGATAGGAAAATCATTAACATTTGTAACTCAATGATTCATTCCAAATGAACAGACATTTTTCAGACAATCATACAGTTGTCACTTCCCCATTAGAACTTAGGAGTGATAAAATCCTGTGTCTTAAGGTTCTTGAGTGTTGCTGAACAAAGAGACCTAGGAATGCAGGCACTTGCAGGTAAACAGGGCGGAGAAGAAGGCATTTGGCATGCTTGCCTTCATTGATCACATCACTGAGTTGGGAGGTCATGGTGTGGCTGTAGAGGTCATTGGCGAGGCCACTTCTAGAATATAGCATTCAATTCTCATCTCCCTGCTATTGGAAAGATGTTGTTAAACTTGAACAGGTGTAAACAAGGATGTTGCCAGGATTTAAGGGCTTGAGCTACAGGGAGAAGCTGAATAGGCTGGTGCTTTTTTTTTACCTGCAGTGTTGGAAGAGGTGATCTTCCAGAGGTTTATAAAATCACGAGGGCTTGGATAGAGTGAACAATTGAGTTCTTTTTCCCAAGGTGAGGGAGTCCAAAACTACAAGACATAGGCCTAAGGTGAGAGGAGAAAGATTTATAAAGGACCCAAGGGGTAACTTTCTCATGTCGAGGATGATGAGTGTATAGAATGAGCTTCCAGAGGAAATGGTGGAGGCTGAGACAGTTATAACATTTAAAAAGCATCTGAATGGGTACGATATAGAAATAGGAAGGGTTTCAAGGGATATGATCCAAATGCTTGCAAATGGGACTGGGTCAGATTGGGATGTCTTGTCGGTTGGACTGAAGGGGCTATTTCCATGCTGTATGACTCTGTGACCCTGTCTTGCTATGTTATAAGTTATATATCAGAATTTGCATGTGCTTGCATAATTCGCATATGTATAGAAGAATCTTTGGGAGAGCAGTCATATATCAATATAAAAAGGCAGGCAAGTCTGAAGCTAGGAGGATACTGAGGGGAAATTATGTTGTTGCTAGAAACTGATCTGGAAATATTCCTGGTGGAAAGAATAGGGTATTGAATTATAATTGGTTCTTGGGAATTATTCGTGCACTGTTGGCTTTTAGTATGTCTGTGTGTGGAGTGGGTATTATTGAATATGACACAAATCTTGTCTATAGTAATTTGAACTGCCCACACCTCTTCTGTACATCATATGTACTTTTAATTTTTTGTTCATTTCATTCTTTGTGACAGTTCTTATATGGATAGAATTAAAGTGAAACAAAGGGAACGATTAGTAATGTGATGTGCCTTAGCTGTGATTTTAAAAAAATTGCCTTCTTTCATATAAACATAGTGACTGTTGATTGTATACACTGTGAACGTTGATGACCTGTAGTGCTTTTGCCCAAGTCTGGATATGCGCGTTGACAGTTTGATGAGCTGTCTGAGGCATTTGTGCCAAGCTGTGTCCTTTTTCTAATCGGTATGTGCAGAACTGAAATTTCCAGAAGATGTCATTGCACAATAATTGAGACTTAATTGATTTTTTCATCCTTAAGAAAAGGAGTTAAGGTTCCAAATTGTACTGGACAAGATCATTTAATTAAAATGGAAATCAAAGTTCAAACTTGATACTTTCCTGTCGGACTAAACCAATATGACAGTGAGTGGTACATTTTGATTTGAAACAATTCTTAAGATAACCTTTAAATTGTCTTATGGCTGACTTGATTAAAAGTTAAATTTGAAATATAACTTAAATGGAAAGCAGCTTCATTAATTCCCCAAATTATGGCCACAGTTATGATTTTGAAAGCTTTGTTGTGGAAGATGTTGTGATTTGCTTTATATTGTTACATTATATTGTCTGTTGTATAAAATTCAATGGTTATTTGTAAGCCAAATTAATTTGTCAAAATACTTCATGTGTTTACATCTCACTGATCACTGCTTTAAGGAGCAATGTCACTTCTACAAAAAGGGACAGGCATGTTAACATACTATTGAGAGCAAATCAATTTCAGACTGGACTGTGAAACAACTGTCAAAGTGGGAAATACTGTATGCGACATTTAAAAGACATCCATTGGAGAAGTGGGATGTAAATTTGCACAAGTACAAAATTCAATGCTAGTCTACTGCGAACACAATTCTTTACAGTTTAATCAGGGGAGGTTACCCACCAGGCACACCAGCCCTATCTATTCCCTACCCTGTACTCACCTGGCACCTGTAAGCCCTTATCCACCTGGCATCCCACCCTGTCCCTCACCCTCTCCTCCCTCAGTCTGACACCCTACTCCCTTACTTTGCCTCACTCATCTGTTACCCTAAAAGTCTCCTACCCACCTGGCACTGTACTCATTCTCCCACTTACCTTAAACTCTTATATTCTCTCAGTAGCTTTTAAAGTGCCTTAAGGAACTTTAAATGCTCGAAAGCAGCAGCTAGTATTGAAAAATGGGTTAATTTCAAAGCTGATCCTTTCTGTTCCTGGCTGCATAGATTCTTGGCTTGGACTAAACTGCTTCAGCTGAAGTTTCTTGTCCAGAGGTTCACAAGGAAAACTCCTCCAAAAATAAATATGCATTTCTTTGTCTGATCAGGGTCAGATAGAGAGACTCTGAAACTGATCAGAAGATCTGGGCATTGCTACTAAAACTATTGGAACTGTTAAAGATCTTAAGATGTTCTGCCATTTCCCTTCCAAGCCCTCATGACATCAGGAGATCAATGGTTTTTTAATGCAGTGTCTAACACTCACCCTTTCAGAACCATTACTTTATACAACATCTCCCACAATCTTTTTCTCATAGTTAACATTTATACCCCCATGTACATATTTCTATTCACAACAACCTCATCTCTGTTAAAGTCAATGATTTCACAAAATCAGACATTCTAGGGGGTTCATAATTATACTAGATTGCCTTCTCTTCAAATTTAGAAGTTTTAGCTGAAGGACTGTTGATCTTGACTTGTATTGTAACTCCATTTCTTGAGGATGGAGAGATCAATTAAGCCTAAACTCTCTACCCCAGAGAATCCGTTTTCTTTTGGATGTTCTTGGCTGAGAAGGTTGTTCCTGCAAAACTAGGTAGTCAGTTAATCTTCAATGGAAAGTTGGGAACTCTAATTGTGGAAGTCTAATTCCTGCAGGCCTGGATGATTGGCTATGCAGACTGTATATGCCAACATAGATGCCACCTTAAACAGAATGGCGGATACTTTCTCTGTAACCCCACAGCACATCACTAATCTATACCTGCCCTGCATAGAGCTAAGAATGATATACTGCTGGTCCAGGAGAGGCAACTTTTATAAAAGATTATGTTTTTTTGGCTAACTCAGTGAACATTTGGTTGGCATGGACGAGATGAACCGAAGGGTCTGTTTCTGGCTGTACAACTCTGTAATTCTATTGTCATCCTTCAATACAATACTGGTGAATGGTAACACATTTTCAGTCAGTATTTTGTTCTTTCCAGAAAACACAAAATACTGGAAATTACAATGGGTTAGACAGCATCTTTAGAGATACAAGAAGCTAACATTTCAAGTCTAATGGCTCTTCATCAGAACTGACATGAAGTGAGGAGGGGGAAGAATTTATGCAATAGTGGAGGGAAAGCGGGGATGAAGTGTTGCGAGAGAAAGTATGTTGATAGCGCAGATTAAGTAATCGGAATGTGAGAATCTTCCTACCAAATGTGCTTGAGCCTATTCTGGCTGTTGGCCACTACTTCTCAGCCACATGAAAGTGTTTTTTCCTTGTCATCATGCCTCACCTTAATGGATTTTCTTCTTCTTGGGGTTCTTCCAAGAGTCTTGAACATCCGATGAAATGTTCTACTGATTACTCTTTGTCTGATTGTTCAAAAACATTTTGTTCCTGGAACAGTTATTCTCTTGGCTTTGGACAGATTTAAAACAACTTGTTGCCTCATGGCCTATTTGCTGTTCATTGTAAGTAATTGTACTCCTTCTGCTACTTAAATAACTTTGAGGTCAAGATATGTGTAGGATATAGAGTGAGGTTTATTGATTATGAATTACACTTACATTTTCTAATAGGTTTGGCGTTGCTTGTGGTATGCCTTTTAATCTTGAGAGCTACAGTTGGACCATATAGTTTCATCTGAAACTTTTTTGGTTCTTCACCCATAGTAAGTAACACTTCCAATATATCAAGCTGTCCACTGACATGAACAGACTCAGTCAAACTTGAGGTGATTAAAACTTTCCCGAGCAATGCATTGGTTAGAATGATCTTTGTGTTTTCTTTGCTGGTTAAAAGATTTCAGTCCTGGTTTTAATCAAATCATCCCATAGAGTTAGCATGATCTGGTTTAGATTTCCACCAGTTTTGTTTTCCATTAATTCAATGCCGAGTAAAATCAGATGGAGTGTAAATTGGGGATTTCTGTTGAATGGGCTAGGAACCATCAGGACTGGAGTTTTGTGTTGATCTGCTTGATTGTGCTGGACTACCTTGACTTATTTTCTGAATTCTTGCAAACCTGACTAAGCTTTCTTGGTTGAAGGTGAACAAATTGCAGTAAACGTAACCCAATAATAGAGGAAGCACTGGGATAACTTCAGTGGAAATTAATATTTAAAAAGTAAGGCTGAAATGAACAAATGCACCAGATGTTTCAGTTGAACAAAGATAGAATATACACCATAAGCTCTTTCTGATGATAACTATGGACAAATAATGGGTGGAATCCCATAGGAACCTCAACAACATGGGCTGTAGTGAAGATTTGTGGCAGGATTGCTTTAGATTTCCTATGAAGCTTATTTTGATGTTGGGAACAAGTTGCTGCATCTTTGATGCATATGCCAAATGTTGAGGTAGATATTATGTGAGGCAGTGACAAGTTGCCAATTAAAAGGACAAAAACAAAAATTGCTGGAAAAACTCAGCAGGTCAGATGCTGCCAGACTTGCTGAGTTTCTCCAGAAATTTCTGTTTTTGTTTCTATTTCCAGCATCCTCAGTTCTTTTGGTTTTTAAATTTAATGTTTAACTCACTGCCACACCTCTTCCAGGATTTGCCCACCTTAAAGAGGTTCTGCTCCTCTCTCTGACAGAATTTCCGTTTCAATCTTTTTCTTGTCAAGCAGATGCCGTTTTTGCTTCTATTTCCAGCAGCTGCCAGTTATTTTGGTTTTGCCAATTAAAGAGGACTAGAGCTTGTTGAGTGCCTTATTGATGCACAACATACCTGATTCTATAATCAGCTTTCATTCTTACCAAGTATATTAAGACAAGCTAGATGCTGAGTTAACCACTAGCTACATTGAGCCTCTATGCTGCTCAGCATCATACAGCATCCCAGGGCACAATCCATTCACCAACTACATACAGCCCTTGTCCACAGATATTGGCAACTCGCATTTGCCAAACCTGCTCAATCTCTTGCCATCTTGCTGCAAAACGCTCAGGAAGTAGAACCCTGCATTGCAAGACACACTAGCAACTAGCAATCAATGCAAGGAGGATAAGTATATTCAGTGCGTAGTAAATTATTCTGGGAGTAATAAGAAGGATAGAGTTTGACCAAGGAATGCTATGGGTTGAGGAAGGGAGATGGTGTGATAGGTTGATGATTTGAGTTGGCTTTTCTAAACAAAAGAGGTGAGAGATCTTGTTAGGTCTTGCATCAACAATCTCTCGAAAAACTCATACTCAATCAAATATTTATAAGATTCAGCCCAATGCAATTGTGATTCCAGGTACTTTGTTGCATCTATTGTGATTATTAATTTGCCTGAAATAAACAAAAACAAAACAATGATCTGTAGTGCTTCGGGAATTTTATATTGGGAAAACTCTGCAGCAGGGTTGTCATCTCTTCAGTTCAGTTAAATAGTTGAACTCACATAGGTAACACTTAGCAGTCAACTTGACTAATGCCAAAAACTTTGGACCAGTTCAAGCTCTTGGTCAGTAACAATTAGCCTGCTTATTAAGCGAGTGGAAAGCTGGGTGGGGGCAATTGAAAGTTCCTCTATTACTTATATTCTTCAACGTATGGAATCTTTCACTCAAACAAGTGATTTGCAACATTGTAGAAATGCAAATTAAATTGGTTACACAGAATAATTACTTTGGTACAATTACTGGCTTCAGTTTATAGCCCGTGACCATTTAATTGTGATTGTCAATTCTTCATGAATTCTTACATCTCGACTGCAGTGCTGCTTTGAGAAAAAAAACAGAAGTGAGAAAGAACAAAAGGGCATTTGATTTTTGACAGAGAAAGATGATCAAGTGCCTTCTGCTGTTATCACAATTGTCCTTTAAAACTTAATAACACCTATTGGGAAAATGCTTGGATTTAACTGCAAATATTTTATACTTTCAGGAAATGTGCAATGAACAGGACTGCACAGTAAAACATTTTATTCTCTTTATCTGCCTTTGTTATTTCAAGATTTTTAACCAATGGGTAATGAATATTCTGGAGCTGTATTGACAATGTAATTTTTCTCTCTGCTGTTTAAAATCCTGATTTCAATCCATTTACAAGTCTAAGGTTCACTTGTACTCTGTAGCAATATTGCAATGGCCAAACTTTAAGTCAATTAGTTATGTGTATATTAAAATTTGGCTTAATTGCTGAGCTCTTCTGCTGATTGGTAGAGCATTCACTGCTGTCCACATGTGGAGCCTTTGCATTTTCTGGTGCTGTCTCCAGCAGAGGTCCAACAAGGAGCAGAACCTGGAAACCAAGTGGCAAGTACAATGTGAGTGGAACTACTTTCTTTGCCTAAAACTGAAGATGCCCACTTACATCTGCCTTCTGTTCACAAAGTTGCGTTGTTTTTAGATGGAGTGGTCAACACTTCACAGCTGGCCCCTGAAAATGTTTTCCCCTTCACCTCTTCCAACAATTTCCATCACCTCCCACTCCCATAATTTGATCCCCTCCACACCAAATAATGCACTTGCCCCCTCCATACACATGCCCTGACAATGCTAACTCTCCTAATGTCAATGGCATAGGAGCCAGAGATGGCAGAAGGTGTGTGAGGGACGGGTGTGAACCTTGTTAGCAGATGAGGGTTGGCTGCATTTTATAGACAATAGACAATAGGTGCAGGAGTAGGCCATTCTGCCCTTCGAGCCAGCACCACCATTCGTTATGATCATGGCTGATCATCGTCAATCACTATCCTGTTCCTGCCTTATCCCCATAACTCTGGATTCCACTAACCTTAAGAGCTCTATCCAACTCTTTCTTGAACGTACCTAGAGACTTGGCCTCCGCAGCCTTCTGGGGCAGAGCATTCCATACACCCACCACTCTCTGGGTGAAGAAGTTTCACCTCAACTCTGTTCTAAGTGGTCTACCCTTTATTTTTAAACTGTGTCCTCTGGTTCGGGATTCACCCATCAGCGGAAGCATGCTTCCTGCCTCCAGAGTGTCCAATCCTTTAATAATAATCTTATACGTCTCAATCAGATCCCCTCTCAGCCTTCTAAACTCAAGGGTATACAAGCCCAGTCACTCCAATCTTTCAGCGTAAGATAGTCCCGCCATTCCAGGAATTGATCTCATGAACCTACGCTGCACTCCCTCAATAGCCAGAATGTCTTTCCTCAAATTTGGAGACCAAAGCTGTGCACAATATTCCAGGTGTGGTCTCACCAGGGCCCTGTACAGCTGCAGAAGGACCTCTTTGCTTCTATACTCAATTCCTCTTGTTACGAAGGCCAGCATGCTATTTGCTTTCTTCACTGCCTGCTGTACCTGCATGCTTGCTTTCATTGACTGATGTACAAGAACACCTAGATCTCGTTGTACTGCCCCTTCACCTAACTTGACTCCATTTAGGAAATAATCTGCCTTCCTGTTCTTGCCACCAAAGTGGATAACCACACATTTATCCACAGTAAACTGCATCTGCCATCCATCCGTCGACTCACCTAGCCTGTCCAAGTCACCCTGTATTCTTATAACATCCTCCTCACATTTCACCCTGCCACCCAGGTTTGTGTCATCAGCAAATTTGCTAATGTTACTTTTAATACCTTCATCTATATCATTAATGTATATTGTAAAAAGCTGCGGTCCCAGCACTCATCCCTGCGGCACACCACTGGTCACCGCCTGCCATTCCAAAAGGGAGCCGTTTATCACTATCCTTTGCTTGCTGTCATGCAGTTCAACTGATTTACTTTGATTGCACCCCTCAGCAGGCTTTACATGTGTTACAAAAATCTCGATGTAACTCTGTGTAAGAAGTTGGGTAAGTACAGGGCAATATCTTCTGTTGGTCTAGCCATCTGATCCCAGTGTGAGAAATACGCTTCAATGTTTCACTGTTCATAAAGTCATAGAGTCATGGAGATGTACAGCATGGAAACAGACACTTCAGTCCAACTCATCCATGCTGACCAGATATCCCAACCCAATCTAATCCCACCTGCCAGCACCCGGCTCATATCCCTCCAAACCTTTCCTATTCATATACCCATCCAAATGCCTCTTAAAGGTTGCAATTGTACCAGCCTCCACCACTTCCTCTGGCAGCTCATTCCATACATGTACCACCCTCTCTTTTATATCTTTCCCCTCTCACCCTAAACCTATGCCCTCTAGTTCTGGACTCCCTCACCCCAGGGAAAATACTTTGTCCATTTATCCTATCCAGGCCCCTCACGATTTTGTAAATATCTATAAGGTCACCCCTCAGCCTCCAACGCTCCAGGGAACACAGCCTCAGCCAGTACAACCTCTCCCTATAGTTCAGATGCTCCAACCCTGGCAACATCCTTGTAAATCTTTTTTGAACACTTCCAAGTTTCACAACATCTTTCCGATAGGAAGGAAATCAGAATTGCATGCAATATTCCAACAGTGGCCTAACCAATGTCCTGTACAGCCTCAACATGACCTCCCAACTCCTGTACTCAATACTCTGACCAATAAAGGAAAGCATACCAAATGCCTTCTTCATTATCCTATCTACCTGTGACTCAACTTTCAAGGAGCTATGAACCTGCACTCCAAGGTCTCTTTGTTCAGCAACATTCCCGAGGACCTTGCCATTAAGTATACAAGTCTTGCTAAGAGTTGCTTTCCCAAAATGCAGCACCTTGCACTTATCTGAATTAAATTCCATCTGCCACTTCTCAACCCATTGGCCCATCTGGTCCAGATCCGTTGTAATCTGAGGTAGCTTTCTTCTCGGTCCACTACACCTCCAATTTTGGTGTCATCTGCAACTTTACTAACTGTACCTCTTATGCTCGCATCCAAATCATTTATGTAAATGACAAAAAGTAGAGGACTCAACACCGATCCTTGTGGCACTCCACTGGTCACAGGCCTCCAGTCTGAAAAACAACCCTCCACCACCACCCTCTGTCTTCTACATTTGAGCCAGTTCTGTATCCAAATGGCTAGTTCTCCCTGTATTCTATGAGATCTAACCTTGCTAATCATCCTCCCATGGGGAACCTTATCGAGCGCCTTACTGAAGTCCACATAGAACACATCTGCCACTCTGCCCTCATCAAACCTCTTTGTTACTTCCTCAAAAAACTGAATCAAGTTTGTGAGACATGATTTCCCATGCACAAAGCCATGTTGACGATCCCGAATCAGTCCTTGTCTTTCCAAATACATGTACATCCTAACCCTCAGGATTCCCTCCAACAACTTGCCCACCACCGACACCAGGCTCACTGGTCTATAGTTCCCTGGCTTGTCCTTATCACCTTTCTTAAACAGTGGCACCACGTTAGCCAACCTCCAGTCTTCTGGCACCTCACCTGTGACTATCAATGATACAAATATCTCAGCAAGAGGCCCAGCAATCACTTCTCTAGCTTCCCACAGAGTTATTGGGTACACCTGATCAGGTCCTGGGGATTTCCTGGGGATATCCACCTTTACCCGTTTCAAGATATCCAGCACTTCCATCATAAGTAACAGGCATTTGCATGTGTTGACACTTCTTCAGACCCTGAGTCATATCTGCAACTTGAGTTGAAAAGTTGCAGATATCATCACATTATGAAACAATCATTGCTGTATCTGATGGCTTCATAATAAGTTTCAGTGCACAGTTTAAGTTTATTCCTTTCAGCAATCTGTTCCAAACTTAAAATACTTCAATACAGATTTGTAGAAGCTATATTCAAGCTCAGATCAGGAGGAGGTTATTTGGATATTGTCCACTATTTAATAAGATCATGATTGGTTTGTTTGTAACCTCAACTCAAGATTATGTAGCAAATAGGCAACATTTCTCTCTGAATTGTTCTATTGTTATGTCCATGTAACTAACAGGAATATGCAATTTCTCCCTGGCTGAGCCTGACGTCTCCCAAGAGGCTCTCCTCTGTCTCAGACATTGTGTAACTAAAGGTTATGTACAATGTAATAGACCTATTCTCCTTTTCAAAACTGAGTCTATCTTATGTGTGCATTTAACTTACTTAGAGCCATAAGTTCATACAGCACAGAAACAGACTCTTTAGTTCAACTTGTACGTGCTGACCAAAATTCCCAAACTAAGCTAGTCTTACTTGCCTGTGTTTGACCCATATTCCTCAAAACCTTTTCTATTCATATATTAATATATTTTAAATATTGTAACTGTACCTGCATCTAACACTTCCTCTTGCCGTTCATTCCACATACAAACCTGACCTTGTCTTTATGGAGAGGGCAACAGTATGAAAATAATAGTTTCTAATCTCACATTCCACCCCTCACCATCAAAAAATTGAATTTTGAAATGTATTTAAAATGTCTGTCCTTTTAGTCCTTGGAACCACAATTTAGATTAATGCCAGTAAGAAGAATGTATGGTAATGAATCTACTCAAGGCATTCCAAATAGTTCTGTGGGACAGAATTACAACATTTACCATACTGACAGAGGAATGGATTGAGCTACATATACCACTTCCTCCTTCTGTGATCCTCTCTCAGCCTAAACATCATCCAAGAAATCTGCACTCATGTAATTCCGGTCTTTTGCATACCCCAATTTTGATGGCTCTACCATTCGTAACTGCTCTTTCAGTTGATTCAATACAAAAGTTTGGAAAACTCTTTTTGTACCTGTCTACCTTGCATGACTCCTTTAACAGAGTCTAGACTAGAGTGGTGGTGGAAAAGCACAGCAGGTCAGGCAGCATCCGAGGAGCAGGAAAATTGATGTTTTGGGCAAAAGCCTAACACACATGGGCAACACGGTGGCACAGTGGTTAGCACTGCTGCCTCACAGCGCCTGTAGTCCCGGGTTCAATTCCCGACTCAGGCGACTGACTGTGTGGAGTTTGCACGTTCTCCCCGTGTCTGCGTGGGTTTCCTTCGGGTGCTCCGGTTTCCTCCCACAGTCCAAAGATGTGCGGGTCAGGTGAATTGGCTAAGCTAAATTGCCCGTAGTGTTAGGTAAGGAGTAAATGTAGGGGTATGGGTGGGTTGCGCTTCGGCGGGTCGGTGTGGACTTGTTGGGCCGAAGGGCCTGTTTCCACACTGTAAGTCTAATCTAATTACACCCCTTAATACCTCCCTTTATAACCAAGCTTTTAGTTATTTGACTCAGTATGTTCCTGAATCTCCTCAGTATCATATTTCACTTTATATTTGCTCCTGTAAAATGCTTTGGGTTATTTGATTAAATTACAGGCATTTAAACATTTTAAAATATTCTTTGCATATGGAGAAATGAAATGCAAGTATAAGGATAATAGGTCAATGTGAAAAGTTTGGAATTCTGAAGCACTGCTGTCATTCTGTTTTGAACAGATTCTATTCACTATGGACAGGTCACATAACATGTCTTAAATGAAAAGTTACATATTCCATCATTTTTTAACATTTGCCTCTTTGCCACAAACATCTTTCCCAGTTCTTTCTTTTCTATCATTTTCTTCTTTAGTTCCTATCCATTTAAATTAGCTTCAATAACTGCAAAATATCCTAAAGCACTTTATCATCAATCAATTACTTTTAAAGTGTATTCACTATTGTAATGAAGGAATTGTGCCTACTAATTTGCACACAATAAGATCCCACAATAAGATCAAACAACACTGTTACAATGACCAGATGATGTGATTGGAGATGCTGCTTCGACAATACATTTAGGTTAGGAAATTGTGCTATTGAATATATGGGAGGCCATGAAAGTCCTTGGTTTAACATTTTGTCTGAAAGATGGCACATCCAAAAAGGTTGTGTTACCCAAGTATGACTCTGGAGTTTCAGCCTTCAGTTTTTGTGCTCAAGTCTAGGAGTACTTCTTGAAATCACATCCTACCGATTCAGGGGTGGGATTAAAATGAACTGAGTTGCAGGTGACCTTCAACAAGGATCACAAAACTAGTTTATGAATATTTAAGCTGTCCAGTAATTCTCCAACATGTAAATTGCTTCAGTTCAATCAGCAAGAAAAATTTGGAAGTCTATCAAAATAAATTCCTTTGATCTTGATGGGGTTAATATAAGCTAAGAATCTGACTTTTACACTGAACTGATGTCTTTGATAATATGACCTAATTTTCTTAATATATTTATGAATTTAAATTTAATGATAATATTCTACCATATCCAATATATTAATTAAACTGAAGGTAGCTGAAGCCAACTGAGGATAGAAAATTATCTCATGTCTGTATGGCTGCCCAGATAAGGCTTCATTATCTAAAAGGCAAAAGACCGACTTGACATTGACATTTTTTTACAAACCCACTGACTCTTCCCATCCTACCTTCTGCAAAAATGCCATCCCATATTCCCAATGCTTCCTCCTCCACTGTATCTGCTCCCAGGAGGACCAGTTCCACCACAGAACACACCAGATGGCCTCCTTCTTTAGAGACTGTGATTTCCCTTCCCACGTGGTTGAAGATGCCCTCCAACGCATCTCATCCACATCCCACACTTCCACTCTCAAACCCCACCCCTCCATCTGTAACAAGGACAGAACCCCTCTGGTGCTCACCTTCCACCCTACCAACCTTCGCATAAACCGTATCATCCACCGACATTTCTGCCACTTCCAAACAGACCCCTCCACCAGGGATATATTTCCCTTCCCACCCCTCTCTGCTTTCCGCAAAGACTGTTCTCTCCATGACTACCTGGTCAGGTCCATGCCTCCCACCAGCCCACCCTCCTGTCCTGGCACCGTCCTCTGCCACTGCAAGAATTGCAAAACCTGCGCCAACACCTCCCCCCTCACCTCCATCCAAGGCCCCAAAGGAGCCTTCCACATCCATCAAAGTTTCACCTGCACATCCACCAATGTCATTTATTGTACCCATTGCTCTCGATTTAGTCTCCACTTTATTGAGGAGACTGGACGCCTCCTCGCAGAGTGCTTTAGGGAACATCTCCAGGACACCTGCACCAATCAACCCCACCGCACTGTGGCCCAATATTTCAACTCCCCCTCTCACTCTGCTGAGGACCTGGAGGTCCTGGGCCTCCTCTCCACCACCACTCCCTCACCACCCGATGCCTGGAGGAAGAACGTCTCATCTTCCCCCTCAGAACACTTCAACCCCAGGGCATCAATATGGATTTCACCAGTTTCCTCATTTCCCCTCACCCCACCCAACTCCAGCCTTCCAGCTCAGCACCATCCCCATGACCTGTCCTAACTGTCTATCTTCCTTTCCACCTATAACCTCCATCCTCCCCTCTGACCTATCACCTTTATCCTTACCTCCATCCACCCGGTGTACTCTTTGCTACATTCCCCCACCCTCCTTTCTGACCTATTACCTCCATCCCCACCCCTATTCACCTACTGTACTCTTTGCTACCTTCTCCCCAGCTCCCCATCCCCCATTTATCTCTCCACCCTGTAAGCTCCCTGCCTCCATTCCTGATGAAGGGCTTTTGCCTAAAATGCCAATTTCCCAGGTCCTTGGATGCTGCCTGACCTGCCATGCCTTTCCAGCACCACTCTAATCTAGATTTCATTATCTAAAAGAATGTCTCTAAACATGCTGGAAAGAGTGCACTGAATCTTTAGTAATTCAAAGGTTAAAGAACACTTAGAGCAAAATAGCTTTTCACTTGTCTAGGTTAATGAGATTCAATCAAATAGATTATCAGACAGATCTGTTATAATGTCTTCAATATGTCAATACCCTAAGCGATCTCACTTTTGCCTGATCTGTTGCAATAACCTTTTATACTGGTTTTGAAAAAAAACCCAAGTCTTCAAGTGTCAATGTAAACAAATTAAAAATGAATGTGTCAAAATGAATTGACTGTAACATGTTTTCTGAATGAAACACCTCTTTGGTTGTAATAAGAGAAACAGGGATAATTTTATGAATGAACACAATTGCGTTTTGTACTCCTAGCACAGTTAGAAGAAGGTTGAATCAAGCAGCTGAACAAACATGAGAAATGTTAACAATGCAACTAGTAACTAAGATGTAAACTGAGGTCAATCCAGTTCTTGTTGGAAAGAAAACCTGGAGACTGCAAGGCAATTTGTAATCTGTAACTTTTACCATTAAAAAGCACATTATATGACGAAAGTAAGCATGAATTGCATTCACAACCTTTGGAGCTTGTGATTTCAAATAAACCTGTTGTTCTATAACCTGGTGTTGTGTGACGTCTGACTTTGTTCACCCTGATTCAACACTGGCACCAACACTTTTCTGAAGCAGTGTTTATCCAATATGTTAAGACTTATTGTTCCAGGTATTAATCATAGCCTTTTTAATATATTCCATTAAACTTCTGAAAGTATTCTGTCAGCTTTGTAGGCTAAATTATAAATGCCAAAATAGATTATATAATAATATGCATGAGAGGAATAAATATGATAACCATGTCAATAAATAATATGCTTTACTCATGAAAGTACAAAGGACCTGACAATTCTCCTTTTATGACATCATGCTAAAAATGTTTTTGTTTTGAACTGGGAAATTTGGATAAGTCATGTCTTGGAGCTAATTGATTTTTCACATTAAATATGAAGTGAATGCTATTGGAACAGCCACCCATGAAACATCTCAGTTTTAATACATAGGAATATTTGGGAAAGATGTAAATTGGTGACTAATCTAACATTATCCAAAGTTAAAACTATTTCCAGTAATCTTAAGTAGATTCACCTAACCCCAAAATTTTGATTATCCCATACATGTACCAAAACTCTGCTGCAGTGCCATTATTTCATTGCATTTAAAAATATTTCTTAGGTTACTTATTTCTTTTTCAAATAATACTCTGAAATGATTACATTATTTTTAGGTTAAATTCTATAGACAGGCCTTTCAGCCCAACAAGTCCACACTGACCCTCCGAAGAGTAACTCATCCACCCCTAACTAATGTATCTAGCACTATGGGCAATTTAGCATAGCCAACTCACCAGGCCAACACATCTTTGGATTGTGGGAGGAAAGTGGAGCACACAGACACAGGGGGAATGTGCAAACTCCACACAGACAATTGCCTGAAGCGGGAATTGAACCCATGTCCCTGGCACTGAAACATCAGTGCTAATCACTGAGCCACCATTCCACCCAAAAGCAAAACAGCTTTTGTTTGCTTTGTATGAAATAACCTTAAATCAAGCCTGAAATCTGAGAGCTATTGCATTTAAGAAGAAGCATTCAGTAAGAGGGGAGCTATATTCTTGATGAGTAGTATGATTTTAATTGATCATAAAATTGGACAAATCAGATCCTAGAGTGAAAATTGGCTTAATTCTATGGACAGGCCATAAGTTGTTCTTCCTGTTTATCATGGATGCTAGTTACTTGCATATTCAAAGGAGACTGCAAATGTACTTCTGACAGGTTATAAAAGTCTGTTACCCAAAAAAGACACAAACTATATCATACTATACAAAACTATTGGACACTATTACTTAGAAATATCAGAAAGAAAGAGTCACTTGTTTCACCATGGCACTAACCTTACAGACTCTCAAATCTCAGTGAAGAGTCACCCCTATCTCCGTGGTAACACTGCGGTCAGACTGTAATCGGTCTTCTCTTGGCAAATTGGTGTGCATTCACTAGACACAGTTTTCTATTGTTAATAACTGTCCCTGAGACCCTTGAAACAAACTGCTAACTCGGCTCCCTATTATTTATTCTGAGTTCCTTAAACTCATTTAATCAATTGCCTTCTGAATGTCTAGCTGTCTGACACCACCACAGCTTTCTACTTCTGGAGCTTCCTTTTCACTGTTTCATAAAGATCTCAGGACTTCTCCTCAACCCTGACTGCTTACAGACTGCCAATAGTAACATCTGTGTTATTATGCTCCGATATGAACTTGCTTCTGATCCCTTCACTCTGACTTTGACTTTCTCTTTCTCTCTCTCTATCTTTGTCTCTCCTCCCCTGCCATGGGTGTCATAAAGAAGGGTTATACCCAAACCATTGACTTCTCCACCGCCTGATGATGTTTGGCTTGCTGTGTTCTTCCAGACTCCTGCCTGGGTATAAAACTCTAATCAGCAAATACCTGAGTAGTTATTTCTTCATGTAGCGAAAATTGCATTAACATTTGAAAAATTCTGTTTTGAATTCACAATTCAGATGAATTTCTGATGTTTTGTTTATAAAAAGACAAGTTGGATTTTTTAAAAACTGATAAACTAAAATACATTTTTCCTCCACTTTAGAACTCAAGTTCCCATGTAATAATAATAATAATGCTATACTATAAACCTTAGACACACCAGGAAATAGCAAAACAGATGAATTAAGGAATTCATGAATATCAGAACTTATATGTAAAGATGAACAGATCAGTCTTTCCAAATGTGCACTCAATGGGAGCAAAATTCATCTTTGGAAAGGGCACCAAATCTGTGACAGGAGATCAGCTCAGTTTGCAATATTTTTCTATAAAGAAAATAAATCAAGCATCATAAAATAAGCAGCCAATCCACTAACATCAATTTTGCACCTTTGCTCGGATTGGATTTTACCTCCTTGATTCAATTCAGTACACCAAACCCCCTACTTGTCAAAAGCTCTCCTAATCTTCATGGAATTCTTTCATTTAAACTCTGACTTTGTAAGGATGATTCAGACATGGTAAGTACCTCCTACTGAAGATAAAATATCTTAAGACTATTAAACAGAATCTGGTAATGAAAGGAAGGACATGATTATCTTGTGTACCAATGGCAGTTCTGTCTTCAAGATGGCAGATGTTTATTCTTACTGAATGGTTATTTATTCGACACAAGAGTTGTAAATGGAGGAAAAATGCAAGAAGTGACTGGGAAAGAAAACCTAGGGTGTGGGAAGTTGACCTTGTTCCACGAGCATCTTCTCCATTAGTTGACTGCTTCTGGTCTTTATTTCCTAATAATGGGCTGAAAGAAATATATCCATTTATTTCTGAACTATTCATGATTAAGTGCAAAAGTATTCTCTTTTTCCTTTATACACTTTCATTAGGTGCTGAATAAGAAAATTGCCTTTTAACTTTTTTCTTTGTTTTTTAGTAGATGTTGTTTTGTTTGATTATTATGGAATTTTTTTGAAAATTTGCTTCAGGCCTGTAGTTTACACTGAACATTAAATATTGAAAACAAACACCTGTGGCTGTTTTGCAGAAGAGATGACTGAACCTGAAAGGAACTCACTAGACACAGGGACAATGAGCAAACTCCACACAGTCAGTCGCCTGAGGCAGGAATTGAACACAGGTCTCTGGCACTGTGAGGCAGCAGTGCTAGCCACTGTGCCACCCATCTTAGTATCAAGATCATCTTGTCACATCTCAAATGCTTTTCTTATGTGATAAGATGAGATTGTCACTAGGCAGTGGCAAGTATCCAATTGACGTTCATTATTGCTTGTTAAATGCCTTGTTTAGGGTCAATGCATGACAAGTTATGAAACTTGCCATTCCAACTAGCTGTTGGGAAAACTCAGCATGGAAACCAAAGTGAGCTCATGGCAGATTTATGGCCTGAAATGTTGGTTCTCTTGTTCCTCAGACACTTGATCTGCTGTGCTTTTTCCAGTGCCACGCTTTATCAACTCTGATTCTCCAGCATCTGCAGTCCCCACTGTCTCCTCATGGCAAATTATCATTCATGCTGGATACTGGGAATAATCATTTAGGGCTTGCTCCATGGACGACACATTCACAGAAATTGGCATATCTAAAACTCTAAGAATCCTCATGGCACATTTCTAAGCCACTTACAGGATGCTTCTACCCTTTACTGCTGCACCTAAGGCTGTCACAACAACTATTGCTGTAAGGCTGCAGAACTTTTTTTTAGGTGTTAGCTCCATGTTGTTTCTAAATGTAAATGGGTATTGTCATTTTGGGTTCTGGGTACCAACTGCTGGAAGCTTGTGGATGAGATAGTTCACATTCACTAATTGTCCTTTCTGCAGTTTCAAACTCTTAAACAATCCTCCTTTCTATGCTGACTCTATTGACCTGTCTAGTTATCAGTGGTGCAGGATAAACCACAGAGTTTTATCATGAGAGGATACTCACTTTACATAGCAAGGTATAGTTTACTGAACTGTGAGTGTGTTGCTGGGAAAGCACAGCTGGTCGGGCAGCATCTAAGGAGCAGGAGATTCGATGTTTCAGGCATTAGCCCTTCATCAGGAATGAAGCTAGTGGGCCGGGGCTGAGAGATAAATGGGAGGGGGCAGGGTGTGTAGTTGAGAAAGCGAAAGGTGGATGAAGGTGAGAGAGAAGGTGATAGGTCAGGGGAGAGTGATGGACAGGTCCGGAGGGTGGTGCCAAGTTGGAGGTTTGGGACTGGGATAATGTGGGGGGGAGGGAAATGAAGAAACTGTTGAAATCCACATTTATCCCATGTGGTTGCAGGGTCCCAAGGCAGAATATGAAGTGTTCTTCCTCCAGGTGTCAGGTGGTAACAGTTTGGCAGTGGAGGAAGCCCAGGACCTGCATGCCCTTGACAGAGTGGGAGGGGGAGTTGAAATGTTCAGCCTTGGGACGGTGGGGTTGGTGGGTGCGGGTGTCCCAGAGATGTTCTCTGAAATGATCTGCAAGAAGACATCCTGTCTCCCCGATGTACATCTCCTCTACATTGGGGAGACAGGATGCCTTCTTGCAGATCGTTTCAGAGAACATCTCTGGGACACCTGCACCCACCAACCCCATCGCCTAATGGCTGAACATTTCTATTTCCCCTGCCACTCCGTCAAGGACATGCAGGTCCTGGGCCTCATCCACTGCCAAACCGTTACCACCCAACACCTGGAGGAAAAACGCCTCATATTCTGCCTTGGGACCTTGCAACCACACGGGATAAATGTGGATTTCAACAGTTTCTTCATTTCCCCTTGCCCCATATTATCTCAGTCCCAAACCTCCTACTCGGCACCACTCTCTGGACCTGTCTAACAGTCCCTCCTCTGACCTATCATCTTCTCCCTCACCTTCATCCACCTATCGCTTTCTCAGCTACCTACCCCATCCCTTCCCTTTTATCTCTCAGCCCTGACCAACTAGCCTCATTCCTGATGAAGGGCTAATGCCCGAAACATCGATTCTCCTGCTCCTCGGATGCTGCCTGACCACCAGTGCTTTCGCAGCTACACACTCTCGACTCTGATCTCCAGCATCTGCAGTCCTCACTTTACAATTGTTTACTGAATGATTAGCAACAGGTACAATTCACATTAACTGGTTAAGTATAAAACAACATTTAGGAGCTAGGTATGTCACATCTGTCTCCATTGGGATCTCATACAAGACTACAAGACTAGCTCTTTCTCCATGCAAGGATATTATTAGTTTTGGTGGAGCTAATTCACTTTCAGTATTAAGGTTAAAAAAAAATGAAAGAACTGAGGATGCTAGAAATCAGAAACAAATGCAGAAATTACTAGAAAATCTCTAAAAGTCTGGAAGCATCTGTGCAGAGAAATCTGAGTTAACATTTTGGGTCCAGTGACCCTTTCCAGGCACTGATGGTAGCTGGGAAAGTTTTTTTTATGCAGAAGGAAGGATCGGGGATGGAGTAAGGAGTAAATGATAGTTGGAAATAGAGCCCAAAGAGAGAGAGAAGAACAGTTGAACAAACAAAGGAGTGGATGATGGTCAGCCTAAGAGAATGAGTAGATGCTAATGTGGACTATTAGTGGCTAATAATGAGTGTGTAATAGTAGACTATGTGATAACAGGGTCTGGAGTGTGAGGGCTGGGGTAAGTAAATGGGAGAAGGTGCCTCAAGCCCTCAAATTGTTGAACTGGATATTGAGTCCAGAAAGCTGTAGAGCTCCCAAGTGGAAAATGAGGTACTGTTCTTCCAGCTTGTGCTGAGTTTCACTGGATCATTGCAGCAAGCCTGAGACAAGCCTGAGATGTCGACCAGGGAACAAGCAATGTGTTGAAATGGCAGGCAACTGGAAGCTCAGGGTCTTCTTTGTGGGCAGGATGTAGATGTTCTGCGAATGGTCACCTAGTCTATGTTTTGCTTCCCCAATGTAGAGGACTTCAACACTACATTCAACATTCAAGTTCAACATTAACTCTTTGAGAACTATTATCTGAAACAAGAAGTATTAATACTGCCACAGGTGTAGGCATTTCAATAAACATTTCACAGGATTTACTCAGTTCAAATGTCATCACAACAAATGATTCCTTGCTCATACAACTTGATCCCCAAGTCTCAAAGTGCCCTTACTCAAACCTGAATAAAGTAACTGTGTCTAGATAGGTGATCTTAAAACTATACATTTGCAGATAAACAATTGGAAGGATGCCTTCAAATGCAAATGAAAATGTTGAAAAGAAAATAACTACCTAGCTATCTCCACGCAGGCTTCAGCAATTTTAATGCATTAATGTGGATCTATTTTCAGACACTGCATTGTTTAACCACATAATTAACTGCAGATAGTTCCAGGGCACTGAAATTGTCTCTGCTCTTTTATTATTTTTTAAATAATTTATTATTGCCCACTCTGCATTTATGTTTAACATATGTCTGGTAACCAGCTTGCTGCATGCTAAATAGTGTTTGGGACATACCACAAAATAGCTCTCAAAATATCAAATTGTTACATGTTTTGAATTGAACTTTGTTGAACTGATATAAATGTGTATTATAAACAAAAAATGCAGTACATTGAATTCAAGATTTTCTAAAATGTGTTACAGTAGTGTATAAATGCAGCAGCTAAATTGCTCAAAGTAAGATTACACAAACAGTAATATAGTAATGACCAGATGATCTGTTTTTGCAGTGATGATTCAGTGATAAATATAGGTCAGGAACACTCTGGTTCTTCTTTAATACAGAGCCATGAGATATTTTGCATCCACATGAGAGAGCAGACCAGGCCTTGTTATAAATGTACTATGAACAAAATCATCTCAGGAGTGACTCACTCAGGGATTTCCACTTAGGCTTCCAGTTCCAAGGTTTCATGTAAGATTAACCATATGGACAACTTCACATATGGACAAATTTTATTTTAGGTGCTAAACATTTTTTCTAGTTGGCTAAAAACAGAAACTGTAGGAAATGTTCAACAGGCAGTATCTATGCATATATATTTATGGTGGGTATTCTAAAAATAATTTTTTATTTCTCCTCAATATTTTTAACTCAGATCCAAAAGGGCAGATTAGTGTCAATCAGCAAATTTACAGCTCTTATAAATTCGAAATTGACCATGTACTTGAAGCAAATAAGATAACACACCTCAGCCTAAAAATTAGCATTTTATTTTACAATTGTGTTCTTCCCAGTTGCTACAAATTGTTATTGGTCTACAGTAACAGTAAGTACTATATTGACAGAAAAGATAGCTCAGATGAAGAAAAGGAGACATTTCCATATTTATACTTCCTTCTGCAGTCTTAGGATATTGCAAAATGTTTCATGCCCAATGAAGTACTACTTAGAGTACAATTGCTATTATAATGTAGGCAAGAAAATATGGGCCAGTTAGTTTACTCTGTGTTGTTGTGAAAGTTTTAGAGTCTATTATCAAGGATGTAATAACAGAGCATTTTAAAATACAAAATGTGATTTAGCAGAGTCAGCATGACTTCATGAAGGGGAAATGGTGCATCAAATTTGCTACAAATCTTTGAGGAGGTAACAAGTAGTAAGATAAATCCCAATGTAATATATTGGGATTTTGAGAGAGCACTTGATAAGTTGCTACACATTAGTTTATTTACTAAGGTAAGGAGGCAGTGTAGTAGCATGAACAGAGGATTGGCCATCCAGGACCTCATCACCTCAGGGGATCTCCCATCCACCCTCATAGTCCCACAACCCCGCACCGCCCGTTTCTACCTCCTGCCCAAAATCCACAAACCTGCCTGCCCCGGCCGACCCATTGTCTCAGCCTGCTCCTGCCCCACCGAACTCATCTCCCAATACCTCGACACGGTCCTGTCCCCTTTAGTCCAAGAACTCCCCACCTACGTTCGGGACACCACCCACGCCCTCCACCTCCTCCAGGATTTTCGCTTCCCCGTCCCCAACGCCTTATTTTCACTATGGACGTCCAGTCCCTGTACACCTCCATCCCCCATCACGAAGGACTCAAAGCCCTCCGCTTCTTCCTTTCCCGCCGCACCAACCAGTACCCTTCCACTGACACCCTCCTTCGACTGACTGAACTGGTCCTCACCCTGAATAACTTCTCTTTTCAATCCTCCCACTTCCTCCAAACTAAAGGAGTTGCCATGGGCACCCGCATAGGCCCCAGCTATGCCTGCCTCTTCGTAGGATATGTGGAACAGTCCATCTTCCGCAACTACACTGGCACCACCCCCCACCTTTTCCTCCGCTACATCGATGACTGTATCGGCGCTGCCTCGTGCTCCCACGAGGAGGTTGAACAGTTCATCAACTTTACTAACACCTTCCATCCCGACCTTAAATTCACCTGGACTGTCTCAGACTCCTCCCTCCCCTTCCTAGACCTTTCCATCTCTATCTTGGGCGACCGACTCAACACAGACATCTATTATAAACCGACTGACTCCCACAGCTACCTGGACTACACCTCCTCCCACCCTGCCCCCTGCAAAAACTCCATTCCATATTCCCAATTCCTTCGTCTCCGCCGCATCTGCTCCCAGGAGGACCAGTTCCAACACCGCACAGCCCAGATGGCCTCCTTCTTCAAGGACCGCAGATTCCCCCCAGACGTGATCGACGATGCCCTCCACCGCATCTCCTCCACTTCCCGCTCCTCCGCCCTTCAGCCCCGCTCCTCCAACCGCCACCAAGACAGAACCCCACTGGTTCTCACCTACCACCCCACCAACCTCCGCATACAACGTATCATCCGCCGCCATTTCCGCCACCTCCAAATGGACCCCACCACCAAGGATATATTTCCCTCCCCTCCCCTATCAGCGTTCCGCAAGGACCACTCCCTTCGTGACTCCCTCGTCAGATCCACACCCCCCACCAACCCAACCTCCACCCCCGGCACTTTCCCCTGCAACCGCAGGAAATGTAAAACTTGCGCCCACACCTCCACACTCACTTCCCTCCAAGGCCCCAAGGGATCCTTCCATATCCGCCACAAGTTCACCTGTACCTCCACACACATCATCTATTGCATCCGCTGCACCCGATGTGGCCTCCTCTATATTGGGGAGACAGGCCGCTTACTTGCGGAACGCTTCAGAGAACACCTCTGGGTCGCCCGGACCAACCAACCCAACCACCCCGTGGCTCAACACTTTAACTCTCCCTCCCACTCCACCGAGGACATGCAGGTCCTTGGACTCCTCCACCGGCAGAACATAACAACACGACGGCTGGAGGAGGAGCGCCTCATCTTCCGCCTGGGAACCCTCCAGCCACAAGGTATGAATTCAGATTTCTCCAGTTTCCTCATTTCCCCTCCCCCCACCTTGTCTCAGTCGGTTCCCTCAACTCAGCACCGCCCTCCTAACCTGCAATCCCCTTCTTGACCTCTCCGCACCCACTCCACTCCGGCCTATCACCCTCACCTTGACCTCCTTCCACCTATCCCACCTCCATCGCCCCTCCCCCAAGTCCCTCCTTCCTACCTTTTATCTTAGCCTGCTTGGCTACTCTCTCTCATTCCTGATGAAGGGCTTATGCTCGAAACGTCGAATTCCCTATTCCTGAGATGCTGCCTGGCCTGCTGTGCTTTAACCAGCAACACATTTTCAGCTGTGATCTCCAGCATCTGCAGACCTCATTTTTTAATCAATAAAAGACAGGGTTGGGATGGAACATTTTCGGATGGCAATCTGAAACTAATGGTGTGTCACAGGGATCAGTACTGAGGTCACAATTATTTATACTATACATAAATAATGTTGATGAGGAAAGTGAATGTATTATAGCCAGTTTTGCAGATGACACAAAAATAGATGAGAAGGCAAGTGGTGAGGGTGACACAGAGTCCGTGGATTTACATAGATATTTTCATACAATTGCATGAAAACTTGGCAGATGGAATATAATATTGAAAAAGGTGAGGTTATGCACTTTAGCAAGAAGAATATTAGTTATGTGGAGAATGACTGTAGAAAACTATGGAACAGAGGGATTTGAGAATTCTCATCCATGACTACAAAGAGCTAAGAACCAACTTCAGTGGGGAAAGGGCAGCCAAATGGAATGTTTGCCTTTATTTCAAACATGATAGAGTATAACATTAGGCATGTTTTTCTGTAAAAATATAAGGTACTAGTCAGACTGGAATACTGCGAACAGTTTTGGGCCTCTTATCAAAAGAAAGACATACTGGCAGTAGAGGTAGTTGAGGGAAGGTTTACGAGGCTGATACCAGGTGTGGAGGGACTATCTTATGAAGAGAGATTGAATAGATTGGGCCTGTACTTGTTGAAGTATACAAAATGAAATCCAACCTTACTGAAACATACATTGGCGACTTGACAGGGTAAATATGAAAAAATTGTTCCTTCTTGTGGTAGAATCTAGGAACAGAAGGCAGAATGTTGGAATAAAGGGTTGCACATTTAAGATTGAAAGAGGACAAATTTCTTCTCTCAGAGGGTAATGACACTGTGGAATTCTTTACCACAGAGGGCTGCTAAGGCTGGGTCACTTAGTAAATTCAAGGCTAAGTTAGATTTTAATCAGTAGTGGAATCAAGGATTATGGGGAAATGGCAGGAAAGTGGAATTAAGGATTGTCAGATCAGCCATGATCTCATTGAATGGCAGAGCAGACGTGATGGACTGAATTGCCTACTTCTGATCTAAACATCTTATGGACAAAAGCCAACTTATGGTCAACAAGGTCCTCCAAAGCATATCAGATAAATGGCTAGGTAGTCTGTTGATTGTTTTGAGAATCTGTTAATTAATTAGTTACCAGGATGCTGCCTGGACTGGGGGGGTTTGCCTTATGAAGAAAGGTTGAATAAGCTTGGACTTTTCTCTCTGGAGAGGAGGAAGAGAGGAGACCTGATCGAGGTGTACAAAATAATGAGAGGAATAGATAGAGTCAATAGCCAGAGACTTTTCCCCAGGCAGTATTGAGTGGTACGAGAAGTCATAGTTTGAAGATATTAGGAGGAAGGTATAAAGGAGACATCAGAGGTAGGTTCTTTACACAGAGAGTTGTGAATGCATGGAATGCGTTGCCAGCTGAGGTAGTGGAAGCAAAGTCATTGGGGACATTTAAGTGACTGCTGGACATGCACATGGATAGCAGTGAGTTGAGCTTAAGTTACTCTATTTTATATTAGGATTAAGTCTCGGCACAACATTGTGGGCTAAGAGCCTGTTCTGTGCTGTACTTTTCTGTGTTCTGTGTTAATTTGGGTGAGAAATATGAGCTAGCAAAACTCAGGAGATCGTGCTTGGCACATTTTCAATTCATGCCTCAGATCTTTCTTGTCTACCTGAGAGGGCAGACAGGGAATTAGCTTAGTTTCTGATCTGGAATTGATGTCTCTGACAATGCAACATTTACTCTGTTCTGCACTGAAATTTCAACCCAAATTATAAACTTGAAGTTCTGAAATCAGGCTTGAAGACTTGTCCTGTTGAGAATTTTGACTGAACTAAATGGGCGGCACGGTGGCACAGTGGTTAGCACTGCTGCCTCACAGCGCCTGTAGACCCGGGTTCATTTCCCGACTCAGGCGACTGACTGTGTGGAGTTTGCACGTTCTCCCCGTGTCTGCGTGGGTTTCCTCCGGGTGCTCCGGTTTCCTCCCACAGTCCAAAGATATGCGGGTCAGGTGAATTGGCCAAGCTAAATTGCCCGTAGTGTTAGGTAAAGGGTAAATGTAGGGGTATGGGTGGGTTGCGCTTCGGCGGGTCGGTGTGGACTTGTTGGGCCGAAGGGCCTGTTTCCACACTGTAAGTCTAATCTAATCTAATCTAATCTAATACCTTAAATGAAGTAAAGTTATACAGAAACAAAAGTGAGTCAGCAGACAAGTATGATACAATTGTTAAAAAAAACATCAGTTCAAAGCAATTTTATTCCTTTCAGTTTTCTTGAAAATTGTTTGGCTGAGAATTTACGATCAAACCTCTTGGAGGAATGATCTTCATAGAGCACAATGACTTATATATTGACGCTGTAAACTGGGTTACTGCAGGACACGCAACAACAGTCAGTTCTTTTTTATTCATTCAGGGATATGAACTATGCCAGTTTGGCCAATATTTATTACCAATCCCACACTGTCCTGGAGGAATTGGTGGTGACTCTGATAGCTCTGATGTTGAAAGTAACACAAAAGGTGGTCGTATTTGAGTCATGTTGAATTATTTCTCAATGTGGCAGGTCATGGAATGGAGGAAATCCATGGATAAAGGAATAGAGCTCATACAAATAAACTACAATTTCGCTTCATTTCATTCAGGTTCCAGACAGTATGCTACTTAAACTGAGATCATTTTTCTTATAACAACACACTTCATAGGAACAATTTACATTTGTTAATATGCATATTCACTTGGTGTTTTACTTTGTTGATTATCAACCTAAGGCAAGGAAATCTAAGCAATGAGAACAGTCAGGCTCATAGGATTGTACTTCAGAAATTCTATTTAGGAGATAGCACAGAGTCATCGAGTCATAGAGATGTAAAGCATGGAAACAGACCATTCAGTCCAACCCGTCGATGCCGACCTGATATCCCAACCCAATCTAGTCTCACCTGCCAGCCCCCGGCTCATAACTCTCCAACCCTTCCTATTCATATAGCCATTCAAATGCCCCTTAAATGTTGCAATTGTACCAGCCTCCGTCACATCCTCTGGCAGCTCATTCCATACACGTACCACCCTCTGCATGAAAAAGTTGCCGCTTAGGTCTCTTTTATATCTTTCCCCTCTCACCCTAAACCTATGCCCTCTAGTTCTGGACTCCCTGACCACCAGGAAAAGACTGTCTATTTATCCTATCGATGCCCCTCATAATTTTGTAAACCTCTATAAGCTCACCCCTCAGCCTCCAACGGTCCAGGCAAAACAACCCCAGCCTGTTCAGCCTCTCCCTATAGCTCAGATCCTCCAACCCTGGCAACATCCTTGTAAATCTTTTCTGAACCCTTTCAAGTTTCACAACATCTTTCCAATAGGTAGGAGACCAGAATTGCACACAATATTCCAACAGTGGCCTAACCAATGTCCTGTACAGCCACAACACGACCTCCCAACTCCTGTACGCAATACTCTGACCAATAAAAGAAAGCATACCAAACACCTTCTTCACTATCCTATCTACCTGCATCTCCACTTTCAAGGAGCTATGAACCTGCACTCCAAGATCTCTTTGTTCAGCAACACTCCCTCGGACCTTACCATTAAGTGTATACGTCCTGCCAAGATTTGCTTTCCCAAAGTGCAGCACCTCGTATTTATCTGAATTAAACTCCATCTGCCACTTCTCAGTCCATTGGCCCAGCTGGTCCAGATCCTGTTGTAATCTGAGGTAACCCTCTTCGCTGTCCACTACACCTCCAATTTTGGTGTCATCTGCAAACTTACTAACTGTACCTCTTATGCTTGCATCCAAATCATTTTGTCATTTACATAAAAGTAGAGGACCCAGCACTGATCCTTGTGGCATTCCACTGGTCACAGGTCTCCAGTCTGAAAAACAACCCTCCACCACTGTCTGCCTTCTACCTTTGAGCCAGTTCTGTATCCAAATGGCTAATTCTCCCTGTATTCCATGAGATCTAATCTTGCTAATCAGTCTCCCATGGGGAATCTTGTCGAACGCCTTACTGAAGTCCATATAGATCACATCTACTGCTCTGCCCTCATCAATCTTCTTTGTTACTTCTTCATAAAACTCAATCAAGTTTGTGAGACATGATTTCCCATGCACAAAGCCATGTTGACTATCCCAAATCTGTCCTTGCCTTTCCAAATACATGTACATCCTGTCCCTCAGGATTCCCTCCAACAACTTGCCCACCGGTCTATAGATTCCTGGCTTGTCTTTACCGCCTTTCTGAAACAGTGGCACCATGTTTGCCAACATCCAGTCTTCCCACACCTCACCTGTTACTATCGATGATACAAATATCTAAGCAAGAGGCCCAGCAATCACTTCTCTAGCTTCCCACAGAGTTCTTGGGTACACCTGATCAGGTCCTGGGGATTTATTCACTTTTAACCATTTCAAGACATCCAGCACTTCCTCCTCTGTAATATGGACATTTTGCAAGATGTCACCATCTATTTCCCTACAGTCTATATCTTCCATATCCTTTTCCACAGTAAATACTGAGGCAAAATATTCATTTAGTATCTCCCCCATTTTCTGTGGCTCCACACAAAGGCTGCCTTGCTGATCTTTGAGGTGCCCTATTCTCTTCCTAGTTACCCTTTTGTCCTTAATATATTTGTAAAAACCTTTTGGATTCTCCTTAATTCTATTTGCCAAAGCTATATCATGTCCCCATTTTGCCCTCCTAATTTCCCTCTTAAGTATATGCCTACTTTCTTTATACACTTCTAAGGATTCACTCGATCTATCCTGTCGATACCTGACATATGCTTCCTTCTTTTTCTTAACCAAACCCTCAATTTCTTTAGTCATCCAGCATTCCTTGTACCTACCAGCCTTCCCTTTCACCCTGACAGGAATATACTTTCTCTGGATTCTTGTTATCTCATTTCTGAAGGCTTCCCATTTTCTAGCCGTCCCTTTACCGCGAACATCTGCCTCCAATCAGCTTTCGAAGGTTCTTGCCTAATACCGTAAAAATTGGCCTTGCTCCAATTTAGAACTTCAACTTTTAAGTCTGGTCTATCCTTTTCCATCACCGTTTTAAAACAAATAGAATTATGGTCGCTGGCCCCATAGTGCTCCCCCACTGACACCTCAGTCACCTGCTCTGCCTTATTTCCCAAGAGTAGCTCAAGTTTTGCACCTTCTCTAGTAGGTACGTCCACATACTGAATCAGAAAATTGTCTTGTACACGCTTAAGAAATTCCTCTCCATCTAAACCTTTAACACTGTGGCAGTCCCAGTTGATGTTTGGAAAGTTAAAATCCCCTACCATAACTACCCTATTACTCTTACAGATAGCTGAGATCTCCTTACAAGTTTGTTTCTCAATTTCCCTCTGACTATTAGGGGGTCGATAATACAATCCCAATAAGGTGATCATCTCTTTCTTATTTCTCAGTTCCACCCAAATACCTTCCCTAGATGTATTTCCAGGAATATCCTCCCTCAGCATAGCTGTAATGCTATCCCTTATCAAAAATGCCATTTTCCCCTCCTCTCTTGCCTCCCCTTCTATCCTTCCTGCAGCATTTGTATCCTGGAACATTAAGCTGCCAGTCCTGCTCATCCCTGAGCCGTCTTTTTGTAATTGCTATGATATCCCTGTCCTATCTTCCTAACCATGCCCTGAGTTCATCTGCCTTCCCTGTTAGGCCGCTTGCATTGAAATAAATGCGGTTTAATTTATTAGTCCTACTTTGTTCCTGCCTGCCCTGACTGTTTGACTCACTTCTGTTCTCAGCTGTATCCATCTCAGATCGATCTCTTTCCTCATTATCTCCCTGAAGGAACCCCCCACCCCCACCACCTTACTAGTTTAAATCCTCCCAAGCAGTTCTAGCAAATTTCCCTGCCAGTATATTAGTACCCTTCCAATTTAGGTGCAACCCGTCCTTCTTGTACAGGTCACTTCTACCCCAACAGAGATTCCAATGATCCAACAATGTGAATCCTCACCACCTCCTCAGCCATGCATTCATCTGCTCTATCCTCCTATTTCTGCCCTCACTAGCTCATCGTACTGGGAGTAATCCAGATATTACTACTCTTGAGGACCTCCTTTTTAAATTTCTGCCTAACTCTCTGTAATCTCCCTTCAGAGTCTCAACCTTTTCCCTTCCAATGTCGTCGGTAATCCAAAAGTACTTCACTACCTTTGATTAGCTTGTATTATACATATCTTTGTCTGTGATTTACGAGTGATTTATTTGAATTTTCATTTTTTCCCTGGGTACCACATAAAGATTGGACAACATGTGAAGAGAACCACTATATAATTAACCAAGTAGAAGGTATTCAAGGCATTTAAATTATATTTGCATAATGTATTTAGTTAAATTCATTAAACCCTAACTGAACTAAAATTAAATCACCAGAGATAACATCAACACTATTGTACAAGAGGGTCTTCCACTATGCATGAAATAATACAGCAAGAAATAATTTATAACTAAGAACAATGTAAAAGTCACACTATCCAAACAATAAGAATGCCAAATTCATTTATGATGCATGAACTAGCACAAAATGGGATCGACGTAAATGTAATTTTAGTTTATGAGTTAGTTACAGCTGTGTGGCATATCTCTATTGTGCAATTATCAACCCTGTTATAGCTTCCCAACGTTCAAACATGTTTTAGTTTTCAAATGAATGCCTTTGTTCCTGGGTGGAACTTGATACAGACAAAAATAAAGTTAAATCTTAGTGATTTTAAAATATATTCTTAATTGGAATTTGTGGTTCCCATCAACTAACCTTGTTCCTTTGAATTTTTTATGTTGTTGATTTTCTTTCTTTCAAGAAAGAAAAATGTTGTCATGATATGATGACGCAGCTTTGTATTTATTCT
Organism: Hemiscyllium ocellatum; assembly: GCF_020745735.1. Taxonomy (NCBI): domain Eukaryota; kingdom Metazoa; phylum Chordata; class Chondrichthyes; order Orectolobiformes; family Hemiscylliidae; genus Hemiscyllium; species Hemiscyllium ocellatum. The sequence goes on along the minus strand of NC_083426.1, from coordinate 23,102,125 downwards.
GTAAAATTCTGTGCACTGTCAAAAAGACTGATTATGATCTAATGAAGCTTGGGTTATTCCATATAATTCCATGTCACCTAAGCATCACTACATTTTATAGGAAAGCACAGAATTTGTGGAATATTGCAGGAACTCACTGAAAAAAGTTGCAACAGTTTTGTTTCTAGCTGAACATTGAAAATGAAATAGGAGCAAATCTTACCATAAAACTGACAAAACAAATGCATTTGGCCTTTTATCTCATATAATATATTGAAATTTCAACTGCTATGCAAGCTACTATTATTATGATTTAATATTTATGGCCCAGCTGTCAGGAGGAACAGCCATCACAAGTATTCATTTTGTTGTAGCTGCTGTCATTTCAAATTATCAGCCATTGTTAGCCTGTGACAAGCTTCACACAACCTCTCAATTAATTTAATGGTCACAGTCATCAATGTTTAACCATGGCTTTTCTGTAAGTCTTGAAAACAAGGCAAAAAATATTGAAACCTTAAATGAAATCATAAGCAAAAAGGCATCTGATCACTGAGCAGCAATTTTCTTTTGGATTGAAACTTTGTATGTGTGTTTCTCCATCCAAATGTAGATTAACTGGTTCTTCATTTTTCATTGATGCTGATAGGGTGCAGTCATGAACAAAACAGCTGCTGTTTTTTTGCCCATGCACATTGCCCTTTAAACAAATCAAATATGCTTGGAGCTTTTGTGCACGTTTCTGGGAGGTCTGATAAGATCCTATGGACATGCAAATATTTCTTTCACTAGTGGCATTTTTATTCTTGCTTGAGATTCATTGCCTGTACGTTATTGGTTTACTTCATCTCTGAAATCACCTGATGTTACCTTTCTGTTACACATTATCTAAGATGGTGAAGGCAACACCATCACATAAGTAAGAAAAAAGGATAGGTTTTGACTCTCAAATGACATGACATAACAAAGCTGAACTACATGATGGGTTACAAAAATGTTTTCTTTGTTATAATAGGAGGGAAAAAATAAATCACAAAAACTGAACTAAGTTGGAATAGTGCAATACTTGAGAGAAGACTAAATGGCCCTAGATGACCGGCTTGCTAAAAGAAGCTTGAAGGCTTATCAAAAGAATTTAAGACACTTTGCTGAAATTCTGTCACAATGATAGTTTTACTGTCGGTATTTTGATCTATAATGAGTTGTTCGTTGTATTGTAATCTTGTCAAAAATATCGATGACTTTTAAAACTCCTATCTTGTCATGTCCAATTTCATCAGGTGTCATGGTTCTTTATGCCATCTGCAACACTGTAAAAGATGCTGCAGACAAGCCACTATAAATATCAATATCTCTCCACCATATGCACTGCTGAACACTCCACACACACAAACTAAACAATTTGCAACAATACATTATGAGTTTCAGATAGAATCAGGCCACTACATCTTTATTTAAATAATTATCAGATAACTAACATATTATATAGCTTTATTCTATTTATCGTGTAGGTCTAAATTTATATTCGCTGACTGCAGATAGGCTGAAATCAGATTTATTTTGAAAAAGGCAGCATCTCTAAGTTTTTTAAAAAGATTCCAATGATAGTAACAACAGATATAAATGCCTAAATGATCGTGACTTACTAGTTTACTGGAGCACTGATAATTATTTTGCACAATGTTTGGAATGATGCTTATATTTATCTCTCTTGTCTCTTAAGTGGAATGTTCAAATTTGGACAAACATTTTTTTATTTGTCAGGATCTTCTCTTTTCTGTTCTGAGAAAGATAATGGGAGACTTATTTAATTCTTTGATTTTTCATAAATTTTACAGACTCTTAAGCCCTGTCCCAGAATAGAGGGCAAGACGTATTTGTAGTCTGCCACATTAGATGAGGATAAATAAGAGGCCTCCTGCACATAGGAATGGGAAGATACCATTCAGTTCATTCAACCATGCTTGTAACGGGTATGTGATTATTGGCATGTGCAAGTAAATTACTGAGACATTCCACGGGAAGGTAGCTTTACTTTCCAGGGGAAATTTACTATCGAAGAAAATCCAATGGAAGAAGTCAGATTTAGGAAAGCGAGTCAGGGGAAGGATTAAAATAGAAACAGGGTGTGAAAGGTGAATCTGACAGAAGTCAAAAATCAACAAAAAAAAAGAGTTGGCAAAGTGAAAGGACAAAATAGACAGAGTGAAGAATAAAATAAAGAAATTAAATTAAAAAAAGAGTTGGGGCAGATAGAGATGAGCAGGAGATAAAATATGAGATCTCAGGCAGAAAGATTGCAGAATAAGATGGGGTGGAAAAAGGCAGAGAGTAGAGTACAATAGTACTTTTATACTGGAAACACACTTTCACTGTAAGCATTCATGATTAGAAGCTTCCACATCCAGATGGCAGAATTTTTAAAGTTAGTATTAATCATTCAGAATCGATGTCATAATGCTTCACGCTTAATTATCAGAAGTTTCTCCCCAATTGGTGTCTTCTAAAGAGTTGATGTAGGGAATGTACGTTTTTTTACAATTCACTTGTACAGTGTGAGTGTCTCTGGCTCGGCCAACACTTACTGCCCAGCCATCCCTAGCTGCCCTGGAGAGGTTGGTGGTGAACTGCCTTCTTGAACTGCTATAGTCCACGTATTGTAGGCAGACCTACAACACTTAGAGGAACACTGAGGATTGCAAGGGTACAAAATGTACTCTGGGTGAGGGATTTCAATGTCCGCCATCAAAAATGGCTCAGCAGCAGTACTACTGATCAAGCTGTTTGGGTCCTAAAGGACATAACTGCCAGACTTGGTGTGCGGCAAGTATTAAGGGAATGAACAAGAGGGAAAAATATACTTGACCTCATCTTTACCAACCTGCCAGCTGCAGATGGATCTGTTCAGTAAGCGCAACTACTGCATAGTCCTTGTGAGACAAAGTCTTGCCTTCACATTGAGAATAACATTCATTGTGTTGTGTAGCACTATCACTGTGTTAAATGGGACAGACTTCAAACAGATCTAGCAATGCAAGACTAGGCATCCATGAGGCGCTGTGGGCCATCAACAGTAGCAGAACTATACCTGGCACAATCTGTAACCTCTTGGCCTCTCATATCCCTTACTGAACCACTATCTTCAAGCCCGGGGATCAACTCTGTACAATGGAGATTGCAGGAAGGCATGCCAGGAACAACACCAGTCATACTGAAGATGAGATATCAACCTGGTGAAGCTACCAAATAGGAATACTTGCATGCCAAACAGCATAAACGGCAAGTGATAGAAAGTGCTAAGTGGTCTCACAACCATCTGATCATATCTAAGTTCCACAGTCCTGCAACATCCAGCTGTGAAAGGTGATCGATAATTAACTGACTCACTGGAGGAGGAGGCTCCACAAATATCCCTGTCCTCAATGATGGAAGAGCCCAATACATCAGTACTAAAGGTAAGGCTGAAGCTTTTGCAGCAATCTTTAGCCAGAAGTGCCAAGTGGATGATCCATCTTGGCTTCCTCTTGTGGTCCCGAGCACAGTCTTCAGTCAATTTGATTCACTCCATGTGATATCAAGAAATGATTGAAGACACTGGATGTTATTAAACTGGAAAGAGTGCAGAAGAAATTCACAAGGATGTTACCTGGACTCAATGGTCTGAGTTATAAGGAGAGGTTGGACCAGTTGGACTTTTTTCTTTAGAGCAGAGGAGACTGAGGGGGATCTTATAGATGTGCATAAGATAATGAAAGGCATGGATAGAGTAATTGCACTCAGTCTTTTTCCCAGGGTTGGGGAATCGAGGACTAGAGGGTATCAGTTTAAGATAAGAGGCAAAGAATAAAAGGGAACCTGAGAGGTAACATTTTACATAGAGGATGGTATGCATATGGAATGAATTGACAGTGAAAGTGTTTAAGACGGGTACATTAACAACACTTAGAAGGCCTTTGGACAATTACATGGAAAGGAAAGGATTAGAAGGGTATGGGCCAAATGTTGGGAAATGGGGTTCATGTGGATGGACATTTTGATTGGCATGGACCCATTTTGGCCAAAGGGCCTATCTCCATGTAGTAGTATTCTATGACTCTGTGACACTGGATCCTGCAAAGCCTACGGATCCATTATCATTCCAGCAACAGTACTGAAGGCTTGTGTTCCAGAATTTGCAGCTCCCCTAGCCAAACTCTTCCAGTACAGTTACAACACTGGCATCTACCCAACAATGTGGAAAATTGCCCAAGCATGTCCTTTACATAAAAAGCAAGACAAATCCAATCTGACCAATTACCGCCCCATCTTGATCATCAGTAAAGTGATGGAAGGTGTTATTAACAGTGCTATCAAGCAGCACCTGCTCAGCAATAATGTACTCAGTGACTTCCAGTTTGGGTTCTGCCAGGGCCACTCAGCTCCTGACCTCCTTACTTCGTTGGTTCTAACATGGACAAAACAGCTGAATTCCAAAGGTGAGGTGAGAGTGACAGCACTTGACATGAAGGTTACAATCTACTGAGTGTGGCATCAAGAAGTCCTAGCAAAACTGGAATCAATGGGTGTGAGGGGCAAACTCTCCAGTGGGTAGAATCATACTTGACATCTAGGAAAATGGCCATGGTTGTTGGAGGTGAGTTATCTCAGCTGCAGGACATCTCTGCAGGAGTTTCTCAGGATAGTGTCCTAGGCCCAACCATCTTGAGCACCATTCAAGACTACTAGATACTGAATCAGGCCATGCCAAAATGCAACAAGATGTGGACAACATCCAGGCTTGAGTTGACGTGACAAATAACATTTGCGCCACACTAATGCCAGACTACAATCATCACCAATAAGAGGCAATCTAACCACTATCCCTTGACATTCAATGCTGTGACCATCACTGAATCACCCACTATCAACATCCTGGGGGTTATCATTGACCAGAAACTCAACTCGTCTCAGTACATAAATACAATGGCTACAAAAGCAGGTCAAAGGTTAGAAGGTCAAGGGCAGCAGACATACAGGAAGATGACCGCCTGCAAGTTACCCCCCAAGCCACTCACCATCCTGACTTGAAAAAAATCATTGTTCCTTCACTGTCGTTGGTTTACAATCCTGGAATTCCCTCCCTAATGCCATTGTAGGTCAACCCACAGTAGGTGGACTCAGCGGTTCAAGATAGCAAGTCAACACCACTTTCTCAAGGAAATTAGGGACAGGCAGTAAATGGTGGTTAGCCAGCGATGCCCAAATCCCACAAATGTATAAATTTTAAAAAAGACCCACAATAACTTTAGGAGGGGAATCCCAGAATTTTGACCCAGCAACACTGAGGGAATGGTGATATATTCCCAAATCAGGACACTGAGTGACATGGGAAATTGCAGGTAGTGGCATTTCCTTGAATCTAATCCCCTTGTCTTTCGAGCTGAAAATGGTAATGAGTTTGGAAGGTGTTCCAGATTGCTGCCTGCCCCTTCTCAATAGAGCATCTGAGCAGAGACTATCAGAAAGCATGATTATGAGCTAATGAAGAGGAGGACTGTCAGCTCAGTGTTCTGGATTTCAGATGTTATAGGAAAGATAGAAAAATCTCATGAAGATCATTTTCAGGGGTTATCAGGGGGCTTACTCTCCAGTGGATAGAGTCAAACCTTACATATAGGAAGATGGTAGTGGTTGTGAGACGTCAGTCATCTCAGCTCCAAGACATCTCTGCAGGATGTCCCCAGGGTAGTGTCCTAGGCCCAACCATCTTCAACTGATTCATCAATGACCTTCCCTCCACCATAAAACCAGAAGTGGAGATGTTCGCCTATGATTGCACAAAGTTCAGCACCTTTCACAACTTCCCCAACTTAAACCCAGACCTAAAGGTGGAAACAGTCACGCGCTTATGAGTTTCCTTGGGTGATCCTTTAATGGCCAAAGGGTGGATTCATCTAATTAAGGACAGCGTGCAATCTCTCAAAGTTGCAGGGCCAATCAGTAGCTTTCCGGCTTGAAAAGAGTCGCAGGATGTAACAAGTGGTTAGCAAGAGAGAGGATGTATTAAAATGTGGGCTTCATCTTTTCAACCTTTTAAAAGCCTTTAATTAGAAATTTGAAGCAAAAGGTGTTTACTGGGTATGCAACTGAGGGTGCTGGAATCTCTCTGTCGGGTCACCTGTAGCTGCTTCTGTACCTACCCAGGCAGACAGGGAGAGAACTAGCCTGCCTGGAGCATTAGTTCCCAAGTCTGCTCCTGTGTGCCCACCTCCAGGCCTTGAAACATGTTGCTTATGGAGCTTGGAGGCATGACCTCCATCAGTAAGGCTTTTAATTGTATGAGAGTGTACCTCACCTTCTGAGTTCTGAGTGAGAAGGTCCTGGAGCTCTTAAATCATCAATAAAGCCACTAAGGATCTTTACTCACCACCTCACTGGTCACCCTGGTGGACTAAAAAGTGGTGAGATTCTGCTGGATTGTGTGAGTGTGTGTGGGGGGGGGAGATGGGGAAGGGTTGTTTTGAATTGCTCTAATTTTGAGGCACGATTGGCTGCAGAGAAAGGTGTTTGAATAGAGGATTCTAAGGTGAGGACAGGGTTTGGGCTTTCAGAGACCATACACTTGCTGCTGACTTCCCTCACCCTGTGAACTCCCACTCCATGCAAAGGGTAAAAAGTATTTTTCTTAACACCCCTGGTATGTAGGCCTTGAATGGTAGACATAAGGACCCAGAAACTGCAGGTGTCTAATTGCCTCACCCCACAATGAGAAAAGAAGGGAAAATTCCACATTTGGTTTTCATCAGTGTATGTCCTGCAGCACTTTTACTGAAATAAAGATCCTTTAGCTTGCATGGCACATTTGAAGACGCACATTTTCTCAGGTCAATGATGACTGTGTTTTTCTAAAGGCATGCATTTATCATATTGGTAGATGAGTATCCTTGTGGTTCTTATTGACTGCTGTGCTATGCCATATAAGTATGGGGGCTCTTGTGATGCAATGGTAGTGTCTCTACTTTAGAGACCATCTGCTTTTGAAGTATATGATAACATTTCTGAAGAAGTTTTATAAAACAAAATAGAAAATGCTGTAGATATGTTGTTAAATTAAGTGTCCAGACAAGAAAAAAAGTTATGCTCTGAAACAGTTCTGAAGGGATGCAGAAACAGAGGAACCTGGGTGTAAATGTGCACAGATAATTGAATGTGGCAGAATAGGTGGAGAGAGCATAATGTTCTTCCCTTTATTAATAAGGCTTGGAGTCCAAGAGTAAGGAGATGATGTGGAACTTGTCCAAGAAATTTGTTAGACTTCTGTTGAGTATTGTATACAGTTGTAGGTGTCTCATTATAGGAAAATATGAATTAGTAAAGCCAAAGCACAAAGGGATCTGGGAGTGCTAGTCGAGGATTCTCTAAAGGTAAACATGCAGGTTGAGTCCGTGATTAAGAAAGCAAATGCAATGTTGTCCCTTATCTCAAGAGGGTTGGAATATAAAAGCAAAGGTGTGCTACTGAGACTCTATAAAGCTCTGGTTAGGCCCCATTTGGAGTACTGTGTCCAGTTTTGGTCCCCACACCTCAGGAAGGACATACTGGCACTGGAACGTGTCCAGCAGAGATTCACGCGGATGATCCCTGGAATGGCAGGTCTAACATATGAGGAACGGCTGAGGATACTGGGATTGTATTCATTGGAGTTTAGAAGATTGAGGGGAGACTTAATAGAGACGTACAAGATAATACATGGCTTGGAAAAGGTGGACGCTAGGAAATTGTTTCTGTTAAGTGAGGAGACTAGGATCCGTGGACACAGCCTTAGAATTAGAGGAGGTCAATTCAGAACAGAAATGCGGAGACATTTCTTTAGCCAGAGGGTGGTGGGCCTGTGGAATTCATTGCCACGGAGTGCAGTGGAGGCCGGGCCGCCAAATGTCTTCAAGGCCGAGATTGACAGATTCTTGTTGTCTCGAGGAATTAAGGGGAGAACGCTGGTAAGTGGAGTTGAAATGCCAATCAGCCATGATTGAATGGCGGAGTGGACTCGATGGGCCGAATGGCCTTACTTCCACTCCTATGTCTTATGGTCTTATGGTCTTATGAATGCATTGGAGAGAGTACAGAAGCAACTTATTAGAACATAGAATATAGTACAGCACAGGAACAAGCACTTCTGCCAAGATATTGTGCTAAACATGACCCAAATTAAACTAATCCCTTTTGCCCGGCCTTGGTCCATATCCCTACATGACTTGCAGATTCTCTAAAAGTCCTTTAAACACCCCCATCGTAACTGTCCACAGGAATGAAAAACTTCAGTTATTGGGAGAGATTGAAGAAGTTGGGGCTGTTCTCCTAAGGGAGAAGAAACCTGAGAGAATTGATAAGAGGTATTCAAATTATGACAGGTTGGATAACGTGGATAGGGAGAAACTGATTTAAAGTGATTTCCAAACAAGGCGTGGGTGATATAAGGAAAAGCTCTTACACACAGTGAATTGGTAAGGTATGAAAGGTTCTGCCTGGAAATGTGGTCGAGGCAGGTTCAACTGAAACATTCAAGAGGGCATTGGAAGATTATTTGGATTGAAATGGAGTGCAGGGATATGGGGAAAGGACAGGATACTAGGAACTACGGAGTGAATGGCCTCCTTCTACACTCTAACAATTCTGTGAAACACATTGGGACCTGCAATAAGTAGCCTGTTAGACCCAGATAGTGAGAATGCCACTGTAATTCCTTAATTTTGATTTTAAAACAGTATGGTAAAATAATATGTACAGTCATGTTATCAAGGACAGAAATCCTCATTTTGTTTACAATTTTCTATTTACTGTGGTAAGGAACATTAGAGCTGAAGTAGAAATCACTTTCCATTTTGGCAATCCCTTCCCTATCATTTCCAGCATTAAACATGTTCAGATTGAATATTCCATCTTCAGGTGCAGTATAAGAACCCTTGCCTTCATTCATTTCAATTAGAGAATGAAAATAAATAGTATGAATGAAGCATGACTTTATATGCAATAACTTTTACAATACCAAAAAAGAAAATGCTGAAAAATCTCAGCAGGTCTGGCAGCATCTGTAAGAAGTGAAAAGAGCTGATGTTTTGAGTCTAATTGACCCGTTTTCAAAGGGTCAGTTAGACTCGAAATGTCAGCTCTTTTCTCTCCTTACAGGTGCTGCCAGACCTGCTGAGATTTTCCAGCATTTTCTCTTTTGGTTTCAGATTCCAGCATCTGCAGTAACTGGCTTTTATCCAAACTTTTACAATACTTTTTAGCTGCCTTAATTGTATTTAAACAATAGGATCTTTGCATTGCTTTGTTATTTAAAGTTAACAGGATGTTCCTGTTGAGTAAGAGTGTTAGATAGGAATAATTCTTTTAAGCTTGCAGTCATGTTTTTATTGATTACCACATTTTGTTGTTAACTTTTAAATGTTGATCAAGGAAATTACAATTTACCAATGTCAAATTATTGCAGGTTAATATAATTCACATGGAAGATGCAAGGCCCATTTGTGTTATTTGGCTTTTCCCATCACATGGTCTCATTTAGGTTCAAAACAAAGCATTTTATCCTTTTCCTACCTTGGCAACAAATATATTTCTTATTGTTAGACTGAATTTCTTTTGGCTAAATCTGAGTTGCTTCATGTTTTTTGCAGGATTTATCACCACAAGGCTGAGCACGTTCTGTTGTCATATCTTATCAAACCCACCACATTAATTCCTGATGAAGGGCTTATTCCGAAATTTCGATTTTCCTGGTCCTAAGATGCTGCCTTACCTGCTGTGCTTTTCCAGCTCTTGACTCTGATCTCCAGCATCTGCAGACCTCACTTTCTTCCACCACATTAATTACCTACATCTGTCCCTAAGGCATCACTCATATCCAATTTCTAGTCCATCATACCACTGTTCCTAGAACAACTCACCACACAACATGGATCTGCTGAAATATCAGGTTCCCTTGTGTCCATGCCATCTCTAAAATACCCTGATTGAGCATTGAGCATTGGCAGTCTACAGCTGCCCCACTCAGTCACAGAGTTGAAAGATGTCAGAGAAAGAGACACTGCAATTTTCTGATAGGGACCTGGAAGTCCTAGTCATTGGGATGGTGCAAGGTAGCCGCAGCCTCTTCTCAGAGGACCAGCTGTGGAGGCCATGCCACTGTACCCTGACAGCCTAGTCTGAGGTCATCACTCAGATCAGTTCCATCCCAGCTTGTGAAAGAATGATCAGCAGTGCCAGAAGAAGGTCTCTCCACTCTCCCAAGGTAAGAGCCATACTCACGTCTTTGCAGTCTTACATGCCTTTCTATCTCTGCCACTGCTGTCACCATCCACCAAGACTTTTGCTGTATCACTCTCACTAATGCCTGCAGAATCTTCCATTACTCACTTCCCTCTCTCAGCCTCCCACATTTTGAAGGACGTTAGTGAACCAGATGAGATTTTTCAATTATTGGCAACACTTTTATGGTTATCAATAGACTCTTTTTTTTTAGATTAGATTACTTACAGTGTGGAAACAGGCCCTTCGGCCCAACAAGTCCACACCGACACGCCGAAGCGCAACCCACCCATACATATACCCCTTACCTAACACTACGGGCAATTTAGCACGGCCAATTCACCTGACCCGCACATCTTTGTGACTGTGGGAGGAAACCGGAGCACCCGGAGGAAACCCACGCAGACACAGGGAGAACGTGCAAACTCCACACAGTCAGTTGCCTGAGGCGGGAATTGAACCCAGGTCCCTGGCGCTGTGAGGCAGCAGTGCTAACCACTGTGCCACCGTGCCGCCCGTTTTAAAAAAATTGAATTCAAATTTGACCATCTGCTTTGACAATAGTCAAACCCAAATCTCCGGAACATAAGATAAATTTCTGGATTAATAATTTGGTGGTAATACCATTAGACCATCAGCACTCATTTGATGTCCCACCGAATGAGTATGTACCATTTGGGGAGAGAAAGCAGAGTTAACGTTTCTGGTATAGTAAGCCTTCTTCAGTACACATGGAGGATAATTACTGACCTAAAATAAACCTCCTCTGATCACCTGATCACAGATTGAGTCATGTCCAAAGAACCTAAATGGAACAAATTAAACATTACTGGCAGACTCAGGAATGCACAAATAGACATATTTCAACAGCTGCTTTGAGCAGCAAGGCAGAGAAAGAGAGAGAAAACAAAAAACATGAATTAATAACAAGAAGAAGCTGGCAGTTTCTTTCCACATAACCATTTTTTATTCATTTATGGGATGTGTGTGTTGCTGGCTGGGCTAACATTTTTGTCCATCTCTAGTTACCTTACAGAAGGTGGCGAGTTGCCTTCTTAAACAGTTGCAGTCTATCTGGTGCAGATATATGCACCATGCTGGTGGGGAGGGAGTCACCCCAGAGCAGGCAATGATGGCTGTGCCACCTCCTTTCACCTTATTCATTCCCTTCGTTTCCCTTATTCCAAGAGAAAATAGCCCAGTGTTCCAGAGGTCCTGTCATGTTAGGGTCATGGTCGAGGCAGCAATGCTTTGGTCAGGGGATGAAGTGTTGTACTTTGGGTGAGAATGGGAGCCTGGATTAGGAGTGGTTCCAAGGTTGTGATTTCTGTTCCTGACTCTGCATAGGATAATGCCTATCCCTGCTTGGTTTCAGTTGTGTGAACTTTCGCTGAACATTCGCTGTAATTTCGCTGTAAATTAGGATTTCTTCATTTCCCTATTTCCTTGCTATTGTTCTTGTCCAATAAAACAAAATTATTAAATGTTTACCAGAGCAATAGCATGAAAATATTACATATTACGTGCTAAAAGAAATCTAAAGGCAATGCTGGCTCTCTATGGCTGTTTAAGTAGAACCTACTTTCTTTGACTAGGTTCTGAATTTTTTTTTCAAAACTCTTCCTGAATAAGCTGTTCAATTCGTTAAATAAAAAATATCCAAGCTATAGAAAACATTCAATAATCAACAAAATGGTAAAGAAATAATTAATCATAGTTGGTTATTTAAAGAGTTGTCTGTTATGGGACAAATAACTAAGGGTAATCTCTGGTAGTCGCTTAAAGATACATGTTCATTATTCTTTTTCCACTTAATATTAAAAACGGCATATAAATCTATTGGCTCTTTTTGAATTTTTCATGCTGTTTGAGTGAAAAAAAAATAGACATATTCAGAAACTTTCACATTTAAGGATAATCGCCAAACATTTTATACATAATGGATTAAGCTAGAATTCTCACTTGTGTGCTGGGAGCCTGGAGTGGGGTAACACATTTTCACATCAAGTCCCACAAACCCAAATGAAGAGAAAAGCCTCCAGATATCTCATTTTCATTCCAAGATGGGGAGAGGATGGTGGAAGTGAATGGGTGTAAGGCCCACTACTCTGAAAAACTTCAGAGGCATCAACAGCAGGTGCTGGGTTCTGTGAGAAGCTTGTTGTGGTGATCTGGGATTTTGCAGTGATGAAAAATGTAATAGAACAAACACACACACAAAAAAGATGCCCTCAACGTTCTCAGCCCTTCACCCCCACAAACACACCACAAGCCACATCCAGCCAGCCTAAGCCACCTAAAAACCCCCACCCACTCCCCAAAGCCCCACACAGCGTCGATCTCAACTTATACCCCTTCATGGCTCCTCATGTCTTTTTCATGCAAATCAACCTATATTGCTCTATCAAATCTCCATGGCCTTCATATCCTTCACGCTAACCCATAAATCTTTCAGCACTCTACATGTCAATTCATGCAAACACATGCACCTTAGCAACTGTTGCTTGTGTACTCACCATGCAAAATACTCCAATTTGGACCTCAGGGCTCTTTTTGCAATGAAATCAAATAAACCTCTTGTTTTATTGATGAATTCACAATTTTAAATAAACACTCTCATTCATTTTAAAAGAAAATCCCTTTACTCCATTTAACTGCCTCCCACTACTTAGTTCACCACAAAAAACAAGTATTTGCATTCATAGGCCTACTGAAAATACTTTATTACTACTTGGAACTGTCAATCAAACAATGACCTAATAGCTCCACCCCACCCCTCCCCCCACATTGCAGTACTAATAGGTTATTTATCTCAAGAGGGTTGGAATATAAAAGCAGCGGTGTGCTACTGAGACTTTATAAAGCTCTGATTAGACCCCATTTGGAATACAGTGTCCAGTTTTGAGCCCCACACCTCAGGTGGGACATACTGGCACTGGAGCATGTCCAGCGGAGATTCACACCGATGATCTCTGGAATGGTAGGTCTAACAGATGAGGAAAGGCTGAGGATCCTGGGATTGTACTCATTGGAGCTCAGAAGGTTAAGGGGAGATCTAATAGAAACTTGGAACCGTGGGCACAGCCTTAAAATTAGAGGGGGTCAATTCAGAACAGAAATGCGGAGACATTTCTTCAGCCAGAGAGTGGTGGGCCTGTGGAATTCATTGCCGTGGAGTGCAGTGGAGGCCGGGACGCTAAATGTCTTCAAGGCAGAGATTGATAAATTCTTGATGTCGCAAGAATTAAGGACTACGGGGAGAATGTGGGTAAGTGGAGTTGAAATGCCCATCAGCCATGATTAAATGGTGGAGTGGATGGGCCGAATGGCCTTACTTCCACTCCTGTCTTATGGTCTTATTCATTAAATCATGTGGCACAAATGCCACAATACTAGCCATCAGGCAAATGCCAGTACATTTAGTGAAATAGCAAGCACTGAAATTTCTTTCACTACAGATGTTTCCCCCAAACATATGAAGATCAGAAGATTTAAATACAATGAGTTGATAGGCCCCTTAACAACTTATTAGCTTGAATGGAACCTGATGAAGGGCTTTTGCCTTAAACATCAATTTTCCTGCACCACCAATGCTGCCTGACCTGCTGTGCTTTTCCCGCACCACTCTAATCTTGACAGGAAGCTTAGTCTTGTCCACCAATCTTGGAACGGTGCTCAAATCTTCAATCTTCCAGCTGAGATATGTGCTGTGCCTCTGAGCCAAGCTTACACCGAAAATCTTTGACAATCAGCATATTCTTACTTCAAAGAAGAAATACTCCTGGAATTGTCAATTAAACTCAAATATGCACGTAAGTTATTTTCACTACTAAATCAGGTTTTAACTAACCAATTCTGGATGTACACACTAGGAAATCAAATAGATGCAACAGAGTCTAAAACTGGCATAGAATCTGAGATTGAAACCAAGGAGTCATTACTGGAAAGCATAACTCAACAGCTGCCATTTGCATTTAGAATGCTTTTATGAAGGAATTCTAGTTGAAGGTAACACACGGTATGCAAATACAGAACTGTATGAAATAGTCTTACTACTAACTGTGTTTCACAACTATTCAAACTTGGACAAAAGATTGCTATGTGTCTACCTGCCAAAAATAAACAAGAAACATAAAGAACAGTGCCAATATGTAGAAGTGGAAGAAAATGTTGTCACAAACATATGGTTATATCGAGTATTGATTTGTAATCTAGTGGCTGGAAATATAAATTGACGTTTTCAAAAACGGACTAAGGTGATTTAAGTTTACAACCAAGTTGGCTAACCCCCAAGTAGCTTTACTATATACCCTACGTTCCAACCCCACTGAGAATGATACAGCAAGTCCATAAAACTTGCCTGGAAACCATAAAAGATCTCATATTTCCTTAACTAATAAATAGACATCTCTGGCAATCAATGAAGGGATTCAATTATTCTAGATAACACAGCTACCTTTTTAATAGGACAGGAAATATGAGGTCTTTTATGATTTAAGGTAGTGTGTGTAGCTGCAATTAGTATTTTCAGTGAACATCCCTATTTTTGACCTTATACTGGAGAGAAGGTTGATGAAGCCTTGATGAAACAGCTGAAGATAATGGTTTCTGTACACTCCTCTGAGGAAGTCAGAGATGTCCTGAAGCTGAGATGACTGATTTCCAACAGCCATAACTATCTTTCTTTGTGCTGGTAATGTCTGCACCCAGTTGAATGTTTTTCCCAATGATCATTGATTTCAGTTTCACAATAACTCCTTTATGCCATGCACAGTCAAATGCAGTCTTGATATCAGAGGGAGTCACTCTCCCTCAGCTCAGGAATTCATCTCTTTTGTCCATATTTCAACCAAAGTCATAATGAGGTCAGGAGCTGAGTGACCAAGGCGAAACTCATATCTGTGAGCAGGTTACGTCTAAATAAGTGCTTCTTGATAGCAATGTTGATGACACCTTCCATCACTTTACTGATGATCAAGAGTGTACTGATAAGATGTGATTCGTTGGGTGTAGATTTGTCCTGCTTTTTGTGCACAGGACATAACTGGGCTATTTTCCACATTTTTTTGTTGTTGATGTTAGTATTGCAGCTCTCGGGAACAGCTTGGTTAGGTCTTCTGTTGGACTGTCACCAAAAAGCATTTCCTCTTTAAGACAAGTAGGCTACATTTAAATAATACCACAGCTCCTCAATATTCCTGATCTGTTCAGAGAAATGGAAAATATTGGCACTATTGAGACTGGGAGTGCTTCTGACTTATGATAATATGAACAATTGACTAATTTTGTCTCCTTCTTATAGTCATGTGTGGATCATAATTTTAAGGTGAAATGCAAAACGTTAGAGGGAATTTGAGGAAAATAATTTTCACTTCGAGGGTGTTGAAGTTCTGAATGCACTACCAGGAAAGTTAATTGAAACAGATAACCTCACAACCTTTAAAATATACTTGGACTTGTCATAACATTCAGAGCATCCACATCTGGTCACAATTGTTCGAACCAATAAACACTTTGTTGGCCAAACCTCACTTAGTCGCACACTATGGTGCCTTGTCATTGCATTTCTCATCCCCAGTGCTTGCAAAGTAACAGTGTTAACACAACTCATAATGGGTTCAGTGACTTGTTTTCAAAGGTACAGCATTTATTTCCTTGATTTTAAAATGTCCTCAGTCAAAAATAAAGGAGGTAAAATAATGCTGCCTGTATGGGTGGGACAGTTCACTGGAGTAAGGGACAATACACTAAGACTATTCTTGTTCCTTCTCTTCATATTAAAATTCTTTAAAAATAGTCTTGTACTTACCTCTTAGCTGTGAACAATTTTCAATGCCACACCCACGCCAGAAAAATCTGAGTTCAACTTGTTTCTATTCATGTCCATTTAATCACATCACAGTACCTTTCTATTCATTTCTTTCTTCTAAGCTTGTTAAGTTGCCCATTAAATGCATGAATGCTATTTGCCTCAACCATGCTGGTTTTATATCTGAACTATTCTTGCAATGAATAGGTTTCTTCGGAATTTTTAATTTATTTATTAATGATTAACTTATTTATGACTCCAGTTCTGATGTCATTTTCATGTGGAAACACCTTAATACTAATTTATCAAAACCGTTCATCATTTTAAAGTTCTCTAACCTTTAAATGCCTTAGTTTTCCCTTTTCTTAAAAAAAAGTCACTATCTGTTCAATCTTTCCTGGTCGTTGATTGAAGAAGGTTGTTCACAGGTAAAGGGGTGCCTGGCAAGTGGGAGGCTTTCGAAAGCAAGATAATGTGAGTTCAGGGCCAACATGTTTCCGTTAGTAAGAAGCGCAAAGCTAGCAGGTGTAAGGAAAACTAGATGACTAGAGATATTGAGGCTCTGGTCAAGAAAAAGGGGAAATATGTCAGGTATAGGCAGCTGGAATCAAATGAACCTCTTGAGGACTATAGGAGGTGTATGAGCACACTTAAGAGAGAAGTCAGGAGGACAATAAGGGGACATGAGATATCTTTGGCATATAAGTAAAGGAGCATCCAAAGAGATTTGAGGGCAAAGCAGTAACTAGGGAGATAATATGGCCCCTTAAAGATCAACAAGGTCATCTATGTGTGTGGAGCCACAGGATAGGGCTGAGATCCTAAACAAATATTTCTCATCAGTATTTACTGCAGAGAAAGACATGGTACTCAGGAAAATAAATAATGAGGTCTTGAAAAGAGTGCACATTACAGAAAGGAAAGTGCTGGAATTCTTAAAACATATAAAGGTAGATAGATTGTTGGGACCTGAGGATATTTTAAAATCAAGGAAATAAATGCTGTACCTTTGAAAACAAGTCACTGAACCCATTATGAGTTGTGTTAACACTGTTACTTTGCAAGCACTGGGGATGAGAAATGCAATGACAAGACACCATAGTGTGCAACTGAGTGAGGTTTGGCCAACAAAGTGTTTATTGGTTCGAACAATTGTGACCAGATGTGGATGCTCTGAATGTTATGACAAGTCCAAGTATATTTTAAAGGTTGTGAGGTGATCTGTTTCAATTAACCTTCCTGGTAATGCATTCAGAACCTCAACACCCTCGAAGTGAAAATTATTTTCCTCAAATTCCCTCTAGCATTGTGGGAAGCTGGGCCTTTAGTAGAGATATTTGTAGCATTGATAGCCACAGGTGACACACTGGAAGACTGGCGTGTCACTAAAGTTGTGCCATTATTTAAGAAAGACTGCAAGGAGAAGCCAGAAAACTACAGACTGGTGAGCCTGATGTCAGTGATGGATAAGTGTTGGTGGAGATTCTGAGACACAGGGTCTACACGCATTTTGAAAGGCATGAACTGATTAGGGATCGTCAGCATGGCTTTGAGCATGGGAAATTTTGTCTCATTAACTTGAGTGAGTTTTTTGAAGAGGTGACCAAGAAGATAGATGAAGGCAGAGTGATAGCCGCTATTTACATGGACTTTTACCTAGATCTTTGACAAAGTTTCATAAGGTAGACTAATAAGGTTAGATCACGTGGGATCCAAGGAGAGCTAGTCAATTGGAGACAAAATTGGCTTGATGGTAGGAGACAGAGGGTAAAGGCCAATAACCAGTAGTATGCTAAAAGGATTGGTGCCCTGGATTCCACTGCTGGGTGAGAGTATAGGAAATGTGATTAGTAAGTTTGAGGGTGACACAAAAATTGGTGATATAGTGGACAGTAAAGAAGGCCATCTAAGAGTACAAATGGATCTTGATCAACTGGGCCAGAGGGCTGAAGAATGGCAGTTGGATTTTAATGCAGATAGATGCAAGTTGTGGAATTTTGGTAAGACAAACCAGGGCAGGACCTACACAGTTAATGGCCGGGCCCTACGAAGTGTTGTTGACCAGAGAGACTGGGGGTGCAAGTACACAGTTCCTTGAAAGTGATGACCTAGGTAGACAGGGTGATGAAGAAAGCACATGGCACACTTACTTTTATCAGCCAGAGCATTGGGTACAGGAGTTGGGACATCATGTCAAAGCTGTACAAGATATTGGTAAGACCACAGTTGGAGTATACGTACAATTCTGGTCTCCATGCTATAGGAAGGATGTTATTAACCTGGAAAAGGCGCAGAAAAGGTTTAAAACTAGAGGATATAGGTCTAAGGTGAGATGGGAAAAATTTAAAAGGGACCTGAGGGACAACTTTTTCACACAGAGAATGGTGTGGATTTGGAACAAGCTACAAAGGAAGTGGTAGAGGCGGGTACAGTTCCAACATTTAAAAGAAATTTTGACAGGTACATGGACAGGAAAGATTTAGAGGGATAATTGCCAAATGCATGCAAATGGGACTCGTTCAGTTTAGAAAACCAGGTCGACAAGGATGAGTTGGGCAGAAGGGCCTGTTTTCGTGCTGGATGACTCCATGAGTGTATAAATGTACATCTCAATTCTGCTTTTATTCAATAAACTCTTCTTTCACCTTTTCCAGTTCTTCTAATCCCTGTTCATGCATATAAAACTAGTGACAGTACTTCAAGATGCTCTACCAAGTTCTTATAAATGTAATCTAACATCTCTGACTTTCAGTTCTCTCCCTTGAGAGATGATTCCTGGTCCTCTGTCTTCTTTTTGTTATGGCTTGATGAACTGACATTGATAGTTTTATGGATTTGTGCATCTGTACATCTAAATCCTTTTTCCTCTGACCACCTTTACATTCCTACCATTCAACAACTATGCTATCTTCTTATTCTTTTTACCAAAATGCACTACCTCTTTCTTAGCTGTATTGAAGCACTTTACCCTGTGCTGTATTGTTCAAACTTGATGCTGCTTAAAGAAACTTTGCAAACAATTGTGTGGAGAAACATGCTTCTCTGGAATTGCACTGAACTAGCCAAGATGCCCATCAATTTTTTTTTATCCTATTACTATGATTAACTATAGTCAATTTTCTTTCTTATGTTATCTATGGATTGAGTTACATATGTTTACAGCTGGTGTGTGCCTCATTCATATGATAGTGTCTAAAATTGATTAGATTAGATTACTTACAATGTGGAAACAGGCCCTTCGGCCCAACAAGTCCACACCAACCCTCTGAAGAGCAACCTACCCAGACCCATTTCCTTCCACTTAACACTACAGGCAATTTAGCATGGCCAATTCACCTGACCTGCAAATTTTGGACTGTGGAGGAAATCCACACAAACACAGGGAGAATGTGCAAACTCTACACAGACAGTTGCCCGAGGCAGGAATTGAACCCGGGTCTCTGCTGCTGTAAGGCTAATCACTGTGCCACGGTGCTGCCCATTGTTTGATGAAGGGTCATTGCTGGTTGGTGAACACAGTTATATGGCCATAGCACATACTAAAAATATAATTGTGACTTACTATATAAATCTATTATAAAGTGTATCCAATTATCGTAATAAGAATGGGCTTAAGCCACAAAACCTGTGTCCAATAACTGTGTTGACAGCAACATAGAAAGGCCAAAGAATTATTTGTCTTTCTGAGAAGACCATGAGAATTTAAAACAAAACTCCTTAACCATGCAATATATTCATTTAATCACCACTGATTTGAGAATCAATAATTATTTGATGTTGGCCCAGATATGTAATTAAAGAGTGAAATTGGAGTATAGGTAATTATTAGAACATGGTGTGTTTCACTACATAGTCTCATGTGGAGCAGACTACACCATTGTGTAAAGTGGATTTAAAGTTGTATTTGTTCAGAAAAATCATAAAAGGAACACGGGCAAATTTGGTCTTCACAAACCATGGGATGGGGACACATTGTGAGATGCGTTGTGTTGAAATTTACATTTGAAGTACAGCGAACTTTATAACAGAGTCAGGAAAGGTTTGCTGAGTAGATCTGGCCTGCAATCCATGTTGTGGGACAATGCAAAATCTAGTAAAAGTAGTGCCTGAAAAGAACAGCTCATTATTTAAGAATATTTGATTAAACAGTGGCACGGTGGAAGCAGCATTCTTTGCTTCAATATTGTGTTTTTGGAGCTTCTGTTCTGTGCACCACATGAGCTGCATCTTACTTCAGGCTGAAGGTCACTGTCTTGTAGAAGTCTGGGTGCTTGCTGCATGCACAGAAGTCACCTGTAGAATCATTCAAGCAATTGAGCTCTCTCTGCCGCATGGAAATGGGAAGAAATTTGATGTTTTGATGAGCAAGATAAAAGTGAATCTCTTTTATTGCAAATTTCTTAAGAAGACCATAAAATATGCAAGAATCTGAAATGGAAATTTCCACAATATTCGGAAGGTACCACTCTAAGCATTGAGCACAATATTATCCTTTGCCAACACTATCTGTTTAAGCCTAAGCTACAAGGTATACCTTTGATTACATTGAGGACAGAAAAGATTATGCTGAAGTAGCCACAATAGAATGTTTCTCCATTGTTTTAGGGTGGGAATACTCAGTGTGGACAGCCCCCATGGATGTAGATTGACACCTAGCTCCTCATATTACTACCCCTTCAGAAAATATGAGCAATGTTGACTGTTACGTAATGGGATTGTCATGGCTGCTCAAGTTATAACTTAAGTTATGGTGTTCTGTGGTCAGATATCACCAAGTTAGAATTCACTTCTCTCTTTTTTGATGGTCATGAGGGTTAGGTGAAGAGTGCTACTGACTGCATGAGTACTCCTGTGGTTCTTAAATAGATGTGGGACCTGCTATCTGATGGAAGCTTTGAGTCCTGTAGAATTCAATATTCCTTTCCACTGTGATAGCTGTTGCCTGTAAACAATAGCTGTAATTTCCTCAATGTTTGCAAACTGGAGGCTAATAGATGATACACACATTATGTGTTCATTTAGAAGGATGCAGTAGTATGAAAAGCTATTTAATTCTATGAGCAATCTTTTTAATGTGGATGTTAGCATGACATTGATTATTGTGTAATAAATCACACAACTCTGAGCATCCTGGTTTGAGAAGCAAAGGAACAAGTAGCTATGTTGGCATCTCCAGGTGCAGGGTGAGGTACATGCTAATAATAGCCAAGGGTCATTTCACAATTTTTTCTGCCTTTTAAAAAAAATCTTTACCATCTCAATTATGGCAGAATATTCAAAATTCAGGCATGCCACTTCTCACATCTTTTAAAGAGGCAGTGTCAAAAGTCAGCATTGTGAGAAATAATGAAGAACGACATTGACAAGAAAAATAATCAATTATCATGAAAATGGAATTTATCCCAACAAATTCAGTGTTTTGTTTAAGAAAGTTGCAGCAGTTGGAAACTAAAACCACAGATACATCTGATGCCTTTCTTTTCTTTATTGATAAAGTCTCATTTGTGGGGCAGAGCCTTGCCTTTCAATATGAAAGCACAGCTACACATTATTGTGAGAAATGAGATCTTGTGTTCTGGTTATACAGACTTACTAATTGCTTGACTAGGGATTCAGGTAAACTACATGTGCAAAGTTATGTGTTTACAGTGTCTGATGTCATCCTCTGATATGGTGTGTTTTTAGATTTATCCTCGAGGGTCTACTACGCAGAAACTCTTCATTATTACAGTGAACCTTTTGATTATTATTGATTATATTTGCTGAGGAATGGAACAGTACAATATATTTTCTGTAAGACCATGGATAGTTGAAGACAATAACTTCATTTTTTTTCTTCCCATTATTCCAACTTAAATTATTTTTTGTGTTAGGTTATATAGGACTGTAGTCCAATTGATTATTTTTCAAGACTGCATAGATGCAGAAAAGTACTTGTAGAGTTAAACGATCCTGAGCTTGCAGCAGTATGTTTTCTTTCTCTGGTGCTGTTTCAAAGAATTCAAAAGGGACGACATGATGACACATGAGACAATTAATTATTTCTAATCTACATCACATTTTCTCCTCAACCTATTATTAAATAACACAGAAGTGTTTCGACTATAGAGTCATAGAGTCACAGAGTCATACAGCATGGAAACCGATTCTTTGGTCCAACCAGTCCACGCTGACCATATTCCCAAACTAAACTAATTCCATCTGCCTGCACTTAGACCATATCCCTCCAAAATCTTTTCTATCCATGAATTTATCCAAATGTCTTTCAAACATTGTAACTGTACCTGTGTCCACCACTTCCTCTGGCAGTTCACTCTACATATGAACCACTCTCTGTGTTAAAAAAAGGTTGCCTCACATATCCTTTTTAAATCTTTCTCCTGTCACTTAAAATATGCCCCCTAGTTTTGAACTCTCCCAACTTAGGGAGAATACCCATCATTCACCTTATCTATGCTCCTCATGATTTTATAAACCTCAATAGGGTCACCCTTCAACCTCCCAAGTTCCAGTGAAAAATTTCACAGTTTTTCCAGTCTATTTTTATATCTCAAATCTTCCATTCCAGGCAACATTCTGATAAATCTTTTCTGAATCTTCTCCAGTTTAATAAGATCCTTCCTATAACTGAGCGAACAGAATTATAAACAATACTTCAGAAGAGGCCACAACAATGTCTGTACAACCTCAACATGAAGTCCCTACTCCTATAGTCAAAGGTCTGACCAATGAAGGTAAGCATGTTTCTTAACTACCCTGTCTACCTGTGATGCAAATGTCAAAGAATTGTCGACCTGAGTCTGTTTTACAACACTCTTCAAAGTGCTACCATTAATGTATAAATTGTGTCCTTGTTTGAATGACAAAAATGCAATACTTCACATTTATCCAAATTAAACTCCATCAGCCCATTGGCCCAATTGATCAAGGTCTCTTTGTAATCTTAGGTAACCTTCTTCATGTCCACTATACCACCAATTTTGGAGTCATCTGCAAATTTACTAACCATGCCTCTTATATTCTCATTCAAACCATCTATATAGATGACAAACAAAAGTGGACCCAGTACTGATCCCTAAGGAGCACCACATGTTATTTTAAACATTGCTATGGTATGCTGCAGGTATTATTTCAATGCACTCATGTTAACTCATGATTAGTGTGCTTTTATTAATGAGTATAGAGATTAACAGAATTATTCCAATGAACAAATATTTTTGTAACTTACTTGGAGTTGGGGAGGCAATTCAAAAAAATCAATGAAGGGCTTCTGTGCGTGACAGAAAGCCATCAAGGAAGTTTAGTTTGTATGACAAACAATAGTGCAATCACTTACAATATATTTTGAAAACAGTTTTTTGAGAAAATTTATCCTTAGACATATGAATCCAATAAGTTCGAACAACACAGTGAATTCTCCAGAAGTTTTCATTAGCCCATTGGTTGTGTAAAATTTCAAAAATTACCAAAATGACAGAAAGCACTTAATGCTCATTGTTAATTACCAACTTTATTGGGATAAGCATTTAATTGCAAAACGAGTAATAAGGTTGGTTAACTATTACTGAATAGAAAATCCTTGGAGGAAGAAATATGTGGTTTTGAAGGATTGTCAAATGTTATATTAGATAAATCAAACTTCCCAGGTAATGTCAATCCGACAGTTAACAGAATTAGCTGATTAACTAATGAAGAGCAAAACAATATGTTTCACTGAGTTTAAAGCTATAACCTGACTCAAGGGTTTAGGTGACATGTTCAAACTAAGGCTTTCCATGTTATGTCAATAGATTACTACCAAGACAACGTTTTACCGTACAACTCACAACTTTGAAAGATAAAACAAAAACTTTCAATAAACAGATGAATGTTTGTTGAAATATTAATTAAAATTTGCAACGAAAGAATGGTAAGGTATCCGAAAGAAACGGTTCATTTTGGACAAAACAGGAACATCACCATCACGATCCCCCCACTTCCTGCAAAATAAAACGAGATCTTCTTCGGAAATTGGGAATTATTGCTCTGATTGTAAGAAGGAAAGTGAATACACGGACCCGAGAGTAATGTTGAAGTAACAGAATTACAGTCTGACTGGGAGGGAGCTGGCAATACTGGAACTTACCTGATGCAAGTTGCATCCAGGCACAGACTTTATAGACCGTGGCAGAGTTGCAAAAGAAAAAAAGACTGAAGCAAACAAGGCAACCAATGATCAGAAGCATGGAGATGCCAACGAAGAACATGGCAGTTTTGAATGCTCCCGAGGGAATGGAGCCGAAATCCAGGGCGCTTCCTTTGCAGATCAACTCCCTCGTCAGTCCGTTCCCGATACAGTAATGAAACAATCCGAAATAGCCAGCCTGGGGCGTATTGATACTGTCCCCAATCCAGTAGGGTTGGATAAAAATGACCACAGTTATAATGGCAAAACAAATAGTGAAAATTGCCCAGAGAACACCTATTGCTCTGGAATTCCTCACATAATTGGTGTGATAGATCTTAGCAGCTTCTTGGGCTGGTAACATTTTATCCCCCATTCTTAAAGATTTCAAAGGCTTTTAAAAGAGAGAAAAAAATCAGGTCCTAATCAGTTCGTGTTTTGCTCTTGTTCTTTTTTTGATGCAGATAATCGTCACCTAAGATGCTTTCTCACTGGCTTTTTCTTGAGTCATGTTGCTAAGGAAACGAACTGCTGGGTCTGAACAATACACACATAAATTCTGCCGACTCGAATGTGGTTTGTCCCGGCTCTGGGTCAAATCGCCTTGGTCCGGTGTTTGTTCTCTAGGGTGGGGAGTGGTTTCCACAGGCTGAGAGTTTCAGCACCGTGGACAGCAGCTTCATATGAACAGAGTTTGAGGGTGACGCGAAATTGACGTACAAACGCGGCTCCCACAGCAGACTTAGGGATGTCTGGTTTATTAAAAAGGCAATAACTCTATTTCGGAGAGTATCGGTTAATCACATTTTACCCAACGCAGCAGTTAGGTCGGGCAAGAAGTTCCTGAAACTGGTTGACTACACAGGTATTCTTCGTTTTTGAAAAGTCAATTTTCAAATCTTGTTTATGGTGGGTCCCATTGATGGGATGGTTATTCCAAGAGAGAAGGAACTCTTTCCAGAATAAGAAAGTGAAAAGGTGCAAAAAATATTTTTAAGAAATTAGTATATTTTCTGGCACGCAATTTGTTCACTTTCGTGGGACTCCTGATAATATAATTGCTGTTTGAAAGGATCCTTTTTTTCTGAAAAGCACAAATGTCGGGCCACCAAGCTAACTACATGTTAGTATAAGTACCACTTTTCAGTATTTGGATGAAAGCCTTAATATTTTAGAATAAAGCATCATATATATAATATATATGTAACATTTGTAAAACGTTGGAAAACATAGTTTTGCAATATCAATATGAGATAAAAGGGAATGTTACGCATAACTGAATGAAATTTATAAAAGATGATTTCTCTCATTTATTGTTTTTGAAAAGGAATATCACCAGGCAAAATTAAAGATTGGAAACTTGGGTATGCACAACACAAACATTTTCCACTGATGATTGTGCACTTGAATTTCAGATTTATGCTCAATTTCCACCAGCAGCATGAAGTCAGAGGATTATGGCAGTGGAGCCTAATACATTCAGATCAAATAATGAAAGAAATAGGAAAGGGGATTGGACTAGGTTATGTGATCTCGAACTGATTGAGGGAATTGTAGAGAATTAGAACTGTTAGGCTGTCTCAAAACCTTTATTATGGGATATTTTCTAATCAAAATGTTCAGAAATGTTATTGTGTGATGCGTTGAAATCCACATTTATCCTATGTGGTTGCAGAGGCCCAAGGCAGAATATGAAGTGTTCTTCCTCCGGGCATCGGGTGGTAACGGTTTGGCGGTCGAGGAAGTCCGGTACCTGCATTTCCTTGACAGAGTGGGATGGGGAGGTGAAGTGTTCAGCCACAGGACAGTGGGGCTGTTGTGTGCAGGTTCTCTGAAATGATCCACAAGAAGGTGTCCTGTCACCCCAATGTAGAGGAAACCACATTGGGTGTAATTGGCTTAGTTGGTCGAGGTAGGTAAATTTCTGTCAAATGTGGACAAGGCTTTGGGGCCTTGGATGGAGATGAGGGGAGTGGTGTGGGCACAGGTTCTACAATTCCTGCAGTGGCAGGGGAAGGTGCTAGGAATGGGATGTGGGCTGGTGTGTGATGTGGACCTGATGAGGGATTCAGAAGGAATGGTCTCTCTGGAACACTGATAGAGTGAGGAGGGAAATATATCTCTGGTGGTGGGTCAGTTTGGAGCTGGTGGAAGTGGCAGAGGATGATGTGATGTATCCAGTTGGTAGAAGGTGAGGACCGTGGGGTGGGGGTGGGGGGCTTTTTATCCTTGTTGCATTGGGAGGGTGGGGTTCAAGGGCAGTGGTGTGGGAGGTGGAGGAGAAGCACTGGAGGGCATCGTCAACCACATGGGATGGGAAATTGCAATCTTGGAAGAAGGTGGCCATCAGGGATTTTCTAAGGTGGAATTGGTCATCCTGTGAACAGAAGCTAGGAACTCTGATCTCCAGTATCTGCAGTCCTCACTTTCTCTCAGAAATGTTGTTACACACCTCTGGACTGGGTGGGACTTGAACCCAGGTCTACTTAGTTCAGAAGTAGGGACACTACTACTGTGTCGCAAAAGCCAAACCTTTACAATGCTGATCCTTTCTGAACAGACAACGGATGTGTTAGAATTAATCTCATCACTTTTCATGTTTAGGAGCAGGAGACAAGATTCACAGACGAATTGCTACATAATAATCATTGGTTGATATGTACATGTGTGGATTGCATTGCAATTTGGCTGGCCATTGCTTGGTGTGCACAATAGGCCACTGATAATTTAGGGACTTAGTTTGGCTGAGTTACCGGAGTGCACCTAGAACCAGTAGAACTCTGTTTCAGCGATGAAATATTGCTTTTCCCAGGGCAAAATGTAACATCACTTGTCAATGCTTGTTCTCCATATTTTAAAGTGGGCATAATATTGTTAGAAACAGTTCAGAAATAGCTCACTCAATTCATTTCTAGAATGGAGAGCTTATCATGAAGAAACATTGAACAGGTTGAGCCTATAAGAACAAGAGACTAATTTGTTCAAAGGTTTAAGATTCTAAGGGAGCATGATAGGATGAAGAGTTGGTAGGATATTTCCTCTTCCCTACAAATAGGGAACACAAGTTAAGAATAAGTGGGTCTCCCTTTTCAGATGAAGGTTTGGAAAACGTTTTCTCTCAGAGGGCCATTAGTCTGTAAAATTCTTTCCTCAGAAAAGAATGCGGTCCAGTTCATTGAACATACAAAGGCAGAATTAGCATAGATTTCTGTTAGGTATAAAGGGTTATGGGGTAGACAGAAAAGTGGTGTTGAGACCGTAATCAGGTCAACCATGATCATATCAAATGGCATAGCGGAGTTGAAGGGTCAAATGGTCTGCAGTTGCTTCTAATTCCATTGCTGTGTTATTTCCTTAATTTATATGTCTGCATTCCAAAAAGACTATGAAATACAATTTCATGTAGATTTCCTTTTACGTTCTTGGCTATTTTTAATGTACTATTTTTTAGTCAAACATTCAACTGCAGAGATAATAAACATACATTGAAATAGTTACAAAAGAAGGAGGATATATAGTTATAATGAGATTTTAGTGAAATTTTTTTTCATAATTTCTCGGACAGGGACACATACGTATAAGTTATTAATGCAATAACATTATCAGGCCACTGCAACAGCCACTGACTCAATCTTATTGCATTTCAAGGCACGATCGTTGTCACCACAATATAAGTTTTCAAGGTCTTGCAGTAGTGAATTCCAAACATTTATCTCATGTTTCTCTATGTCACTATTATTTCCTTCAGTGATTGATAGCTCCAGATTGTAAATCTATCAGAGTAGATGCAGAGAAAGATGTTTAAATGATAGTTATGATTTTTATGTTCATTTTATGTAATTGTAGATTCAGAATACTGTTCAAAATTAAAGCCTGCTCGATCTAACAAAGCATTGCAGTTAGACATACCATTTCAAAGTAAACATTTTTATTTCATTCTTATGGAATTAAACAGTTTAGATATTAGTAAAAGTAAGCATTCAATACCTAATTTCCAAATTAAAAACTGAGGAAAGACAGATGGAATTCAAAATACATGATTATTATTTATAGAAATAATTTTCACCCAACCTCATCCTTAAATCAACACAATGTTTTAGAATAATGCATGTTAATTTAGTTTTGTTGCAGAAGTGTTTACTAAACGTATTTCATTTGACCTCATAAAAGACAAAATATTTCTTGACAATGTAGATATTTGGAAAAAAAATACATAATTTGCTCTGTTACACTGCACTGTTAAATGCTGTAGATTTGAATTCCAGTGCAACCTGTAAAATATTAGCTATATATCTTAGAATATCCATATTTCATCTATACTATATGATGTGGCACTGCTATTACATTGCAACATTTTCAGAGTGTATTACTATGTCACTTAGGTCACTAAATTACGTTTTATGATTGCTGGCCCTCCTTTCATTATGGATTTACCATTAATCAATTACTTTGTAAATATTTCAATGTGCTTGGGAGCTAGAACACTATGATGAGGAAGAAAAATTCTGAATTTGACAAGTGATGTGACAATTTCTACAGTGATCTAAATGTCCCAATTCTGCTTCCTTGTGATCAATGGAATTGAGAATATATATAGTGTAACAGTCTGATGCACAATTTCTATTGCTTTGTAAAAAATATTGTAACATGCATGAATCCTTACTTTCTAAGATCATATTATAACATCAACAAAAGAACACGAATGAGAAAGTATAGATCTGTCTATGCTCTTTTTTATTCAGCCTGTATTTGCCAAAGCATAATTTGCTGCCGCACAATTGAAGCTATAAAACAGCAAATAAACTCAGAGGAAAAAGAGAGAGAATGAATCGGTATTGGTATTAATTGCAAATCTTTCTGAATAATGCAATGCTCTAATGAGCTTTACCTTAAAATCAGGCTTATCCACTTTTTAAAAATCATATTATGAATGTGAGGTTTTGCTAAATGCTCAAGTTTTGTCCTTCTCTTTAACTTGAAGTAAAATGGCAGAATTAAAATTGCATGTGGCCTCCTGATAATTCTACCTAATATTATTTTATTTTGGTATGACGTGACCTGGTTACCACAGAGGCAAAAAACCGGTCATTTCTGTTGAAACCCAAATGTCAAACTTCATACCTGAACACAAAAACAGAAGCAGCTGTGCTACTGGCTTAGGGAATTTTGGCAGAGAGGAATAAAAGTCTATCCCTCAGAGAGTGATGGACAGAGACAGTGGCTACTGCAGTCATCACAGGGTAAAAAATGGTTACTTGATAAAATGCAGGTTAAAGGGATAAAACCCAAGGACACTTTGTGGAATTTGGAAGATTTATGCTGGCATGATTGGGATAAGGAACCCACTGACGTTAATCATGATGCAAGAGGTTCTTTCAGGATTTCTTGGAAGACTAAAAGAAAGACTCTTCACCACACATTGAACATTATACTCAAAGTGGGGAGGAGCAAGCTCTTCAGCGGTTATGAGTAACTTTGGACTGGTTACTATAAAGACTACAATTCTGCAGACATGATGCAATAAAACATAAATGCATGTGGGTTTTTCAAGTATTTCTATAATTATAATTCAGCATATTATCTCATTTGTGTTGTCAGCCTAATATATAATGTTTAGCTCAGTTGTCTGGGCAATTGGCTTGTGAAGCAGTATGATCCAAAAGCATAGGTTCAATTCCTCACATTGGCTGAAGTTACCATACTGAACCATCTTCTCAACCTTCTCTCTCCCCTACCACCTGTGTTATGGTGGCCCTCATGTTAAATCACTTCTAGTTGTCTCTATCTAATAACAGAACAGCTCCATGGTTTGATAAGACTATGGCGCCACAACAATGTCTTGTCAAAATCTTGTGGATGCTAAAATTCTGAAACATTAAACTGAAAGTGGTGCAAATTCTCGAAATTTTAGCTGGATCTTCGATCAAAGAAGAGTCATTTGACACAAAATAATTGGCTGGGTTTTATCAAAAACTGGCAAAGTGTCTATTTCAGGGCATTTTATGGAGGGTTTCCCTCCACAATCCTAAAAAAGGTTATCTCATGCAATTCTTTGCTGCTAACCACATTATGTTTGCAACAGACCTCTGTGGCAGAGCACTTGCTTTATGTTACATTCACCAATGCAGAAGTGCTTGCCACTACTGGGCCTTTCCAGAATTTATACTGTTGGAGTCATACTTGGAGCCAACTGTGCAACAGGCCAATCACTGCCAGTCAAGAATAGCCCTTCATAGTGTATGCGTTTGGAAGGAAATGAAAAAGAATCCCTCTGGAGGGCATATAGGAAGCACAGGTGACTCTTCACTGGAAATAGAAGCTCACATTTGTAATTGTTTTACTATTTTACATGATAACCTGTTTGAACGATTACCATTGTAACTACAACAGCAGAATCGACCTGTACAGCTTACGCATCTTTTTCATTATGTTAAAACCTTGTCTAAAGGAATGCTATTCTTTCCTTAACACCCCATGTAACATAACCTTGTGTAATTGTTCAATGTGGAACATGAAACGAGATGTTAACTTTTATTGAGCAACTGAAAACAAACCGAAATAGCTGCATTTGCTCCTATGACTTCCTTACGTGGAGACTATATTCAACACTGGAAGTTGCTGCTAGTCTCGGTTTTGCTGATGCATTTGTTCCTCTCAATTTTTCTGTACGTAGGTTGCATTGTGGCCAGAGTAATAATATTCCCTGCTGTTGCCAGATACATTCGTCACGTTTCCAATTAACCAGTGTGGGGAATATCATGAATGGAATAGGTCCTTAGGAAAACAGTTAGGATTCCCAATACACTCAAGCCAGTTTAGCACTGCCCTCCATTCAGGGACTGAGAGGATTCTGACAAGGAAGGCCATAGAATGCCTGTAATGGCCCTTTGACATAATCGACTTCATTCTTGTGCATTCAGCCCAATCAATGCCACACAAATACAGTTTAGAGTCACAGACTCAGAGATATACAGCATGGAAACAGACTCTGCGTTCAACCTGTCCATGCCGACCAGATATCCCAACCCAATCTAGTCCCACCTACCAGCACCTGGCCCATATCCCTCCAAACCCTTCCTAGTCATATACCCTCCAAATGCCTCTTAAAGGTTGCAATTGTACCATCCTCTACCACTTCCTCTGGCAGCTCATTCCATACACATACCATCCTCTGTGTGAAAAAGTTGCCCCTGAGGTCTCTTTTATATCGTTCCCCTCTCATCCTAAATCTATGCCCTCCAGTTCTGGACTCCCTCACCTCAGGGAAAAGACTTTGTCTATTTACCCTATTCATGCCCCTCATAATTTTATAAACTTCAGCCTCCGATGCTCCAGGGAAAACAGCTCTGGACTGTTCAGCCTCTCCCTATAGCTCAAATCCTCCAACCCTGGCAACATCCTTGTAAATCTTTTCTGAACCCTTTCAAGTTTCACAACATCTTTCCAATAGGAAGGAGACCAGATTTGCATACAATATTCCAACAGTGGCCTAACCAATGTCCTGTATAGCCGCCACATGACCTCCCAACTCCTGTACTCAATACTCTGACCAATAAAGG
Source organism: Hemiscyllium ocellatum (assembly GCF_020745735.1). Classification (NCBI taxonomy): domain Eukaryota; kingdom Metazoa; phylum Chordata; class Chondrichthyes; order Orectolobiformes; family Hemiscylliidae; genus Hemiscyllium; species Hemiscyllium ocellatum. Next base: position 23,070,327 of record NC_083426.1, on the reverse strand, counting down.
AAAGCATACCAAATGCCTTCTTCACTATCCTATCTACTTGTGACTCCACTTTCAAGGAGCTATGAACCTGCACTCCAAGATCTCTTTGTTCAGCAACACTCCCGTGGACCTTACCATTAAGTCTTGCTAAGATTTGCTTTCCCAAAATGCAGCACCTCGCATTTATCTGAATTAAACTCCATCTGCCACTTCTCAGCCCATTGGCCCATCTGGCCCAGATCGTGTTATAATATGAGGTAACCCCCTTCGCTATCCACTACACCTCCAATTTTGGTGTCATCTGCAAACTTACTAACTGTACCTCTTATGCTCGCATCCAAATCAATTATGTAAATGACAAAAAATAGAGGACTCAGCACCAATTCTTGTGGCACTCCACTGGTCACAGGCCTCTAGTCTGAAAAACAACCCTCCACCACTCTCTGTCTTCTACCTTTGAGCCAGTTCTGTATCCAAATGGTGAGTTCTCCATGTATTCCATGAAATCTAACCTTGCTAATCATAGGGAACCTTGTCGAATGCCTTACTGAAATCCATTTAGATCACATCTATCACTCTGCTCTTACCAATCCTCTTTGTTACTTCCTCAAAAAACTCAATCAAATTTGTGAGACATGATTTCCCACGGACAAAGCCATGTTGACTATCCCTAATCAGTCCTTGCCTTTCCAAATACATGTACGTCCTGTCCCTCAGGATTCCCTCCAACAACTTGCCCACTATCGATGTCAGGCTCACTGGTCTATAGTTCACTGGCTTGTTCTTCCAACCCTTCTTAAACAGTGGCACCAAGTTAGCCAACCTCCAGTCTTCAAGTGCAGTAAACGTCCTGAAATATTGCCTCAAACCTCAACCTCAGCCCCTCTGGTCACCCAAGAAAGGCAGAAATGTCAGACAATTCTTACAGTTCAAGGCGAGAGGAAATCAGCTGTAACCTTATTCAGGCTATGAAAGCTTGGATTATCATTATGACTTGTGATCTGCAGGTAACTCTTTAAGGTCACTTGTGATTATTTCCGATGTACAGAGATGAGTATAGTCAATCTATAAAGATCAATGGGTACCGTTGCTTGTCAAAAAGTGTGGTACTGGAAAAGCACAGCTGGTCAGGCAGCACTTGAGCAGCAGGAGAGTCGATGTTTTGAGCATAAGCCCTTCATCAGGAATGTGTAGAGGGAGGAGGAGAAGAATGGTGGGCTTCCTTGGAACAGGCTTCGCAGTCAGGTTATAATCAACCATGAGAAGGTGATGACTGCAGATGCTGGAGATCAAAGTCAAAGAATGTGGTACTGGTAAAGCTCAGTCAGTCAGGCAGCACCTGAGTAGTAGGAGAGTCAATATTTCAAACATAAGCCCTTCATCATGTTGCTTGTGACCAGTATTTATAGTCATCACTTTCTCACTGTGTTTCATAAATAAGGATCTATGATTACAGATGTCTTTAACCTGCACTGTATAAGTGCCTAATTCATGCAGTTGTCCCTCAAAGGACCTCACTTCACTCTTAAGTAGAGCCTGCATGCTCAGATAGACAAAAGCACTGATTCTGCCCACATGGCTGTGTTGACAGCCATTTTTCATTTTCATCGAACTTCTGCCATTTGGATGAAGATGGACGATAACACAGGCAGTGTGAGCCACAAGCTTAGCCTGATAATCTAGGATGCCACCCAAACTTGCACATTCCTTTCTTTCCTGCACTCTCTGCCAACCCTGTCGATTCTGGCCTCCCTTCCCACCCAACTCTTTAAAACTTGATCTTCCACCATTTCATTTGAGCCCTGGACTTGTGGCTTAGCTGTGCCAACCATTGTGATATACTGACTCCATTGAAGTCAGACTGTTGGTGATCATTGATAATGCCTGCCTCTTCCCAAATTAATGCCTGTTGTCAAATGCCTTATTTTCTCCCACTCTTATATGTTGAGTTACACACACCCATCATAATTATTTTCCTCTCAGCCTTTATTATGCTGTCCCCAGTCCCTGCAATTGACTACCCGAACCCCTCCACCACAGTGGTGACTCATGATAACTCATTTGGACTGTCAGTGGACAGAATCCCAGGACTAACTCTGGTTGCCACCAACATCACTTCCTATTGTCCTCCCATCCCCAATTGCCCCCAAACAAACCGGCTTGAAAGGACAGCTCAACCTATTAATGACCTCCTGACTGCTATCTTTTCGACTCCCAAACTGAATAAACACTAATCCCCTGACATGCTGTGCTTGATTTGAAGGGCTGTCCATGCTGCACTCCCAAGATTAAAACCCCTGGCACTGACTTCCATAAGCAGCAAACTGAGCAAGTCTAAGCCTGGACTGAGACTGGATGCTGCTCTTCACTGACCATGGCAACACCCCCGACTGATAACATTTCCTCTCGACTTGACTAAGGACTACTCCCCTCACATAAAGAGACACGGCCATTTGGCTGACGTAAATGCAGTTTGTTTGTCACACAAGCTGCTGGCATATTCTGTAGGACTGACGTTGCCAAACAGCAACATGTCCACCCCCTTGTCTGCTGACTACTGACAACTGTGACAAGGCTCCTGGCTTTCAGCCTATGCAAAGAAAAGCAAGGCAGAGCAGAAATATTGTGAGCCTGCAAGTTCAGAGTGAAGCAACAAAGTGCAAAACACAAGGTAGAGATGCCGTGAGCATCTAAATAAGTGCAAAGAGAGTAAGTGCTAAGGAAGTAAGTGAAGAGAACTGAGTGCACTCTGCTCTGATGCATAGGAATTGCGCTGGTCCCTTCCTGCAAGCTGACCTGTCTGTAGCTTTTCAAGGAAAAGTGCCTGTGCACTCCAAAATGCAGCACTGAAGTGGAAAACTCTATTCGAAATAAGTTGGAGGTGTACTATGATGATGTGTTGAGGCTGGCGTGTGTCTAAAACCAACCTCCCTGGTTGAAGTATGTGAACAGTTTTTACCTCAGTAGTATGTCCGCTGGAGCTGAGAACTACTGGCCAAGATGGGGGTGCAGAAGAGCGAGTGATAAGCTGCAGTTGACAATTTCACTTTGCTAGTTGTCACTGTCTAGCTTCTCTTCACTGCATGTGAGAACAGTGAACTGCATAAACATGAGGAACAAATAGATAATAATAAGATGCAAATGTATACAAATAGGCCTCTCAGAACAGGCATTTTCATTACATTGTTTAAAACTTGGTGAAAAAAATCAGACTTTCTTCTCAATGTCATGAATTTCATATTTCTGATCTCTCTGTATTTTCCCAACTGACTCACCATTACCCATGCTGTGCAGGGGCTGGGAGAATATTATAAACTAAGTCTGTTTCTTTCTTCATAGATGCCACCGAACTGCTGAGATTTTCCAGTACTTTCTATATTTGCTGTTAATGTTCAATCAAAGTTGATTTTAGTTTGCTTGTAATATTAAAATTCGAAAAATGTGAAACTTTCTGTGATTGTTTGAGTCAGTAACTTGGAATTCAAATTTCATTTAAAAATCTCTGGAAATTGTTATTATCACAATAAAATTAAATGCTGATGTTTTGAGGACCATACAGGATGAAACTTGAAAGATAGGATAAGATTAGTTGATTTTTGTGTGCTTTCCATATATACGTGATGCTCTGACGTTTAGAATTTATGAATCTGTCATCCTCCAGCAATAACGTGATCCCCCTGAGAAAGACAAGAAAGGAAACAGTGAGGCAATGGCCCAAATTAATGATTGTTGTAATAATCCAAGGCCAAGGGCCAGTTTCTCTCATGCGTCAGGTGTCCAGGCTTAGGTGTGCCCGAGAATTACTTTGAGAATTACGATTTGGAGATGCCAGTGTTGGACTGGAGTGCACACAGTTAAAAATCACACAACACCAGGTTATAGTAGAACAGGTTCAATTGGAAGCACACTGGCTTTCGGAGCACCACTCTTTCATCAGGTGGTTGATGAAGGAGCGGCGCGCCGAAAACCAGTGTGCTTCCAATTAAACCTATTGGACTATAACCTGGTGCTGTGTGATTTTTAACTTTGAGAATTACATGCTTTTGATCCAAACTGATGTGCATCTTAAGTTCACATGTTCACTACTCCATCATGAGTTCAGTTTCTAGCATTCCAAATGATTCCTAACCAATACCAGAGTAAAATTTGATCAATTTTGTTTCATATTGAATTATTCTGACAATGTAGCTTGGTATTCAATTTGTGTTGCCTGCCAATTCATAACATTGCTCATGAATCTTAAGAGAGTTATATTTTACAATATTAGTACATTCCCTCTTCTTCATGATAGACTTAAATTGTGTATCTTGTTGTGTTCGAATATTTACCATTGTTCTTGCTAAATGCATAGGATTGCATTTACCTTCTGCATGTCAGTTATTCATCATATCAAAATCTACTTAAATTATTTTCATTTAGAGTGTGTTACAACAGGGTATGTACTAGCACAGGTTTGCTGCCAACTCCACCAATTACTGTCCCTTCAGTCTATCCTTCATCATCAATAAAGTGATGGAAGGGGTCAGCAACAGTACTGTTAAGCAACACTTGCTTAGCAATAACCAACTCACTAATGCTTAGTTTGAGTTCTGCCAAGGACAATTCTGCTTCTGACCTCAATAGTCCAAACATATTGATCTTCAGAGGGGAGGTGAGAATGAAATCAAGGTCACATTTGACTGAGTGTAGCATAACGGAGCCCTAGAAAATCTGGAGCCGATGGGACTTTGGAAGAAAGCTCTTCAGTGGTTAGGGTTATACCTTGCACAAAGGAAAGTAGTTGTGAACGTTGGAGGTCAGTCATCTCAGCTCCATGACACCTCTGAAAGATTTCTTCAGGGAGGTATCCTAGGTCTCGCATCTTGAGTTCTTTCATCAATGATATTCCTTCTATCATAAGATCAGGAGTGGAATATTTGTTGAAGATTGTATAATATTCAGCACCATTAACAACCCCCTGAACACTGAAACAATCAATTTCCAGGCTTGGGCTGTCAGATAGCAAGTAACATTCGTGCCAAGCAAATGTCAGGCAATTACCACCTCCAACAAGAAGGAATCTAATCACTGCCCCTTGACATTGAATTCCATTAGCATCCCCAAATCCCCAAACTATCAACAGTTGCTCAGAAGCTGAACTGCACTAACCAGCAAATACAATGGCTACAAGAGCAGGTCAGAGCTCGGAATTGTACAACATCTAACTTACCTCTAAAATCATTTCACCATGTGCAAAATACAATTTGGTACTGTGATGGAATATTCCTTACTTGCCAGAATGAGTGCAGCTCCCACCGCACTCAAGAAACTTAACATCATCCAGGACTAAGCAGCTGGCTTGATAGCCACCACATTCACAAACATTTACTCCTTCCTGCAATGACATATACCAAAAGCAGTGTGTACCATTTACAAGATGTATTGGAATAGGTCATCAACACTCTGTGGAAAGTATCTTTCAAATCCTCACCACAACGTTTTAGAGGAACAAGGTCAGAAGATACATGGAAACACCACCACCTCGAGGTTCTTCTCCAAGGCACTGACCATCCTCAATGGAAATTCATCATTATTCCTTCAGTGTCATGGGCCAGAATCCTGAAAAACCCAAACTAATGGCATTATTGTTCTACCTTGCAATGTTTCAAGGTGGCAACTGATCACCACCTTCCCAAGGCCAACTAAAAATGAACAACAATTGATGTCCCAACCAGTGATGCCCAAGAATGAATTAAAAGAAATTGTAAGAAGTTTAGATTGGTATAAGACATTCAACACTCAAAGCTACTCTATCATGGCTGATTTGATTGTGACCTTAATTTCACATTCCTGCTGGCCCCATGACTCCTTTTAATCAATAACCCACCTGCCTCTACTTTAATAGTACAACAATACATCACTACCTGGGAAAAGAGACACAGATTTTGGGAGCCACCTTTGTCATCTCCACCTTATGTACGAGATCACTTAAATTTAAGCTCTGTCCCCTCTTGTAATCTTCTCCACAAGGGAAATAACCTTTTAGCATCAGGTCCATCAAGCCTCCTGAGAATCTTGTACATCTCAATAAGATTACCATTCATTCTTCTAAACTCCAACTAATATTGTTGTATACGACAGTTGGGGCTGACTTTTTTTTTGGCTCAGTCAGTTTTGTTGGAGTTTTCGAAGGGTTTTTGCGGTGAAGCTGAGTGAGATCTCTTGCCGTGTCTTACCAAACTCACCTCTAACTACTCCGATGGTGTCCCTCGGGCCTGACTCTAGCCTCACTTTATCATGTGCAGTTCCCAGAACATCTCACTTTGTGCCAGAAATCTGCTTCAACACCAACATCCTTGGCTTCTGTGCCTGTGCTCTGCACCACAACAGAATAGTACAGCAGCCAGGAATGCACATTACTCTTGGCACATGGCTGACACTTCATTATACATACAACCCCAATTCTCACTGTAGTTGCAGTTTACTCAACAGCCACCAGTTTACCTGCCATTTACATCCCGTCTAACCATCCTCCCTAGGTCGGTGTGGTGTTTACACATATTCCCTGTGTCAGTATGAGGTTCCTCCAGGTGCTCCAGTTTCCTTCCACAGTGCAGGTTAGATGGATTGGCCATGCTAAATTGCCTATAGTGTCCAAGGATGTGCAGACTATGTGGGTTAGCCATGAGAAAGGCAGGGATGCAGGAACAGGGTGCGGGTTGGATGTGGGTGTGATTGTCTTCAGAGTGCCGATGGGCCCAATAACCTGTTTCCACACTGTAGGGATTCCATGATTACTCTGCCCCAAATACTCACTGGAGGCCTGCATCCTGATTTGTCCCACAGGGGAACAGTACATTCAGGCAAGTAATCGGACAAATCCAAATAGGAGTTTATTTGCAGACAGCAAAAGGGAATTCGAAGTAAATGAATAGAGGCTGCTGTTCTCCTTCACAACTCAAACCAAATGCTGATGTGATGAGAAACTTCTAGTCTACAGTCCATGACAGTCTTCTGAACCCAGCTCTCATCTACTGTCAATCAGGTCCTGTCTTGGTGGTAGTGCTCAAAACAGCTAAGCTCTGTCAAACATGGGGCTTCTTCCTCTCCGAAATCCTTCTCATCAGAAGACTGCTCTCGCTCACCCAGTTCCTCAGCATCCTATTGCATTGCCTTATTGCCTTCTCCATTGCTGCAGACCACAGTATGCCAGGATGGTGTGGTGCACCCTGTTCAGACTCTACTGAAAGGTCTCCCAGACTACTTACAGTGGAACTGAACCTTCAGCAGCCCTGCCATCTGTTCCACTACAGCCCTGCTTTCAGTATGTGCACCAATTTTGTGTCTGCTGAGTGGCCAACACATTATGTGTAAAAGGGCATTCACACTGCACTCTTATCCCCTTCCTTCCCCAGACCCATATCAGTTATTTAACACTTTATTGCATTCAGTATGGTCTATTGTAGTATTTCCATGACAGATGAAGAAGCGTTGTTCTCCATCTCCGATAGCACTCTTGGAAGTTTCAAAAGTGATGGGCACTATTGGCCAGCACTCAGCTCTGTTAGGTCATTGCCAGTAATGTCTGCTTTGTTGAAATGCAATTTGCAAGCACCAATGGCAAAATGCCTTTGACTAGGATTTGAACCCTAAACACGTTCAATCTACATGAATTGCAAAGTGTGGGGGGGGTGCGAAGAGATACTTAGAAATGAAATGTAGCTGCAGTTTGCAAGTGCTGACATCATATTTTGCCCTTTTAATGTTCAAATGTCCAGCAGACTTGGATTCTACAATTTCTCCCATCAACTGACACTGATTCAGCCCAAACTGGGCATTCTCCCAGTCATTTTCCAGTTGCATCTAGCATTTGCAGAACAATAAGTGATGGCGTAGAAAACGAATTGCAGTGGGCACCATCAGCATTGGCCTTCACCTGTTCACCAGGTACCCCTTCAAAGCCTCCAAGTCCCTTTTTACATTTAATGACAATGATATCCCATTTTTACCCATAACCACCCCACGTGGAGACCACATTGAACTTTGCTTTCAACTGTCCTTCCTGCCCCGAGCCCTGCCATTATACCTTAATGAAGCCCACTTGGGTCCTCTAGGTTTCCCCTGTGGATGCCATAGTGATGGTCACTGCCTGAGTCACTGGTATTCACATCAGGTATCACAAGTTCAGCTGGTGACATGGGTTTCCTGAAAGTAGCAGGTGTTGGCTGCCCAAGTGCAAACTCATCTTGCATAGCAGCTTCATTATAACACTAAACCTCTTATTTGCATGTGGAAGGTGACTAACGCTGTTTAAGATAGGAGTCTCGCACCTTGAAGGTGGCAGGTTCTCTGCTGATGTGTAATGATGCTTGATTTCTTCCCATCATAAGGATGCTACACAGGGTGCCATGCAGTCAATATCTCTATGACTATACCACTGACCTTATTTACTGTAACATAATCCCTATGTCTTCAAAGCAGAATTATATATTATTAATAATGAAAAACAAAGTTGTATATCATCACCACTTGCAATTAATTACTAAGGTGAATGTGAATGCATTTTTAACACTTAAAATAGGCGATTAAAAGATAGTTAAAAACAAGCTGTTTGTATAAAATAGCAGAACCAGAGCATTTCTATAATATTAAACTCAAAAGAATTGCATGACAGTTAAGTTTGTACTTGAAAAGTGATTGAATCCAAATTAAGTAATCACCTCAGTGGTATATAAGGTAACAAAACCATGAAGTATTAATTGAAGCCAGTGTTGAAAATGATTAGCACTGCTGCCTCATGGCACCTGAGAGGTGGGTTTGATTCCATCCTCAGGTGACCGTCTGTGTACAAAGTTAAAAATCACATAACACCGGGTTATAGTCCAACAGGTTTAATTGGCTTCCAATTGTGTGATTTTTAACTTTGTACACCCCAGTCCAACACCGGCATCTCCAAATCATGTCTGTGTGGAGTTTGCACATTCTCCCTGTGTCTGTGTGGGTTTGCTCCAGTTTCCTCCCACAGTCCAAAGCTGTTCAGGTTAGTTGGATTGGCCATGCTAAATTGCCCCATAATATACAGGGACGTGCAGGTTAGGTGGATCAGCCAATGGTAAATGTCAAACTTCAAAATAATTTCCAGGGATCGGGAGGCTGGGTCTGGGTGGGAAGCTGTTCAGAGGGTCAGTGCAAACTTGATGGATTAAATGACCACTTTCTGCACTGCAGATTCTTACCTTTTGGAGCTGAACTCATTAACCAAGAGATGCTCTAATAATTTAGAGGAAAGCTGCATCCTATTTTGCTTAATTATTTGCAAATTTCAGTATTTATATCAAATATATGATTCATTATAAAAAGAGTTTAAAACTAGTTGTTTTAGGATTCCAACATTTGTGAAAATATACCTGTGGTTCATGCTAGAAGGATAAAGAAGGAGTAGTGTTTCTGGGAGTAAGATATTCAGTTTTACAAATTTCATTTTGGAAGGATGCAAATGTATTGGGTGAGGTTCAAAGGGCATTTACTAGAGCGATAACTGAAATGAATGAGTTGTCTCATGATGATAGGTTCAACAGGCTGGGCTCGTTTCCACTTGAGTTTAAAACTCTAATGGGCGATGATTTAAAGCATGTAAGATCCTAAATGGTCTTAAAAGTTGAATGTGAAAAGGATATCCAGAATTAGGGGTCTCTATTTTAAAATTCAGGATTGCCCATTTTGGACAGAGATGAGAAGAATTGTTTCATCTTTCAGATTGCCCAACTTTGGAATTCTGCTTCAGAAGATATTGAGGGTGGGTGTTATCAAATATTTTTCTGGGAAAGAAAGATTCATTTTTGTTAGGCACAGGAATCAAAGTTAACAGGGTGGATGGGAATGTAGAATTTGAAGCACAAACACATTCATTATGATTTTACTGAATGGTGGAGCAGGACTGAATGATTTATTTCTGCACCTATTTCCTAAGTTTATATGTACCTATATTTGTATGTTCAGTTTATTCACAATACCACAGTACACAAACTTTAAAATAATCTACCAAGGTTTAGGGCTAGTAATGAGAGCAAAACTATCAAGGGACTGGATATTCCATGCTATCTCTTGGTGTGTTTCCAGTGTGGAGACATGTTCTATAGGACAGGCGTCCAATCCACTGCCTTCTCACTCCAGCCAAGCTCACACCCAAAAAAACTGGGGGTTAGGTGGGCACCAAAATCAGCACCCTACTACCTTATGTAGATTAATAATCAAAAGGTCATGTGAACTTATTATAAGTATCAATTAAACTGTCAACACCATAATACTGTGAACAAGTGGGCAGAAGTGATGGCCTGTTTCCACTTCAATGTATTTAAAATATTGGGAAGGGAGGGAGGTGCGATCATTTGAGTGTGTCCGTGCTCATCGGGGCAATCTCAAAAAAAGTAGCAGCCCCCTTCCTTCTTATGTGTGAATAGTATTAAACCCACACCTTCTTATGGTATGGTGTTAACCCAGTCCAAAGTCCCATTATTATAACACTCACTATTCTTTCTTTGCTCTCTGTGGGCTGTAGCCAGGCACCTTTTTGCAGTCTATCCACTTCATATTATGGAACTTGTCTCTAGTGAATGACGTGTGTCCATTCCAAGGCACAATGGGTTATAGCTCAAATGTATTGATCTGCTCTAGCACTTGTAATTTGGTTTGCACTTTTATGGAAAGTCTTGTCCTTAGAATGCTCACATTATGTTGTTGTGTTTTCTTAACATTCCTTTTCAGTAGGCCCATTAAGATTTTCTGACTAGATTTGCCTTTCTTCAGAACCTGAGGCCTCCTTTACGGATTTGCCATTAGACAGCCTCAGAGCTGTATTGCTGCCAGGACTTTTAGGTGTAGGATTTCCCAGCAGTTTATCTGCAGTGCTTTACAACTGCAGGAATGGCTTGCTCGTTGTTATTTTGCCACTGATATTTCTTCTGCACACAAAAGCAAAAGTTGCTGGAAAAGCTCAGCAGGTCTGACAGGCATCTATGAAGAGAAACCAAATTAAACGTTTTGGGTCCAGTGACCCTACCTCAAAACTGTTCTGAGGAAGGTCACCTGTTCTAAAACATTAACTCTGATTTCTCTTCACAGATGCTGCCAGATCTGCTCAGCTTTTCCAGCAACTTTTGCTTTTGTTTCTGATTTACAGTATCAGCAGTTCTTTTGGTTGATATTCCTTCTGCAGTTGGGGAACCCATCTTCTACTTGCAAATCACAACCAAATGTTCATTATCGATATACCACTGAAACCAGGAGTAATTTCAAGAATCTGCATAAACAGAACTTGTTCTTCCATCGTACCTTTCACAATCTCAAAATATACCAAAGCACTTTAAAACCAATTAAATACTTTTGATATTATGATGAAAAGAAATGCAGCAGCAGGTTTCTACCTAGTAAGGGTCCATGGCAAAGAGACAGTGACCACATATTCTCTTCCATTATGGTAATTAGGAAATAAATATTGTCCAAATCGGAGGACTGTTCTCTTTTTAAATAACACCATAAGGTCTTTCACCTTCACCTGTTCATTTGTTTTACTGAGCCGGAATGTAGCAGTATCCCCTCCTAAGGCTAGATGGTGCAGCAGAAGTTCGGGCTCCAATCTGCAATTTGTTAGTTTTATTTATTTATATTACACCTAGTGTTTAGTTAGATGCGATGGATGGTGAAGTTATAATTGAGTGATATCTGGCTAGCAGAAGTTCAAGACAAAACATTATTGGAACACTCCCTTCATTCCTTCCACCCTCTCTTTGGGCTGTATCCAGCTTCCTTTTGTGGTCTACCCATCTAGCCCTCTTTAGTGAATTATCTGTGGAAAGGGGGTTGGTTGAGCTCAGTTGGCTGAATGGTTGGTTTGTGAAGTGGTGTGAAGCCAACAGTGTGGGTTCAGTCACTGCACCAGCTGAGGTTACCATGAAGTACTCTCTTTCTCAATCTCTCCCCTCACCTGAGGTATGGTAACCCTCAAGTTGAATCACCAGAAGTCAGCTCTCTCTCATGAGAGAGAACCCTATAGTTTAGTAAGACTATAGTGACTTTTTTAGATTAGATTACTTAGTGTGGAAACAGGCCCTTCAGCCCAACAAGTCCACACAGACCCGCCGAAGCGCATCCATCCAGACTCATTTCCCTACATTTGCCCCTGCACCTAACACTACGGGCAATTTAGCATGGCAAATTCACCTAACCTGCACATTTTTGGACTGTGGGAGGAAACTGGAACACCCGGAGGAAACCCATGCAGACACGGGAAAAATGTGCAAACTCCACACTGTCAGTCGCCTGAGGCGGGAATTGAACATGGGTCTCTGGCGCTGTGAGGCAGCAGTGCTAACCACTGTGCCATCTACTTGTCTTGACTTGCCATGTGGAAACTACCACCTTATCCAAGGCATGATAAGTTATAAAAATCGAAAGAGCTGCAGATGCTGTAAATCAGAAATAGGAATTGCCGAGAACACTCAGCAGGTTGGGCAACATCTGCGGAGGGAAATCAGAGTTGACATTTTGGGTCAAGTGATGCTTTCTCAGGACGTTCTGAGGAAGGGTCACTCGACTGAAACATTAAATCTGATTTCTCTCCACGATGGGTTGTAAACTCAAAAGCATTGTCTCACTCTAACACCTGTAATTTGGTTGCCTTTTTCAGGAATGCTTTGTTCTTAGAATTCTCACATCATGCTGTTGTGCTTAGAAATGGCACATGATATTTCTTTCTCAATAGATAGATCATATTTTATTCTACTTTTAACCAATCTTTGTATCCAGATCATGGTGGGAACCATATACAATCCTTAGTTCTGATTATGCCCTATGAGTAGAATATCTAAATTCTGCCAGTAATAGTTCACAATTTAAGATAGCTTGATAATTAAAAAGTATTTCATTTTGTTAAGCAAGCATTGAAAAATGTGACTATCAATATTGTATCATTTTCTATCCCAGTACAGTGTGAATTTTGTTTCTTTTTCTTCTGCACGTTTATCTGCAAAAGTATTAATGTTGTTTTCAAATATAGAGAAATGCATCGATAATGACTAAGAAAAATGATTTGGAAATATTTTTGTTACATTGGATCTATATTCTGTTTACTTATAAATTTTAATCAAGACATTAAGGTGTTCAAGTCTCAACTGGAAGAGGACAGAATATATTTAAGTTCAATTCAAAAAAACGATGCCTTCATTTTTGTTAGATTCCTAGTTGCGCTTGACAAGACATGCGTTATAATAAATATTAATGATATAGTCTAATAAAACTAGTATTATAATTATAAAACCTGTATGAGATAAAGTGTTTGTATTCCACAAATAATGCATTCCTCTTAGATGGAAGTCATTATTAATGGCGAGAAATCTGCATTTAATTTCAGAATGGACCATTTTTAACTTTTCAGAAATTTAACTTGCCTGATAATGTCTTGATTTAGACCTTTCTCATTTCTAAGAAAAGATTGAAATGTAGCTGGGTTCCAGGATGTTTGAATTTGAAATGTTATTCTCAGTAGGGTGCACGATATTTACACACAGATGCAAATGAATGAGTCAAATTTGTACATAATTCAATGCAAAACCAAGTGAGCACATGCAAAATGAGCAACAGAACAGAGGGCAATTATTTCATGAATTACTCTTCACCCTTTAGTTAAAAAAATAGATTTTATTATTTACTTTCCTTATTTCTTCCTGTGTGTCGGTTTTAGGTCATTTGGTAAAATTCATACCTCTGAGTCAGAAGCTTGTGGATTCAGGACCTACTCCATTATCTCGAGTACATTCTCTAGTCCAATAAGGGTGTTCTGCACTGTCAATGATGGAATCTTGTAGGGGACTGAATGATACAGGCTATTGCAAGAAACGTGTCAGAATCACAGAAGTCGTCCAGAGAGGCTTACCTTGACACCCAAAGCAATGTGCAAGGAGCCCTTTTGATAGTGCAGCACATTGACATTGGAGATTTGGTCAAGTAACCCAAGGGACATTAGTGTCTGGATGATCTTGCCCTGCTGAGGGTCTTCATGTATGTAGCATGCAGACCCTCCTCAACTTGAACTTGCACTGAAGGGGTCAGGCAAGGTAGAGGTGGAGCATCCAGTCTCTTCTGGAGTTTTGCCTTACCAAAATAAAACACCTCATTTTTATCTAAATTAAACTTACCCTTGGCCCATTGGCCCATTTGATCAAAGTCCCATTGTACACTGTGATAATCTCATTGACTGTCCACCACACCATCTATTTTGATGTCATCTGCAAACTTACTATGCCTTTTATACTCACATCCAAACTGTTGATATAAAAGATGAAAAGTGGTGAATCCAGCACCGATCCTTATGGCATACTGCTGGCCACAGCCCTCCAGTTCAAAAAACAACGGTCTGCCACCACCCTCTGTCTCCTACTTTCAAAACAATTTCATATCCAATTTGGCTAGATCCCCCTGGATCCCATGTGTGATTTAACCTTACTAACCGGTCAACCATGTGGAACCTTATTGAACACTTTGCTGAAGTTCTTATGGATATCTACCAGTCTGCCTTCATCAAACTTTTTGTCATCTCTTTGAAAACCACAGTCAAGTTAGTGAGACATGACTTCCTATGCACAAAACCATGTATCCGTAATAAGTCCTTGCTTTTCCAAATGCATGTAAATCCTACTCCTCAGAATCCCCTCCAATATCTTACCCACCACTGATGTAAGGTTCATCTGTCTATAGTTCCTTGGTTTTTCCTTCCCCTTTCTTAAATAATGGCACTACATTAGCCAACCTACAGTCTTTGAACACCTCACCTGTTGCTGTCGATGATACAAATATCTCAGCAAGGGGCCCGGTAATCATTTCCCTAGCTTCCCACAGAGTTCTATTGTGGTCTGCTTATTCTTAGAGTGAGAGAAAGTGAGGGATCATGTGAGTTGTAATTGGGTGGCACAGCTTTAGTGCTGAAGTGGGCAGTGCAGAGATCATAGAGTATTAGTGGTGCAGGATATTAGGTGTTGGGTGGTAACAAGAGTGAATGAGGAATGATGTTGCATGTAATCGCGAGAGTGATGCAGCAAGAGTCTTGGTGGGAGGTGGGTGCCATAGAAGGGATACAGTGAGTGTAAGGTAGCAGAGAAGACTAACTCTGGTAGAGTGGAAAGGGTCATTGATGTTCTTGGGGCATTGCTGGCCATTCTTTTGGACCATGGAAACAACACTGACCCAGGCTGCCAGGGTCTGGTGGTGGGATCTCCTCTGCCTGTTCTGAGAAAAGGGCACCCCTCCACCGCACCACCCATCCATCAAGATCTCTAGGTCCCAGTTGAAGAATTTCAACACCATTTCCCTCTCTCAGACTATCTTTGGAAAAACTATCCTATGAAGAGCAGAGCAACCTCAAAATGCCAGTGCTCATCTTTTAAACAGCATGAGTGCCTGAAATGCCAGTCGTTCGGTGGATATCCAGTAAGTATATGTCCTTCTGGTAATGACAAGTGATAGGTTGAGGTTAGAAACAGGTGGAGATTTGCTAGAGGGATGGAGTATGTAGTTAATGAGGTAAGTTTAGTAAGACACGGTTAAATAACTTGTTAGATCTAAGTGGAGAGAAACTCGATAAAACTGACACTTAGCCAAAAAGTAATATTCAGCCCATTGTGTTATGCTCCATAGTTAAAATGCAGTATACCTTTAAGTAACGTGCTCATGATATAATCACTGTATTTTAGCATCTGACCTGAGGATATAAAGATTTCAAACTTCATCTTAACTAGGACATTTGAAGCATGTCATGTAGGTGAAAGCATGTTACTCTTTGTAACCAAATAGCTTAATGTTAGACCAGACACCGTGTTGTGTATCATTGTGATATATCTATAATTCAGGAGTGATTGAAAAAATCCATTGAACCTTTCATTACCATATGTCCAGTTCTTATATTACAGAAGTTAACATAAGGTTTGCTGCATCAGGTACAAATGCCTTGCTGAAGGCAAATCCCATAGTGGGCAGTTCAAGAGGTATTATGTTGTGGATGCACGGTTAAACCAAAGCCATGTTTGCCTGCTAAAAAAAATTACGTAACATATTTTGTAGAGAAGGGCAATTTATTCCACTCTTCTTGGCAATATTTAAACTTTAAGTAATTTCAATAAAACAGATTATCTAATTATCATGTTTCTTTTCACAAATTGGTTGCCAAGTTTCCTATTTTACAAAAGGGACAATATTACAAGGTACTTAATACTTTGTAAGCACTTTGGGATGCCCTGAAATTGTGAAAGGGACTGTATAGCTGTAATTATTGTTTTTTCTTTGTTCTTTTTACCTATTCCCTTTTTTTCTTGCTTCCTGTCATGCAAGTTGCCATGATTGAGAGCATAGGGAGGCTCAGGATGTGAGTGAATTAAAGAAGGTATTGGTGGGGTCAGAAATTATGCTGGAAATGCTGCTTAATTTCTAGTCTACCTCTAGATTGCTAGATTGAGAGTGGAATCTTATGGGGTGATGCTGGACAACTGAAAGGTGTAGGTTCAAGCAAGATAGGCAGGATGTTAGCCTGAAATTTCACTCATCATTGCATAATTTCTCATTGTATTAAAATAAATGGTGGGAAAACTGTGGACCTGCTGAGTGGAGAAATCATGCTGTTTAAACAAGCCTACCAATAGTCCAGATTTATTTCAATTCACTGAATACTAACTCAGCATCATTGAAAAAAAACACAAATGGCCCATTTTTTTTCTTCCTTGCTGTAAAATGTTTTGCATTTACTTATTTTCAATATTAACTGTCTCCATTCTACTATTTGTACATTTTATTTAATTTTCTATACAGCCTTTAAATTCTATTAATTCTATAGCCCTACTGTTAGTTTCATCTATAAAATTGTCCAGTGCCATTGAGATTCTGTCTATGATTTCCAACTGTAAATTGGAAACAATATCTTACTGCCCAATAATTCCCTAGCAAGTCCATTCATTATTACATCAGCAACATCACACATCTATCAAAATTTTAATTACATTTATTTGGCACAATGTGGACTCAGAATTAATATTTCATAATGAGAATTTTTTTGCCTTTTTATCTTAAATTATTTTTTGAGGCTCTTCTGGTGCAGAATTTTGAACTATTCTTGGGGCTAGATTGCTGGATGCATAATCACCAAATCAGACTCATAGCTTGTCCAATTTTCTGACCAGAAACTTTGGGACAGTGCTATTAAAATGCACAAGTCTCATTAACATGGATAAATGATGGATTAATCCTTCTCCTCAATCATGGAATTATGCTTTTCAGAAGCCTTTATTATGGGCATGTTGAGCTGATGTAGTTGATAGGGTTTGCTATTAGTGGAAAATGTAAAAGGTGCAATGGAGCAATTTTACATTGAATTCAACAAGAGGCCTGTCAATTCAACTGTGTCAGCTTGAATCAACATTGAATAATACTAAGCATCAGGGGTCAGTAGGCAGCCAATTTTCAGTTAGTACATGACCCCAAAATATTATGAGAACAGAACTTGTCACCTTGACCTTAAACTTACTATTACTATGTAATTAACCTGCTGAAAACAAACATACAAAACTCATTCTAAATCCTTGTAATAAAACAGCTTTCAAAATCTGTATGTATTTTCTGTCTTACAATTTATAAAAGAATTGTATCTGTACATTTCTAATATTAATTATTATAATAACCACAGAATATTTCTTCAGTCACTTTTTTGGAGTAAAGTCTAGCTATATGTTTTCCATTTAATACTCAAATTCTACAGCACTCTCTGAAAGATGTAAATAATTTGAGTTTTTATTAAATGACAGCTAAATAAATGAAAATGTGTGGGTGTGGCTGCTGGTATACTTCCAGAACAATTTGTGCAGAAGGTAATAACGGGTATTATATCTCTGAGGAACAATTCTATGTGTATTATTTTTATTCAGAACAGCTACTAAGCAAGTGTCTGTTTTTTGCTGATCAATTGTTCTAATGTATGCACTTGAAAAAAATGTGCTTATTTCTTACAATTCTTTGCTATAATCTGTGTCATATAAAACGTGAAAATGCCTTCTACTTCTGTGCAAGAACATCAAATGTGATCGCTCCACAATAGGAGAAAGTTCTATGAAAATATTCAAAGTTAACCATGATGTTTTTGAATATCCAGTGATTTTGGACATTTGCCATGAATGAACAGAAAACAGTTTAATCCTTTTAAATGACCTCCAAACAGTAGTCAGTTATATTTTTGGTGTTTAATAATTCATCAAGAAAGAGGACCAGATTTTGCTGTCAAGGGACATCAATTATAAGGCCAGGCTACAATAAAAAGTGCTGGAGAACCTCAGCAGGTCTGGCCGCATATGGAGAGAAAAACAATCAATCAATCTTTCAAGTCCACAATGAGTCTTATTCAGAACTATGGGGTCTTGGTGGTTAGTTTTGTTCTTTGTGTTTTTAGTTTCCAGGTCTACTTTTGTTGAAAGTGTGGGCTAATCACACTGCATGGAGGGAGGCAGGGCATCTGCAAACTAGATAAAAGAAGGAATAATCAGTATGCCAACCGAGCAGAAGTAGAGTTGTTAAATTCAATATCATAAACAGTGCTGAAAAAGAAACAAAAATAAAAGAAAACAAAATTTGGATAGACAGAGGGATAAAAAGAAAAAGTAGGAAAGAATTCTGAAAGTTCATATACATGAACATCTCCTAAAACAATTCACAACACGAAGGAATGAGACTCCTCTCAAAAAAGGTGTTGGACAAGGGAGTATGATTAATAGTCATTAACAATTGTAGTATTGCTAAAAGATAATTACCTGGTTTAGCTACTTAGATATGTATCATCTTCATATTCAGACATGTTATGACATGTAGCTGGGGCAGGTAGTCCTTTGCTTACCCATTAATAATGGATTTAATGGACAAATAAGATGAAAAAATAACATTGGTCACTGTGGGATATTTTATTTTTCCCCATTCAATTCTATTTTGACTCAGCCCCTTCCCACACTCCCTCCTGCTGCTTCACGTTTCATGGATTGCATTGCCTTTAACGGACTTTGCATGTAAATAGTTAACTGACTACATGGATGATTACTGGTGACAGTTAATAGGTAAAAACAGAAATGTCATGGTGATTTGCTGATGGGGAGAAAAACCATTCAGTTGTATGCATGAGGAGGTCAAGCCCAGGGTTTTACAAATCTTAAAGAGGAATAAGACAAATCGTCCATTGACTTGCGATAATTCACAAAGGTTATTTCTTGTTTGCTATAATTTTGCTGGTCAATTTATAAATTGATAACAGTATGTGTTTTCAGATACCATTATAAATCTTGCATAATCTGACCCAATAAATATTTTTGGTGGCAGAAAGTTAGATTCAGATTTCAGAGCAGTTCTTTGCATGATTTTCAATGATGTAGTGATTATAGCGAGGTCATCCAAGTAGATTTTGGAATAGGAGTTCCCTGGTTGGAACTGTTAATCTGATCCAATCAGGGAGTCCTGGCTGACAGATAGAAGAGGAGTGTCAGATTATCTGACAATTTGACAGCTGGCTGTGAGGGAGCTGAACCAGTGTCAAGGACTATCCACATGTAAATAAAGGGTGACTTGGTGACAGGATACAGGCTTCTGTGAAGTTATGTCAAGTGGCATTTCTTATACTATGGAATTTCCAGATACTTTCTTTAACTCTAGTATTCCTTATTTTACTCATATAAGAATTTACAGGGAGTACAATTAGTCAGAGGCAAATCATTTATTAGCTATAAGTACATGATGACATTTTTCCTGATTTTCAAATTTTTCCCCATATCTGCTACAATTAGTTATTACGTAATTATCTTGGATTACAAGATAAAGTGGAATAAATCAATAACCTTTTTGTTATTCAATTCATAACAACAATACGAAGCTTTATGTTTCATAGATGCAGCCATCAGCTTATGACATGCAATGGCTGTTAAAATTCTTGCTGATAGTAAATGGGTTTTATCTTCAAAGTTTTGGTTATTAACTAGTTGATTGGCCTACAGTGAGTTGGAAGTTTTACCTCCATTACATTATCCAGAAACATATTTGAAATGTTGATTTACTTTATCATCAAATACACCCTCTCTGCTTAGAGTGAAATTGCATTTGTAAAAGAAAGGAATATTTTTATCTTATGTACTTACCACTCCACAATAACTATCAAATGACTAGCTGTGCTGCTGGAATTTAAAAATTGGAATAGCATACATACTGTTTAAAAATGGGGCATTATTTTACTGATAATCTTCTCCACTGTTGATTGCTAAGAATCCTGAACAGTTCTGTGTTGCTTCATAAGAGAAGGCTCATGTCCAGAAATTTCCAGAGTGGAAGCAATATAAATGTATGTATGCATTTTTAAAAATAGGGGTTGGAAATAATGCTTATGATCTTGATTGGAATTTCTGGATGTATACCTCTGTTTGAGTTAATGGCTTCCAGAATATGTTATCTGTTACCTCTCATTGAATCTGGAAGATTTTACACTGTCTTAACACCTGAAAATTTCTTCAACATGCTGCTCTTGATAACATGTTGACAGTATGCATCTTTTTCCCTTGCTTGTCTGCCATGTCCAGATGATATCTTTGCAAAGGAAGTGAAATTATTTGCGAACAGATAGCAGTTTTCAGAAAAGGAGCTGAAGTGGCTTATGATCAGACTGCATTGTTGTTTTTACTTCCCAAAGTGCTATTGATTAAAACCTTCATGAGCAAATACAATTGAGTAAGGAAGGAATTCTTTGGCATTGACTGAAACAATCAAGGAGTTAAAGAATTTGTTTCTGCTTTAATATTGAAACCATTAGTGCTTGGTAATAATAAAATGCACAAGTACTCTTTTTATATCACAGCATTAATATCCTGGATGTAACTACAACTAGTTGTCTTTTTTGTATAAGGGTCAAAAGACATCAGTATATCCCCCTCAAATAAGTCACCCAGGCAAGACACACCCCATAGCTGCCCATAGTTTAAACCCCAAGTCCATCACCCCCTATTGGAAACTGGCATACCAACTATGGGTGTAAAAAATGATGTTCTGGCAATATTGCCCTCACTCTGTTGCATTGGTCTCCACGCTTTAACAGTATTACTAACTATTGGGCTATGGCAATATTTTTTAACTGTTCTCATTTTGTCTAAGAACCAGCAGGTTAATAAGGGGGCATCTTGCCTGAGATGCTTCGATGTCCAACCAAAGTGAGTGAGATCCCTCTGGGCCCAGTCATTCATGTAAGATAGCAAAGAGCTTTAACTGATAGTTTTTCATATCTGGGAGGCCACTGCTCCCAGTCTGTAAGGTAACTGCAATTTAGTCAATTTTTAATTAGGGTCTGCTTGTGATACCAGATAAAAGAACTAAACCAGCCATTCATTGTTCTAAATGTTTGCTTAGTAAAAAGCAGATGAGGCATTCACATAGGATACAGCAGACGGGGCAAAATGTTCATTTTATTGAGGGCTATCCAACCAAACCAAGATATCGTAAACAACTCCTATCTTCAAAAGGTCTTGTTTGATTTTGTCAAATAAATGGGCAAAATTAGTTTTAAGTAGCCAATCAAAGATGGGAGTAATGAACATACCTAGGTAGAGAAAGCCCTCCTGTGACCACCTGAAGGGAAATTGAGATTTGTCCTCAGGACCAAGCATTTTTGGGAGATTCCCCATAGGCATGGCCTCTGATTTCACAACGTTGATCTTGTAACCCGAAAAACCACCAAACGAATTAATGCGTTGTATCTGATGAGGCACCAAAACTGTTGAATTAGAGTGGTGCTGGAAAATCACAGAAGGTCAGGCAGCATCCAAGGAGCAGGAAAATCGACATTTTGGGCAAAAGCCCTTCATTCCTGAAAAGCCCTGCTCCAGCACCACCAGCATCACCACTGTGAGAAGCAATGGTGATATAGGACAGCCTTGTGTACTGCCCCTAAGAATATTGAAATTGTTCGACTGCATACCATTATTGAGGACCACGGCAAGAGGGTCACTAGGCAAAACTTTTACCCACCTGATAAAGACCTCGCCCAAGCCAAACCGTTTTAAATTATAAAAAAGATATGGCCACTTGATCCGGTCAAATGCCTTTTCTGCATCTAAAGAGATCACTAATTCCTGTACTGATCATTGTTGACATACTTGGATCATAGCTTAAGATGTGTTGCTGGAAAAGCGCAGCAGATCATGCAGCATCCAAGGAGCAGGAGAATCGACGCTTCGGGCATGAGCCCTTCCTCAGGAAAGAGAATACTTGGATCGTATTAAGTAACCTCCTGACGTTATTCGTTGATCTGTGACCTTTTATAAAACCTGTCTGATCCTCCTTAATACTGGAAGGCAGCACAGTCTCTAGTCTTAGTGCAAGAGTCTTAGATAGGATTTTGAAATTGACATTCAGGAGTGAGATGTGCCTATAGGGAGCACAGTGCTCTGGTGCCTTCCTTTAAGAATAAGAGAGATGTTTCCCTCTCAAAGATGGCGGGAGGAGGCCACGACTGTGTGAATCGTTAAACATCCTAAGCATCAGTCCTGACAGTATGCTTATAAATTCCTTATAAAATTTACTGGGAAGCCCATCAGGACCAGGCACCTTTCCATTCTGAAGCTGCCTCTCAGCTTCCTGCACCTCTTGCACTGATAATGGGGCATTAAGGAGAGACTGTTGCTGAAATTCTGAAAAAAAACTCCATCCTAGCATGCCCATCCTCACAACTTTCAGACTGGTATAGTTCAGAGTAAAATTTCTGAAATGGTGTGTTAATCCTTTTAGAATCATGGGTTAAATTTCCAGTATCTTCCCTGATCAAGGTAATGATTTGGTGAGCATTCCTTTTCCTACCAAGATATGCTAAATCCCCATGCTCAAACAGCCTTTCTTTCACAACTGTAAGCTCCTTCTTAGCTGTTTCTGTGTGAGCATAGAATGCAGTGTCAACCGAACTGCTGTGATTCTTTGCAGTTTAGCCAATGTGGGCCAATCAAAGTATGCCTTTTCAGCTACTTTCAGACATGTCTCAAGCAAGCATTGCTGCTCACCCTTCTGTCATTTCTTAATGGCAAAATAGGAAATAACTAACCCCTAGCATAGGCTTGAGCAGTTTTCCAGAGAATGGATTGATTACTGGCTGAGTCTGAATCAAATGTCTAAAAAAATCCTGAATTCAGTAGAAAAGAATTTAGTTAACTTGATATCCTTAAGAATGAAGGGGTTAAGTTGCCAGTGCCTTGAATCTACCATAGTATCCCTATCTTGAGAATTAGACACACTGGAATTTTATCAGAAATAGTGATATTGCCAATTGTACGTGACACGACCAAGCCCAAATGCGCAGCAGAATTCCAAAAGACATCAATCCTGGTATGGCATTTGTGTGGATTGGAGAAAATCGAAAAATCCTTGCGTGGAGGCTGAAGATGCATCCAAATGTCTACCAATCCTAGTTCAACACACAAATCCCTTAATTGCTTAGATCGTGAAGATGATATTGGTGGGCCTTTGGGCAATCTGTCACTTTTGGATCTATTAGACAATTAAAATCCCCCCCATGATGATATACTGAAATGCAAAGTTTACCAGTTTAGAAAGTGCATTCATCAAGAACTTGACAGGATGGGCCAGGGGTCAATAACCTTTTAATATTCTTCCCCATGTATCAAAGCTTTAAGGATTACAAATCTCCTGTGTGTGTCTTTACTGCACTCTAACAACTTAAATTGGAGATTATTTCTAATAAGTATGGCCAAACCCCTGACTCCCAGTATTGAAAGATGAGAAATAAACCCATTCTGTTGCAGTTTCAAATACTCTGCATCATCTAGGTGTGTTTCTTGCAATAAGGCAACATCCACCTTTTAAGACTGGAAAGTACCTTCTTCCTTTTGACTGGTGAGTGATTCCCTTAATGTTCCAGGTACACTACTTGAACACACCCTTAGCCATAACCTTCTATAGTACCATTTAGACTCCAGAGAAGGAGAACTTGAACCACGAATTGCTGAGCTTCAGTACAAGAAAGTCCACAAGACACAAAAACTATGTAAACTAAAACAACTACAACCAATAAACCTACAAAACTTGCAAAAACTATGGACACCAAGAAATGAAAAAACAAGAAAGTGGTAAAAGCAGTGAGGAGAGGAATTTACCCCTCCCCCCCGCTCCCATTCAAAGGGGGCACCTATACATCCATCACCCTCTTAATGCCTATTACCAAGGGTTGCCCAACAAACACAGGCAACCCGGTAGGAAAAAAAACAGATTAGTAATATACACAAGTGAGTTAAAAGTAAATATGTCACTCATCCCTTGGTATAACTTAACTTAGAACTTAAAAGGCAAACACTCTATCCATCCCGAGCATAATTTAATGCAACTTATTACCAACAAAAGGAGACTGCACCAAGTCCTCTCCAAAGAAGGACAAATCTGTGCTTGTTCAATCGTCCAGCTTAAGTCAGCATGTCCGTAAAGTTCCTTGCTTTCTCTGGTGAGTCAAATAAATGTACAGGCCTGTTATAATTAATCTGAAGCACTGCTGGATATCTTAGAAACTGCTGGATCCCAAGCTCTCTCAACCTCTCCCTGATGCCATTGTAGGACTTCCATTTCTGAATCACTGTTGTTGAAAAATCTTGGAAAAACATGACCTGTGAGCTCTCACACACCAACACCCTTGGATCCTTCCCTTAGGTTCTGGAAGCTTCCATGACTCTCTGTTTGTCTTTGTAATGATGAAACCATACCAGGAAAGGGCGAGGTTGCTGGTCCATTCCTGACCTTCGTGCCGTGACCAGGTGGGCTCTCTCAATCTTGATCCTCCCCTTTTTAGTCTCCAAACTAAGGAATTCCAGGAACCACTTTTCAAAGAATTCCACTGGCCGCTCATCTTCCGCTCCTTCCAGCATGCCAACAACACTAAGGTTCTTTCTTCTGCCCTTGCTCTCAAGGTCATCCACAGATCCAGCAAACAATGGGCCTGTGTTTCCAGAGCTTCAGTCTGACTCTTGGATGAATCAACCTCTGCCTCCATCCCTGTGGCCCAGCACTTGAGCGTTTCAGTCCTTTTCCCCAGATTTTGCAGCATAGCAGAGACTGGGGCCTGCTTTTCCTCAATTTTTTTTGTCAATCTGCTTCCCAGTGATCTCCGGAGATTTGGCAAGCTCCTCAACCAAGGCGAGTAAGCAAGGCCACCGCCTCAGTGGATTGAGCCGTGGCCCCGGATCCGGCTGAACTCCCTCCTTTCTTTGGCATTTTCCCTCAGCAAAAACGATGGTAAGTAACATTTTCAGATTTTGGAGCTCTTTTACTCTTTTTCTTACCCACAGTAAGATGGATGGGACAGGTTCTAGCTCTGTCCTGCTGATGTTGTGCCGTGGAGCCCAGCAAACATGATCCTCTTGGGTCCCTGCCATCATGGATACCCCCCACTGCCCATCCTTAGCACTGAGCTTGTGTAGAGGTTCACACTCTAGTGATAAATAAGATAAGAACTTTCTAAAATAATTCAAATGCATAAACAGGTGTTTTACTGTTGGTCACTGCATCTCTGCTACAACTGTCACCTTGTCACATAGAACAAAGAACATAGAATAGTACAGCACAATACGACCCTTTGGCCCTCAATGTTTTGCTGGCCTTTTATCCTACTCTAAGAACAAACTAACCTACATACCCTTCATTTTACTATCATCCATGTGCCTATCCGAGAGTCACTTAAATGTTCCTATTGTCTCTGACTTTACACAGAGAATGGTGGGTGCATGGAATGCACTGCTAGCAGTGGTAGTAAAGAACCTACTTCTGATATCTCCCCTAAACCTTCCTCCAATCACCCTAAAATTATGCCCCTGTGTGATAGCCATTTCCTCCCTGGGAAAAGGTCTTTGGCTATCCACTCTATCACTTTCTCTCATCATGTTGTGCACCTCTATCAAGCCACCTCCCATTCTTCTTTGCTCCGATGAGAAAAGCCCTAGCTCCCTCAACCTTTCTCCATAAAACATGTCCTCCAGTCCAGGCAGCATCCTGATCCATCTCCTCTGTACCATCTCCAAGACTTCCACATTCTTCCTGCAATAAGGCGACCAGAACAGAACGCAATATTCCAAGTGTGGGCAAACCAGAGATTTATAGAGCAGCAACATAATCTCACAGCTCTTAAATTCATATCGCTGCTAATGAAAGCCAACACAACTTCTTAACAACCCTATCACCTTGGGTGGCAACTTTGAGGGATCTATGGATGTGGACCCCAAGATCCCTGTGTTCCTCCACACTGCCAAGAATCCTGCCTTTAACCCTGGAATCTGCATTCAAATTCAACCTTCCAAAATGAATCACTTCACACTGTTCCAGGTTGAACATCATCTGCTGTTTCTCAGCCCAGCTCTGCATCCTGTCACTATCCTGTTGCAAAATATAACAGCCCTCCACACTACTCACAACTCCACTAACCTCTGTGTCTTCGGAAAACTTATGAATTCCTCATCCAAGTCATTTATAAAAATCACAGAGCAGAGGTCCCAGAACAGATCTCTGTGGAACACCACTGGTCATCAAGCTCTAAGCTGAATACTTTCCATCTACCACCACTCTCTGTCTTCTATGGGCCAGCCATTTCTGTATCCAGATGGCTAAATTTGCCTGTATCCCATATCTTCTTCCTTTCTGAATTAGCCTACCATGGGGAACTTTGTCAAATGCCTTGCTAAAATCTATATACACCACATCCACTGCTCTGCCTTCATCAACTGTCACATCCTCAAAGAATTCAATAAGGCTTGTGAGGCATGACCTGCTCCTCTCAAAACTATGCCGACTATCTCTAATCAAACTATGCTTTTCCAAATAATCATAAATCCTCGCTCTCAGAATTTGCCCACCACTCACTTAAGACTGACTGATCTGTAATTCCAAGGAATGTACATATTCCCTTTCTTGAACATTTTCTGCCTTCCAGTCATCTGGTACTGCTCCAGTGGACAGTGAGAACACAAAGCTCATCGCCAAAGGTGCAGCAATCTCTTCCTTTGCTTCCCCTGGCATCCTTGGGTATATCTCATCTGGCCCAGGGGACTTATTGATCATCATGTTTTTCAAAATTTTCAGCATTTCCTCCTCCTTAACATCAACCTGTTCGAGCATATCAACCTGTTTCACACTGTCCTCACAAACGACAAGTTCCCTCTCAGTAGTGAGTACGGAGCAAAGTATTAATTGAGGATCTCCCCATCCCCTCCGACTCCAGGCATAACTTCCCTCCACTATTCCTAATCAGCCATACCCTCACTCTGGCCATCGTCTTGTTCCTCACAAGTTTAGAACACCTTGGGGTTTTCCCTCATCCTACCCCCCCCCCCCCCCAAGGCTTTTTCATGCCCCCTTTGAGCTCTCCTAAATTTATTCTTCAGGTCGTTCCTGGCTGTGATCTGGGCAAATTCTTTTTGCTGTCAGCTATGATGCAACTTCACACATCTTCAGTTGCATCTTCTTAATCAGCTTCAGGTTTATCTGGTGATCCCTCTCCAGCAGTTCACCAGATTCTAACTATGGCCTGCAATGACTTCTTCCATTGTGTCTCCACATCGGTAGACTAGCAGACTATTCACAATAGCTTCCATTTCAGAAAGATCACTAACTGTTGCATTCTGTCTGTATTGATACTCTACTGAAGCAACGAAAATGCCAAATGGCATGTGCAACCATCTATACTCCCAAATGGTGTCCTGAATGTAGTTGGAACATGAGTGATTACACCCAGCTTCACTTTCCAGTATATAATCCTTTGCATCAGTGGTGCCTGTGGCAAAGTTTCTTCATGGCATGGTGAACTCAGAAATCTTCAAAGCATTGTGCAGCCTCAACTTCAATTTTGAGGTCTTCATTTTTAAGGCACCATTTTGACCAAGTCCGCATTAATCTGTAGAACTCAAGATGTTACCTGAAGGTTTTCAGCCTAGCTGGCACTCGATGCTCTTCTTCTGCAGTTACTATTCTAACAGTCACAAACATTGTTCATTTTTAGATTTGACAATGCTGATTTGTTATTTGTTAGAGTGATTTGCAAGAACTGATGTTTAGCGTCTCTCCTACAGCCATGTTTATCATCTAGTTTTGGTCCTTTCTAGCTAAACACTTGTGTGCAAGGTGATTCAGTTTGGTTTTGCAGTTAATACTGGACATGCTTCATTTTAATTTTATGTGGTGTCCTCCACAACATTTACATCCTGCTGTATGCTCTTGATCTGTGTCTTGGTTGTATGGTGTCCTGGCTATTATTTTCAGTATATTGTTTTCATTTGGTCTAGATGTCTTTCAGTATAATGTAAAGTGAAGTATATTTGTCCTATTTATATGGTTAAAATACTTATTGACAATTTTGGGGGGTGGGGGGGGGGTTCGAGACATGTTGTCAGCTTACTTCAGAGTAAGTTTTTCTTCTCTTTGCAGACATGCTGTCATGACAGGATATATTAGGCCTAAGACAATTCTATGTTTGATGAGCTCATATTACTGTTGCTCATACTCACAGGATTCAGGGAGATGCAGCAATGCAGTAATCATTTTTTCTTTCCATCTGAAATCTGATGTTGAACATATACTATTCACAAATAGCATTAATGAGGTTCGCTTAAAAGTGAGTCTTTTAAGTCTTCAAATTCACTGTGCTTTGCATTTTTTGCTCCTCAGTGAGATTTATCCTGCAATATAGCTTATTCCATTTCTATCCCAAACCAAATGAAATTGCATTTCTCCAAACAATCTACAATGGATACCACAATACCAGAACAACAGGGAATTCCATTATTAACATTGGACAACATTATATTTTTTAAAATTAAATGATCAACCTGTATCACACACATCTGTGGCAGATGGAACTTTAACCTTCTAGACACATAGGGACACTGCCATTGTATCACAAGTGCCGTATAGGTAACATTATAGAATGAGATATTTGGCAACAAAAAGTTAATTCCTGTTACAAGATATAGGATCAAATTATGAGAATGTCTGCTGTCGCCAATGAACAAATGTCACAAATGCAGATTCAAAACATGTAAGTCATATTGGAGTGTATAGCAAAATATGTGCATGGAAATGCAACAGGTAGGTATGGTCATATTTGTCACATTGCTTCCCATTAGCAATGTTTAAATTACAGTAGCATACATTATAATAGGTTTAAAAATTATATGTGCATATATTAGATATAATATACATAAATTGCATATTGCCTTTTATAATTTTAAGTCATATTTTGATATTTACTTGTGATGCTGTAGCTCCAGTGCTATAGGCCAAAATTTCAAAAATAGGGTTAATGCAATGAGATGCTTGTTGACAATCATAGACACGATGGGCCAAATGGTCTACTTGTGTGCTGCGAATGACTATAGATCTATGAGTGAATGTATAGAGTGACAAAATCTTTGTTAGTCAATTATATCAATAGATAAGCTAAATATTTTTGTAGTGATTATGTTGCCACATTAACGGGCTCCATTCAATGTTTCCAACAGAAGTATCAAAGCGATTAGTGAGTTTTAAAGTATTTATTTAGTTAAATAATAAATGTATATGGATCCATAAAAACCCCA
Organism: Hemiscyllium ocellatum; assembly: GCF_020745735.1. Taxonomy (NCBI): domain Eukaryota; kingdom Metazoa; phylum Chordata; class Chondrichthyes; order Orectolobiformes; family Hemiscylliidae; genus Hemiscyllium; species Hemiscyllium ocellatum. The sequence goes on along the minus strand of NC_083426.1, from coordinate 23,040,706 downwards.
AACTGTAACTACAAAGGTAAGCTGCATTATAAAATGTACTCCTTGTCCATCAAAGTGCATCATGCTGGGAAGGAGCAATTGAAATCAATCCGATACTAAAAACTGTAAAAGAATTTCAGGGGGAAAGCAAATATTTCAACATCTCTGTCTTTGACTTTCAGCACCAAGCCTTAAAGGAAGAATGAAACACTCTTTTTGAAGAATCCTTGATGAAATGTGAACATCACTGGCAAGACAAATATTTGTTGCCTAATACAAATTGCCCCATAGAAGGGAGCTCTCTTCTTGAACTATTGCAGTCCATCTGGTGTAAATACACACAGACTGCTGACAGGAAAGGGTTTGACCCAGTGACAGTGAAGGAGTGGTGATGTAGTTCCTGCAAAAGGATAGTATGGTTTGAATGGGGACTGTGTACTTGATAGTGTTTTCATGTACTGCCCTGTCTTTGTAGGTGGCAAGTTTCAGGGGGATGGATGCTTTTTGGATGGAGCCTTGGTGAGTTGCTGCAATGCATCTGACAGAGGGTTGTTTTGAAGGATTCATTGTAAATAGTCTTTGTGGACTTGAGTATGAAGGATTCTGGGTAACTGGATTGATGTAAAAGAACAATTAAAAGATCACTGGAAAATATTTTTTAACGAGGTATTTCTTGGTAATTGTATATTTCACAACATCTTGTTTACTGGAGCTAAACTGCCTGGATTTATGATTGTCAGGTTCCAGTTTCTGCTTTGTATATATATATATTGGAGTAGTTGAGGAGAAGCCTGATTAAAAGAAGCAACTTTTTAGCTCTGTTCGCCCATTTCTAGAAAAGAACTATTGCTCCAGTGTGGTACCTGGAGACTTGGTTCTACATCTCAGAGAGAAAACATGCAATAGTCATATAGAAAACTGGGTAAGATAATTAAATCTATATTGTGGCCCAAGAAATGTTGGCACTAGAAGACTATGCATTCCTCCTATCTCTGTTGCATGCTGTACAATGGTGATGAAAGAAGTGAATGTTTAAAATTGTGGTTTGGGGTGGGGGGAATGGCAGTTGGGGGAATTCAAATGGCCTACTTTCTCTTGGATGGTGTGATGCGACCATTGTTGTTTGAGTTATGCTGATCAATGCAAAAGATGAGTTTTATTGCACAGAAAATATCCCAAGAAAGCTAGTTAGATACTTTTGTTAACCTTTCTCTCTTGCACTGTTACCAGTAGAGGGCAGTAGCAATTTGAATGGCAAATGAAAGCCTGAGCAGAGAGCTGAGCACTGAAGAATGTAGAGGTCTGACCTGGTCACACTTTGGATGCTACTCACTGCAAATAGTTTGGTGGAGAAATAAAATAACATTTTCCGGTACAGAACTGGAGACATGCAGTGGCAAGATGTAAAGGTTACAGATGGCCCTGTCAGCCACAGATATCATTATACAAACCCTAATTCAGGATTCCCGTTTACTGCATCACCAGTTGATAAAGCTTGATGGTTAGCTGCTTTACTGAAGCAAAGATACCTGAGCTGAGGTAAGAGAAATACACCTTGAAGATCTGCTGTGGGTGTGGTCGTCTGTGTAATTCCTTTCGTCTCTCAGTTGCTTTCTTTCTTCCTCCAATGTCAAAGATAGTCAGATCATTGAATGACTGCAAGGAAACAGTTCCTGAGGTGTAAACAAATGTGTCAGTTAAGGCTTATTAGCAGAAGACACAATTCAGCTGTAGAATGCAGAATACAGATTAAAAAACATATCCAGCCCTTAACTAGCTACTTAAATTGATAAAGCACAAACTAATTCTCAGGTGAAACTTTAAAAATCTCTTATTTTGGGCTTTTCTCTCTGGTGCCTTGTTTTATTGATGAAATTTTTTTTACAAGGTAAATCAGATGCTGGGCGAAAAAAGGCATGATATAAAGCATAGGACTCTTATTGAGATACTGTAGTGAGGGTGTTTAATGCTTCTGATACTTTGTCTTGAATGCCTGCAGAGGAGCCTAATCTGTGGCATCTATCAACTAAATTGAACTCTATGATACCTCTTTCACAATTGTTATGATCCCAGCTGATGTTATCATTGTAAACATCAGATCCTGGACTGAAATCTGGCTTGCTAAAAATATGTTGCTGGTTAAAGCACAGCAGGTTAGGCAGCATCCTAGGAACAGGAAATTCGACGTTTCGGGCCAGAGCCCTTCATCAGGAATGAGGCGAGTGTGTCAGGCAGGCTAAGATAAAAGGTAGGGAGGAGGGGTGATGGAGATGTGATAGATGGAAGGAGGTCAAGGTGAGGGTGATAGGCTGGAGTGGGGTGGGGGCGGAGAGGTCAGGAAGAAGATTGCAGGTTAGGAGTGCGGTGCTGAGTTGAGGGAACGGACTGAGACAAGGTGGGGGGAGGGGAAATGAGGAAACTGGAGAAATCTGAGTTCATTCCTTGTGGTTGGAGGGTTCCCAGGTGGAAGATGAGGAGCTCTTCCTCCAACCGTCGTGTTGTTATGTTCTGGCGATGGAGGAGTCCAAGGACCTGCATGTCCTCAGTGGAGTGGGAGGGAGAGTTAAAGTGTTGAGCCACGGGGTGGTTGGGTTGGTTGGTCAGGGCGTCCCAGAGGTGTTCCCTACTTGCGGAACGCTTCAGGGAACACCTCTGGGACGCCCGGACCAACCAACCCAACCACCCCGTGGCTCAACACTAACTCTCCCTCCCACTCCACTGAGGACATGCAGGTCCTTGGACTCCTCCATCGGCAGAACATAACAACACGACGGTTGGAGGAAGAGCGCCTCATCTTCCACCTGGGAACCCTCCAAGCACAAGGAATGAACTCAGATTTCTCCAGTTTCCTCATTTCCCCTCCCCCCACCTTGTCTCAGTCGGTTCCCTCATCTCAGCACCGCCCTCCTAACTTGCAATCCTCTTCCTGACCTCTCCGCCCCCACCCCACTCCAGCCTATCACCCTCACCTTGACCTCCTTCCACCTATCACATCTCCATCGCCCCTCCACCAAGTCCCTCCTCCCTACCTTTTATCTTAGCCTGCCTGGCACACTCGCCTCATTCCTGATGAAGAGCTCTGGCCCGAAATGGCGAATTTCCTGTTCCTAGGATGCTGTCTAACCTGCTGTGCTTTAACCAGCAACACATTTTCAGCTCTGATCTCCAGCATCTGCAGACCTCACTTTTTACTGAAATCTGGCTTGATCAATCATTTTCTGTTTTATTTTATTTAAACGATGTGGTCTTTCACTGAAAAACAAGCATTTAATGTTGCAGATTCAGTTTTAACAATGAGTTTTTATGCCATTAGAACAAAGAAAAATGTAGAATAAGGCAAATTATGTACGTGTAACGTGAAGGTGATGATAGACTGTTATTGCTGCTTGACTAGTAATTCATGTAATATTCTGGGGACAAGGATTTGAATCCCACCATGCCAGAGGATTGAACTTGAATTTAATTGAAATCTAGAATTAACATTCTTATGACGACCATGAAACCATTGTTACAAAAACTTATTTGGTTCACTGCTAATCTTTGGGAAGGAAAGCAGCCATCTTTACCTGGTCTGGCCTACATGTGAGTCCAGACCCGCAGCGATGTGGTTGATTCTTAACTGAACTCTGAAATGACTGAGCAAGCCATTTAGTTATATCAACTGCTAAGAAGTGTCAAAAATAATGAATGAAGCTGGACAGACTGCTGGCTAAGGCACTGGCAATGACAATGGCAAGCTCAGCCCCATCAACCATGCAAATACCTCCTTACTAATGACGAGGGATCAGTACCAAAACTGGGAGAGCTTTCTCACGGACCAGTCAAGCAACAACCTGACATAGTCATACTCATGGAATCATATCTTACAGACAATGGGCAGCACCATCATCATCTTTGAAAGTGCACTGTCCAGTTGAGAAGAGCTTGAGAAGAGGTTGTAGCCTAGTGATATACAGTCAGGTGGAAGAAGTCCCCATCATTGAATCTATACCCTATGCTCACAACATTAAAAATAGGCAAGGATACCTTCTACTGGTTACCATGTATACCCAATCCCCCATCAACACCCTGATGATGACTCATGTAGAATGTCACTAGAAGAAAGTATTGAGAATGGCAAGGGCATAGAATGTAGTCTGGATGGGGGACTCCAAAGCCAGTCACCAACAGTGTCTCAGGAGAATCACTACTAGTTGAGCTTGTTGGATCCTAAAGGAAATTATTGCTAGACTGTGGCAGGACTTGAGTGAACAAGAGGTAAAAACAGACTTGACCTCATCTTCAACCATCTTTCTACCACAGATGCACATGTCCATGACATTACCACTTCGGAATGACCACCCATAGTCCTTGAAGAGACAAGGACTATCTTCACATTGAAGATACCCTCCATCATGTTTTGTGCCACCATGCTAATAAGATCAGACTTTGAACAGATCTAGTAACTCAAGACCGGTCATCCAGCAGAGTTGTATTCCAGCATTATCGGCCACCTGATGACGAAGCAAATCTGCCACTCTGCCATTATCATCGAGCCAGGGGCTCACCTCTGGTTCAAGAACATGTGAAAACACATCTAAAAATGATAAAGCTACAAAACAGGACTATTTGGCAGCCAAGCAGCAAGTGATATGCAGAGCTAAGTAATTGCACAAGCTCTGCAGTCCTGCCACATCTAGATGTGAATGGTGGTAGACAAGTAAACAATTCACTGGAGGAGGAGGTGGCTCCACAAATATCCCAATCCACAAACATGGGGAGCCCAGCACATTAGTTGAAAAGAGAAGGCTGAAGCATTTGCAATAATCTTCAGCAAAAAGTACCGAATGGATGATTCATGTTGGCCTGCTCCAAAGATCCCTGGACTAACAGATACCAACCTTCAGTCAATTTGATTCACACCATGTAATATCAAAAGTATCAATTGTTGGCATCACTATATACTGCAAAATCTATCGCCCTGAGTACTGCAGTACATTCTGCAATAGTACTGAAAACTTAATTGTTCCAGAACTTGCCATGTCCCTAGCCAAGCTATGCCAGTACAACTACATCTACAATGTGGAAGGCTGTTCAGGTATGTCCTGTATATAAAAAAGCAAGACAAACTCAACCTGGCCGCTCACAATCCCCATCAGTCCATTCTTGATTATCGGTAAAATGAACGGAAGTGTTATCACCAATGCTACCAAACAGCACTTACTCACTATCAATAACTTGCTCACCTATCCTCAGTTTGTGTTCTGCCAGGGCCATTCAGCTCTTGACCGCATTACAGCCTTTATTCAAAGTTGGACAAAAACTATTTAATCCATGAAGTGAGATAAGAATAATTAACATTGGCTTCAAACCAGTATTTGACAGAGTGTGGCATCAAGGAGCCCCAGGAGAAAGTGAGGATTGCAGATTCTGGAGATCAGAGTCAAGAGTGTAGTGCTGGAAAGGCACAGTAGGTCAGGCAGCATCTGAGGAGTAAAAGAATTGATATTTTGGGCATAAACCCTTCATCAGGATCAAGGAACCCCAGCAAAATTGGAGTCAATGGGAATCAGATGGAATCTCTCCACTAATTAAAGTCATACCTAGCACGTAGGAATGTGGTTGTATTTGTTGGAGATTAGTCATCCTAACTGCAGGACACCTCTGCAGGAATTTCTCAGGGCCAAGGCCCAATATCTTCAACTGCCATCAAATACCATCCTTTCATTATAAGATCGGAACAGAGGATGTTCACTAATGGTTGCCCATTGTTAGGCAATATTCACAACTTTTCTGATACAGGAGTAGTCCACATCCAAATTTAGCAAGCTCTGGACAATATCCAGGCTTATGCTGACAAATGAAAAGTAACATTTGTGCCACATATCTGCCAGCCAATGACTTCCTGCAACAACAGAGAATTTACTAATCGCCCTTTGGAAGTCAATGGTATCACTATAACTGGGAGAAAGTGAGGTCTGCAGATCAGAGCTGAAAAATGTGTTGCTGGAAAAGCACAGCAGGTCAGGCAGCATCCAAGGAGTAGGAGAATCACTATAACTGCACAACCTACTATCAACACTTTGGGGTTACTATTAACCAGAAACTGAACTGGATTTGTTACACAAGAGCCGTGGCTACGAGAGCAGGTCAGTGGTTAAGAATTCTGCAGCAAGTAACTCATCCTCCTGACTCCCTAAAGCCTGTCCACCATCTACAAGACAAAGTCACGAATGTGATGGAATACTCCCCACATGCCAAAATGAGTGAAGATCCAACAACATGGAAGAAGCTTGACATAATCTAGGATAAAGCAGCTGCTTGATTGGCACCACATCTACAAACATTCAGCCCCTCCACCACTGATGCAGTAGCAGCATTGTGTACCACCTCGAAGATAGACAGTAGACATTCAAGAATTACTCCTTCTACATCATTATGATCTATAAAGCCAAGGGCAATAGATACATGGAACCACCACCACCTGCAAGTTTCTCACCAAACCATTATAATCCTGATTTGAAAATATATTACCATTCCTTCAGTGTCACTGGGTCAAAATCTTGGAACTCCCTTCCCAGTGGCATTGTGTGTCTCTCTACACCAAATGGATTTCAGCCATTCAAGAAGGCAGCTTGACGAGGGAAACTAAAATTGGGCAATCCATGCTATCCCAGTTAGCAACACTCATATCCCAAAAGTGAATTTTTTAAAAAAAAGCATAAGTTTAAACATTTCAAAACAGATTGTAAAATCCAACATTAAGCCCAACAAAATCCCTTTACAGTCCTCACACCAAAGAGAATTCTCTCCTTTATCTCATCTATAGCATTTAACCTAACTGATGGTTTAATTCCCAGTTTTGAGAAGCTGATAACCTCTTCCCTGAATCTCATACAACTGAAATTAGATTTTGGCCATTCTGGTTCTAACCAAATTGTTCTCATTTGGAAATTACAAAATGAACTCTTTAGCCTGAGGTCTCCTATTTTGTAACAGCTCTAAACTATCTCCTTTCTTCAGGGGAAACTGTTTTAGTTTCAACCAGGCTTTCTGCAAATTGAAACCAGAAGGGGTTTCCAAGAGCTGGGTATTTCCCCTAAGCCAAAGAAAATCATACGGTTCCAGTTTTTCCAGTTAAATCCTGATGTACTATGCATTAAAACTCTTCTAATGTAAACAGACTCCCATTGCCTTAAAGAATATCCATTTCATATTAAAACAAACAGTATCATCACAAATATTTACAAGTTAATCATTAAAACCTTCATAGAAACAGATCAAATCCCACATATTACAAGTTCAAATTTCAAACTTGAATAAATAATTTTGAAAGAGTTACATATAAATCACATACCTTGCATCTCACACACACCTATAGAAGAGGTGCAGTGTAAGTGAATTTCAATTTTTAAAAACGGCTTCTAAGAGTACTGCAAAATGTTGGTAATCATATTGTTATTGCCTTTCAATGACTCTCATTTTCTCCCTGATTAAACTCCAGCTTAAGGAGTCTCCCAAAGGAAATGTTAGAGCAATTAAAAATAAAATAACAGAGGAAATGCAACAGATGATAGAAGTTAAGCTTATAGCAAAGGAAATAATTAGGAGACATGGCTTATTGTGTGTTTTGTTAAAATGTAACCAAATGAGCAAGAATCAGGAGTTGATCATTTGGTCACCTGAACCTGCTCTCCCATTTAATTAAAGGATAGCTGACCTGATTGTAACCTCAAATCCACATTCCCATCTACCCCTGAAATTCTTTCACCTCCTTTCTTATTGAGATTCTATTCACCTCTGCCATAAAAGATATTTAGAGAGTTTGCTTCCAACATTGTTTCAGGAAGAGAGTTGAAAAGTGTGGTGCTGGAAAAACACAGCAGGCCAGGCAGCGTCCGAGGAGCAGGAGAATCGATGTTTCGGGCATAAGCCCTGCTTCATTCCTGAAGAAGGGCTTATGCTCGAAATGTCGATACTGCCTGGCTTGCTGTGTTTTTCCAGCACCACATTTTTCAACTCTGGTCTCCAGCATCTGCAGTCCTCACTTTCTCCTCAGGAAGAGAGTTCCAAACAAACTCTTTTAATGCCCTTCATTGAAAGACATGCATCATCCTTATTTGGTCTATCCTACATGTGATTCCAGATCCATAATAATGTGGTTGACTCTTAATTGCCTTCTGAAATACTCCCAGCAAGCCACCCAGTTGTATTATGCTGCCACAAAGTCTAAAGGAAGGAAAGAAACTGGACAGATCACCTGGCATTGAACAACACAAGGGAAATCAGTTACAAACACTGCCCTGTTTACCCTGCAATGTCCACTATATAAGCAGGTAGGAACTTGTGCAAAAATTGGGAGAACTGTCCCCCACATTAGTAATGCAATACATGGACAGAGTCATACTAATGGAATCATACCTGAAAGACAATGTTCCAGAGACCATCATCACCTTCCCTAGGTATGTTTTGTTAAACAGCAAATTTGACACACCAAAATGGGCTGATATTATTATACAATTGAGAAAGCATCCTCAGTATTCACCCTGGAACCTGTAAAATCTCAATGTGCCAGATCAAACATGGACAAGGCAACTCAGAGTGATACAGTCACAGAAATGTACAGCACAGAAACTGACCCTTCGGTTCAACCCATCCATGCTGACCAGATTCTCAACCCAATCTAGTCCCACCTGCCAGCACCCAGCCCATTCCCTCCAAACCCTTCCCATTCATATACACATCCAAATGTCACAATTGTACCAGCTTCGACCACTTCCTCTGGCAGCTCATTTCATACACATACCACCCTGCGTGAAAAAGTTGCCCCTGAGGTCTCTTTTATATCTTACCCCTCTCACCCTAAACCTATGCCCTCTAGTTTTGGAATCCCCCGACCCCAGGGAAAAGACTTTGCCTATTTACCCTATTCATGCCCCTCATAATTTTGTAACCTTCTATAAGGTCACCCCTCAGCCTTCGATGCTCAAGGGAAAACAGCCCTAGACTGTTCAGCCTCTCCCTATAGCTCAAATCCTCCAACCCTGGCAACATCCTTATAAATCTTTTCTGAACTCTTTCAAGTTTCACAACATCTTTTCGATAGGAAGGAGACCAGAGTGATGTGCAATATTCCAACAGTGGCCTAACCAATGTCCTGTACAGCCGCAACATGATCTCCCAACTCCTGTACTCAATACTCTGACCAATAAAGGAAAGCATACCAAACACCTTCTTCACTATCCTATCTACCTGTGACTCCACTTTCAAGGAACTATGAGCCTGCACTCCAAGGTCTCTTTGTTCAGCAACAGTCCTTCGGACCTTAAGTGTATAAGTCCTGCTGAGATTTGCTTTCCCAAAATGCAGCACCTCACATTTATCTAAATTAAACTCAATCTGCCACTTCTCAGCCCATTGGCCCATCTGGTCAAGATCTTGTTGTAATCTGAGGTAATCCTCTTTGCTGTCCACTACACCTCCAATTTTGGTGTCATCTGCATACTTACTAACTGCCTCTTATGCTCACATCCAAATCATCTATGTAAATGACAAAAAGTAGAGGACTCAGCACCGATCCTTGTGGCACTTCACTGGTCACAGGCCTACAGTCTGAAAAACAAACCTCCACCACCACCTCTGTCTTCTACCGTTGAGCCAGTTCTGTATCCAAATGGTGAGTTTTCCCTGTATTCCATGAGATCTAACCTTACTAATCAGTCTCCCATGCGGAAGCTTGTCGAATGCCTTACTGAAGTCCATATAGATCACATCTACCACTCTGCCCTCATCAATCCTCTTTGTTATTTCTTCAAAAAACTCAATCAAGTTTGTGAGACATGATTTCCCAAGCACAAAGCAATGTTGACTATCCCTAATCAGTCCTTGCCTTTCCAAATACATGTACATCCTATCCCTCAAGATTCCCTCCAACAACTTGCCCACCACCGATGTCAGGCTCACTGGTCTATAGTTCCCTGGCTTGTCCTTACCATCCTTCTTAAACAGTGGCACCACGTCAGCCAACCTCCAGTCTTCCAGCATCTCACCTATGACTATCGATGATACAAATATCTCAGCAAGAGGCCCAGCAATAACTTCTCTAGCTTCCCACAGAATTCTAGGGTACACCTGATCAGGTCCTGGGGATTTATCCACCTTTATGCATTTCACGATATCCAGCACTTCCTCCTCTGTAAAATGGACATTTTGCAAGGTTTCACCATCTATTTCCCGATATTCTATACCTTCCATATTCTTTTCCACAGTAAATATTGAAACAAAATACTCATTTAGTATCTCCTCCATTTTCTGCGGCTCCTCAAAAAGGCGGCCTTGCTGATCTTTGAGGGGCCCTATTCTTTCCCTAGTTACCCTTTTGTCCTTAATGTATTTGTAAAAACTCTTTGGATTCTCCTTAATTCTATTTGCCAAAGCTATCTCATGTCCCCTTTTTGCCCTCCTGATTTCCCTCTTAAATATATTTTTACTTCCTTTATACTCTTCTAAGGATTCACTCGATCTATCCTGTCTATATCTTATATGCTTCCTTCTTTTTCTTAACCAAGCTCCTTGCTGATTAGCTACTATTCCACTCTCTCAAAGTATTGAACCCATTTGGAGGATGCACTGAGAATGGCAAAGGCACAGAATTTACATTGTTTGGAGGAATTTCAATGTCTGTCACCAAGGTAGACACAGTAGCACCATTACTGACTGATGCGGCCAAATCCTAAAGGACATAACTGTTTGGCTGAGTCTGCAGCAATCAGTGAGAGAATTAACAACAGGGAAAACTCTCCTTGACCTCATCGTCAACAATCTACCTGTTGCAGATTTGTCCATCCATGACAGCATCGGTAGGAGTGACCACCACACAATTCTCACGGAGCTGAAGAATCACATTGAGGATACCTTTCCTCATGTCATACTTCACCAGCATTGTGATCAACAGGACAGTATCGGTACATATCTAGCAACATGAAATCAGGTATCCATGAGGTGCTGTGTGCCATTAGCTGCAGCAGAACCACAATCTGCTACCTCATTGTCCAGCATAACCACTGTTCTACCACAAACCGTCAAGCTCGGATATTAACTCTGGTTTAATGAATGGCGTAGCAAAGCATCAGTGCATACCTGAGAGTGAGGTGTGAACCTGATGAAGTTACAATCAAGGACAATTTGCTTGTAAAACAATAGAAACATCATGGAAATCAGAACTAAGTGATCCCACAAATCACAGATCAAATCTCAGCACTACAGTCCTGACACATCCAGTTATGGATAATGGTTCACAATTCAGCAACCAACATTAAGTGAAGGTAAGGCCAAAGTATTTTCAAGCATCTTCAGAAAGAGGTGCCAGGTAGATAATCCAATGCAAGCTTCAACTGGGGCCCTCAACATCATGACTGCCAGTCTTCAACCAATTTGATCCATTCCACATGATCTACAGGGTTTGAGTCGTGGGTTCACATGCCAGAGCTACCTCAGTAGTGAGAATATGGAATAAATCCCATCTTTTATGTTCAGGCCTACTGAGGCTGTCTGGCTTATATCCTTATATCACTTATGGTCCTGTGCCTGTCTCTGCAAGTTGGCCATGTCACTTATGGCTAAATAAAGGCAAAATACTGTGGATGATGGAAGTATGAAACCTGCACAGAGAACACTGGAGAAACTCAGCAGGTCTGGCAGCATCTGTGGAGAGGGGAATAGAGTTAACATTTTGAATCTGAGAACTGACCTTATCCAGCAGCAGTTTCAGGGCAGTGTCCATGAACCTAGAGTCCCTCTGGCCTATGTTGAAGCTATTGCTACGGACAACTACCACTGTTTGAAGGGCAGTTCCCAGCTTGAAACATCCGAAGTGGTGTCCAGCTGATCACTAGCTATGGGGCTAGAGCCCGTGCAGAAAATCTTCGGCTCACTTGCTACACGATTCACTAAATAACTCGTGCAACATCTCGTTTGCTTAAATAATAAGATATAAGCATGTGATTGCAAATGCATAATCACATTTGGCCTGTCCAACTTTTCCTCACTTATGGAATGTTGAAAGTGGTATCTCCAAGGATCAGCTGTGGATAAATTTTGTTGTCTGGATATTAAACATTTGGGAGAGGGAGCACAAGCCAAAACTTAATGCTAAAACAATGTCAGAAGCTTAGAAAACACTGAAGGCCTGTAAATTCTTCAGGGAGGAAGTGAGGACTGCAGATGCTGGAGGTCAGAGTCGAAAGTGTAATGCTGGAAAAGCACAGCAGATCAAGCAGCATCCGAGGATCAGGAGAATCGACGTTTCCAGAATAAGCTGGACATCAATTCCTGATGAAGGGCTTATGCCCGTAATGTCGATTCTCCTGCTCCTCAGATGCTGCCTGACCTGTTGTGCTTTTCCAGCACTACACTCTCAACTGTAAATTCTTCAAGAAGATGAATTGCTTGGTGGAATGGACAGAACTTTTGCTGTGACTTATTGTGAGAGGTGACTTATTTTGGAAGGAAAGACAAGGGATAGAAATTTGTATTCAGTGGAAAATGCTGATGTTAAATGGAATACAGACATAAATAGGTTTATCATTACTTGAAATGTAAGTTAAGGCAAACTTCAGAACTATTGCAGAGATGCCAGGGATAAGAGCTATCATTGTCGGAAAATATTGGAGATACTGGCATTATGTCCATTGAGAAGGCTAAGAAGCAATTTAATTGAGATTGTTTAAATGATATGTGGGCAGCCAGTGATGAATCAATGATAAATTTAATAATAATTGCAAAAGACTGAGGAGACGGTTTAGGAAAAGAAAAATAGACGAATAAGTTATAGGACAGGTCTGTCAGGATTGACTTAACAAATAGATTAGTTTTCGATACAGTTTCAATTGATGTGGTGGGCTGAAGAGCCTCAATTTGAGCTGTAATACTTCTATTCCAGTGTATCGTTCTATTGTGACATATCATAACTTTGAATTTTCTATTGTTTGTGCAGACTAGCTCTCTCTTGTCTTTATATCAGCCTTCAATCTTGCTGACTGCTACCAATTTGCTACCTTAGTGGGCAGTATCTAAGGGAAACAATCACAAGTATTCAGAAGCTGGGAGTTCAAGCTTTCGAGCTAAAATGGACGCCAAATGGCTGCACAGTTCTGTAGTTTTACTTCGTAATGCTCTACAGTAATTTATTTAACATTTGCAGATGTTATACATGTTTGAAAATGTGTTTATGTACTTTGACACTTGCTAAGAACATTCCACATTCAGTTAAAAATAAGTTTCTTTCAAGAATACTTAATCACAAATAACAGAAATAATCACAGAAAAATTATTTTTCATAAACAGTGAAAAGCCAATGTTAATTTTTATTACAGAAGTCATAACATAGTTTCAGTTCCCTCAGTAACCCCTCTATGACAAAGTATCAGTCTGCATGGACAAAGAGTAACCAATTCCCATAAAAGTTAATCTTTTCTGTGGTCTCCATGTTATAAAAGCTTTCAGTTGCTCACTCTTTTGTTGAGTTTGACTATGATATTAGTTGAAGTATTTTGTAATACTCTCCCAATAATAAGAAATTGATAGTCCTTGGTTGATGCAATTAGACCAAAGGACCTTTAACCAATTCCAGGGAACTTCTCAAATAAAAGAAAAATTACTGCCGATGCTGGAAATCTGATATAAAATTAGGAAGTGCTGGAAAAATGTCTGCATCTGATCCCAGGAGGACCAGTTCCACCACAGAACACACAGGATGGCGCCTTCTTTAAAGGAGACAGCATCTGTGGAGAGAGAAACAGAGTTAATGTTTCGAGCATGGTATGATCCTTCTTAAAAACATATTGGACTTGAAACATCAACTTTATTTCTCTCTCCACAGATGCTGCATAATCTGCTGAGTTTCTTCAGCACTTTCTGTTTTGTTTTTCAAAGGAATTTCTCTTTTATTTAATAACCAACTTCACCAAATAGATGTTGCTTTTAAAGACTCAGGTGCAGAATAATAATTTATAGTGTCAAACAAGACAACTTATTAAATGTTAAGACATTTTGAACAATAAACAAAACAAAGGTTCTGAGGAAGCATCACTGGACCTGAGACATTAACTCTGATTTCTCTCCATAAACACTGCCAGACCTGCTGAGCTTTTCCAGCAATTTCTGTTTTTGTTTCTGATTTCTAGCATCAGTCGTTCATTCAGTTTTTAAACAATTATCTACTTTGATACTGTAAGATAACCTATTCCATTTTATGGGATGTGCATACAGAGAAGTATTTTGATTTAATTCAAAAGATTCTCCTAATTAAACTGATCAGAGATATACTTTCTTTAAAAAAAAGCCAATTTTTCCTAATCAGCCTGTTCAGGGATATTATTATACATTTCTGGAGCAGGTAGGACTTGATCCTTGATCTACCTAGTTCAGAAGTAGGGAAACTATCATCACATCACAAGAGCTCTCAGGATATTCTTTAGTTGGATAAAAGCAGTGGGATGCAATCTGATCCCCAAGGGTCATCATTAAGTGCAGTGCCCAATCTAGCCAGCAGCAATTGCCAGTAAAAGAGTTTGTCATGACATCTTACCAGTTAATCATTATCTGAAATGATCAACTCTTATCCATCCATTGTGGATAGGAACAAAATGGCAACTCTAGCAATCCCATTCAGTGTTGGTAATCTGATTTCTATTTCTGCAGCTTTTTAAACATTACTTCACACCTCCTATGCTTTAACTGAAACGCTTTATGTATTTGCTATTCCTTTGTTCCCAAGTGGATGAGCAGCTATTTTGGTGATATATCAATTACTAATACTTATGCCAGTCCTGTGCAATTTGATATGACTTGCCAATGAATAAATCAACTGTTTTCTTTCAGACAAAGGCATATGATTAATACGCTATTGTCATGCCTATTTAGGCTCTTTCTCTGGATCTTATTATGAGCATTCATGTTAGAAATAAAAGAATTCTGAAATGGCAGGAATGATATATAGGGAGAAATTGAGTCAGTTACGATTGTATTCACTGGAATTTGGAAGAATGGAGGTCTGGGGATCTTAGAGAAACCTTTAAAAGTCTAACAAACTATTCTAGAACCCAGAACCAGGGATTATAGTTTAAGGATAATAGGTAAACCTTTTAGGACTGAGATGAGGAGAACTTTCTTCATTCAGAGAGTGGAATTCACAGAAAGTGGTTGTAGCCAAAACATTGTATTTTCAAAGGGAAGTAGATATAGCCCTTGTGACTAAAGGGGTCAAGTGGGTGGGGGGTGGAATTAGGCTTATTGAGCTCAATGATAACTTTGATTATATTGAAAAGCAGTGCAGACTCGAGGGGTTGAATAGCTTACTCCTTCTAATCTATCTTCTATTCTAAAAAAGAGGTTACTGCTTAACATTTGGGTTGACTGGAAATCTGTCAAAGTTTTGTTTCTCTAAGTGATCAATCTTTGGTGATGATAGTGAGGATATGGGCATCTGGGAGGTAGGACAAAATGGCTGAAGGAGCTGCACAAAATGGCTTCTGCATTGCTAAATTGCACTGAACCAGACAGAAACAAGAAATCGCAGACCGATGTAGATCCGATTAAATGCAGAAGTAATGGTTTAACCCTAACCACAATGCAGGACAAATACAATTCTAAGAATAGGTTGTTTACAAGAAATCATGATGGGTTAAGGCAAAAGTGCACATGGACTTCGGAGAATTCGATTGATTGTTACTATGCGATCATGCTCCATATCTGACTATGAACAATGTATATAAACCTAATGCAAACTCTGTAAGTTGTGGGATTCTTTTGGCAGTCTAGGAGAACTCATACTTCTGGGCTGATCAGAGTCTACTGACCTGGTCGTATCAAAGAATAAATGATTGCTTGTGTGATTGACAAAGAGTTGCTTACAGATGTGTTTATTGACCGATCGTGGAACCGAGAGACCCCCCTAGGGGTCCAGATCTTCAACAGCAGTATCTAGCACAGACAAGGTCCATGGCAGAGTGAACCTAACAATGAGAACAGACAAATGGCAGTAGGCTTTTCAGTTAAACTTCCTAATTAAGGTGTTTCCTGAAATATTTAAACTGAAAAATGCGTGAAGGTATAATATGTTAACTTAGTGAACAACATTATGATTGACCATCCTGATAAAGAATTAATACAGAATCATTACATATACTTCACTTATTAGTCTTATGTAAAGCTTTGTCCATAAATAAATAGACAGGCACACTTTGTTGAAACTTCTGTAGGTTAGATTTGAAGGCTGGAGATAGAATGCTTCTGGGAAGTGTGCAAATAATCAGGGATTTTCTTATCTCATGGGTGAGATTAGAAAAGGATATTGTTAGGCTTGGGCCTGATTGAACAAGGATAGAGGTATGAAGAAGGATTAAGAAGTTAATGAAGAAGGAAGGACATTGAAGGCTAGTTTTTCAATCCAAAGTTTAGACAAAGAACTGAATATTTTATAACTTGGAGGTGCCGTTGTTGAACTGAGGTGGACAAAGTTAAAAATCACACAACACCAGTTTATTGTCCAACAGGTTTATTTGGAAGCATTTGCCTCCGAAGCGCTGCTTCTTCATCAGGTGGTCAGGTTTTATAGTGAATATTGAAAAAAACCTTTATAGGATGAAAGACCTATAAAAAAATTCGTTTAAGTCCATCCCAGAAAAATAGTATAAATGAAGAGACTTTGGAAGAGCTCAGTGCAATAGCTGGTGGAGAGAAACTCCTGAGGGTAGACCGATGCTGACACTTTTGAATGACTTCAAATACTGTGACAATGTGAGGCACTGAGAAGAAAGAAATTAGGAGATTAGAAACGAAAGAGCTACTGTTTGCACACATCAGCCATTCTGTATGATCTGGATTAATGCTT
This sequence comes from Hemiscyllium ocellatum, assembly GCF_020745735.1. NCBI lineage: Eukaryota > Metazoa > Chordata > Chondrichthyes > Orectolobiformes > Hemiscylliidae > Hemiscyllium > Hemiscyllium ocellatum. The sequence goes on along the minus strand of NC_083426.1, from coordinate 23,023,857 downwards.
ATGATTTGCTAGATTTATTTGTGTTTGTTGTATCACATGTACATTCGTTATATATACATGCATAAGCCTGTTTTAAACTTTAATTAAATTTAATATATCTAATCATATTTTTTGCACTTGATGCAGGTAGTTCAAATTAGTTTTCAAAGATTAAAATCACTATAATCACAGTTCCTATCAAGAGTAAACAAAAATACTATTTGTTGTACGTCCTTTTTCCGCAAACTCTATATAGAAGTTCATGGTCTGTGATTCATATCTTTTCTTTATAGCTTGCTTGAGATATCCAAGATTAATGCAATAACTGGTTTGAAAATTGGGATAAAAATGGCTGGAAATATTTCTTTTGATGCTACTTGCTTTTGATGTTATTTCCTTTTGAGAATGATGATAGATGGACATTGTTTTGAAAGAAGCTGTCAGAAAAAGTAAAAGAAGCCTTAGACTGACCAGACATGATTTGAACAATATCTGGGAAGTTTAATTTATTTTATGGATTTTTTTGATCGACCTCTGGTTAGCATTTAGTTTTCATGTCCTTCAGGGAAAACTGGTCCTTGAAAGACAGAGTGACATGTTGATATGTGGATGTTAATGTAAATAGTCATCATATGTTTTACTTTTTAACTAAAACCTAATTGAACTTGCCTTTTCAGTATTTCAGGAACCCATCTGTTTTGTGTCCTGACACATGCTGTATCTAATTAAAATCCATGCCTTTTGTTAACATTATACACAGTGGGCTAGATTTTTACAATGGTTGAAGTAGGTTCTGGTTTAGCTGAAATGATATTGGAAACCCCAATTTCGGAAGCCCCATCTCTGAGCTGTTTTCCAAACCCACGATTTTTACTTGTGGAGAAGGGGAAATAGGACGGATTATAGTTTGCACATCTGTTGTTGACTGAGGAAGTTGCATACATAAATGTGCAACAGTCTTCAAGCATTCCATTTGTTGTTGGTAAGTTGTCTCAAACATGACACATCGGGTTCAGATTTCTTAGAAAGATCGAACAATACCAGAGTAAATTGGAGAGGTCAGCCACTCTTTATGGGAGACAGATGTTCTTTGGGATTGTTAAAATTAGACATGAATGCATGTAACAATTAACTTAATAGGTCTGTGTCACCATTGTTACTCTCTGGGGCCTTCTTAAAACACAGAAAAATAACCAAAACACATAAAGGCAGAAAAATGATGAAATAAAGAAACAAAGTTCAACTTTACAGTTCTTCTTATAGAGTCCTCAGCCAAGGGAGCAGCCGCCATGAGTCACCTCACTGTGTTGCCAGAAGAAGGGTTGTCATTCTTCAGTACCATTTTGCCTCCACTGATGCTGCTGCGGCCATGTTTCCTGGCTGGATCTTGCCAATGCAGTTGCTATCGATGCCGCCAGGTTCTGCACCGAATCAAACTCGACACCACTGTTGCCATCAAGAGTCCACTCTGGGCCCATCTCGCCAATGCTGCCGATTATAGTGGGAGTAAGAGAAAGAATATAATATACTGAGGACATGCAATTGACTTGGGTGTTCAATCAATTTATAGATAGAGCATATTTATAGATATCTATTCACTTATGTCTGTTGTAGTTTCATTGAGCATATAAGGCCAACTTGCATTTTAACATTTTTAGTGGGCGGCATGGTGGCACAGTGGTTAGCACTGCTGCCTCACAGCGCCTGTAGACCCGGGTTCAATTCCCGACTCAGGTGACTGACTGTGTGGAGTTTGCACGTTCTCCCCGTGTCTGCGTGGGTTTCCTCCGGGTGCTCCGGTTTCCTCCCACAGTCCAAAGATGTGCGGGTCAGGTGAATTGGCCAAGCTAAACTGCCCGTAGTGTTAGGTAAGGGGTAAATGTAGGGGTATGGGTGGGTTGCGCTTCGGCGGGTCGGTGTGGACTTGTTGGGCCGAGGGGCCTGTTTCCACACTGTAAGTCTAATCTAATCAATAAGATGTGCAGCATCTTCAGTCCTGTAAAGGTTGCGATCTGAGACCTTTCCCACTCACTTTGAGAAAAATTGTGTTATGTATGATGCCTCCACGTATTTCCCAAGGGAAAGTTTGATCCTTTGTCTTCTCTTCTCCAATTAACTTTATAGCATTAAGTCAGTGAAATGGCCAATGGCCAACTTTAAAAGAAATAAACAATTTAAAGAAGCACTTAATATGTAAATTTGATGAAAATAAATTTCTTTCAATGCAGCATTTGAATAAGTGCCAAGAAGCTGGTGAGAAAATATTGCAGAAAAGTGTGGAATATTTTGCAACCTCGGAGGCACTATTGTTGAAAAATAGCTAAACACCTGGAGGATAAACAATGAGACAAATGAATGGTAATTCATGAGTTCTCAGAAACATTTTTTAAACAAATGATAAGACCAGGCTTTTGAGCTTAGTGAACAATTAAATCATTTCTGTCAACCACAAAGATAAACAATAATCTTTAAAACAAAAATGCACAAACACAGAGACATCTTGGCACACAAAAGTGTCCAATTTACCATAACCTCCCCTTGAACATTGAGACAAGGACACTATCAAGAAATTATACTGTATTGTGAATATAGTTTTCTTTAAAACTTATTTGTTGGAATATATTAAATGGTGTACTAAGTGAATTTTACATGAGGCATTTGCCTGGAGGCTCTGCTGTAAGTGCTCCAACTAGCTCAATAGTGAAGGCAGAGTAAGCTTACTAATGTTAGACAGTCTGTAGCCCCACTAACATGGAGGTTTCACAACTTTGGAACTGAAAGGCTTGGCAAAATGAGGAGATAAGACTGTGATGCCAAGTATCTTCTTAAATTGAGTATTGTTGAACTGATAGACCACAATGTAGCAAATAGTGAACACAATGTAATTTTAATGAATTGGCATAAATACATCTCTGAATTAGATTATTTAAAAATGAACACTTTCAGACTAACTGTGAATTGTAGGCGGATTACTAGCACTGTTGATTTACTGAAATAATGATGAAGGCAAATGGCCCCTTAGAAAAACTTACAGTTCAAAGCTGCATTCCACCCCCTTTTGAAAACAAAAACAATATTTCCACCTCAGACTGTTCCAGCTTCAGACTTTAATGCATAGTTGCATCGTTGATATTTGGATCAATATGATAAGATTCCAACTTTGCACAAGCATGACTGATATGCAGGTTTGACCTGTGTGTCACAATTTACTGTTACCATTCTGTATGACCCCAGTGAAACTGAACCCTGTCCCCATTCTGGTTAACCTACCTTACATCTTTATCTCTGCAGGCCTTGGCTCTCAAGGCTCCTCTGGTCCATATCAACGTTGAAGTGACCATGATTCAATGGAAAGAATTCAATCTCACTATCTAAGAAAGGAGAACTTAATTGTAAGAATGTTTCTTGACAGTGAGACTCTAATTTTTGGATGTCTGGCTACTTAAGTCTTCACATTTACCATTATTCTTGCCACCTCAGGGAACAGAAGATAATCCTCAAAAAAACTGGGATGGTGTAACAAAGAGTCAGTCTGAATTCCCTTTACTTGTTTTCTAGTTAATTATATTGATTCATCATCGGAAAGGATAATCACCTGAACTGTTCGTAGTGCTGTGTACCTTTAACAACTTCGCAATCTCCTGCAGAGGCAAAACAGAGAGTATGAGTTTGTTTCTTTCTAGGTTCTGCCAGGCCCATTCAGCAGCTGATCTCAATACAACCCTGGTCTAAACATGGATGAAAGAGTTGCACTCTTCAGATGAGATGAGACATAAAGGCAACATGGTATCAAAGAGACTCAGCAAACTGAAGTCAAAAGTGAAGCTGGAAAGGTTTGCAGGATAAATTAAGCTGAGCAGGACATTGTAATCTGTTTGAATATTCTAGGTTCTGACAGTAAAATCTAACTCTAGCACAACTGTAACAACCAAAAATCTCAACTCAAGCTTATTTTGACAAGCACAGTGACAGCAATGTCTAAAAGACCTGCTAAAAATATACAGTTAGCACATGTTAGGATAATTATGCACTTCAGTAAACCTCATTACAATAAACCTTTTTTGTAAGTTCCTTCTGTAACAATTGCAATTTATTTGCCACTTCTGTGGCATCTCCAGCTTTGATCCATGCTTTTTCAGGAGTAGTTAATTTTCAGTTTTCTGGCCTGTATCTACTTAAAGCATCAACTATCTTAAATGCTGAAACATATTGGCATAAAACATATTGGTATTTAGAAAGTATCAATAACTTGAGTTACTACACCAGCTGAAGTCATGAATAATGCTCACCATCTCTACAATTAAATTGATTTCTATTAACTGTTAACATTTTAATCTAAAGCAATTGCTAAGTAATAGGAAATAATTTAGCAAATTGTATTTTGCATTCATTGAAGTGTTGCATCTAGCAGAGCATGTTTTGACGTGAAATTGCGAAAGTAGAAATTCAAAAACAGAAATTGCTGAAAAATCACAGCATCTGTAGAAAGAAAGCACGTTAACATTTTGAGTCTGGTGACCCTTCTTCAGAACTGATGGTAATGAAGAAAAGGTTTGTATGTTTGCTGAAGAAGGAGAGGTGGAAGGAGTCCAGAGAGAGAAAATACTGTTGGTCAGAAATAAGGAATGGGTAAGGTCAGCCTAGGAGAATGAATAGCTGCCAACTGGGACCATTAGTAGTTGACAATGGGTTGTTGGTTGTAGCCGTCCATTTGATGTCAAAGCCGGGTCTGTAGGGGTTGGGGTAAGGACATGCTCCATATTGATTGAAGAAGACTGCAGCATTCCCAAATAGAAAATGATATCTTGTTCTTCCAGCTTGCACTGAGCTTCGTCAGAGCTTGCAGCAAGCCTGAGACAGAGATGTTGGGTAGGGAACATAGTACTGTGTTGAAATGGCAGGGAATGAGAAGCTCAAGAACATGTTTGCGGATTGAAGGTAGGTATTTTGCAAAGCAGTCACCCAGTCTGCACTTCATCTCCCCAATGTAGAGGAGACCACATTTTGAGGAGTGAATACAATCGACTAGATTGAGTGAAAAATCGGTTAATCACTGCTTCACTCAGAAGGTGTGTCTGGAGCCTTGGATAGTGAGGGAGAAGGAAATAAATGGGCAGGTGTTACACCTTCTGCAATGGCATGGGAAGGTCGCATGATGCTGTGGGGGTTGTTGACAGTAGAGAAGAAGTCGACCAAGATGTCCCGGAGGGAACATTTCCTGTCAAAGGGTGACAAGTGAGGTTAAGGCAATATGTGTCTGGTGATGGAAATGGTAGCCAGTGATCCTTTGAGTGTGGCTGCTGGGTGGGATAGTACATGAGGACGAAGGAGACCCAATTGCTGTTGTGGAAGGTAAGAGAGTGGTTAGAGCCTAAGTTTGGGAGATGGGTCAGATATGGCTGAGAGCCCTGTCCTCCACGGTATTGGGGAATCCTTGGTTGAGGTAAAAAGCAGACATTCTGGAACAACATATATAATTGAAATAGATGCAACAGAGATGGAGGAACTGGAAGAATAGAGTAGAGTCTTTGCAGGAAGCAGAATATGAGGATACATAGTTGAAATATCTGTAGGAGTCGGTGCATTTATTTTGACTAATGATGGCCAGCCTATCCCCAGAAATGGAAACAGATGTCAAGGAGGGAGGAGTCAGAGATAGATCAAGTGAAGGTGAGATTGGGGTGGAAACTGGAATCGAAATTGATAAATTTTTCCAATTCTGGATGAGAGAGTGAAGCAGCGCTAATAATTCACCACTGTGCCAGAGAAAAAGTTGTGAGTAGGGGCAAGAAGAAGGAATGTTCCATACATTCCTCAATGAGACAGACAGAACTGGGGCCCATGCAGGTACCCGTGGCCACATCTTTGACCTGACAAAAATGGGAGAAGTTAAAGGAGACATTGTTTGGAGTGAGAGCGAGCTCAGCCAGATAGAGGAAGGTGATGGTGGATGGGGATAGTTTTGGCTTATCTTCCAGGAAGAAGCAGAGAGTCCTGAGACTGTCCTGATGGGGAAGGGGGATGCAAAGGGTAAAAAGGAAACAGCTGCAGCTGAAAATTCTGAAATTAATGTGAAGCTTCAGCAGAATTGTAAGTGGGAAGGAACTGGAAAAATGGAGAAAAAAATGAGTTGAGATGGAAGAGCTGGATTCCATGAGGCAGGAGCAGCCAGAAACAATGGATCCTGTTTGTGGATTTAGGGAAGGAAATAGAAGAGGACTGTGCGTGCTTGGGGTCTATGAGCTTGGAGACAGTGGGGGTAAGATCACAGATGACATGAGTTTAATGGCAATTGTGGACAAGATGGCCTGGTGTTCTGTTGTGACATTTTGGTCTGGTGGGGGGGATGTTAGGAGGAGGTGTCCAACAGCTGGAGCTTAATCTCTGCAATGTAGCATTTCATCTGTCTTACATTCATGCTCCAGGTTAGAGAAAACAGACCTCTAAATAGTTGGAGAACAGCAAAGATATGCCTCTTCATTGTGATATCATAAACCCATGATTCACTGGAAGAAATTACATACTTTCCATGACAAATGATCAATGTCCATGGATCAACTACTGAATTATTCTGAAATGTGGTACTATGAATTTTCCTTTCTGTACAATCTAAATTATTATGGGGCTATATTTCCCCATTTTCAGAGGTATGCTATTGTAGTGGTGATAGAGTAAGTCATTTGAGAAATAATTTGTTCCTCAAAACTGCAATTGTCCATTGCAGGGTATCAGTACCAGAGAGATGTGCTTTGTCTGCAGTGACTGTTCTCTCTTGAGGGCCATAACCATGAAAGAAAATGCACCCTCAGTGATGTGTATTGTCATATTTCAGTTAAGTATTGGTTCAACCAAATGATAATTTTATTTTACAACACTTCATTGTATGAAATCTTTTAGAGTAAAACTTAATGGTCAATGATGTTGGGTTTATTATTTGTTTGGTTAGCAGGGTCATATACCTGGCTGACTACCATCTGTTATTCACCTGCTGCATAAAGCAATTTCCCACGAATGCAGTTAATAGAAACCAAACAATTTAGCTCTCAATGTTTTCTGATATTATCCCGACAAATACATGTAGGAATGATGTGAACATTTTCGATAATGTAATCAAGTGAGCTGTGGGACTCATGACTAAATTACATTTTGGTTTACCATTTAAACTGATGTTAGGGACTGGTGCCATATTACTTGTCTAACCTGTTAATTGCTACAAACTGCATTTCTGCTTCATCAGTTTTTGAGCCACAATTTACAACAAAAACAAAAAAAAGTGTTTCCAGCATTAATTTTAACTGATCTTGATAGAGCTGCCTAAACAGGCAAGTAACAAATTGCAAGTGTCCATTAAAAAAACTCATTCAACATTTTCATTGAAGTCATACTTTATTGCCTTTCTCTAGTTGTCCCTGAGAAGATAGGAGTGAGCTGCATAATTCCAGTTGATTGGCATATCAGTCCATTTCAAGGAGCTGTTTGAAGCCACTGATATTGTTGTAGATACAGAAACACACATAGGCCAAATAGAATAAGGACAGCAGATTTTGTTTGCGATGGAAGATTAGAGAACCAGATATTTGTTTCACAATGATCTCGTGGTTTATTGTCACCATGACTGAAAACATTTTACCTAGATGTATTTCATTGATTGAATTTATATTTTCTAGCTCCTATGGCGGAGTGAACTCCTGTCCCTATTCCTGGATTACTCATTTAATAATGTAACCACAATGCATGCATATCCCTGAGTTCAATTGAAGAATTAACATTTACCATCTAAGGTAGTCACAAACATAAAAGTAGACTTCAGTTGGATTAAATGCTGATAATCTTCAAGCACCAATTACCTCATATGACAGGATTCAGCAAAATATTCAATTCAGCTGTTTTCCTACCTTTCACATAAATTGAGAAAAATTGTACCCGTCAGAACAGCTAATTGATTTTTCAAAAAAAAATTGCACAGGAAGCAGAAATGCAGCCTCTTTACCAGCGTAGAGAAATATTTTTCTCTTGCTTTAAATGCATTTAGCTTCAAGATTCAACAAGCAATAAGGACCACATGTTTCATTTTAAAAATGATTCTAGTTTCAAGTTGTTTGCTTAATGACTGACTAGCACATGGCATAAAAAAAGCTTAAACTAATGCTTTTCACAGCTTAAGTGGCAAGGATTAAGTTTTCAATGCAGTCTGAAAATTCTACATTGCATTCTCTCACATTGTGCTATTTCATTTTCCTAAAAACACGTGTGGTGGTGTTGTGGAAACATTTCATGCATTCATTCTCTCCACTTTGCTAGAACCCTAATGGAAGTCCTGTGATTGTAATAGATATTCTCATTTTAACAAAAGATTGATATGTTCTTCAAAGGCCATGAAGAACTTAATATTCAATGGGAATGGAGAAATCTTATGCATCTTGTTTTATTTATTGAGAAAAGTTGGGCAAACTTGGAGAATTCAAAGAATTTTAGTCGTAGAAGACATGCCATGAGTTAAGGGTTTTTCTTTGCTAATGTTAGAAAAGATTTCTCGACAGCCCTGAGGTTCTGATTGCTTTGAAGCTAAACTGCTGGTGAGTAACGAACTGGATTAGGTGTTTCCCTTTCACCTTAATGACATGTGTTCAAATCTAACCCAGTCAAATGGGGTGAAAGTTTTTTTTTGTCAGCCGGCTTTAACACTATTACATGAAATGAGGTTTGGAAGCATCAACGTTATAAGTCGACCTAAAGCACTAAATTAACCCTAAGATAGCATTAATTTGTAATTTCAGTCAAACTTGTCCAAGAACATCAATGGCAAAATTCTCACAGCAGTACATTAAAGGTACTAGTTTGATGTTGAAGTTGGAGCTTGTTATATGACGGAATGGAGTGAATTGTGTATTCCTTTTACCTGAAGTGGAAATAGGTTACCTGTATACAAGAAAATATTAATTCATGGCATGCTTGCCTTTATTAGCCAGGGCATTGAATATAAAAGTTGGCAAGTTATCTTACATCTTATGATACTTTAGTTAGGTCACATTTGGAATATTCAATATTCAATAGTTGCCACACTATCAGAAGGACATGGATGTTTTGGAGAGGGTGCAGAGAAGATTTGCCAGGACGTTGACTGGTCTGGAGGGTCTTAGTTATGAGGAGAGGTTGGATGAACTCAGATTGTTTTCACTGCAAAGATGGAGGTTGAGGAGAGACCTGATAGCGGTCTACAAAATTATGAAAGGCACATAGAGGGTGGATAGTCAGAAACTTTTTCCCAGGATGAAAAGGTCAACTACAAGAGGGCACAGGTTCAAGGTGAGAGGGGGAAAATTTAGGGGAGAGGTACGGGGAAAATTTTTCATGCAGAAGGTGATGGATGCCTGGAATGCACTGCCAGAGGAGCTAGTGGAAGCAAGCATGTTAGCAATGTTTAAGACGTATCTTGATAAACAAATGAATGGGAGGCGAATAAAGGGATATAAACTGTGTATGGGCAATAAGTAGTGGTTCTAAATAAGCTTAGGAATTGGTGCAGGCTTGGTGGGCTGAAGTGCCTGTTCCTGTATTGTATTATGGTATATAAGTGTTAAATATTAGCATGTTGTATTTTAATAGCCCCCCCCCATATCTTCTGTGGCATCATATTCCTGTTTCTTAACTTTTTTGAGCATACTAACTTTGAAACATGTTGTGAGGTCCATCTTTTGTTCATATTTACAGATTTGAAACATGAATTGACAATAATCTAGGGTCTTAAGATCTTTTTTCTGAACACTCCATGCTAAAGTATGATAAAGGTCTCTAAGTACATAATATCTTGTGGGAATTTGAATTTTTAAAAAGCAAGGCAGATGGGTTTTGGTTTCAGTTCTTTAAAAAGAATTTTGAGGTTGGAAAATAATTTGTAAAAGTAATTTCAATACGTAATTTCCAAGAAAGCATATGACATGGTAATTACCTAGATAGATTCTGGTAATATCAATTGATGAAGTGTTTACACTGCTGAGTTTATGATATACCGAAGGAAACAAATGATTAGGAGATACTGGTAGTTGAGTATCTGTTTTATTCAGGAGGATCAGACTAGAATTTCATCCTAGCAGATATAAGAGGTTTTCAGTTCAGGTGAGCAGGTTTATCCCAGCAGTAAGACAGTTCGTTAGATTTCTGTAATCTCCAGGTTTCTGGAATTTTCACATCTTGGGATGAAAGTACCCTGTAGATTATTCAGCTTGAAAATAACAATGAAGTAAGACCAGGGAATATAAGTAAAATGAAGAAGCTGTATTTCATTTAAGAAAAAAAAACTTTAGGAGCAGAGATGAAGTAACTGGATTTATATGAACAGAAGTAGAGGCTTGTTTTCTTTCTAACATTTTTTTCCTTTCTCACAGCTTTTCAAAATATAGCTCCTGTCGAAAAAATGAATCGGAGAAACACCTATTCACTGAGAACTCAAAGAAAACATTTAGTCACATTTAACACATTTCACCTGAGTTGAGGATACAACATATCAATTAATCAATCATGACCCCAGGTTTAATCTAACTCCTTGAGGACCTTAAGGACTTTTAAAACTGTCTATTCTTGATATTCCTTTTCATACTAACTATTCTCTCATTTTCAAGGTTTACAGCTGTGTCACTAGTGCCCTATGAATTGGAATACATTTCTCTCACACCAAGCTTTAGGCCTATACCAATTCCCATGTGGCTCAAGTAATAATCTGGAGTGTGTGTGTGTGTGTGTGTGTGTGATCTGTATTTTATTTTTCTCAAGGAAACAAAATTCTTCTATCACCAAAGAAACTTTGCGTTTGGCTCAATAATTTGACCTAATAAACTGGGTTTTAATTGAACTTGAGGAATTTGTCTGCCAAAAATCTTTGTTGCACACAGCTGAGGGTTAAAATGAGGGTAGCTAACTCATTCCTCCCTTTCTTGTTGTAACAGTGATGACTGGCATAATTCCCTGTTTTGATTTCAATCCTTGAATTATCATTGTGTTCTTGCCTTATTTTCATTGGCAAAAACATTTGAATGCCTGTGAAGTCAATGTTGAACTGCAAAGCCCATATCAATATCACTGAAATTGATTAATGAACATGTTAAAATTGGCAACCAGTCTCTCCCAAGGGTTGACATTGACACTGTCTAACCAACTAGAATTAAATTGGGGATTAGAGCTAGCTGCTCATATGCTTACATTTTTCTTGGACTTCACCACCGACACCTGAATCCTGTTCTCAAATTCCCCTCCTTATTTCCACAGAAAAATGAGAGCCAAAATTAGTAGCATTCCTGATACTTATTCATTTAGGATTTTCTATGGAGGGAGCAGTTTCTTACAGCACACTGTACTCCCTGAACAAATTACTCTCCAGCTGTGTAGGAGTAATCTGAATTTTTTTAGAAATCAGCTAAGCAGAATACAATGAGTAATACAATTGAAGAGCTGTGTTTGAGTAGAGGCATGCAATTTAATAGAATATTCATGATAATTCTTCATATTTAGTAGCAATACTCTCTGTTTTCAGATCTCATTTGGACTACTGCATCCAATTGTGGATGTCAAACTTTGATTAGGAAGGATAAACTGACCTTGGAGAAAGTGCGGTGCAGATTCACCAGAGCAAAACCAGCACTCCTAAGAATTATATGGATACTGCGGTACTTTTTGATGTAATTGACTCTTTTAAAATGAAAGATGAATTCTAGCCAACAGCAGCATTTTGAATGACCTTTAATTCACAAAGATTAGAATGTAGGAGGTTTACCAGCTAGAACGGTGAAGGCACACAAGAAATAATGTGAATTTCTGTTTGGAGCACAATCGAGGCAGGAAAAGGATGTAATGATCCCATAGCCATCAATTTTGAGATTTGCCTTTCTAATTAGAGTCATGTTCTGCCTGCTTAGTAGCTCACTAGGAGGGATTATTTGCCCAAAACAAATAACATGAATTTACAAAAATCGAAAGAACTGCAGAAGCTGTAAATTAGAAACGAAAATAAAGATTGCTGGAAAAGCTTAGCAGGTCTGGCAGCATCTGTGGAGAGAAATCAGAGTTAATGTTTCAGGTCAATTGACCCTACCTCTGAGGGGAGAACTTCACCTGATAAAGGAACAGCACTCCAAAAACTACACTATCTGTACTAGTAAAACTCCCCTGCACCATGACCTCCTAATTTGTGCAATATTCTTTTGCCTCTCACCTTGTCATATTGCCTTATGAAAGTCAAAGCACTGTACATGATATCTTTTATACACAGCACATGTTAATTCTTCAAAGGATTCAATGGAACGGTTAAATGTGATTTTTCCTTCACAAAATCATGTTGACTCTTCTTCATTACTTTGAGTTTTTTCTGTGTGCAACTCTAAACTCCTTAATGAGCAATTCTGACACATTCCCCAGAACTTGCATCAAACTAATTGGCCTCTACTTTCCCCTTTATTAACTCCCTCCCTTCTGGAAAAGAAGGGTTTTATTTGCTTCTATCCAGTCTGATGGAAGCTTTTGAGAATCAATTCACTTTGGAAAGTGAACACTAACATATCTACTACCTCATTAGCCACATCCTTTAAACCTCTAAGTCTATTGAGACCTGTAGACTTGGACATGAATTCCTTTGAAGTCCTTGACAGCTGAGAATGTTATCACAGTAATATTCTAACTTTAATATTAGTTGACATGGAGAGCAAAATTGGTCTTTGAGCAGTTGCAGTCTGTTTGAGGTGCAGGTTTTATTCATAAGTGTTAAGGCACCAAAAATTGTAAACTGAAATGCTTCAGGCAATTGCTTGAGATTCGTGTTTCTCCATTTAGGATTTTGAATATATTCTTTCTCTGTTTTATCATTTATCCAAATTTGCAACATTAGAAGGAGATTGAAATTAACAGGGCCGTTCCCATCCAATATGCCCACACAAATTTGATGTAAATGCATGAGCCCTGTGAGTATATTTAGTGGGAAGAATAGTAAAGGAGCTATCAGGTACATATTGGAATTTCCCACACAGTTGCCTCCTTTTTTAATCCTGTATAACCTGCAATGTCTAATGGAGATCCCGACATGGTAGAGATTTTTGTAGGTTACTCAGAAGCTGAGGCCGTAAGCAAACCCTTAGAGATCTGTTCAAAACTCTGATCATTGTATAGATCTGCAGGGAAATAGTGACCTCATGTTAATGTGCCTGGGCTGGTCATTCAATGGCCCAGATAATGTTCTGGTGACATGGATTCAATCACACTAGTGCAGCACGTTTAACATTTTAAAATCAATTAATTAGCAATTATGGAAGTGAAAGCTAGTCTCAGTCATGGTGACTATGAAACCAAGGATGAGACTGGAGCCAGTTCAGTTAGAAGGATGGATTTAAGAGGTTGGGCCTATTCTCCTCGTAGAGAAGAAGGTTAAGAAGAGATCCAAAATTGATCCAGCTTGTGAAAGGATCAAGGAGAAGGCACAGATTTAAAACAAAGGAGGTAAATGTGAAGAGAAATTACATTTTAACACAATAAGTGGTTTGTGTCTGGAATGTACTGCCTGAAAGGACGGTAAAGGCAGGTTAAAGGCAATCATGAGGACATTGGATTAGATAGTTGATTGTTTCTATTTAAATAACACGCAAAGGTATGGAATAGCTTCCCTTTTGCTGTGACACTCAGTGATCCTATATACTTATTGTGTCCTTTTTGCTCTCCTAATTTCCATTTTAAATTCCCCATTACATACTCTGTATTCCTCTAGGGCCTCTGATGTTTTGAGACCTCAGTATCTGCCAATAGCTTCCCGTTTTTCTCTTTATTCAAGTTTGTATACCCCCCTGTTTGTTGGATTTGTTTGGTCTGATTTCTATCTTTATTGGAACATGTTGGCTCTGTACTCTCACCACTTCCTTCTTGAATGTGTCATACTGCTCTGACACAGATTTGCCTAAATGTATCTACTCCCAGTCCACTCTGGTCAGACAATATCTGACCTTATTAAAATTGGCCTTCCCCACAGTTTAGAACTTTGATTTGTCTGTTTCTGTTACAGTTGAATCCCCTATCACTATAGCCTTACCTTTCTTCTTCTTCCCCTCTTGTCCAGCAGACAGTTTCATTGTACCATGGATTTGGCTACCATTGCTTTCCCTGCACAGTCATCTCCCACAACATTATTCAAACTGGTATATCTGTTAGAGAGGGGGCTGGCCACAGCAGACTCCTACAGCACCTGCCTTGTTCTACTCTGCCTGGTGGTTACCCATGACCTTTCTGGCTTTTCAATTTTCACCTACAGTGTGATCATCTTAGTGAATGCACTATAAATGGTACACATAGCTTCTCAAATGATCCACAGTGAGTGTGTCTGCAACTCCATCTCTGAAATGTGGTTTACCAGTAACTACAGATGGACACACTTCCTGCACACATGACCACCAGAAACAACTGAAACTTGAATGATTTGTTACATAGACAGTTGTGAGCTCTGCTGCCATGACTTCACTTCAGCCCCTTAATTACTCCTTGTTTATAAAAAGAATATGCTTATAGTAGAATATTACAAACCTACTTCCCTTATGCTAATGTTACTTTCCTTACCCTACTTTGATTACTTTATTATATTGGCTCCAACTTCCATTTATCTATGTTGTTTTTCATCTCTTCTCCCCAAAAATAGACAATAGCCTAAACAGTTTTGATGCAGGAGGTCTCTCACTTGAGTCTGTAGCATCTTCAACAGACAATTAATATCATCTGTCCCACATCTTCACCATAAAGTGGATGACTGAAGGTTAACCCAGCCTCATGAATTTCTTACTCCTAATGCTCTGCCCTAACTCAATGTTTAATTGCAATTGCATGACTCAACTTTTAGCAATTTGGAACACACACACAATATACTGCCAAAGGGACCACGATCAGCAAGGCATATTAAGCTACAGCCCTTAATGACATTACTGCCACATACTGCCTTGGAATCGTGACATGGTCAGTCATGCGAAGATATGGAGAATTCATTGGCAGAGTGACTACATAATTAAAGAGCAGTATTTCACCTGGGTTGGAGAGTCCAGAACTAGAGGGTATAGGTTTGGGGTGAGAGGGGAAAGATATAAAAGAGACCTAAGGGACAACATTTTCATGCTGAGGGTGGTACGGGCATAGAATGAGCTGCCAGAGGATGTGGTGGAGGCTGGTACAATTGAAACAGTTAAAAGACATTTGGATGGGTATATGAATAGGAAGGGTTTGGAGGGATATGGGCTGGGTGCTGGCAGGTGGGACTAGATTGGGTTGGGATAACTGGTCGGCATGGACGGGTTGGACTGAAGGGTCTGTTTCCGTGCTGTACATCTCTATGACTTTATGACTCTATGTATTTGGTGAGGTCTTAGATTTCTGCATGCAAGACCACATCCATAGTTTGTTTGTGTTATTGATACAAAATTATGGGATCTTGATCTTAGAGGGTAATTGAGAAATCCTGTTTAAGGATCTGATCCTCATTATCAGTAGTAGGAGCTAATGCTGCCTTAAATCAAGGTCCACTTGACAATCAGATTTATTGGTATATTGCTAATTCAATTTCACATGTTGCTTCACTTTCTGCACCTTCATATTTAAGTGTAAAGAGAATGTCAGCAAGATGAAATCAACCCCTTAGTTTCCAACAAGTTCAACATTATTCAAAATCCATATTCAATGATTTCTGCCATTCTGTCTTGAAATATTTAAAGGAACTGGAAACTCAAAATAAATGATAGCAGAACCAAACAACAGTTCAACAAGTCAACAGCAATTTTCACACTGAATTAACAGCTCACTTGTCAATCGTAAATGCCTAGTTAGCACTTATGATGGATCAGTTAACAACTATCTCGTCAATTTTGTACTGACACCAATTCAAGCTAAGCTCACTGCCATTTATTTGTCTTTGTACTTTGTGAGCAACAATAGAATGCCCAAGAGCACCATATATACTCTGTGTTACTGCTCTGTGAGAGCACCTTGATAAGCAAGCAACAGTTTGAACTTGCCTTACTGGAAGACTATGAAATGTTTCACCTGATTTTATAAGCTATTAATGGGAGGTCCAACATAACAACAGCTATTCACTTAATAGTTAACACATGATTATTTGCAAGAGTTGAGCAAATTTTTAAAGAATCTCCACAGTGTGGAAACAGGCCATTCAGCCCAACAAGTCCACACCAACCCTCCGAACAGCATCCCATTCCTCCTAACTAATCCCTGTAACCCTGCATTTCCCATGGCCAACACACAAAGAACAAAGAACATTACAGCACGGGAACAGGCCTTCCAGCCCACCAAGCCTGCCCCAATCTTGATCCTCTATCTAAATCTGCCACCTATTTTCTAAGGATCTGTATCCCTTTGCTTCCTGCCATTCTTCTCTATGTCCGGATATATCTCAAATGACACTATTGTTCCCACCCATACCACCTCTGCTGACAAGGCTCCCACCACCCTCTGCATGAAGAAGTTTCCATGTATATCTCCCCTAAACGTTTCCCCTCACACTTCAAACTTGTGACCACTCATAATTGAATGAGTCCTCCACCTTGGAAAAAGTTTCTTGTTATCCACCCTTTCTACACTTCTCATGATTCTCTGGCCTTAATCAGGTCCCCCCAACCTCCTTCTTTCCAATGAAAATAATCCTAATCTACTCAACCTCTCCTCATAGCTAGCACTCTCCATACCAGATAATATCCTGGTGAACCTCCTCTGCACCCTGTCCAAAGAATCTACATCCTTTTGATAATGTGGCGACCAGAACTCTACACAGTACTCTAAATGTGGCTGAACCAAAGTCTTATACAACTGAAACATGACCTGACAACTCTTGTACTCACTACCCCGTCCGATGAAGGAAAGCATGCTGTATGCCTTCTTGACCACTCTACTGACCTGGGTTGCCACCTTTAGGGTATAATAGACCTCAACACTCAGATCTCTCTGGACATCAATTTTCCCCAGGACTTTTGCATTTACTGTATAGTTCATTCTGGAATTGAATCTTCCAAAATGCATCTCCTCACATGTGTCCAGATTGAACTCCATCTCCCATTTCTCTGCCCAACTCTCCAACTGTATTCTGCTGTATTCTCTGACAGTCCCTTTCACTATCTGCTATGCCACCAATCTTAGTATCATCTGCAAGTTTGCTAATGAGGCGCCCTACACCTTCCTCCAAATCATTTATGTTTACCACAAACACCTAACCTACACATCCCTGAATACTATGGGTAATTTAGTATGGCCAATCCACTGAACCTGCACATAAAGTCATAGAGTTTAGGAGGAAAACAGAGCACCAGGCAGAAACTCACACAGACACAGGGAGAACATACGAACAGTTCCCCAAGGCAAGAATTGAACATGGTTCCCTGTTGCTGTGAGGCAGCAGTGCTGACCACTGAGACATTGGGTGTTTATGCTAGTTTAATGAAACTGCTTATCATGTGTAAATTGAGCAGCAGAGGTGAAAGTGACAAGGGATACAGCTGAGAGTGTCAGCACAGACATTAAACTATAAAATCAACAACAAAATGTGTGCAGTTCCCAACTCTGTTCTATATATCATTGAACTGGCTCGACATATGAGGATCAGTAAAACAAAAACAGTAGCAGTTGGGAACATATAAAATAGAATGAGTTTTTACTTTTAAAGCCAGACCTCTATTACTGTTTATCCAATATGTGGTGAAATTGAAGGATCGATTCACAATGAATAGAATAATTTAACTTCTGGCTTAGTAAGAATATCATTGAGTAAATGGATTTTATTTTAACATTTTGACTGTTATGATTTTAAAAAATTAATGTACGTCAAACTAATTTGAAATTATCTTTAATTTTACCTTTTATGTGCTTTGATGAATTTTATATAAAGTCAGTCTAGGAAGGTGATTAACAGCTGTTTCAAGCATAAATTACTACTGAACTGAAGATTGGCATCAGAAAGAGTAAATATGCTGAATGACTTGGTCAAAGATGACATTATTCAAAATTAACATATTCTTCAAAGAAAATATTTTAAACAGAAATCATTGTGATAAGATGCAGGGCTGATGTCAGCGACATTATAAAAGCAAGGGAGAGTAATACGAGTTTTTTTGTTGTGCTATTGTAGATCTTATTAGATCTGCACCTATATAGCAATTTACATAATCACCAGATTTGTCAAATGTATTTTTGTCAGGCTTTTCATTAAACACATCTTTTGCTAAAGCACAGAACAGTTTTAATTTTGGTCACGCTGATTTATTCAATAAACAGACACAAGAAGAAGTCATCTGAAATGGTTTGATGAATTTTGCTGAGTGTTCTCCAATTTCTGTTCCATCAAATTAACGGAATACCTGTTGAAACCTCATAAAGGTTACATCACTTTTAGACTTCCCATCAAAGTTAAGACAGATAAAAGCATTCCAAGGAAATTTGCCTCTCAAAGCATGACCATAAGTCAGTTATTACATGTGTAACCCCTTTCTTAATAACCTCACCACTGATCACTGATATTCGCAGCAGCTAAAGTACTTTTTGAAGTTTAGTCACTGGTGCAACATAGGAAATGTGGCACCCAATATGTGCTCAGCAAACATTCAAAAGTAGTGATGTAGTAATGATCAGATACTCCTTTTCTCATTGATTATTTTTGAGAGATACATACTGGGAAATAGCTGTCCTCCTTTCTTCAAAACTGTGCCATACAGTCATTTACGTTCAAATAAAAAGGCATGTTGGGCCTCAGTTTAATGTCACATCTTGAAGACATCATCTTCAATTGTGTCATGCCATCTCAGTATTACACTGGAATGTCAGGTAGGATTTCTTTCCCCTCAAGCCCTGGAGTAGGGCTTGAAACTTTGTGTTTCAGTAATATGAATGCTACGAACTGAACTGCATCTAAAATGCCAAATCTAATACTGTCAATATTAAAAATTGAGAAATACTTTTGAGCACAATTTGTGAGTTGGAGTGCAATATTTTCGCATAAAACAAGTAGCATCTCAACGAGGATGGGAAAATAATTTATTCTGTTGAAACAAAGCATAAGGATAAAGATGCAGCTATGAATTGTAATTCAACTCTGTTGACGATTCTATAAATTTAAAGCAATTAAAATTCATGGAATGATTGTTGGAATTTATTGAAAGAAAAACATTTTTGTCAAGGTAAAGGGTGAAAGCAGTAAGGAGAGGGCAAGGTTGCTAAAATAAGCCTTTCTATTAAATTGCGTGGCTTTGAGAATGAGTTAGTTAGAACCCTGGCTAATTTGTTTTCCCATATTCTGGGCTCATGGACACTGTTGTGAATTGTAACCAGGCCTAACCAAGATTATATAATGAAAAGCACAAAAATAGATAATTTGCCTAATCGAACACATCCTCTCTCAGGCCAACATAACCACCAACAGAGTGTACTTAACGTCTAACCCACTGAATGGCTCAAAATTGTGCTTTGAGCAACCACATAATCCACTACCATGAGTAATTTATCAAGTCTGTCAAGTTGTTTGCTTTTCAATGTCTAAACATGTTAGATTACAAATAAGCGTCTGTGCTTCAGGACTGATAACAGCAACTAATGTAGTGTGAATGTTAAACATAGTAAGTGAGTAAAGTTTTACAGAACATCTGTTTGAAATAAACGTAGGAAAAACATAGCAGGGGAACAGTCAACATTAACTAACAGCTTACAATCATGACATCTGTCAAAGTCTCACACTGATAATCATAGTGAACAGTATTAATCAATAATTGCAGGGAATAAAAGGATAAAGCTTAATGATTAACTTGCATATATAATTTATTGAATGGCTATAAAAGCAAGAATTGAAATTCCTTCATTGCAATAATAGTTGTCCGCTACTGTGCAACATGAGGGTAACTTTGGTCTTCCTGACGTGCTGCATTGCAGTGGGAATAGCTGCTCCAGAGAGAGGATTATTTCTGAATTTGGTAAGATCACATGGAATGTGTACAAGCCAATGCCATATCAATGATCAGTGGTGAGGTTATCAAGAAAGAGGTTACACATGAAATAACTGACTTATTATCATGCTTATGGAGCTGAATTTCCTTGAAACGCTTTTATCTGCCCAAAATTTAATGGAAATTCTAAAAGTGATGTAATTTTTCTGAGGTTTCAACAGGTATTCCACTAATTTGTTGGAACAGGAATTGGCGAACACTTAGCAAAATTCACCAAAGAGTTTCAGAGAACTTTTTCTTGTGTCTGTTTATTGAATAAATTGGTGTGACCAAAATTAAAACAGTTCTGTGCTTTAGCAGAAGTTTGTGTTTAATGAAAAGCTTGATGAAAATACTTCTGTTTAGTAAAATATCTCAGAAGAAAGCTGGATCATTGCTTGTGGTACAGAAATTGTTTTGCATGCAATCCAAGCAGGTAATACTAGTCTTCATTTGGGCATAATTTCAAAGAAAGTGGATGCATGACTGAAAGAACCTGGTGGGTATATCTTTAGGAAGTACATTTATAATCCCATAGTTGGTATCACTGATGGACTTTAACATACCCAAAATTTGTCTTATTTTCCTAGAGTAATGGTGAGCTCTGTGTTGGAAGCTTTCAGTGCAAGAGTGGATGTTGCCAGAGAGACACTGGACTGAGTCTTGCAAGGTGTGCTTCTAAAGGTGCTGAAAGAGATGCATGCTCAACTCATGTAAGTACTCAAGTACCCCAGTACTGGGGGTGGTATGGTGGCTCAGTGGTTAGCACTGCTATCTCACAGCACCAGGGACCTGAGTTCAATTCCCACCTTGGGTGACTGTCTGTGTGGACTTTGCATGTTGTCCCCATGTCTGCATGGGTTTCCTCCAGGTGCTCTGGTTTCATCCCACAATCCAAAGATGTGCAAGTCAGGTAAATTTGCCGTGCTAAATTGACAATAGTATTAGGTGCGTAAGTCAAGGGTAGTGGAATGGGTTACTCTTCGGTGGGTGTGGATTGGTTGGGCTGGAGGGCATGTTTCCTTACCATAGGTAATCAAATCTAATCTAATAAAATTTTGAGTGATTTTGCTCACCATTACCTGGGGTATCTAACCATATGTGTATAGCTTATTCCTTTCACTGTGTGATTGTGGTACAAAGACCACTGTGCTGTTCATTGTTACTTTGGAACTCCATTCACCTACGTAACAATTATTATACTCCAAAAGTTATTCATTCTGCAAAGAAATTTTTGTGCATCATGTTAAGACAGTGGATTGAATTTTCTCAGCCATTGAACAATCTGGTCATTGGTAAGAGTGTTGGGAAACTTATGAGATTAGCAATAATGAGAATCCCAAGTCAAAAGCAAAAACTCTCATTTTCCAATCAACTGTGCAATGGCGAGGCAAACCTTTTGCAAAGAGCCATTAAGGTCTATTTGCATGTAGTAACATCCTCATTATGCCTATCCACTAGATAGAAACTAGACAGAGAATTTATCAACACAAAAGTCAAAGTGGTAACCTGGCGACTCCAGATCTCTGCTGAAAATGTGTTGCTGGTTAAAGCACAGCAGGTTAGGCAGCATCCAAGGAACAGGAAATTCGATGTTTCGGGCATAAGCCCTTCATCATCCCTTATGCCCGAAATGTCAAATTTCCTATTACCTGCTGTGCTTTAACCAGCAACACATTTTCAGCTCTGATCTCCAGCATCTGCAGACCTCATTTTTTACCCGAAGACTCCAGATCTCTATCTTGTACTCCTGTCCACAACATCTCTGGTCAGCCTCTATGGGCAGCAATCATATGCACACCTATCCATTAAGACAGTAGCTGAAAATGTGTTGCTGGTTAAAGCACAGCAGGTCAGGCAGCATCCAAGGAACAGGAAATTCAACGTTTCAGGCCAGAGCCATTAAGACATCCAAGATGTCAGCAAAGTGGGATCCAATTTCCCTTTGTCCAACATATCTGAGGAATCTCTGCAAGGCAGCTGCAGACTGAACATTTGACAGGATACACAAAGGACTTTAAATATGGCAGTGCTGAGAACTTCTGACTGGGGTGAATTGGAGAATATAAGGAATGGGGCATGTGAGAGTTGGTGCATACGTAATGAGGTGCATTTAGGAAGATTTTGTGGGAAAAGTCACTGGGATTTATGGAGAGAAACCCTTGATGAAACTTGCCAAAATTGATACATCATCAAATTTTGGTAAAATTTGGCCCATGGTATAAATAAATATTTCTATTCTAATCTTCTGCACCATTTTTTTTTGCATGAATTGATCTTGCTTCATCAATTTATTTACAAATTTTGAAAAGTTTGCATTTATAGAGTAGCTTTGGTGACCTATTGGTGTTCCAAAGTATTTTACAATGACTTAACTAATGGATGCAGCATAGCTGTCAATTTGTACATAGCATGATACCACGACTATGCTACGACTATTTAATCTGTTTTAGTGATAGAGGGATAAATAGGGAGAATGTGTTCTTAACAATGCCATATAATTACTTATATCCACCTGAGAGTACAGAGAGGGGACATCTTGACATTTCCTCTGAAAATTTCCCTTTCTGATAGTGTAGCATCCTTTTTTTTACTGAAGTAGAATGTCAGCCTCAATTTTCTGCTTAAAGATTTGGGGTGCAACTGGAACCACAACTCTCTGACTCGGAGGTTTTAGTGCTATCACCAAGTCATGAGTATTATTATAAAATCATAAGAGTCCCAAAAGTTTGGAAGCCACCCATTTGGCCAGTGAGTCCATACCGACCCTCTAAAGAGCATCCCACCCAGACACATTTCTGACCCTGTCCCTCTACCTCTGCATTCCCCAAGGCTAATCCACTTAACCTACACGTCCCTGGACACTATGGGAAATTTAGCATGGCCAATCCACCTAACCTGCATATCTTTGGATTGTGGGAGGAAACTGGAGCACCAGGAGGAAACCCACAGACATCTAGAATGTACAAACTCCATACAGACAGTCACTTGAGTGTGGAATTGAACCCTGTTCCCTGGTGTTGGGAAACAGCAGTACAAATCACTGAGCCATCGTGCCACCCCATCTGGAGTTACTTTAAAGCCTTTTTATAAAGTACATGGAAACTATTCTTGTTCTTTCAAAGAAAATATATTTCACACGGCAACTTTTAAGTCAACCAGCATAAACGACAATTGCATTTTCTTCTTTTCTTCATTCCCAAAAATAAGTTCAGTTTATTGCCTCACCTTCAGTCAAGGTATGTTTTCCCACATTTGTAGTCAGCCTTAATGGTTCATTCCACAACTAGATGTTTTACTTTGCAGTACCTTATAACTGTGTGCAAAGGGTCAAACAGTTAATTTGGCCATTTGGAAAAATAGTGTGAGTGTAAAACATGACAGTTAAAAGTATTCCCCAAGTGATGAACAACAAAAAATGGTAACAACCCACAATAATACTGGTGGTTCACTCTAAAATTTAGTATATAACTCAGTTCCTGTTTTTGGAGGGAATTCTTCAAGGATTCAAAGTTGATTTACATACCGTTAACTATTGCATTTGAGCCTATTTTATTCCAACTGTTTCTTATGTATCTTTATTCTGGCAGATGGCCAGTGCCAAAGACACTTTTACAATTGGCATTAATGCTCCTCAAATTAGTAACTGAGAGAGGAGAGGGGCCTGGTAGATACACTTGTTTGCTGTCAATGTTTGCTGTATTTAAACAAATCAAAACTGTTATTCTAGTATTGTACTGACTGTAATGATAAATACAATTTGTTTAATGTCTACAAAATCTTGATATGTAACAATGTCTGACTGATGTCTGTAAGAAAAAGACTCCAATCATAGCAACACTAATTTGCTCAACCTATTTATGAAATTAAGGAAACATTAAAGCTATCTTTCTTTTCAGCTCCTGTATAATGTTTATTACAAATGTCCCTGTGAAAATGGTCTGAAGTGTGACGGCGATAAATCCATCATTGGTTCAATAACAAACACTAACTTTGGAATCTGCAAGGACCCGAATGGTATAGCTAAAGTCCTCAAACCAAACAGAGTGCAATAAATCAATCTGCTCTTATTGATAAACTTTGCTTCAATCAATACAAAATTGCAATATCTATACCTAAATATATAATGTTGTAATCAAAACCCTGATATGAAGACAAGTTAGATTGCAGACATCTGATCAATGAGTGAGATGTGAAATGAAATCCTGTTCCATTTATGGAACCAACACAACTTTCAATATTTCAGTTCAAATATGCTAATACTTCTAATTATTCATTCTATTATGGCATTTTATTTTTCCGCAATCTTTTACATGTTTTACAGTGACAGTTTATACCTATCCACTGTTGAATCCTTGTTTATGAAAGAAAGCACAATATTGCTCAAGGTTCAGGATATTAGAAGTGCAAATTTACTCCTTTGAAATTTAGCTTTCAATAATTATAAAATAATGATTTTGTTCAAGTAAATGATTCCAGTTAAAATTTATGTTTAGTTGTATTTGATATCTTGCTCGGAAAACTATAAAAGAGAAAACATTTATCTAACCATCCCATTATCTATTACATGAATAACACACCCAATTGACCTTTCTCACTGCTTCATTTCATTGAGAATTATTTCAAAAATATGAAATGTTACTTTAGGTAATGATTAATCGAATTTTCATTCCATATATGCAAATTCAATTTAATCTGATCACCAGGTATATAAGTCAGTTAGTAATAAAGTTTTCTGGACAATTCCTACAAATGTAATTTGCAGGATCAGTGGTGATAACCAGGGAGTTGAACTTCATTTCAAGGATATGAAGAGACATAGCAACAGCTGATTTGCTGTGGGATCAACTTTAGTTTCTTGATAACATCTAACTCCAGATAATTGATAGGAGAGCACATCAAGATATGTAGGCCCTACATTTAAGATACAATCACTCAAATTAGGCTTGGAGTCTGAAGGAACAAGGAATCAAATAGCTCTTTAGGAAACTTTTCAGCAATCCTCTGTATGTATTTCTTTCATTCGTCTTCAGCTGAGATTGAAAAATGTAGCAGTCCAACATTCACAGAGAGAGGAACACCAAACACACATCACATTGAATATTAAGGTATTCATGCACTCTTACATTGAAGTCACCATTCTGCACAATAAAGATTTAAATCAGCACTTTTACATGTAAAATTATTATAGACAATGTCTCCATCGAAACATTTAACACAGAAGGAAGGCCTTCAGCACTCTGTACCTATCCATTTAGTCGGATGCCACTTCTGTTTCCCTGGAAGATGTTTCTTTTCAACTACATTTTCAACAAAGTATTTGTTCACAGCATTGCTGTTAGTGGTCAGAGCCTGTGCTTGTAGAGATGGTCCCTGTGATAACAGCCAGCTGCGACAGGGTGTCTATGGTCAGTATGTATCTGCACACATGCATATGACATAAACCTGCTGTGTGATAATATCTGCCTTCTGATGTTAACGTACTGCGGACGTGCCTATTGTAGTGTGTGGTTCTGTAGTTTCTCACTACAGTGCAGAAATGAAAGCATTTCATCAGTTCCACAGCTACACAGTCAGAAAAATGACTTTCATGGCATCAGATACAAGTTAAAAATAAGATTATTGAAATGTTCAGGATTATTCCTAGTAATGGTTCCCCAAAACTGTTCAGAAATTAACATTTTGCTTTAGATATCAAGACATGAATTGTGCAAAATAATGCATGTGCAGTAAAACTAAACTATCCACAGGTGCTTCGGGATTTCATTATTCTTGAACTTTAACTCACTTGAAATAACTTAATACAGGTTATCTGTATCTGTTCTTTGAATTGTTTTCTAAATGTAAATGCTACCTATTCTTTGTACCAGTGTAAACATACAAGCAGAGCCATCTGTGTGACAGACAGTTGCTATTTTCTCACTTGGCAGTGATGTTGCACTATGATCTGATGTTTCAGCCTGTATTTAATTCCTATTTGAATGTTACAATTGAATTTGCTTCCAACACTCTTTTGGGCAGTATCTGTCAGATCAGAACTTGCCACCCAAATAGAATGTTCTTAGCCTTCTGCCATTCTCCAACTTTCCCCACCTATCCTCAAACCTCTGGCTCTTCTGCCATTCGCCTTACCCCTTGTTCACTGGTTACGGTTATTCCTGCCAGTGCAAACTGTACATTTTTACGCTATCAAAACTCGTCCTTTGACTTAAATATAACACTGGAATAATTTAGTATATAGAAGCAAACACCAAGAAGTATTGAACAAGTTTTGCAGATATCAAGGGAAATAGTTGTTCATTCGCTCTGACAGAACAAGCATCACTGCCCTTAACCACAGGACTGTACAGCTATTTGAAACACTGCTTTGTTGAAAGCTTTCATTTTAAAATGTGCATGATCTTTCCAACATCAACATTGTGCAGAACCCACAGCATATTACAATTATTCCACAAAATGAGCCAAGTTAAACACGTTCATTAACAGTTAAAATGTTTCCAAATTTATTTGCTGGATTTATGTCTTTTTGACATGCTTTTCTGGAAGAATTTAAGTTGCCAATCTCAATTGCTTCTCTTCAATGGAACAGTGATTCATTCCTGTCATTATGACAATAGCAAATTGTTTTGGATATGTGCTGATTTGATACAAATATAAATAAGTTAAAAAGTCTTTTCCAAAGTAATAATTCAATGGACTGGATGACCTTCTTTTGTGCTGTAATGACCCTATGGTACTATGATATTAAAAATGAAACTATTACAGCCATGTTTTGCTCTCCTTACTTGAGAAAGGATGTATGGCACTGGAGGGGGTGCAGAGGAGGTTCACCATGGTTGATTCCAGAATAGAGAGAGCTGGCTTATGAGGAGTGATTGAATAGACTTGGCCAATACTCACTGGAATTTAGAAGAAGGTGGGGGTATCTTATAAAATAAATTATGAAGAGAATAGATAAGATAGAAGCAGTGAGGTTGTTTCCACTGATAGGTGTAACTAGAACTGGGGGGATAGCCTTAAAATAAAGGAGAAGCAGATTTAGAACTGAGTTAAGGAGGAATTTCTTCACCCAAAGGGTTGTGAATCTGTGGAATTCCCTGTCCAGTGAAGCAGTTGAGGCTACCTCATTGAATGTTTTTAGGACAAAGTTAAATTTTCAAACTGTAAAGAAATGGAGGGTTATGGTGAGTAGGTAGGTAAGTGGACTGAGTCCACTAAAGATCAGCCATGATCTTATTGAATGGCAAAGCAGGCACACTCCTACTCGTAGTTCTTACATTCTTACAATCTTAAGACAAAATAAAAGGGTGGATTTCCTGCTCTCTTCACTGCATTTTTAAGTGTATGATTCATAGAATAGAATCTCTACTATGTGGAAACAGGCCATTTGGCCCAATAAGTGCACACCAACCCTTCAAAGAGTAACCGACCCAGACTAATTCCCCTACCCTATTACTTTACATTTCCCCTGACTAATGCATCTAGCCTACACATCCCTGAACATTATAGGCAATTTAGCATGGCCAATCCACCTACCTTGCACATCTTTGGACTATGGGAGGAAACCAGAGCACCCAGAAGAAACCCACACTGTTACAGGGAGAACATGCAAACTCCACACAGACAGTCACCCGTGGCTGGAATTGAACCCAGGTCCTTGTTGCTGTGAGGCAGCATTGCTAGCCACTGAGCCACCCTTGATGAGAGCATGGACTTAAATGAGCATTGATGTTTCCAATTTAATAAATCAATTCTGTATTGTGTATAACTTGATGTCAGAAATAAGCCAGCAAGTTTCTTTAAGTCAAGAGTGGAGTAGATTCAGAGTTCTGTCTTAAGAACTCTTGCATTGCACTATGAATACTTTTGAGCCATCAAATAAACAGCTTAGCTTTGATGAAAAAGATTTCAAAGAAAGTAAATGAGGGAATAAGGATGCTTTCCTCTTCTTCTGTGGCTGTCTTTTTCTCTGACTGTTTATATCCAAGAGCTGGCTTCATATAACCTCTCTCTGAGAGCTGTGCAGATTCCATGTCTCTCAAAAAGCAGTTTGTGTTCTTCACAAATACAACATTTTAACTATTGTCAGTTTAAGGTCTGGATTAGCGTGGTGCTGGAAAACCATAGCAGGTCAGGCAGCATCCAAGGAACTGGAAAATTGAGGTTTCGGGCAAAAGCACTTCATCAGGAATAGAGGCAGGGAGCATGCAGGGTGGAGAGATAAATGAAAGGGGTGTGGGGGTGGGGAGAAAGTAGCATAGAGTACAATAGGTGAGTGGGGGTGGGGATGGAGGTGATAGGTCAGAGAGGAGGGTGGGGGAAGGTAGCAAAGAGTACAATGGGCGAATGGAGGTGGGGATGAAGGTGATAGGTCAGAGAGGAGGGTGGAGTGGATAGGTGGAAAGGAAGATAGGTGGGTAGGACAGGTCATGGGGATGGTGCTGAGCTGTAAGGTTGGAACTGGGATAAGGTGAGGGGAGGGGAAATGAGGAAGCTGGTGAAGTCCACATTGATACCCTGGGGTTGAAGTGTTCAGAGGCGGAAGATGAGGTGTTCTTCCTCCAGGTGTCGGGTGGTGAGGATGCAGCGGTGGAGGAGGCCTATGACCTGCATATCCTCGGCAGAGTGGGATGGGGAGTTGAAATGTTGGGCCACAGGGCGGTGGGGTTGATTGGTGCGGGTGTGTCAGAAATATATTCCCTAAAGCACTCTGTGAAGAGGTGTCCAGTCTCCCCAATATAGAGGAGACCATATCGGGAGCAACAGATACAATAAATGACATTGGTGAATGTGCAGGTAAAACTTTGATGAATGTGGAAGGCTCCTTTGGGGCCTTGGATGGAGGTGACGGGATGGGAGGGTGGTTTGTTAGGGGGCGTGGACATGATCAGGTAGTCATGGAGGGAACAGTCTTTGCGGAAAGCGGATAGGGGTGGGGAGGGAAATATATCTCTGGTGGTGGGGTCTATTTGGAGGTGGCAGAAATGTCAGCAGATGATGCGGTTTATGCGAAGGTTGATAGGGTGGAAGGTGAGCACCAGGGGGGTTCTGTCCTTGTTAGGATTGGAGGGGTGGGGTTGAGGGCGGAGGTGCGGGATGTGGACAAGATGCGTTGGAGGGCATCTTCAACCATGTGGGAAGTGAAATTGTGGTCTCTTAAGAAGGAGGCCATCTGGTGTGTTCTGTGGTGGAACTGGTCCTCCTGGGAGCAGATACAGAGGAGCCGGAGGAATTGCGAATAAGAGATGGCATTTTTGCAGGAGGTAGGGTGGGAAGAGATGTAATCCAGATAGCTGTGGGTAGGACACTCACACCAATCAACCCCAACGCCCTGTGGCCCAACATTTTAACTCCCCATCCCACTCTGCCGAGGACATGCAGGTCCAGGGCCTCCTCCACCACCGCACCCTCATCACCCGACACCTGGAGGAAGAACGCCTCATCTGCCACCTCGGAACACTTCAACCCCAGGATATCAATGTGGGCTTCACCAGTTTCTTCATTTCCCCTCCCCCCACCTTACCCCAGCTCCAGCCTTCCAGCTCAGCACCATCCCCATGACCTGTTCTACCTGCCTATCTTCCTTCCTTCCACTCCATCCTCCTCTCTGATCTATCATTTTCATCCCCATCCCCATTCATCCATTGTACTCTTTGCTACCTTCCCCCACCCTCCTCTCTGACTTATCATCTCCATCCCCACCCACATTCACCTATTGTACTCTATGCTACTTTCTCATCATCCCCACACTCCTCTCATTTATCTCTCTACCCTGCAGGCACCCTGCCTCTATTCCTGATGAAGTGCTCTTGCCTGAAACCTCGATTTTCCTGTCCTTGGATGCTACCTGACCTGCTGTGCTTTTCCAGCACCACGCTAATCTAGACTCTGGTTTCCAGCATCTGCAGTCCTCATTTTTACCTATTGTCAGTTTAACTATTGCTTAATTTTTGGTTAACTATTTCAACTAGTGCCTTTTGTTTTGAAAGTATTACTTTGTAAGATTCTAAATTAAAAACAAAACAGCTGATGATATTATAAATTAGCTTCTTACATATCATGCATGTCTTCATAACAAAACATTAGTCATGAGGTATAGTCAGGTACAATATCTAACTAATCAAGGTTTATTTTTCCTTAAAGTATCTCAGATTTCCAGTTCAATTTGGCTAATAGAAATGTTTGCACTTGTAGCACTTTTCGAGTCTGTCTTGGACCCAAACCCATCAGACTGCACAATAAAAGTCTTGTTTCAGTGGAATATTGTATAGAGATCAGATGTGAGGTTATAATATTTATTACTCTGTAAGTATGAGACATAAAGGTGGACTATAGGATGATGCAATGATTATAGGAGAATAAAGAGAATTGCAGACAAAGTATTATCCATAGTGAAGCTGGAGGAGTGAACTGAATGCAAGAGAGCACAATTCTTACCATAATAACTCTGGTGAAATTATTGAGCTTCCTTTTGGTATTTCGGGTTTGAATTGACTTGAACTTTGTCGATTGCTTCCCACTGACAATAGAACTGTTGTGTGAAGGGCTTTCCGCACACTGGTAGACACAGAGGATCACTTTGCTCTGTCCACAACCTTGATAAAGGCCTCTATCATGGTGGTAGAGAGCTTAAATTCTCTGTCTGGATATCTTCCAGCCAATTACTTCAAGCAGGAATTGTTGTCTGCAGACAGAGCAACACCCTTTGAAAAGACTTTAATTATTTTAATTAACACTGAAGTTACTGTTCCCTAAACAGTTCTGTGAACTGTACGATTAGCACTTCCTGCCCAGCAGAAAAGTTTTACTGAGATTGCATAATATATTTCATGTGGGCTTTTTATGGGTTTCAACAAAACGTAAACACTTAAAACCTATATTATTCATTTGACTATTGTGACAAAGCTGCTCCTTTAACAAGATTATGCAGTCCTTGGCTTTTTTTGCAGAGAAGTCGTGAATGGCACAGGCTCTGAAAAGCCTAGGGATGTAGGGTTTTAGGGCCAATTCGATAATAGCTAATAGATACTGCCTCAAGCAGAAAGCTTTTAAGTTTTAAATAGAGCACTTGTACAATGAAAGGGGAGTGGCCAGTTCTCCCTGCTCAATTTTTACTCTGGTTTGGTTTGTTTTTTTAATGTGAGAAAAAAACCTGCTGGACACAAAGAAGCAGGTCACTTTCTCTGACTTCTATCCTAAGAACCTCTGCCAAAGAGTGTTTATGGAGATTGTTGCAAGTCTTTGAAACAGCACCGTTAAGTTGAGATGATCTGTTGGGTTTTCGGAGAGGTTAAGTTATTCTATATTCTGTTTTCTGTTGTTTGTGTTTCATTCAGTAATCTTGTAAATAAATTTTGTTTCGTTTGAAACTATGTTGCTTGACCAGCTGATTCTCTCCTGGAATATCCACTCTTCACCTGCTTGAAACAACTAGCAAATTTAGGGTCTGGGCTACCTTCTTGAAGTGTTTTGAGGGGGTTCTGGCTTGGTCCATAACTATGTTCAAGTCTTTACATTGGAGTCCTTCAGCTAATGACCACTATTTTAAAACTAATACTGTAGTCACATTGAGGACAAGTATTTCCATTTAAAATGTTTCTTCATGCACTGAATTTCCTGAAATATATTTGTTCAATAGTTTGCTTCTTAAGAAAATCAATATGATACAAACTTGCTACTTTTGTTTTATGTTACAATCATTGAGCAAGCAGCAATAATCACAATCTCACTTCTCATTAAACGTCTTAGCAGAGGAGACTGCCTGATGTAATGTCACATCATCTCTGTTTATTAAACTGGAATGCAACTGGATTAATGAGATTATTGTAGATTCTGAATGAAATCAATTCTGAATTTGAATTACTTTTCAGTAGATAAAGGGTGTCATTTTTGGCCTCTCTCAGAGCTTGTTTGGAGACAGGAAAGTCATTAAACTAGATTGGATAGTGGCATGTTTGACCTCTCCACACCTCTGTCAAAATTAAACCAGGTCAGGAAAACCCATGGTTAGATTTACCACCCTGCCACCAGTTGAGATTCTAAAGTAAGCATGAATAACCATTTAAAGACCTAACCCTTCCTCCATTGGTATTCACCCAATGGCATGTGGCATGAGGAACAGGTAAAACTTTGTGGCATCCTTATGATGTCCTGGAGGAGTGGACGGAATTGATGCCCGTCCCCTGTCTAAAGCATTCAGTACCTGATTAAGACATGAGAAATTAGGAAAGAGAGATCCTGCTGAGGATGACACCTAGTCCTTGCTGCTGGTCTCCTTACTTCCCTTACTGCTGGCACCTGCTAACTGTGAAACTCCTCTGGCCATTATTTATCTGTGTTGTGTGTCACTTCTCAATTCTAGGTCCTCCCAAAGGTTATAATCAACTAGGAGAAAGTGAGGACTGCAGATGTTGGAGATCAGAGTCAAAATGTGTGGTGCTGGAAAAGCACAGCAGGTCAGATAACATCCAATGAGCAGGAGAAGAGTCGCCATTTCACGCATAAGTTTCTCTTCAGGAATGTGCCTACATTTCGAGCATAGGCTCTTAGTTTATGCTCGAAATGTTGGCTCTCCTGCTCCTCAGATGTTGCCAGATTGTCTGTGCTTTTCTAGCAGTGCATTTTTTGACTCTTCCCAGAGTTGTCAATCTGACAGCCTCCACGGTTTCCCCAGTGGTGTTGCCATTCGAAAGGCCTGTTGGCCTGTGATTCAGTAGGTGGGATGTATGCCCCCAGTGTCCTTGATTCTGAGAAAGGCCTGTCACTAGCTGTCTAAGTGCTCAAGTGTCATGATACTGATGTGCTGTCACATTGGAAGTGACAGAGTTTTGTTGGCTCCCTGTCAAGCAGATCAGATCCCTGACACCGCCACAAAATCACATCAGAAATATTACAGCACTTACCTACCACCATTTTATCTACTATGGGTAAACATCAGGGGTAATGCTGACATAAAATAAAATAATGGGCAGTATCTTTAAGGGTACGAACAACATGGGCTAATATCAAGATGTTGAGAATTGGATGAGAGTCCAGCAATGCCTGTTCTCAATGTCAGGAGCACCTCACTTCATCTCTTCTAGTTTTTACAAGCAATGTGTTGGGTTTCTCACTAGGAAGTAACAAGATGCCAATTAAAAGGGGATTATTGCTTGTTAAGCACCTTGTCAACTTGTCTCATTAGTATTCAGCCTAGTCTATCGTGCCAAATGAACCAAATGGCATAGGAACCAGAGCAGGTGCCCAGCAACTTCAGCTCACTACTTGCTCCAAATGATTTCCATGCTGGACACCATTCATCAACATCTCAGGGCATGCTCCAAGGGCACCAGCCACATGCTTCCCGCCCAGGGACATTGACAGCTGAGATATGACAGCCTCTAAGAACTATGCACAGTTGGATAAAAGATGCTCCAGCATTTTCTTTAAATTGTGCCTGGAGAGGATAGACTAGATCTTAGTTTAATATCTTATCTCTCAGATGTAGTAAATCCGTGTCATTCCTTCCTGAAGTGGACTGTAGAGTCTAGTTGATTTAGTTTGTTCAAAGCTGAGACAGATTCAACAAGTAATGAAATGAAAGTTTGATGGTAAAGTCAGGAGTGTGAAGTAGGGGTTCATTAGATTAATGATGATCTCATTGAATGGCAGAGCATACTTGATGGACTGAATGGCCTACTTCTGCTCCTATATCTGCTCTTATTTAACAGATGTCACTTGACTGTTGTTACAATAATGTTAAACATGCACTATCGAAGATCAACATCTGTCATTTTGTTTTAACATTTGAAACCTTCATGGAGTAAAGTGACTTTCGTAAAGGATAATATTTGACCTAAACACTTCCACTGATACCTGACCACAGATTGAGTCCTGTGCAGGAAATCTAAATGGAACAAATGAAACACATCTGGCAGACTCAAGAATATACAAACAGACATATTTCAACAGCTGCTGTGAGCAAAAGGCATAGAAAGAGATCAAGAAACATGAATTAATAACAAGAAGAAGCTGGAAGTTTCTTTCCACATATCCATTGTTTCTTCATTAATAGAATGTTCACATTGCTGGCTGGATCAATATTTTTGCCAGTTCCTAGTTGCCCTAGAGAAGGTGGTGATGAGCTGCCTTCTTGAACAGTTGCAGACTATTTGATGTAGGTACACCCACCTTGCCAGTAGGGAGGGTGTTCCAGGATTTAGACCCACTACCATTAGAAGAACAGCAATATTTTCCAAGTCAAGATGGTGATTGGGTTGGAGATGTATTTACAAATGGTAGTGTTGCCAGGTGTTTACAACCTGGATGGTAGTGGTCATGGATTTCGAATGTGCTGTTTAATCAGTGTTGGTGGGTTTCTGCAGTACAACCTGTTGAAGGTAAACACTGTTGCTACTGAGCATTAGTGGTGGAGGGAATGAATGTGAATGTGGTTCCAATCAAGTTGTGTTTCTGGTGTGGTGTCAACCTTCTCGAATGCTGTTGAAGATGCATTAATCCAAGCAAGTGGGAAATGTTCCATCACATTCCTGACTTGTGCTTCATAGATGGTGAAGGTCAGAAGTCACATGACACCAGGTTATAGTGAACATGTATACTGGAAATCATAAGCTTTCAGAACTCTGCTCCTTCGTCCAACGCTGGCACCTCCACATCATGGCTACCTTTGACACCACTTTGTGGATGGTGGACAGCTTGGGGAACCAGGAGATGATACCCTTTCTGGAGGTTTCCTAGTGTTTAATTTACTTCTTTAGACTCTCAGGATGTTTAGACAAAACTTAACTTACTCATCCTGTCCATATAAGACAATTGCTCTATTTTAAACTATTTTGTATGTTTGTGTTTGATGTGTTTTTCTTCTTTCTATGGGGACTAGTGAGGAATATAATTCCTCTTTCTTATGTACAAGAAAAAAACTCGTAATTTGACTCCCTCACTTTGCTCTGATTACTACATTTCAACTGAATTGTGATA
The DNA here is from genome assembly GCF_020745735.1 of Hemiscyllium ocellatum. Classification (NCBI taxonomy): domain Eukaryota; kingdom Metazoa; phylum Chordata; class Chondrichthyes; order Orectolobiformes; family Hemiscylliidae; genus Hemiscyllium; species Hemiscyllium ocellatum. The sequence continues at coordinate 22,988,917 of NC_083426.1, read as the reverse complement.
GCAGTGTGCTAAGAAAGTATTGTTGGGACTGACTGAGAAAGAATTCAAAAGAATAGAACTAATCCTCACCTGTTTGTGATACAGTTTAGCACTCCCTCAGTACCTCAATGAAGATTTCATCGAGCTCAGATGCTCAAACGTCTGAAATAGGGTATGAATGTACACACTTCTGATTCAGAGGCATGAGCACTCTCACTGAATCAAGAGTAATAACTTTTTATACTGATGTTAGGATTTTCAGTTTGTACCCAAACAGACAATCTGTTGGGATATTCTTCTGAATGAACAGTCAACATCATATTACTTTGAAATATATTTGCAGAAAACCATTCTTTTCAGTAAAAAAGCTCCTTAGCTTCTAAAACTTGAATAAAAAGAAAAGAGAAAACACAGAGTCAATGTCCAAGTCAATGTGAAAAATGGAAGAAATATTGCCATTGATTTGACCTGCATCTCCAAAATGCTGAATTACGTGTGCCACAAATAGCTTAAATGTAATGTTTGAATATACAAAGGTATGGATAAGAAGATTTTATTTATTTCATGACTGCTCACTCTTATAAATTTTTAAGTGAAGCAATTTCCAGTGTGCAGAGCAGCATGACAGAAGTCCATCACATAAGGTCTCCTAAAATCTTTAAAAGAGAGAGAGGAAAGAAGGAAGGAAAGCTTGCATTTGTATTGAGATTTCACAATATCAGGATGTGCCAAGGCACTTTGTAACCAAAGAAACATAAGGGTGGATTTCATATGTATCAGCACCATTTTGCTGCAATCAGCCAATTAGCAACTCACCTCCATGTTCATAATCCAATCAGGGATGATGGGTGGCTGTGTATCAGACCCTCTGCAAGGTATACCTACAGCTGTCTGGTTAACTGTGGTCCTTTATAAAGGTAAGTTGCTGCACTTACCTGGTCTGGTTTATATGTGACTCAAGAACCTTAGCAACATGGTTAACACTTGCCTGCCATCTGAAATGGCATTGCAAGAAACTCAAATGTATCAACTATTAAAGAATCTCAAAAAAAGGAATGAAACTTGGTGGATCCCTTGGCATTGACTGGAAACAACATGACAGACTGAATGCTCTCAATCTTGCAAAGTCTTCTTTATCAACATCTGAAGGTTAGTAATTGGGGGAGCTGTCTCACAGACTAGTCAAGTAGCAGCCTGACCTTGTTATACTCATAGAATCATACCTTACACATGATGTTCCAGACAGCATCATCACTATTCCTGGATGTGTCCCGTCTCACCAACAGGACAAACACAGCACAAGTGGCAGTGCAAAGAGGCCGTTGGAAAGAATTTCCTTCGTAGTCCTTCACATTGACTCCAGAATCCAAGTTTCATGGCATCAGTTCAAGAATGAACAAGGAAATCTCCACTGCTCCACCCTCCTTGTCACCACAAACTCCCCCCCATCCCATCACCCTCCACATGTGCCTCATAATTTGGTGCTCCTTTATGTTGAATAGCACATGGAGGAAGCACTGAAGGTGGCAAAGCTATTCTGCATGTGGGACTTCAACGTTCATGATTAAAATAGCTTGGCAGCACCACTACTGACCAAACTGGTTGACTCCGAAAGGACAGCCCTTCTGGATGATATTTGCTGCAAGCAGTCTGTGAGGGAACAAACAAGATGGAAAACATACTCAACCTCTTCCTCATCAATCTGTTGGAGGTGGATGATTCTGCCCACAACTGTATCGGTAAAAGTGACCACTGCACAGTCCTAATGAATACCCTCCATCATGTTGTGTAAACTGATTAACATGTTAATGGGTTGATTTTGAAAATATCTATTAATTCAAGACAGCAAGCCATCAGCAACAGCAGAATTACAATCAGTTGCAATCTGTAACCTCATCACTTACCACATCCCATACTCTACCATTGCCACCAAGCCAGGGATCAACCCTAGCTCACTAAAGACGCAGGAGGGCATGCCAGGAACAGCACAAGTCATATCAAGCAATGAGGTGTCATCCTGGTGAAGCTACGAAACAGGACTTGTTATCTGTTAAATAGCAGGAGTGTCAAGTGCAAGATAAAACAAAGTGATTCCGCAGTTACAGATCAGATCTCAGCTTCTGCAGTCCTGCCATATCCATTAGTCAATGGTGGTGGACATTTAAACAACTCACTGGAGGAGGCGGCTCCACAAATAACCCCAGCCTCAATGATGAGGGAGACTAGCCATCAATACTGAAGCATTCGCAACAATCTTAACTGAAAGTGTCAAGTTGAGGATCCAACTCTGTGGCAGAGGACTCCAGCTTCACAAATTCTACTCATCAGCCAATTCAATTCACTTCATGTGATATGGAGGTGTTGCCTACTGCAAAGGCTGGAGATCTGAAACCATACTAGCAATAGTATTGACAATGTGTGCTCTAGGACTTGCCACACCCCTAGCCAAGCTGTTCCAGTACAGCGACAACACTGGTTCTACCTTCAGTGTGCACATCAATTACTGCCAGAATAGTCCATACTTGATCATTCGTAAAATTATATAAGATGTGCATCTTCAACAACACTGAAGAAGCTTGACCCCATTTGGGACAAATCATCCCACTTGATTGGTACTTCATTCACAAACAGTAACTCCCTCCACCACTGATACTCAGTCGCAGCTGTGTGTACCATCTACAAGGGTGCACAGCATTAACTCACCAACATTTCTTAGATAACACCTTCCAAACCCATGACCATTACATCTGGAAGAGCCAGGTCTCCTCCAAGGTAAAAACAATGACTGCAGATGCTGGAAACCAGATTCTGGATCAGTGGTGCTGGAAGAGCACAGCAGTTCAGGCAGCATCCAAAGTGCAGCGAAATTGATGTTTTGGGCAAAAGCCCTTCATCAGGAATAAAGGCAGTGAGCCTAAAGCATGGAGAGATAAGCTAGAGGAGGGTGGGGGTGGGGAGAAAGTAGCATAGAGTACAATGGGTGAGTAGGGGAGGGGATGAAGGTGATAGGTCAAGGAGGAGTGGGTGGAGTGGATAGGTGGAAAAGGAGCTAGGCACGTCGGACAAGTCCGGACAAGTCATGGGGACAGTGCTGAGCTGGAAGTTTGGAACTAGGGTGAGGTGGTGGAAAAGGAGCTTCAGGGCAGAGGAAATGACCTGGGAGTTGCAGTGGGAGAGGGACTCCCTGAGATTCTTGTAGAGAGAGGAGGAAAATTTCTTCAAGGCAGGCACCCTTGCAAGAGGATTCGCAGTAGGGTTAAAATCAATTAGGTAAAAACAATGACTGCAGATGCTGGAAACCAGATTCTGGATTAGTGGTGCTGGAAGAGCACGGCAGTTCAGGCAGCATCCAAAGTGCAGCGAAATCGATGTATCGGGCAAAAGCCCTTCATCAGGAATAAAGACAATGAGCCTGAAGTGTGGAGAGATAAGCTAGGGGAGGGTAGGGGTGGGGAGAAAGTAGCATAGAGTACAATGGGTGAGTGGGGAAGGGGATGAAGGTGATAGGTCAGGGAGGAGAGGATGGAGTGGATAGGTGGAATACTATGAATCCTATTGCAAGGATGTCAGCCTTGAATAAGCTTTTCTCCTCTTTCTACAAGAGTCTCAGGGAGTCCCTCTCCCACTGCAACTCCCAGGTCATTTCCTCTGGCCTGAAGCTCTCCTCCAAGCCAATCATCACCTTGACTTGGAAATATATTGTCATTCCTTCAGTTTTGCTTGATCTAGATTTTGTAACTTTCTTCCGAACAACGTTGTGAGTATACTTGCACCAAATGGACTGCAGCATGTCAAGGCAGTTCCACCATGACCTTTTTGGGAGATATTAGTGATTGTCAATAAATGTTGGTTCAATCAGTGATGTTCAGGTCCCACGAAGAATTTTTAAGAAGACTGAAAATGTGTTTATGCAATGCGTTATATATCAGCCCACAAGCAGTTTCCTTTCCCTTTCTCAGTCTTCACATTCAAACCTACACAATTGCATGCAGAGAACAGATACTGGATACATAATTAAGCACTGACAAATTAAACACCATACAATTAAAATGTCATCATTATCAGGGATGTGACTGCCATTACAGCTGTCCCCACATTGTCAGAAACACCAGTCTCCATAAGATATTCCACACAATGGGAAACCCTGACATGGGAATATGTCCACTATTACATTATTTTCTGATAACATTAAAAATACTTGATGAGAAGGTTATGCAGGAAAAGTAGAGTTGAGGCCACAACTAGATCAGTCACAATCTGAATGGTGGAGAAGGCTTGAGGAGCCAGATGGTTTTCCTCTGTTCTTAAATCATATGTTCATATAAGACAAACCATTCAACACACTGTTCATAATTTTCTTGCCAGCTCAGCAATTGTTCAATCTAAGCTCTGTGCATTTGGGTCTATTCAAAATTAAATTTCAAAGAGTGATCATTACTGTTTTTAGCCAGGATCGTTGCCTACACTGAACCCTTCTCAATTTGGAGTATTTCTTTCAGTTTCATGTGCCAAATTACAAAATATGCTAAAAATGAAAGCAAAGTATCACAGATGGAAAAATCTGATAAAAGAGCAGAAAATGCCTGAAATACTCAGCAGATCTGGCAGCACCTGTGGAGAAAGACTGTGTGATACAGGGAAATGGGTATCATCAGGATCAGAAGCAAAGATGGGAGGAGGCTATCAATAGCCATTCCTCCATCATACATCTGCATTCCCAACTGTCCCTAGAGTGAGGAAAATGGAGCCCCCCTCATTACCTTCACCTCAGCAGCCTCTTTTTCCCAATTAGAAAGGTAACTACCTTGAAGGCAGGTATTCAGGTGGATGATGGATCAAGCAGATGAGCAGTCATTAATTGACTGTTTATGGGGATTAGGTCTGATGAAGAGTTACCAGATTCAGAATGTTAGCTCTGCTTTTTTTCTCTCATCGCTGCTGAGTTTCTCCAGCAACTTCTGGTTTTGCTTCAGATCTTCAGCATCCACCTCCTCTTCCCCTCTTTCCTGCAGCTACCATCCCATGCACCCTCCCTCACTTAACTGTGGCTGTGTTCGGCAAAATCCTGGCAATTTGACTGGTGTCCTTCTAGTAGCACCCACAGCTTCCTCAATGGTGTTGTTGAGTGAGGAAGCTACTGGGCTATGGGTAACTGGCAGTTCTCACTAGGTGGGACTTCCCTCCCTGGGATCTTGATTCCAGAGGAAAACCTACCAATGCCTGATTCACATGTGGTTTTGTGGGCCTTATTGGAAAATGGCACAGCTTTCCAACTGACAGGTGACACCTTCAATTACGCTTCTCAATGACACTTGTGTGGTGTGAATGGTGGTTGCCACTTGTCAGCCCAAGTCTGCATATTGCTCAGATCTTGTTGCATTTGAACATGGACCGTTTGAGTATTTGAGGAGTCATGAATACTGAGTATTGTGCAATAATCAGTGAATATTCCCACTTCTGACCATATGATGGAGGGATGGTCATTGATGAAGCAGCTGTAGATGGTTGGTTCTAGGTCACTACCCTGGGGAATTGCTGCAGGGATGTCCTGCAGCTGAGATGCTTGACCTCCTACAACTGCAATCCTCTTCTTATGTGCCAGGTATGACTCCAACCAGTGGAGAGTTTGCCCCCATTACCCATTGATTCCAGTTTAAGTTGGCTCACATGGGATCCAGGGACAGCCAGTCACTTAAATACAAAATTAGCTTGAAGGTTGGCGACAATGAGTGGTAATAGATGCCTGTGGAGTGGAGACCTGTGACTAGCAGTGTTTTGCAAGGATCGATGCTGGGTCCACTGTTACTTGTCATTTAGAGAAATGATTTAGATGAGAATGTAGAAACATGGTGAGTAAGTTTGCAGATGACACCAAAATTGTTGGTATCATGGACAGTGAAGAAGGTTGTCTAAGAGTACAATGGGATCTTAATCAGCTGGGCCAATGGCCTGAGGAGTGGCAGATAGAGTTTAATTTAGATAAATGCGAGGTATTGCATTTTGGTAAGACAAACCAGGGCAGGACATACATAGTTAATGGCAGGGCCCTGAGGAGTGTTGTTAATTAGAGAGTTCTTGGGTTTCAAGTACTTAGTTCCCTGAAAGTGGCATCACAGGTAGACAGGTTGGTGAAGATGGTATTTGGCACCCTTGTCTTCAGCGGTCAGACCTTTGACTGTAGGAGTTGGGATGTCATATCGCTGTACAGGGACATTGGTGAGGCCACTTTTGCATACAGTTCTGGTTGCTCTGCTATAGCAAGGATATTATTAAATTGGAAAAGGTGCAGAAAAGATTTGCAAGGATGTTAATAGGACTGGAGGATTTGAGTTTTAAGGAGAGGCTGGATAGGCTGGGACCTTTCTCCCTGGAACATAAGAGGTAGAGGGGTGATCTTATAGAGGTTTATAAAATCATGAGGAACATAGGTAAAGTGAATACCAAAGGTCTTTTCCCTAGGGTGGGGGGAATTCAAAACTAGACGTCATAGTTTTAAGAGGAGAGGGGAAAGATTTATAAGTGATTTGAGGGGCAAATATTTCCCATAGAAGGTGGTGCCTACAGAAAATGTAGAGGTAGATACAGCTTCAACATTTGAGAGACATTTGGACAGGCACATGAATAGGAAAGGTTTAGAGGGATTTGGACAAAACACTGGCAGGTTGTCTAGTTTAGTTTGGGAAACCTGGTTGGCATGGATGTATTGACGGAAGGGTCTGTTGCCATGCTGAATGACTCTAAGACTCTGATCATCGCTCTACAGATGTTAGATGCCCTGGTGTTTATATCCAGACCATATCTAATGGAAAATCCTTTAATATTGCAAAAGTAATGTCAAATCAAAGAAACATGGATAGAAAATTAATTCCTAAAGGTATAATAGCCTTTATATATCACATTGAAAAAAATGGCTTGATTGTTCAATGTATCAGTAATGTGCATTAGTCACTGAATCAACTTGGTCTATAAATCATTGAGTGCTCATTAAATCAATGGCTATACTTGCTTCAATGATTGACTTTAGAAGCTCCGAAAGTGGAAGTTATAATGGGGACAATATTTAAATATCCACAAATATTTGATTTATTTTTATATATGTGCTTTGGTGCAGGCTGAAAGGCTTGCTGAGGAAATCATGAGTCATGTTAGAGTAGTCATTGACACTTTTATGAAAAGTACATGAATTTGATCCATTGTCGGGTGCTAACTAGCCTACTAATCCTCAGATATAATGTATTGCCCACCATATTGGTAAAGGAGGATATGCTGCTAAAAGCAGTGCAAACTCCACCTTTAAATTGGCAGGAAATGGTGGTGTAAGTTGGGTACATCATTATTCATAGGACATCATAGTTTCCTGAAGTATCTGTACTACTTTACCAATATTTACCAAAATGGCAAAAGTTAATTATATTGCTGCATTCCCCCTACTTGATGCAATGCTGAATGTGAACTTTCTGAACTTATATCTCACCACAACAACTTTATTTTTTCTGGCAAGACCACATTTATTTTCCATCCCTAATTATTCTTGACTTACTCACTCTGAATAACTTCCTAGACCATGTCAAAGGGGAGTAAAAACATGTTGCTGTGGATGTGGAATTACATATAGGCCACACCAGATAAATATGGCCGATTTCCTTCTTTAAAAGGCATTGGTGAACCAGATAAGTAATTTTGTAAAACTACAATTAGCACTAGTTTTCAATTTCAGTTTTGATTAATTGAAAATAATAATCTGCTGCCAGGGTGGGATTTGAGCAAATGTCCCCAGAGAATAGCCTGGTTCTCTTGACTACTCACCCAGAGACATTACCACTGCAGATATACAGTGACAGTCTCCCCTGGTCATGAACTGAATAGAAATGATGGGAGTTAACACTTGGCTTGATGGTATCAACATGATTTATGGTTCTCATTTCAAGATCATAAAACCTGTGGAACTTCATCTGTAGAGTCTTGAATAATGTAAATTCTGCTTTTTTTGTTTACCATTCAACGGATGTTGTCTCTTGGACTTTGCTACTGAAGTCCTTTCATCATTCTGCAGGCATGCAAATTTGGGATCAACAATTACCTTGAGTACAATGGAATGGTTATGGTTTTCCTGTAATGTAAGAGGAAGGACAGATAGAAGAGACTCACATAAATAAGTTTATTCCGTTATAGTAAATTCCTTTATGTGGAAGGAAGTGTTCATCTAGGCACCACAAGAAGTGTTTAGTTTACATTCCGTTATAGTAAATTTCTTTATGTGGAAGGAAGTGTTCATCTAGGCACCACAAGAAGTGTTTAGTTTACATTCCTCCTTCTTTCATGAGGGTCGCATGTCTCCCCTCCTTATTTGATCCTTCCTCCTGAACTAACTTAAACTGATTCCATCTGTGTGATGAAAGTTCATGATATGCTATTATTTGAAACTTGGGTTCTAAAATGCATAGAGTAATGTATAATTTTAAGTTGGATTTTAATTGGTTCAGGTGTGTCTTAATGAAAACAATTTCAGCTTCATTTTTGAATTTTGTGATTGTTCACAGATTGTCAGGAAATATATTTATTTGCTTTGAAGAAGACTTAAAACACTCAAGGAGAATAATTCAATGCATTAGAAAATGATGGTAGAAGGGAAGAAAAAAATATTTTTCCCTAGCAACAAGGTGATCTTTTAGAAAGAGACTATTCAGTGAGATTTGACTACCTTAAAGGTTGTTATTGAGGATAGAATGATTGAAACTTTATTTCTTACATTTGTGAGATAGTGCAACTTGACAAAGTGAAAAAGGGACTTCAGGAACCAGAACAATGATCATTTATGTAATAAATATTTAAGGAGTGCCAGCCTTATCACTATGAAGTGTAAAACTCACTTTGAAGTGTTTGCAGATAAATTAAATAATTATAGAATACATTACAACATTCATATTACAACCCTCACACTCTCTCTTCAGGTATCTGCGATTATCTGCTGTTTCCCACAGTCATTAAAGGCATTGTTTCTATGTCTCCCATCACCAGTTCAGCTGCTGATTTTATCAGCCTTCATACATCTGTGTTTCACGTTTACTTTTACAACATGACTGAACATTAAATCCTGAACTAACTTAAACTGATTCAACCTCTTCATCTACAATAAGACCTTTTCAAATAGTTCTTATTTAGGGTAAAATAGTTTTTTTTCATTTGTTTGCAATAAATTTTGATATTCTTTTGTTCAAAGCATATTGACAGCCTCCTGTGAATGTATTAGTGACTGATCACCACTGTAAACACATTGCAAAAGTAAAACTTCTAATCTAAAAAAACAAATCTCATTGTAGGATCTGAGTTGATCAGTATTCTCATCAGATGAAAACCACACAACACCAGGTTATAGTCCAACAGGTTTAATTGGAAGCACACTAGCTTTCGGAGCGACGCTCCTATATCAGGTGATTGTAGAGGGCTCGATCGTAACACAGAATTTATAGCAAAAATTTGCAGTGTGATGTAACTGAAATTATACATTGAAAAATTGATTGTCGGTTAAGCCTTTCGTCTGTTAGAATACAGTGATAGTTTCACTTCTTTTATGTGTAAATCACAAAACCTTTCTTTTTAAAGTTGCATTCTCGGGTTAGCTGCTAACAATGGTGATAGCTAGACAATATGTTGAAGGTGTTAGCCCTCTATGTTCTCTGTCTATGACCTGATGTTTAGATTGATTCTAATCTAATAAGTGAGATAACAGTGTTTTACATAAATTCCTGCAGTTTTTGAGCTCAGAGTTCGACATGAATGTATGCAGTTTTTGAGCAAAGTGCAATGTAACTCTGCAATATAAATTCACCACACAAAATATATGTGTGCATGTGGGTCTTTGTGTGTCTGTCTGTCTCTGGGTTGGGGGTTGTGACTGTGAGAGTGTGTGTGTGTGTGTGTGTGTGTGTGTGTGTGTGTGTGTGTGTGTGTGTGTGTGTGTGTGTGTGTGTGTGTGTGTGTGTGTGTGTGTATAGTTGGTGCAGAGTGTCTTAAGTCTGCAAAGGGGTGCATGTGTGAACATGGGAGTGTGTGTGTCTATAAGGGTGTGTGTGGGTGTCTGTGTGCACGTCTGTGTGTACCTGTGTCCGTGTGTATGTGAGAGTGTGTGTGAGTAGGAATATCTGTGTGTGTGTGTAGTGCAATGGTGATCACCTGTAATGAACCCAAAGTCCTGGTTGAGGCCCTCCCTATGTGTACCAAACTTAGCTATCAGCCTCTGCTTGGCCACTTTCCTCTGCTGCCTGTCCCGAAGTCCACCTTGGAGGATGGTCACCCGAAGGTCCGAGGCTGAATGTCCTGGACCACTGAAGTGTTCCCCAACTGGGAGGGAACCCTCCTGTCTGTTGATTGTTGTACGGTGCCCATTCATCTGTTGTTGTAGCCTTTGCTCGTTTTCCCCAATGTACCATGCCTCCGGGCATCCTTGCCTGCAACGTATAAGATAGACAACATTGGCTGAGTCACATGAGTACCTGTCATGTACAAGGAGGGAGGTGTTCCCACGCGTAATAGTGGTATCTATGTCCACAATCTGACACGTCTTGCAGCGTCCACCTTGATAGGGTTGTATGGAGTTGTCCTGAGAGCCGGGCAGTTTGCTACGAACAATGATCTGTTTGAGGTTTGGCGGTTGTTTAAAGGCAAGTAGTGGAGGTGTGGGGAAGGTCTTGTGAGGTGCTCCTCCTCATTGATAATGTTTTGCATGTCACGAAGAACATGGCGTAATCTTTCAGCCTCTGGGAAGTACTGAACAACGAAGGGCATCCTGTCAGTTGCAGCACGTGTCTGTCTCCTGAGGAGGTCATTACGGATCCTTGCCGTGCACGTCGGAACTGGCGGTCGATGAGTTGAGCATCGTACCCCGTTCTTGTGAGGGCATTCTTAAGTACTTCCAGGTGCCCGTCACGTTCCTCCTCATCTAAGCAGATCCGGTGTATGCGTAGGGCTTGTCCATAGGGAATGGCTGTTTTAATATGTTTTGGATGGAAACTGGAGAAGTATAGCATTGTGAGGTTGTCTGTGGGTTTGCGGTAGAGCGTGGTGTTGAGGTGTCCGTCCTCGATGGAGACGCACGTGTCCAAGAATGAGACAGACAGTTGAGAGTAGATAATGGTGAGTTTGATGGTGGGATGAAACTTGTTGATGTCACTGTGTAGTTTTATCAGTGACTCCTCGCCATGGGTTCAGAGGAAGAAAATGTGCCACGGTTCTGATGTGCCACGGCAAGGAACCGTAATGAGTACTCACACTCACAACTCCCACCCCAGACAGATAGACACACACAACAGACAAAGACCCACATGCACACATATATTTTGTGGGGTGAATTTATATTGCAGAGTTACATTGCACTTTGCTCAAAAACTGCGTATATTCATGTAGAACTCTGAGCTCAAAAACTGCAGGAATTTATCTCACTTTTTAGATTAGAATCAATCTAAACATCAGATAATAGACAGAGAACACAGGGGGCTAACACCTTCAACATATTGTCTAGCTATCACCATTGTTAGCAGCTAACCCGAAAATGCAACTTAAAAAAGAAAGGTTTTGTGATTTACACATGAAAGAAGTGAAACTATCACTGTATTCTAACAGACGAAAGGCTTAACCGACAATCAATTTTTCAATGTATAATTTCAGTTACATCACACTGCAAATTTTTGCTATAAATTCTGTGTTACGATCGAGCCCTCCACAATCACCTGATGAAGGAGCGTCGCTCTGAAAGCTAGTGTGCTTCCAATTAAACCTGTTGGACTATAACCTGGTGTTGTGTGATTTTTAACTGTGTACACCCCAGTCCAACACCGGCATCTCCAAATCATCAGATGAGTCAGTAACATTACATTCCTGGTAATGTTCTCCATTGTATGAAAAACCTTCTGATTCAGAATTTAATGGACTATGGACAGTTAAAGCATGGAAAATAAATTTTTGGCTCAGATTTTGCCTACCACATTATACTTTGTTCAGGGGATTGGCTCCTTGAATTTTAAATAAGGTTTTTAATCATGATAGTTTCTAAACATATGGGGAAAGAACAGGGAAACATGATTAATTAGATTAATCTGGTATGGAGCAATTGCCAGCATAAATATGATGAATCCAAGTAAAAAATGCTATTAAAAATTTTCTGATCTTGTGACCCCAAATTTTCTGGGCCATAAAGAAAAAAAGTAGCAGTTATGATTCAATTTGGCAGTAAATTGATATACAAAACATATATCTAGTAACTGTCATGTTTCAATCAGTATCATGTCTTTCCATTCTTCTTCTCGTGCTTGAGAAGATTCATTAGCATGTTTATTCCCCATTTCCATTGTAAGTTTGTTAAAAGCATTTAAGTTTCTCAGTGGTTTGCCATTGTAACATGCTTTTTCAGGTTATTGCTTGTAGGATTATACATTTTTAGCTCTCACAAACCTTGCTGCATCTTACTGTAGAGAATATCCCTCTGTTCTATGGCCAGTTTGATTCTTTTAGAACCAGGTTGCCTTGGCTTTCTGGGAACATAATAGAAGATCACTGAGTATTTCATCTTACATGCTGTTCAAGTTGATTTACATCAGCAGCCAGCTTTCTCTGAAAAGATTGCTGATCTGAGCGAAAAATTTAATTAATGTGACAACAGAGCAACAACATCGAGAAAATATGGCCTTATGAAAGGATTCTTTTCAATAAAGACTTATTTCATCAAACAATGTGTGCTCCTTATTAGAATCCATTCCATTTCTGTCATAAACAAACAGGAACAAGGAGATACCCTTGTCTGACACCAGAGTGGTCCTCTCTTGTCATCTCTGAATTGTGTTGGTGGAGGTCAGAGTAGAAAACAATCAAAACAGTCTGTTAAGATTGTGAAATCCATGGATTTGTGAGATGTTGCCGGCGGGGTGGCATGGTGGCTCAGTGGTTAGCACTGCTGCCTCACAGCGCCAAGGACCTGGGTTTGATTTCTGCCTCGTGCGACTGTCTATGTAGAGTTGCACATTCTCCCCTGCTGGCATGAATTTCCTCTCACAATCCAAAGATGTGAAGATGAGGTGAATTGGCCATGCTAAATTGCTCATAGTAATCAGGGATGTATAGGTTAGGTGCATTAGTCCGGAGTAAAATGTAGGGGAATGGGTCTAGGTGAATTGCTCTTTGGAGGTTCAGTGTGGTCTTGTTGAGCAGAAGGGCCTTTTTCCACACTGTAGGAATTCAATGATTCAGAGTCTTGGTGACTTATTGCATTGAGTAAAAAGTGAGGTCTGCAGATACTGGAGATCAGAGCTGAAAATGTGTTGCTGGTTAAAGCACAGCAGGTCAGGCAGCATCCAACGAACAGGAAATTCGATGTTTCGGGCCAGAGCCCTTCATCATGAAGGGCTCTGGCCCAAAACGTCGAATTTCCTGTTCCTTGGATGCTGCCTGACTTATTGCATTGAACTACAGTGGTGGAAGGAAATATGTATGTGTCACTTGATGGGACGTTTGAGTAGTCTGTTGCTGTTGGAGAATATCAAGCTTTTTGAGTGTTGTTGCAAATTAACTGAGCCAGGATCATTCACAACATAAACACTGACAGCAAATGTTTGTAGATGTTCCTCTTTGCTGAATAGGAACACACTTCCTGACTGTCCTTTGAGTGATAGCATTGATGATGTTGATGGCTAGCTATGCACCTCCAGGTGCTGCATGCTTGCTGCATAATATGCAAACATTTCAGACTGAGGAACACTGATAGAGTGCCTTGTAGTGAACCATGTGTTGAATAACATTTGTAAAAGACTAACCAATTAACTGGTTAAGAAAAAAGATTTCACAGGCAAGTTAATGTGACAATAACATGATTAGGAATAATACCTCAATAATAACTCATATAATTACCTATCAAAGCTATTTGCGAAATTTAACCTGGGCTTAAAATCAAGGTGGTCTTGAAAAGGATTTGGTTCATAGCACCTTATTCTATATCATCTGACACAACGTCAGTGAATTTGCAAGAAGCCAATTCCCCATTCCCTATCTACCAACTTATGGGGGTGGGTGATAGAGGGGAATGGTGTTAGAATAGCATTGTATTCTACCCTTAGATGTGAACCTTACAATTGAGAGTAATTCTGTCTGAAAGGACTAATAGGTTAGCAATATTAATAATAACATTGATTTGCTACAGTATAATGTAACAGACCTTCACTTTACAATGCACAAACTGGTGTTTATATTCACCAAAATGATTGGGGATTCCTTGATAATAAGATGAGGCATATTTCACAATTGCTTAAATTCCATCTTAATAATTAATTATATAATTTCACTGTATGTCAGAAGAGTGCCTCACAAACTGTTTGCCATTTTAACGCCATTTTAATGGTTGAAAATTGCTTTGGCCCCAGAGTAAGATTAGGAGGGTCTGGGAGGGGAATTGTTTTGGGCTGGAGGACTTGTTAAAGAAGGCCAGGGAGAGAAGTTATTGAAAAAGGCAGGGAGAGCGTGATTAAGCAGAGGCTAATGGTTTTGTTCTTCAGCTTTGACATCAATCCTCAACTATTCACCACAGTGCATATTCAGTGTGTGTTCAAAATATCTCATGCATAATAATTGACCCTATGGAAATCCCTGATTAGCCAATTTGGGTTCTGAACTAAATAGCTAGTGAAGGTGCTAAATAAATGATCAATCAGGTCAGCAAAAACTCTTACACTGATGAGCCATTTTTTGAAAACTGTAATTTGAGACCAACAGGCCTCTCTACTCAACAATTGCACTGCTGTATAGGGATTTACAATTCCAAATGATCATCCTCTGACCCCGAAGGTGGTCACAGCCCACTGTTTTTGGAGCCCTTCTATTAAATGTTAATAGCATTATTATCAAAAAATGCATTTTCACTCCTTATGACACTAATGCATTTTTATACTTGTGGGATTGATAAGTTACAAAAACAAAAGGTGTGGTCGATTGAGTGCATAAAGATTCACTCAATGTTTGATGTGTGTGAGCAGTGCATACATTGATCTCAAGAAATAAGTTATTGGCATAACTGCATGATCACTTGATGTAGGTGATAATGTAAATATTTGGCATCAAAGTGCTGAAATTATCTATATCCACCATCTTGAAAAATGAAACTAAAACAAGTCTAGTTTCTAGATGACAGTCAGTCTTATAAAATGGCACCCAAGTCATAGATTGTGAGACAAGAATGGAAAAGAAGCAGATGGTTAACTAAATCATAGGAAGATGGACATTCAGTCTGTCAAAGAAACAGAATCCTTCAAGAAAAAAATGTTATCTTGCCAGAAAAATACTGAAATGTTCCTGTTCTACAGTCAGAATGAGTTAAAGATTATTTCTGCTGATCTCTCAAATTTTGAGATTTTTTAAAAAGCATTGATGAGTTAGACATCATGAGCACATATCAAATCTTTTGCTTTATTGTGAATTTAGTAATATTTTGTTGCTCTTTAATAGGCAGAAATTGTGGCCTTGCCAGTAGTGACCGATGCGGAAAACACAGGAATGAAATAGGCCTAGAATAGTTTCTGACTAATTTTAATTTAAATACAAAATTTGAAACTTCTATAGTTCATAATGTCCTGCAGCATGATTTTTTTGTGTTTTATTTAATTTTATAAAATAACATGCCCCTTTGACTGTCAATAGCATGCAGAATGCTAGGAGAAGGTGAGGACTGCAGATGCTGGAGATCAGAGTGTAGTGCTGGAAAAGCACAGCAGGTCAGGCAGCAGGACAATCGATGTTTCGGGCATAAGTTCTCCATCAGGAAAGCCCTTCCTGATGAAGGGCTTATGCCTGAAATGTCGATTCTCCTGCTCCTCAGATGTATGTGGAATGCTATCATGCAACCCATGGTCACAAAACTCAGAATATTTCATCCATCGTTAGATGGAATGCTGCTATTGGGCAATATTTACTAAATAACTCTGACTGCAGTATGAATTAGACTGGAAACCAATTGAAGGTTATCACCCAGGTTCACAGTGTGGTTGTACTGCATATGTTTGAAGCTATATCTACACAGTGTCAGAAAGTCTGGTGCTAGAAAAACACAACCAGTCAGGTAACTTCCGAGGAGCAGGAGAGTCAACATTTCAAGCATAAGCTGTTCATCAGGAATGATGGGCTGGCCCAAGGGGGCTGAGAGATAAATGGGAGGGGGTGGGGCTGGGGGGGAAGGTAGCTGGGAATGCGATAGGTGGATGAAGGTGGGGGTTGATGGTGATAGCTGAAAATGTGTTGCTGGAAAAGCGCAGCAGGTCAGGCAGCATCCAAGGAACAGGAGAATCGACGTTTCAGGCATAAGCCCTTCTTCAGGAATGGTGATAGGTTGGAAAGGAGGATGGAGCGGATAGGTGGGAAGGAAGATGGATAGGTAGGACATGTCAAGAGCTTGGATCTAGGATATGTTGGTGGGGGGGGGGGGGAAATGAAGAAAGTGGTGAAACCTACATTGATCCTGTGTGGTTGGAGGGTCCCAAGGCAGAAGATGAGGTGTTCTTCCTCCAGGCGTCGGGTGGCTGGAGTTTGGCGATGGAGGAGGCCCAGGACTTGCATGTCCTTGGGGGAGTTAAATTGTTTGGCCGGAGGGCGGTGGGGTTGTTTAACGCATGTGTCAGAGAGATTTTCGCTGAAACATTCTACAAGTTGGTGTCCTGTCTCCCCAGTGTAGAGGAGACCACATGGAGAGCAATGGACGCAGTAGGTGATGGGTGTGGAAGTGCAGATAAATCTCTGTCAGATGTGGACCTTCCCTTGACACCACAAGAAGTGTAAAACCTGTGCCCATACCTCCCCCATCACTTCAGTCCAAGGCCCCAAAGGATCCTTCCACAGCCGACAGATTTACCTGTACTTGCACACACATTATCGACTGTGTCCATTGGTCCTGATGTGGTCTCCTCTATATTGGGGAGACAGGATGCCAAATTGTGCAACGTTTCAGCAAACATCTGTGGGACACAGGCACTAAACAATCCCACTTCCCTGTGGCCTAACACTTTAACTGTCCTTCCCACCCCACCAAGGACATCCAAGTCGTGGGCCTACTCCACCGCCAAACTCTAGCCACCTGAATCTGGAGGAAGAATGCCTCATCTTTTGCCTTGGGACCCTCCAACCACATGTAGATTTCACAAGTTTCTTCATTTCGCCTTACCCGACCATATCCCAGATCCAAGCTTCCAACTCGGCACCGCCCTCTTGACCTGTCCTACTTGTTCATCTTCCTTCCCATATATCCGCTCCACCCTCCTTTCCAACCTATAACCATCAGCCCCCACTTCCATCTACTTATTGCATTCCCATCTACCTTTCCCCTTTCTATCTATCTCTTAGTCCCCTTGGGCCACCCCCTCATTCCTGATGAAGGGCTTATGCTTGAAACGTCGACTCTCCTGCTCCTTGGATGTTGCCTGACCAGCTATGCTTTTCCAGCACCACACTTTTTGCCTCTCATCTCCAGCATCGTCAGTCCTCACTTTCTCCTATATTTACAAAAGGTAAGGCTGTGTTTATTGTAAGCAAGAGGAATATGTTCACATGTTTCAATAAGAAAAAGGAAAGGAGACAGCCAATTTGTGTTGCATCGCCATGGCAATGCCCTGACCAAGTAGAGCTAACCTGCCAGATTTGAATTTAATACTAAGATTGGTGGTTAACAGTTCCTGTTGCATCTTCAGCCTTGGTCCAAACAATTATCACATTCTTTTTTGCTCTACAAATTAATGTTTCCTTTCTAAAGTTTTATTTTTGATGTTCAGTCTGAGTAAATGTAAGATATAAAGCTTCAATTTTATTTTCCTTTTTGATAATGTTTTAATTTTTAAGAGCAATGGTTGAGACTAGGGGAAGCAGCAAAGTCCATGTAAATCTAAAGAAAAGGAAGCATCTTGTAAATAGTCCTTCTATTTTTCATTGTAGGATGACACTTTAGGAAAAAGATGAAGAGAAAAATGATGGTTTATTATATATTGTCTATAAACGTGTGTGCATGACTGAATAGTGGTACTTAATTGGAACAGGCTATACTTTGAAACTACCCTCAGCATCACTTCAGATCTCATCTAACTATACATTTACTATTTTAACACGATGCTACAGGAAGTAATTTGTTTTGGTTACATGAGAGAGCAACTGAGGCATCAGTTTAAATGTTCACCTGAAGGACAGCACTTGCAAAGTGCAGGACCCTCCAGGTATTGCATAGAAGCGTCAGCTCAGGTTGAGTGATCAGGTCTAACGGGCAAGTTGTCAATGTTGCAAAACTATCTTTTTAAAAAATAAATTCTTTGCATTACAAAGTAATAAACTACAAAATAACTGTGTCTAAATGTTTAATATTTCAATCAGTTTCACACAATGGAAATCTTAAAATTTAAAAATTTGCAATAAAGTTACATTGCAAAGTTTGGGTAGCATAGTGGTTATGTGGCTAGCACTGCTGTCTCATAGCACCAGGGACCCAGGTTCAGTTCCAGCCTTGTGCTGTGTGGAGTCTGCACATTCTTTCTGTCCATATGTGGGTTTCAGATGCATGCTCTCACTTCCTCCCATAGTCCAAAGATGTGCGGGTTGGGTGGATTGATCATGGTAAATTGCCCCACAGTGTCCAGATATGTGCAGGCTTGGTGGGTTAGCCATGGGAAATGCAGGCTTAGAGAGTTAGGGCTGAGTGGGTGAAATGCTCTTTGGAGGTTCAGTGCAAAGTCAATGGCATGAATGGCCTCTTTCTGCACTGTTGGGATTTTAAAAGCATTTTTTTTAAAACTTAAGGAACAAAACATTGAAATATGTCACTCTGATTTGTGTTCATCCTTTCCAGATACTAGTAATGTTGATAAATGTTTCCACAATTATCTATTTTAATTTTAAACTTCTAGTCTTTGGCAAATATTAGGGTTAAAGTTTACCTTTTGGGGATTTAAAATTTTAGAACTTAAGGCTGGAAACACATCATTATGCAATAAGGCTGATGGTAGTAGGCAGCACTTAAAGTCTCCATTTCTTTTAGCTGTTGATTGACAGTCAGGAAGTGTGGATATTATAAATGTCAATACAAAATTCCATCAGGCGGGGAAATGAATTTATAGCAATACGCAATTGTTGAAATGCCCTGTACTAGCCAGACAGCAAAATTACTTTGGTAAATTCTGTAAATATTGATTCAGGCTCTATGGTGTCCTGAAGCTAGAAGTTTTTAAATAAACGTGACAAGATGGCAGAATTGTTGAGCTGAAATGATAAAAACATATCAGATACTGGAAATTTGAAATTAAAATCATAAATAGTGGAAATATGCAGCATGTTTAATGGTATCTATGAAATAAAAATTAAACCAGATTAGGCAGAGATATTACACTGATTTATGACTGTAGTTTCAAAACAAAATACTATTTGATTTAGAACTTAATTCTATAAATTAGTTTCTTAAGACTTCCATTATTATGATGACTGATTGTGATATTAAAGACCTAAGACATCTTCTTTGTGGTTTTACACTCTGTACAACAAATAAGGTTTTGTAATGGAGATGATTTTGCAGGATTAGCAGCCACTTCCCAACAATTTCATCTCGACATGGTCACTTATCAAAACTAACACTTCCACTGAGTGCTGAGGGTGTCCAGCTCAGTGGAGGTAATGAAAAGCCTCATTTGCACTCTCTCTCTCTCAAAGTGGTTGTAAAGAAAGTGGTTGGCTGATATGAAACAAAGACTAGTGATAAACGTCTCCATTTTGGAATGGCAGGCAGTGACCAGTGGGGTACCGCAGGGATCAGTACTAGGACCATAGCTTTTTATAATATATGTTAATGATATAGAAAATGGTATTAGCAATGACATTAGCAAATTTTCTGATGATACTAAGCTGGGTGGCAGGGTGAAATGTGATGAGGGTGTTAGGAGATTACAGGGTGACCGGGACAAGTTAGGTGAGTGGTCAGATGCAAGGCAGATGCAGTTTAGTCTGGATAAATGTATGGTTATCCACTTTGATGGCAAGAACAGGAAGGCAGATTACTACCTAAATGGAATCAATTCAGGTAAAGGGGCGGTACAAAGAGATCTGAGTGTTCTTGTACACCAGTCAATGAAGGTACAGCAGGTAGTGAAGAAGGCTAATAGCATGCTGGCCTTCATAACAAGAGGGATTGAGTATAGAAGCAAAGAGGTTCTTCTACAGCTGTACAGGGCCCTGGTGAGACCACACCTAGAGTGCTGTGTGCAGTTCTGGTCTCCAAATTTGAGGAAAGACATTCTGGCTATTGAGGGAGTGCAGCGTATGCTCACGAGGTCAATTCCTAGAATGGTGGGATTACCTTACACTGAAAGACTGGAGCGACTGGGCTTGTATACCCTTGAGTTTAGAAGGGATCTGATTGAGACATATAAGATTATTAAAGGTTGGACACTCTGGCAGCAGGAAACATGTTTCCGCTGATGGGTGAGTGCCGAACCAGAAGACACAGCTTAAAAATAAGGGGTAGACCATTTAGGACAGAGATGAGGAGAAACTGCTTCACCCAGAGAGTGGTGGCTGTGTGGAATGCTCTGCCCCAGTGGAGGCCCACTCTCTGGATTCATTTAAGAAAGAGTTGGATAGAGCTCTCAAGGATAGTGGAATCAAGGGTTATGGAGATAAGGTAGGTACAGGATACTGATTAAGGATGGTCAGCCATGATCATATTGAATGGTGGTGGAGGCTCGAAGGGCAGAATGGCCTACTTCTGCACCTATTGTCTATTCTGCGACATCATGGGGAACACTGGGGAATCTGATGCTCTGCTGTTCTGTCCAGATGCAGACCCAAATCACAGGATCATAGAATGAGCTGCACAGTTTTAAACCCAAGAGCTGATACATTCTTCGTTCCCCTCTTCACTATACTAGCTTCAACTTCTTTAGGACCTTGAGGCCTTGCAACATTGTACTTTAGTCTGCTAGTTGCATTCCCGCATGTGAAAGATCCTTTTGTAAACATCTTTCACCACAAGCATAGCTAGGCTAACTGATTTGAAGGATCCTCTGTCCTGAATGCAAGAGTTTCTAAGGCACATTCCCCCTTGTATAGGTGACCAATAAACAGAGCCATCTAGCTTTGAGAAAGTTTGTTACACTAAGCAGTTAGTTTCCTCAAGTTGTGGCTTACTGTACAAAGCAATGTCCTCAGAATGCACTTTTTGGAAAATTTCATCCTGGCTTTCAAAATTAATTTCCTATCAAATGTAGCTCAGTTTTTGTAGCATTGTAACCTCATAGCCTCTGTAGCAGCTGTTATGATTTCATGTCTCATTGTAGTGATTGCAAATCCAGGCTGTTACTATAGTCGGAGGGGCTATGATTTTGAAAATATATTAAATTGAGGCTTTGTCTGACTTGTCAGTTAGATATACAGGATTCCATTTACACTTCTCAAAGAAAAGTAAAGGCATTCCGTCAAGTGTTTTGGTCGAAATGTACAATTAGTAATGTTACAAAAATGAAACTGTCTACCTGAGTATTGGCCATGTCTTAGTTGGTGGAATTCCATCCAGTGAATTAGAAGGCTAGTGGCTCAGGTTCCACTCCATAAACTGACTCTCCAGTGAAATCCTGCACTTTTGGAGACATTTCTGGATGAGACATTAGTCACGGTCTGTTTTCTTCCTTCTCAGGTAGATGTAAAACATACCATTTCCAAGGAGAGGTGTACAGACTAATATTTATTCCTCATGATTTGGACATGTCAGTGTTGGACTGGGGTGGATAAAATTAAAAACCACACAACACCAGGTTATAGTCCAACAGGTTTAAGTGGAAGCACTAGTTTTAGGAGTGCTGCTTCAACCCCTGATGAAGGAGCAGTGCTCCAAAAGCTAGTGCTTTTGAATAAACCTGTTGGACTATAACCTAGTATTGTGTGATTTTTAAATTTATTCCTCAATTATCATCACAGAATCAAAATCATTGAAGTTGACAGCACTGAAAAAGGCCCTTGGACCCATTGAGTCTGCGTCCAACAAAACCATTTTCCAGCACTTGCTCCATAGCATTGTGTGCTTTGGGTTTGCAAGTGTACATCAAAATATATCGTAAATGTTATGGGAGTTTCTGCCATCTCTCCAAACCTTACTGGCAATGAGTTCCAGATTTTCAACATGTTCTGAGTCAAAAAACATTTCCTCAATTCCCCTCTAAACGTCTGTCTTCTTCCTTATATTTATGTGCTGGTCATTGATCTCTCAACTAAGCAGATGCTTTCCTTCCTGTCAATCCCCCTTATATTACTGTTTCTGGGAACTTACTGCACACAAATTGTAAGTAAATGTTCTAGAAACTAAAGTCTCTGAATGAAGCTTCAATTCAATGTACGATTGAAAGCTGCAAGGACAATTCCAGTGTTTTTTTTTCAAAACTAACCTCTCTGATCTCCCATTATCTGAGCTCTTCTCTAGCTGCTTTTGGCTGCCACATTTTCTACATTAGAAATGCGATTGTACTTCACAAACTGCCTTATAATCAGTAAGGTGCACGGAAACAGTCAGCGATTGTTTCATACATGCAACACTTTGCTCTGTGCACTGTGGCTGCTGCATTCTTGTGCACTATAATAACAACTTCAAAAATACTTAATCGGACATAAATTGCTTTTATGTAAGGTGCTGTACAAAGGAACTCTTTCTCTTCTGTATTGTCTATATTGACACCGCATCACTAGGGAGGGTACTTAAACTAGAATACTCAGTAAATCAGAAGATAAAACCTGTTTAAAGTCTGATCATTGACATTCTATTTACGTAGCTGAAGGGTTAGGCTTGGGAAAGCAATGGGATCCACCCCTCTGCAGTTCATATCATTTCCGACATTTCATGGGTATCTGCTGCTTTTATTACATTCGAGCTTTGCATTCTGTCTGTGCAGTTTTTCTCACGATAATTTTTAGCTGCCTGAGAATATCACATCATATAATCATTCACTGTTAATGTAATCAATATTAATTTCAGCAAGATATATTCGTTTACAAGTAAGAGAAACTGCATGAGCTGACATACAAGCCTAGTGTGCATATGTACCAGATCCTGATGTATAGCCAAACAGGTTAGGGGTTAATTTTGTATATTATGACATTCTCAAGCAAGAATTGAATTGGCCATCTTGTAAAGCAAGAAATACCACACCCAAATTTTAAACAAAGCTAACTTCCACATGTATCAATGTGATAATTATACAGATAATCTGTTTTTGAGATTTGGTTGACAGCTAATTATTAGTCAATACACCAGGGATAACTAGACGAATGTGTGGACTCCAGGTGCTGGAGATTAGAGTCGAGAGTGTCGCGCTGGAAAAGCACAGCAGGTCAGGCAGCATCCGAGGAGCAGGAGAATCAATGTTTTGGGCAAAAGCCCTTCAATAGGAGTGAGGCTGTGAGCTGAGGGATCAGATAAATGGGAGGGGAATGGGGTTGGAGGGCAGGTTGTGCGATAGGTAGATGGAGGTAGGGGAATGGTGATAGGTCAGAGAGGATGGTGGAACAGATAGGTGGAAGGGAAGATGGACAGGTAGGAGAGGTCATGAGGGTGGTGTCGAGTTGGAAGATTGGATTTGGGATAAGGTGGGGGGAGAGGAAATGAAGAAACTGGTGAAATCCACATTGATGCCATGGGGTTGGAGGGTCCTGAGGCAGAGGATGAGGTGTTCTTCCTCCAGATTTCAGGTGGTAAGATAGTGGTAATAGAGGAGGCCTCCAAACGGATCCCACCACCACAGATAAGTTTCCCTCCCCATCCCTATCTGCTTTCCATAAAGACCGTTCCCTCCACAACTCCCTCGTCAGGTCAACGCCCCCCACCAACCCAACCTCCCTTCCCGGTACCTTCCCCTGCCACCACAGGAATTGCAAAACCTGCGCCCACACCTCCCCCCCTCACCTCTGTCTGAGGCCCCAAAGGAGCCTCCGACATCCAAAGTTTCGCCTGCACTTCCACACATGTCACTAACTGTATCCATCACTCCCGATGCAGTCTCTTCTATGTTGGGGAGACAGGATGCCTACTCGCAGAACGCTTCAGAGAACACTCTGGGCCACCTGCATCAATAAACCCACTGCCCCATGATAGAACACTTCAACTCCCTCTCCCACTCCACCAAGGACATGCAGGTCCTGGGCCTCCTTCATCAGCAGTCCTTAACCACCCGACACCTGGAGGAAAAGCACCTCATCTTTTGCCTCAGGACCCTCCAACCCCATGGCATCAATATGCATTTCACCAGTTTCCACATTTCCCCTCCTCCCACCTTATCCCAGATCCAACCTTCCAACTCGACACTGCCGTCATGACCTGTCCCACGTGTCCAACTTTCTTCTTACCTATTTTCTCCACCCTACTCTCTGACCTATCACCATTACCCCCACCTTCATCTACCTATGGCACTCTCAGCTACCTTCTCCCCAGCCACATCTCCCTCCTATTCATCTCACCACCCTGAGGCTCCCAGCCTCATTCCCGATGAAGGGCTGTTGCCCAAAACGTCAATTCCCCTGCTCCTTGGTTGCTGCCTGACCTGCTGTGCTTTTCCAGCACCACACTCACGACACCAAGAATAACTGTCCAGCTCTACTTGGAAAGAATGCTGTGGTATCCTTCATACCCATCAGATTAAATGAATGGGATGTTGGTCATCTTAAAATCACATTTTTTTCCACATTTAATGTTCTTGCTGTGTATGGTAAAAATCTACAGAACGCTTAAGTCATAATATTCAAGGGTCTGGGCCCAGAGTGGGAAAGGGAGACAGGCATAGATAGTAGTGTACTTTTTTAGCAGTACAGCCTTGATGGGGTGAAAGGCCTCTTCCTTACTGCATGATTTTATGAACACTCCAAGTCTGGCGGGAGAGATAATTTAGAGAACCATTCAAGTTGTGATACTTTCTTTTGTTTGATCACTATGCTTAAAATCCTTTTGATTTTGAACGAAGAGATCTAAGAGCTAATAAAAAAATGACTCTTCCTGTGAAGGTCTCTTGTGTCTGTCTTCATGCTGTAAATGTTTCCCCTCTCTCAGTAGTTCTGTAATTCATTAATTAGGACAGGCAATGAGTCAACCCGGCTTCCTCTTTCACATTTCAAGTTAGACAGAATTTATTTTTCATGAATCAACAACAAAGTGTGTAACCTTTGAAAAATATCTGACAGTAAAAATTCCTTCTGCCCTTCAGGGATACTTATTTTCCTATTCTTTGTTCCTTTGATCCTTCATTTTACCTTGACAGGGTTTTCATCTCTCTGCTTCCAATACTAAAGTTCTTCCTCCACAGCTGATGTGACTTTTCACTCTTAAATCTTTTAATATCTGGCTTCAAATTAGATTTCAAACATCCACTGGAGTTTTTATCAAGGCCTTATTGTTGGATTTGTAACCCTTTGAGTGATTGAAGCAGAATCTAATTGCCAAGAACTTACAAAAGATACACCTCAGTTTTGTGATAAATGTGAATCTATTTTTAGTTGTTTTGCAATGCACTGAATGAAATTCAAAAGCTAGCTCTGAACACTTAGCCAATGCACATTGTGAAGAGAATTCTGCTGCTGTGATCCTGCAGTATCACAAAGGAACAAACACTTGCTCCTGACAAAGAGCAGGGAAATTAAAAGTAGCTGAAGAAGAGCTCAGATAATGGGAGGTCATAGAGGTTAGTTTTGAATAGAAAAGCACTGATATTGTCCTTGCAGTTCTTAATCGCGCTTTGAATTGAAGCTTTATTCAGGGATCGTGGTTGATAGAACTTTTACTTACAATCTCAGGTTTTTAGTTCCAATCAAACTGAGTTGAAATGAAAACAGAAAATGCTGTAAATATTCAACTGGTCTGGCAGCATCCATCAGGTGTCATGGCCCAGTTAGTACGGTTAAGTGATTCCGTTCCTTGTTCTACACCTCTACTGATCATAACAAAGTTTAAAAGGGAGCAGATTTGGCAATTATTATTATGCATATCAAACTATATATATCTTAGAATCAGAATCAAGTCAGTCAGCTTCCTAAAGTAACAAATAGAGAACTAGTTTACTGCATATGAAACTTACTCAAGCAAAGTTGTAAATGTTATGAACAAAAATTTTTTAAAATGTGTAAATTTATAGTATTAGACTTAAGGAAAAATCACACACTCAAAGACACACACGACAAAAGGTAACAAAGCTCTGCAGGGTTTATCATAAAAGTAATTGGATCAATTAAGTTAAATTTAGAAAGAAAATACACGTAGTGTCCAAATATTAGTCGTTAGCCGAAGTTATGTTGGTCACAAACTGTCCTCAGTTGTCCATATCTTCCTGGAGCAGTTATGACTAGCTAAATATGCTCTTCTGGAGACAGCAGTGCAGATTTTGAATTCTCCTATAAGGAACCTTCTAATTGTTGTGATGAAGTTTTTTAGAGGGTTTCCAAATGACAAGCTTTGATGAGAGTGCTTTCAGAGGAAACAGAGATATCAGTAGCAGAGATTTGGAAAACAAATTGAAGTCCTAGACATCAAAGAATTCAAACAATTAACAGCATTAACTTTGTGAATGTAAACAGAAATACAAACCTGTACAATAGGTATTTACCAGTCAGAAGAGAGAACTGTGTTTTGTCTCATTAAAATTTAAGTTCCTTCAAGATAGAATGTATTTCTAAGTGTCCGTTTACTTAAAAATAAAAAATGTTCAAGTTACAAACACAATCAGCACCAATAACCTATACCAACCAGTTCTCTGTCTCTCTTTACGTTTAAAAGAAAAACATAAAAGTTTAATGTTCTGATTTTTAAGACAATTAAATTCTAGTAAAAGCACTACTGTCCTGAAAGAAAATACAGCCTTTGAAAGATAAAAAACCGTTGGTTTTCAATAGTAAGAAGGCTTATCTCTGTTGAGAGTTGAGAACGTGGTGCTGGAAAAACACAGCAGGTCAGGCAGCATCCGAGCAGCAGGAAAACCCATTCATGGGCTTATGCCCGAAACATCTATTTTCCTGCTCTTCAGATGCTGCAAGGCCTGCTATGCTTTTCCAGCTCCACACTCTTGACTCTAATCTCCAGCATCTGTAGTCCTCACTTTCGCCTTATCTATGTTGAGACCTTGGTTGGTACCACCATTGCAGTTTTCTATATCAACATCAAATTTAAAAAAACCCACTAACCCCTTCACTCTTTATTTTGTGCAAATGCCACGTGGAGACAGAAACTATAACTAGCCTGCAATTCATATGCTATAAGCTAGACACTGCAAAATTTTCATCTTTAGCACAGCGAGTGTGACTGCCTATTTATTTAATATTTCTTAAAGGATCATGTCTGACAACAGATTTTAATTCACCAAAAACCCTTTCACGACATGTGTATTAGATGTAGAATGAACAAGATCACATCATCATAGCAAACCCCATGTACAAATAGTTTAGCAGAACGTATTTAACAAATTCTTTATTATTCTAAAAATACTCTAAAGGTAAACACATTACTGATTTTCTTTTCGTGCATGTCACTCCTGGAGCAATGCAATTGATTCTCATTTCTTCAGTAGAAGATGATTTGTCAGTAACTTACTCTGTAGGGATTCACCCCTCAATAATTAGCAGGATTATCTGTGTCTCTCCCCAGGTACACAGGAGTTTGTATTGAGCTGGGGATTGGTCGAGCAGGAGCCCTGTCCTGACCTACATCTGTTCAGCAAGGACCATTCTCCTTGTGATAGTACAAAGCTTGCTATTCAACCATCAGGATTCATTACAAGGAACTTGCTGGTAACTTGCCGTGTTTCCAAACTTTTGACCCAGAGGTGACCTTCAGTGGCTCTTGCACAGGAAGGCTGCTCACTATAGAGTGTTGAGATGGCAGATGGCCAGGAGGTGGATTAACATGTCATTAAGTAGCAGTAAGTGAGGTGCAACATGGGTAGTTCCCACCATGTGGGGTTTTGTTAGTGTCTGGATGTATAGGGGAGTGGTGTCGAGGGCTGGAAGCCAGAGGACGGACGCTGAGCAGACGGTTTTGCTGCAGGGTGTGATTGAACAAGGGCTAAGGTTCAAAGTGTTATGATAGCAGCGCATCATGTAGATCCGACAAGTTTGATTAATAACTTGTTTCCGGTTTGACCTTTGCTGCTGCTTTTTTCAGATGCTCCTGGTCAGCCAAGTTCCATCTAGAGTCATGCCCAGGCACACTGGCTTGGGATCAGGCTTTAATCTCTGGCTACCCATGTAGACATGTAGTTTATGTTGGCACTGGCATTGATGAGGTGGAATACAATTAGAGAGGCTTTCACTGTGAGATTCTATGTGGTGCAGTAGTCTGTCAAATTTGTAGTGTCTTCTTTAAGGATCTGCTCCAGGGAGCATGGGGGAGGGGATCTTGGGTCGCACAACAAGGTGATAGACCTTTCGAGACATGGTCGTTGACAGGTCATTTAAACATATATTGGAGCTAGCACTGAGTCCTGTTTACGTCTTCTCCATCTACCTCCCTGACTAATTAATCATTTAACAGGACTCCATACTTATAATTTTACTTCAGGGCTATGCCTGCTGTGTACCAGGAGTTAGTACTCAGGTTGCTGCTAAGAACCCAGTTAGCTAACAAAATGCATATGGCCTTAATGTCTCTATGACCCCAACCCAATGCCATTTCATGTCTACTCGGGCCCACCACAGTTTGCCCTTTTCCTTGATTCCACCTCACCTTCTATTGACCAGGGGCAAACCTCAGGGGACATACTGATAGAAAATAAAGTTATGTGGCTTTATTGAAAAATAAATCACTTTCATCAGTCCAAAAATATTCAATATTTAAATTCCTACATTTCATTTCTTATGAAAACAGTCATCTCACCTAAGATCCTTATCTCTTACAGCAAACATTTTAAGTCAAGTACTAAATCCCATTTTCAAACAAACATTTCCATTCTATAAGCAGTTGCAGCTGTCCATCTGAAAGTTCAGCTGAGAGTCACCCCTTCACGAAAATGTCACACTTTGTGTGACTCCAAATCCTGATCTCAGTGCAGGAAGCTGATTATTTAAATACGTAGTAGTGAACTCGGCCCGGACAATCACAAAGGCCAAACTCCCATCGATAGAATTCACCTACCAGGCCCGCTGTCAAGGAAAGGCCGCCAGCATTCTCAAAGATCCATCTCACCCTGGCAATGTTTTTCTACAACCTCTACCATTGGGGAAAAGGTACAATAGCCTGAACACACACACCAGCTGGTTTCGAAACAGTTTCTACCCTACTGTTGTTAGAATACTGAAAGGACCCACAAACTTTTAACATTTGCCTGTACCTGTGTTTTTGTTTTTGCTGCTGTTTATTATCAATGCTACTTAACTCTATGATCTACCTGTATTGCTCACAAGACAAAGCTTTTCACTGTGCCTCGGTAATGTGACAATAAATTCAATTCAAATACAAATTCAAAATCACTGGGAACTGCACATGCACAATCTATGGATGACCCCAATCCTGTTATTGGGATAGTGAAAGATTTTGGGTTCGGGGTGGAACTGAGGAGTCCCAAAGTCTTCCAGTATTTGTATCACAGTGGTGCGGCTCTCAGTCCTGGGCCTTTGCTTGGTTCAGTCATGGGAAAGGAAAAAATTGCACATGCTGGAATCCAAGGGAGACAAGTAGGAGGCTGCAAGAACACAGCAGGCCAGGCAGCAACAGGAGTAGGAGAGGTTGACGTTTTGAGTGTAACCCTTCTTCAGAATTGGGGGTGGGTGTAAGGGGAGCTGCAGATAAAGGAGGGGGCAGGTATGGGTTTTGGGTGGGGAGAGGAGCAGAATAGTGAGGTAGTGATAGGTGAACACATGTAGAGACTATGGCTTGGTTGGTTGATGTGAGAAATGAATCCGGTTGATAGTTGGAAGGAAGAGCCATTTGGTGGAACAGAACGGAGGGGGAGGGGCTGGAAATGGAGCTGGGGGATAGGAAGGGAGGTTATTTGAATTTGGAGAACTCAATGGAGAACTCTACCAGGCTGTAGTTTGCCTAGGTGGAAGATGAGATGTTCTTCCTCCAATTTTCAGTCTGATTCACTGTGGCAATGGAAGTGGGCAAGGATGGACGTGTCGGAGAGGGAGTGGGAAGGGGAATTGAAAAGAGCAGTGACTGGATGGTCAGGATGTTCCTTAAGAGCACGGCTGAAATGCTTGGTGAAACGTGTCATGAGTTTACGTTTGGTTTCCCTGATGTCGAGAAGACCACATCGGGAGCATCTGATGCAGTAAACTAGGTTGGAGGAGAAGCAGGGGAACCTCTGTCTCACCCGGAAAGACTTGTTGGGATCACTGGATGGAGGTGAGGGGGCTGGTGTGCCAGCAGGTTTTGCATCTTTTCCGGTTGCAGGGGAAGGTACCTGGGGGTTCGGTGAGGTTGGTGGGGAGCGTGGCATGGGTCAGGAAAATCAAGCTGGGTGAACAACTGTGTGGTGTCTGTTCTTCAACCCTGTGGAAGTTGGGTAGTTCGAAATTCCCACCCAGCTAGTTTGTCAATATAACATGCAATGAAATATAATGTTAATCATTCTGTATCTCTTGATTCTCAGAGATTGAAATAATAATATTGTTAGATCTGAAATGTTTTCACTTCATAAAGTGCTTATTTTTTTCCATAAGGCTAATGGACTAATACATTGGGCCAAATAATCTGAGGTGTGACAATCACCATTGGATCACCACTCCATTATTTTGTTTTCCCAATGATGGAGCTCTGGCTTGGACTTCAGAAACTTTGGGCCACTTCACGAATATGGTGGGGTCTCCCATTGAACTGTTTCTCTGTCGCACTCATTGAGTGGAAGACAGGCAATTTCATTTTTTTTTAATGTCACCAGCTGCCATATTCTGTTAAGTTTATTCATTCAATATTACACTGGGAAGCTTTAGGACATGTAAATAGTTTCTCAGGGTGCTAATAAATGTGTGATTTCGGTGAGTAGATGGTGAGGTGAGGTCAGGGAGAGGCTAGAGGAGACCACATCGGGGTCCAATGGATACAGCAGGAAGTGCAAAACCTGTACCCACACCTCCCCCCTCACCTCCGTCCAAGGCCCCAAAGGATGCTTCAACACCCAACAGAAATGTACCTGCACCTCCTCTAATGTCATCTACTGTATCCATTGCACCCGATGTGGTCTCCTCTACATCGGGGAGACAGGCGCCAACTTGCAGATTGTTTCAGAGAACATCTCTGGGACCTGCACTAACCAACCCCACTGCCCTGGGGCTGAACACTTTAACTCCCCCTTCCCACTCCACCGAGGACATGCAGGTCTTGGGCCTCCTCCATCATCACTCCCTCACCACCCGACGCCTGGAGGAGGAACTCCTCATCTTCCACCTTGGGACCATGCAACCACACGGGATTAATGTGGATTTCACCCATTTTCTCATTTCCCCTCCCCCACTTTATCCCACTCTCAAGCCTCCAACTCGACACCACCCTCTTGACTTGTCCATCGTCTTTCCCATCTATCCGCTCCACCCTCCTCTCTGACCTATCACTGTCTCCACACCTTCATTTACCTATTGCATTCTCAGATAGTTTCCCCCAGCCACTCCCTCTCCCATTTATCTCTTAACCCCGTTGGCCCACAAGCTCATTCCTGATGAAGGGCTTTTGCCTGAAATGTCAATTCTCCTGCTCCACAGATGCTGCCTGACCTGCTGTGCTTTTCCATCACCACACTCTCAACTAGCTATCCAGGTGTGTAAGCCAGAACTGTCCCTCAAGTTTATGAGTACAACTCAGAGTTGGAGACATTTGCATAGTGAACCAGGAAGCTGGGGAATTACTCATTGGAATTTAGTCAATTCTTGAAGAGTCAGTGCCAAGGTGCCCCAATGTTTATCTTTAGGGGTACATAGAGTCTCCAACTATCCAGAGATTGGAACATCTGGAATATCTGGGCCATCTGACTACTGAATGAACTTTCTCATAACAGTTAGTTCCTAAAGTTTTATATATAGCTAAAGCAGAAAAATATGTACTTTAAATCTCATTGATATCTGTATGCCAACAACTATCTATATAATAATATTGTCTTTCAATCTCTTGTTTGTCAGCCTCTTCTGTCTGCTTAATGAGGCAGCATGGTTGCACGCTTTGCATTAGACTTGAGCACAAAATCCCAGCTGATAACCATACATCTTCCTTTAAGGAGGATTAGCTGGTCACTTTCACCTTTGTCGACAAAATCATAAAATCCCTACAGGGTGGGAGCAGGCCATTTGATCCATCATGTCCATACTGAAGAGCATCTCACCCAGACCCACCCCCTAGCCTATCCCTGTAACCCTGCATTTCCCATGGCTAATCCACCCAGCCTGCACATCCCTGAACACTAAGGTGTGATTTAGCATGGACAATCCACCTGGCCTGCACATCTTTGGACTGTGGGAGGAAGCCCGGGCATCCAGAGGAAACCCACTCAAGACACAGGAAGAATGTACGATCTCCAAACAGACAGTCACTCGAGGGTGGAATCAAACCAATGTCCCTGGTGCTGTGAGGCAGCAGTGCTCACCATTGAGCCACCGTGCTGCCCTATTGCAGGATTCATAGCTCTCAATAGTTCCAAAATGGCTACTGTGTTTTCCTACTTGCAACAGTGATTACATTGCAAAATCATTTCATTATCTGGGGGTGACTTTGAAATGTTTTAAGATCACATAAGATTGTATAAATGCAGGCTCCTTGTCTTTATATTTCCTTATTCCTACAATACTGGGTTAAAAATGTTTCTTTGTGTTTTAACCATCTGTAAGGCAAATGGGAGCTGGAGTGACCCAGCGTCAAACAGTTTCATAAAGACAGTGCCCCTGCTTGGTGAAAACAACTTGAAGGTTGAAAACAAAAGTTAAATTCTTTCTAGAATGGAAATCTGAAAGAGATATAGGATAATGCCAGAAACATGCAAAATCAAATCATACAGCATCTTCAGACAAAGAAACAGAGTTAATGTTTCAGGCTAATAAGCATTAATTGGAACTGTACAGAATAGCCTCACAAATGCTTAAGAGACTTTCAAAAAATCTAGATCGCTTTATGAATGAATATTGAATGCAGAGGGGAGATGGGAGGCAAATGATATAATGCCATTTTGCTGACTGAACTGGCTTATAACCATTGCTTATAAAAGATGCATGGAATTAGATCATACAACCATTGAGAGCTATGAATCCTGCAAGTTCAAGTATGATTTCTTTTTGGTGCTACACCATCTCATGGATGAAGTCCAACCTGAATTCTGCAGTATTGTTGTTTTCAACTCAAAAGACAATTTGCCATATATGTTTCAGGAGGATTGGACTGTCCCGAGCCTGAAATGCAGGCTGACAAATCATTGCAAGGTTTCAGGCAGCTCCAACAAGCCCATTTTACAGATCAGTAAAACCGAGGCACTTCAAGTGCAATCTTTAAATCGTTTCTGATCTAAATTTTGATGATGAATCCTCCTTTTATAAAACCACTGGGGAATTAGGAAAGCAGTGCTTAAGCGCCATGTGCATTTTACTTAAGCCTCTGATTGCTCATGAAATTACTGAAGTAGGAATAAAACCAATTATGAACTTCATTATTACAAATGTGAACACAGTGTATTGACCAACTTCAATTCCTTCCCAAGTTTGAACCACAGATTAGATCCACTATTACCTCAACTAAATTGTCACTCTTGGCAGAGTGAGTTTTCCTTTCTAGGGAGTGTATTAAACGGATGCAAAGTGAATCAAAACAAATCAGTGCTTTGACAGACGTAATCACTACCATACACTTTTTATACAATTCCAAACAATTGAAAAAAGGTTTGATAAATAATTATCTCTGAATGTAAGACTAAAATATCCAAATCACGGCCTTCTCTTTTAATGACTCACAAGAATTTGTGGGCGGCACGGTGGCACAGTGGTTAGCACTGCTGCCTCACAGCGTCTGAAGACCCGGGTTCAATTCCCGACTCAGGCGACTGACTGTGTGGAGTTTGCACGTTCTCCCCGTGTCTGCGTGGGTTTCCTCCGGGTTCTCCGGTTTCCTCCCACAGTCCAAAGATGTGCGGGTCAGGTGAATTGGCCATGCTAAAAAATTGCCCGTAGTGTTAGGTAAGGGGTAAATGTAGGGGTATGGGTGGGTTTCGCTTCGGCGGGTCGGTGTGGACTTGTTGGGCCGAAGGGCCTGTTTCCACACTGTAAGTCTAATCTAATCTAAAAAAATTCACTGGCAAAATTTTGTAATGCTCAGTAACATTTTTCCTTTTTACCACTTTGCAACCTGATAAATAGTATCACAGAGTCCCTGAAGATAGGCACACTTTCACTCTTATGGTGCCAGCTGATATGAGGCTGTACTTTCTGAAACAATATCTAATTGTAACAACATTTTAAATTCAAAATTAATATTTGGTTAGCTCCCATGCTATTTGGTTTTGAGATTTGTGTATAACATTGATTGGTAAACATCACCCTCTGCTGGAATTATACTGCCACTGCAGTACATCGCGGTAATAATGGAGTTGTAAATTGCTGTGTATTTTATATATCAACTGCAAGAGCTCAATGTTAGATTTCTTACCTAATTTATAATATCTAGGGGGTTTTATGGTGCAGAAGCAGTGTCTCTACCTCTGAACAAGGAAACCCGTGTTTAAGTCCCATCTGCTTTGGAGGTGTGTATTAACATCTCTCAACAGTTTGACTGGAAAATATAAAATTGGATTATCTAAACTCCAATAAGCAAATAATAAATATGTTCTAAAACACTTCTCTTCGGAAACAAATGAAAAAAAACGAAGGATTTGTATTTGTTAATGCTTCATTAGTTAATTTGTAACCAGTAATTGAGACATCACAAAGTATGTTATATAATTAAATACTTTGAATTGTGATAACTGTTGTAAGGGAACACAGTTGCCAGTTTGCATACATTAAAAGAGATAAGGAGCAGATCATCTGTTTTCACGCAGTATGGATCAATCTGCCCTCTAGTGGGTGTCAAACGTATTTCCAGTATCCTCCAAGCTCTTTGTTGTTCTGAGTTCGACAAAGACAATGGTTGCCGTGAGCTCACGACCTAGTGATAACCGAGGGAAGGCCCCTTTAAATCCTGTCTTTATGGTTGGGGTGACCAATCTGACTGACCTTTGAGGTCTGATTTTTGCTCCAAAAAAGCCAGTGAGAAACAGGTTCTTAAAAAAACCCTGAAGTTCAAATATTTTACCTCCTTTCCATCCCCTGTAACTGACCTCATAGCAATCCTCATGACCCGTGCCTTGCTCCCCCCTCACCTCACCCCCGCCCCATCGCTGTGGTCATCCTGCACTGGCCCCATTCTGATTATGGGATCATGACAATTTTTAAGCCTTGAAATGGGTCACAGTGGTTCAAACTTTGGAAAGCTCTGCCTCAGCATGGGGTAAAAACAAGACCTCGGGAGAAAAGCTCTCTATTTATTATTATACACACTGACCTGTCTAAAAACATGAGAAAGAACACCCCCCCCCCCCACCCGCTCCATTCTGTAGCTGCCTATTCAATTACAATTCCAACAATTGTAAATAAATACCAATAAAATCACAATTAAAATTACAGTTCTACAGCAGAACATTTTTTGAAAATATACTCACGACATGTAGATGTCACTGGCTGACCCAGTATTTATTGCCCATCCTTATTTGCCCATGATAAGGTGGTCATGAGCTGTGTTCTTGAGCCTGTTATGGAACAGGCCAGATCCCCTCAAACCATTTGAAGAAAGAAGCCTGAACCCTAACTTTGCTGGTTGTTTTATGTGGGTATAACGTAAACATTTGAGGAGTGATGCAGCTTGCCTAACCACTGGGTTTTAAACAAAACAGAATTTATTTGCAAGATTGCCGAATGAAACACAAACAAAAGAGAAGAGAATACAGAAACACTTCACCTATCCAAAAACTCAGCAGATTATCCCACCTTAATGACGCTATTCCAATTACTTGCAACAATCCCCATAAATGCCTGTTACGACACTGAAGTGAACACATCTGTTAATTAAACCAAACACCCAGAAAAGTTCACCTCACCTCGAATATCTGTCAAAATATGAGTGACAGAGGACTCTCAATTTCTACTATTTAAGGAAAATAATATCAGGCAGTAAATAGAAAGTGAGTTATTTGCTGAGTGATTCCTAGCCACTGGCCTGCTCTTGTTGACATAGTATTGATATGATGGGTCCCAGTTCAGGTTCTGGCACACCATGTTGTCAAACTTATTTCTAGCCAATGGTAACCCTCAGGATGTCAACTTCTCAGCAACAGTAATGCCATTGAATGTCAAGGGGATGATGGTTAGATTCTCTCAGATTCTCACTTGTTGGAGATTATCATTGCCTGGCACTTATCTGGTCCAAGTGTTACTTGCTAATTGTCAGCCCAAACCTGGTTTTGTCCAGGTCTTGGTGTATTTGGGCATAGACTGCTTCAGTGTCTGAGGAGTCCCAAATGGTATTGAACATGGTATAATCAGCAAATGTCTCCATTTCTGATCATATACTTTAAGGGATGGTCACTGATGAAGCAGCTGAAGATTGGTGAACAGAGGCCCCTATCCTGGGGAACCCCTGCAGGATAAAATGGAATTGAGATGACTGACCTTCACCAACTACAACAATCTCTCTTGGTGCTGGCATGATGCCAATGAGCAGTGAGTTTCCCCTCTGATTCCCATTGATTCGAGTTTTGCTCAGGCTCCTTGATGTCAAAATCAGGTAAATACAACTTTGATATCAAGGGCTGTCACTCTCAACTCACCTTTGGAATTCAGTCTTTAGTCCATGATTTAACCAAGTCTGTAATGAGGTCAAGAGGTGAGTGGCCCTGGCGGAACCCAAACTGGGCGTCACTGAACAGGTTATTGCTGAACCATGTAGCATTGTTGATGACACCTTCTACCAGTTTGCTGATGATTGAGAGCAGGCTGATGGGGTGGTAATTGGCTGAATTGGATTTGTGCTGCTTTTAGTATGCTGGTCATTCCTGGGCAATTTTACACATTATTGAGTAGATGTCAGTAATATAGCTGTACTGGAAGAGCTTGGCTAAGGGTGGGGCACAGGTCTTTAGTCGTATTGCTGGAGTGTTTACAGCATCCTGTGCTTTTCCTCTTGATATCATATGGAATGAGTCAAACTGGCTGAAGCCTGGTATCTGTAATGCTGGGAGCCTTTGAGAAGGCCAAGATACATCATTCATTCTGCACAATTAGGATTGTTGAAAATGCTTCAGCCTTACGTTTTGCATTGATGTGTTGGGCTCTTCCATCATTGTGGATGGGGATATTCGGGAAGCTTCCTCCTCCAATGAGTAGCTTAATTGCCTGCCACCATTCACGTCTGGATTGGGTCGTGATTGCAGAGCTAAAACCAGATCCATTAGTTGTTGGATCATTTGGCTCCGTCAATCACTTGCTGCTTACAATATTCGGCACTCGACTAGTCCCAGCTGACTCCTCACTTTGAGATATGCCTGGTGATGGTCTTGGAAGAACCTCTGGCACAATTCATTGAACTAGAGTTGGCACACTTTCGACCACACTCTGTGGAAAGAAATCCTTCCTGCTGTGGACTTTGAGTCTCCTTTTGTTTCCCATCTCCATGTCCATTCATCTGAAACTTGATGAGTTAAGCTGTGAGAAACTGCTTCTCCTGCTGCTCCTTGCTGCGAGCAAATTTCTTCCTTGCTTTTCCCCTTTCATGGCCTGAGTGCTCTGGGGACTGCCTCCAGAGCTCATTGCCCTGTTGCAGTGTTGTTTTTTCCCTGCTCTCAATGTGGAGCTCTCCTCCCTGAGCCTGCTGCATGGCCATTTATTTTCAAACACAAAGTTTCTCTCCAAGCTTGCTTCCAAAAGATGTTCTTGTCCTGCTCAGTGTCTGACCGATACAGGACCTTGAGTGTAGGGAGGTTATGAATAATGCAGCGATCTCGAAGGAGGGTGCCTGTAAACTGAAGGGTGGACTGAAGTGTGTATACTTCAATGCCAGAAGTATAAGAAATAAGGTAGGTGAACTTGCAGCGTGGGTTGGTACCTGGGACTTCGATGTTGTGGCCATTACTGAGACGTGGGTAGAACAGGGACAAGAATGGCTGTTGCAGGTTCCAGGGTTTAAATATTTTAGTAGGATCAGACATGGGGGTAAAAAAGGAGGAGGTGTGGCATTACTTGTCAAAGATAGTATTACAGCAGTGGAATGGACGATGGAAGAGGACTTGCCATCTGAGGTAGTTTGGGCTGAGGTTAGAAATAGGAAAGGTGAGGTCACCCTGTTAGGTGTTTTCTACAGGCCTCCTAATAGTCCTAGAGAAGTAGAGGATAATATTGCGAGGATGATTCAGGAAAAGAGTGAAGGTAGCAGGGTGGTTGTTATAGGGACTTTAACTTCCCAGATATTGACTGGGAGAGCTATAGCTCGAGTTCATTAGATGGGTCGGTGTTTGTCAATGTGTGCAGGAGGGTTTCCTGACACAATATGTAGACAGGCCAACAAGAGGTGAGGCTATACTGGATTTGGTTCTAGGTAATGAACCAGGCCAGGTGTTAGACTTGGAGGTAGGTGTGCACTTCGGGGACAGTGACCACAACTCGGTGACTTTTACTTTAGTGATGGAGAGGGATAAGTGTGCGCCGCAGGGCAAGAGTTATAGCTGGGGGCAGGGAAATTATGATGCAGTGAGGCATGACTTAGGATGTGTGGATTGGAAAAACAGGCTTCAAGAGAAGAACACTAATGAGATGTGGGGATTGTTCAAGGAGCAGCTACTATGTGTCCTCGATAAGTATGTACCAGTCAGGCATGGTGTAAAGGGCCTTGTGAGGCAGCCGTGGTTTAGTAAGGAATTGGAATCCCTTGTGAAAGGGAAGAAGGCGGCATATGTAAAGATGAGGCGTGAAGGTTCAGTTGGGGCGATAGAGAGTTATAAGGTAGCCAGGAAGGATCTAAAGAGAGAGCTAAGAGAAGCGAGAAGGGGACATGAAAAGTCTTTAGCTGGTAGGATTAGGGAAAACCCAAAGGCTTTCTATAGGTATGTCAGGAATAAAAGGATGACTAGGGTAGGTATCGGTCCAGTCAAGGATAGTAGTGGGAAGTTGTGTGTGGAGGCGGAGGAGATTGGAGAGAAACTAAATCAATACTTTTCATCAGTATTCACTCAGGAACAGGACACTGTTGCTGATGTGAATATGGAGTCACAAATGATTAGAATGGATGGCCTGGAAATATGCAGGGAAGAGGTTCTGGGAATATTGGAGAGGATGAAAATAGATAAGTCTCCTGGGCCTGATGGCATTTACCCTAGGATCCTATGGGAAGCTAGGGAGGAGATAGCAGAGCCATTGGCCTGGATTTTTATGTCGTCATTGTCAACGGGAATAGTACCAGAGAACTGGAGGATAGCGAATGTGGTCCCCTTGTTCAAGAAAGGGAGTAGGGATAGCCCTAGTAACTATAGGCCAGTGAGTCTGACTTCAGTGGTGGGCAAAGTCTTAGAGAGAATGGTAAGGGATAAGATTTATGAACATCTGGATAGGAATAATGTGATCAAGGATAGCCAGCATGGTTTTGTGAAGGGCAGGTCGTGCCTCACAAACCTTATTGAGTTCTTTGAAAAGGTGACTAAGGAAGTGGACGAGGGTAAAGCAGTAGATGTTGTGTATATGGATTTTAGTAAGGCGTTCGATAAGGTTCCCCATGGTAGGCTAATGCTAAAATTACGGAGGTATGGCATTGAGGATACA
This sequence comes from Hemiscyllium ocellatum, assembly GCF_020745735.1. Classification (NCBI taxonomy): domain Eukaryota; kingdom Metazoa; phylum Chordata; class Chondrichthyes; order Orectolobiformes; family Hemiscylliidae; genus Hemiscyllium; species Hemiscyllium ocellatum. The sequence continues at coordinate 22,949,119 of NC_083426.1, read as the reverse complement.
TTAGAGGTTTGGATTAGGAATTGGCTGGCTGGAAGGAGACAGAGGGTAGTAGTTGATGGACTATGTTCATCTTGGAGTGCAGTTACTAGCGGTGTACCACAAGGATCTGTTTTGGGACCATTGCTTTTTGTTATCTTTATAAATGATCTAGAGGAAGGACTTGAAAGCTGGGTAAGCAAGTTTGCGGATGACACAAAAGTCAGTGGAGTTGTGGATAGTGAGGAAGGAAGTGGTAGGTTACAGCGGGATATAGATAAGTTGCAGAGCTGGGCAGAAATGTGGCAAATGGAATTCAATGTAGCTAAGTGTGAAGTCATTCACTTTGGTAGGAGTAACAAGAAGATGGATTACTGGGCTAATGGTAGGCTACTTGGTAGTGTGGATGAGCAGAGGGATCTTGGTGTCCATGTACACAGATCTCTGAAAGTTGCCACCCAGGTGAATAGTGCTGTGAGGAAGGCATATGGTGTACTGGGCTTTATTGGTAGAGGAATTGAGTTCTGGAGTTCTGAGGTCATGTTGCAACTGTATAAGACTCTGGTGCGGCCTCATCTGGAGTATTGTGTGCAGTTTTGGTCGCCATACTATAGGAAGGATGTGGAGGCATTGGAACGAGTGCAGAGGAGGTTTACCAGGATGTTGCCTGGAATGGTAGGAAAATCTTATGAGGAAAGGCTGAGGCACTTGGGGCTGTTCTCATTGGAGAAGAGAAGGTTTAGGGGAGATTTGATAGAGGTGTATAAGATGATTAGGGGTTTAGATAGGGTCGACACTGAGAACCTTTTACCGCTAATGGAGTCAGGTGTTACTAGGGGACACAGCTTTAAATTAAGGGGTGGTAGGTATAGGACAGATGTTAGGGGTAGATTCTTTACACAGTGGGTTGTGAGTTCATGGAATGCCCTGCCAGTAGCAGTGGTGAACTCTCCTTCTTTATGGTCATTTAAGCGGGCATTGGATAGGCATTTGGAAGTTATTGGGGTAGTGTAGGTTAGGTAGGATTCGGTCGGCGCAACATCGAGGGCCGAAGGGCCTGTACTGCGCTGTATCTTTCTATATGATACAACAGTTTACCACCTTCCTAGTTGGGGGAATCCTTACAAGAGGTTCCCATATCTTCTAACAGCAGTCTGGCTTTGTTAACTGCTGCCACCATCTAAACAGGTTGGGTTTGTACTCATCTAACTAAGTATTCACAAGCATTATTAAACATTATACTGTACACTAGAGAGTGTAGACAGCTTCTCTTAGATATTTTCTCTTTGCGTCCTGGTCCCAGCTTGTCCTGACAACAGCTGACATATTAGAATTGTCACTAATCAAGAGGTGGCACGGTGGCTCAGCAGTTAGCACTGCTGCCTCACAGAGCCAGGGGAGCAGGTTCAATTCTACCCTCGGGCAACTACCTGTGTGGAGTTTACACATTCTCTCTGTGCCTGTGTGGTTACTCTGGTTTTTGCCCACTGTCCAAAGACGTGCTGGCTAGGTGGATTGGCCATGCTAAATTGCCCATAGTGTCCAGGGATATGCAGGCAAGGGGGTTAGCCATTGGAAATACAATGTTACAGGAATATGATGGTGAGGTGATTCTGGGTGAGAGGGTCAGTGCAAACACAATGGGTTGAATGGCATGTTTCCGCACTGTAGGGATTGTATGATTCTAGTCTAGTACTCTAGAGCTAATGCTCTGGCTACATGGGTTCGAAGCCGACCATGGCTAATGAAATTTGAACTGAATTAATAAATCTGGAATTAAAAGCCAGTTTACAAGTGACTATAAATCATTGTTAAGTGTTGTAAAAAGTCCATCTGGTTCATTAATGAAACCTACCTGTGTAAAGGAGAAGCATGGGACTACAAATCTAGAGAGACAGGATGTTGAGGAATGTATGGGATCGATTAGTTTATTTTTTTAAATGTTTGATTCATTATTGTCACACATACTGAGATAAAGTTAAAAGTATTGCTTAGTGTGCTGTCCAGGCAAATCATACCTTACATTAGTACATCAGGGTAATAGAATAGATTACAGCTACAGGGAAGGTGCAGAGAAAGATCAACTTTAATTTATGAGAGGTCCATTCAAAGTCTGATAACGATGAGAAAGGAAAGATTAGGATATATAAGGTAGACGACTCAAAACAGTAAAGGCGCTATAAGAGTGTAAAAAGAAATTAGGAAAGTGAAGATAGGGCTTAAAAGACACTGGTGGATAAAACAAATAAAACAAAATGAAATTAGAATCATAAAACAGGGCAGCAGATATTCAGGGAAAGAGTGGGACTTAAGTAGCTAACTGTGTGTGGAGTTGGAAGATATGTGTAGTATTTTAAATGATAACTTTGCATCCGTATTCTTGATAAAACAAAAGGATTATATACGAACGGAAATCAGGTAAGGGTCTGTGATGTACTTGAAAAGGTTAGCATTGAGAGCCAGGAGGTTTTAGGGATCTAACATTGGATGCATATTCACACCCAGCTGAGGTCTATTTTAGACTGCTAAGGGAGGAAAGGAAGGTGATTGTAGGAGCCCTGACATTGATTTTCAAATTCTCTCTGCCCACATGTAAGGTGCCAGAGGACTGGAGGGCTGTTAATATGGTCACATGATTATAAAAGGTAGGGATGGATAAACTGGGAAACTATGAGCCAGTGAGTCTAACATCAGTGACAGGGAAATTTCTGAAGAAGATCTGAGAGAAAGAATTAATCTCCACTTAAGAGAGAGACAAAGATTAATCATTATCAGTCAACATAGCTTTGTCAGGGGACATCATTGCGAAATAAATTGGATTTAATTTTTCAAGGAGGTAAACAGATGGATAGATTAGGGTAGTGCAGTTCCGGTAGTTTGCATGGACATCAACAAGGACTTTGACAAGGTGTCACATGCAAGCCCATGGGATCCACAGCATTTTGGCAAATTAGATCCAAACTGAAGCGAATGGCAAGAAGCAAATGGTGTGGTTGATGATTGTTTTGGCACTGAAGGCCTGTGGTGTAGTGCAGAATTTGATGCTGAGTCCCTTACTTTTTGTGGCATACATTAATGATCTACACATGAAAGCAGGAGGATCAGTAAGTTTGCAGATGACAAAAATTGTTCGTGTGGTAAATAGCAAGGAAGAAACTAGAGGACGATATAAATGTGCTTGTCAGATGGACAGAAGAGTGGCAGATGGAGTGTAATTCACACTGTCAAGTGTGAGGCATTGCATTTTGTAAGGTCTAATAAGGTAAGGGAGTACTCATGAAATGGTAGGACCACAGGAAATACAGAAAATTAAAGGGATCACGGTGCGCATGCCCATAGATCCTTTAAGGCAACAGGTAACATGGACAGGGTGGTTAAAGGGATATTTGCCTTTATTAGTCAAGGCATTGATACAAGAGTTTAATGGAAGGAAACTTGAAAAAGAATTCCGAGAGACAGAATTAATCCCTACTTGGGGAGGCAAGGATTAATCAAAAATGGTCAGCAAGGCTTTGTCAGTAGGAGAATATGTTTGACAGATCTGAAGGTGGTTTCTGATGAGGTGAATGGATGTGTAGATGAGGCCGATGCAGTCGATGTGGACTTTGAGAAGGCTTTTGACGGAGTGCCGCATGGGAGGCTGATCAACATGGTATGGGATCCAGGGCAACTTGGCAAATTGGCCTACTAACAGGAGGTAGAGGATGATGGTTGAAAATTACTTTTATGACTGGAAGCTTTTGTTCAGTGAGATACTGCAGGGTTCAGTGTTGCATCACTTGCTATTTATGTAGGGTATATTAATGAACCAATTGAGTAATTTTGCTTAAGTAATTTTGCAGATGAAATGATAAAAAGTGAGGAGGAAAGTGCTGGACCACAGAAGATATCAGCAAGCTGGACAGATGGACAGGACAGTGGCAAATAGAATTTAATCCTGAAGATTAAGAGATGATGCAGTTTGGGGGGAGTATCAAGGCAAGGAAATGGACATTGAGTGGCAGGATCCTGGGCAGTACAGAGAATCAAAGAAACCAGTGTGTGTGTATCCAGAGATTCTTGAAGGCAACAGGTAACACAGATAAAGTTGTTAATAAGGGCATATGGAATACATGCCTTTGTTAGTTGAGGCACTGAATACAAGAGCAGGGGGTTATGATGGAACAGCCTAAGGTCACAGCTGGAGTACTGTGTGCATTTCTGGTTGCTTCATGATAGGAAGGCAGTGATTGCATGAATAAGGGTGCAGTGGTGATCCAGCAGGATGGTACCTGGGCTGGAATGTTTCAGCTAGGAAGAGAGATTAGAAAGACTGGGATAGTTTTTCTTAGAGCCGAGAAGGCCAGTTGGCAGGGAAGAAGGGAAGGGGATGGGATGGGTGTGGGAGGGAGATCTAAATTGATCCCACCACTTCAGATGATGTATAGAATTATAGGAGGTATAGATCGAGTGGGTAAGAAGAAACTTTTTCCCTGTCAATAACCAGAGGCTGAGATTTAAGCTAAGTGGCTGGAGGTGTAAAGGGGAGTTAAGAAAAACAGCTTTCACCCAAAGGATGATGGGTATCTGGAACCCACTGCATGAAAGAGTGGAGGCAGAAACCCTCACAATATTTAAGAGGTATTTCAATTTACACTTGAAATGTCATTACACATAAGGTTAGTGACTAAGTGGTGGGAAATGGAATTAGAATAGGTAGGAGCTTGATAGCCAGCATGGACATTCTGAGTGGAAGGACTTCATTCTGTATGTGAAACTGTATGATTCGATGACTCTAATCTATCCACATCTCTTTTGGCCTACGTGTGAGTCCAGATCTACATTAATGAGATCTTGTGTTCAAAGTTCACTGAAATGGTGCATCGAGTTGTTCAGTTATATCTAACTACTAAAAGGTCTCATGAAGGGAATAAAACCAGATGGAACACCTGGCATTGACCTAAAGCACACATAGTTCTATTGACCCCCACCCTAACCAGCCTGTGTCAAAATTCAAGCAATGGCCTGATATAGTCATTGTCACTCAGTCATAACCATATCTTACAGAAAATGTCCGAATTCCCATCACCTCCATCCCTGATATGATGGCACATTTGGGAGGTAATTGCCCTGGGAGTCTTTAACATTGGCTGAGTACTCTTGAAACATGGGCAAGGAAATCTCTGCTGATTACCATCTACTGCTCCCACCACTTCAGATGATGAATCCTTTCTCCTCCATGTTTCACATCACTTGGAAGATGCACTGAGGGTGACCTGGGCACACCATGCATTCTGATTAGGAAACTTCAATAAACATTTCCAAGAGTGTTTTGGTAATCCCACTACTAACCAGGATGGTGGAGTCCGAAAGAACATAACTGTTAGATTGGGCCAGCTGTAGATGGAGTCAGAACTATAAGAGGGAAAAACATTCTTGATCTTACCTCACCAATCTGCCTGTAGCAAATGCATCTGTTCATGACAGGACTATTAGGAAAACTAGCTATATAAATCTTGTATCTACATGAGCAGGTCAGAGGCAGGTCCCTGGAATTCCATAATGAGTAACTCACCACCTGACTTCTCAAAATCTGTCCACCATATCCATGGTACAAGTCAGCAGTGTGATGGATTGCTGTTTGTTTGTGAATGATTGCGGCTCTAACAAACAGTTAAAAGGCTCAATATTAGCCAAGACGTAGCCGCTCGCTTGATTGGCACCCCAACTTACATATTCAACATTCCCTCTCTCCATCTCCAATACACAGTGACAGTAATTTATAGCATCTACAAGATGCACTGCAGAAATTCTCCAAGGTTCATTTAATAGCACCTTCCAAACCCATGACCAAGACCATTGTGAGGGTATATCAGCCCTTCCTGAAGAAGGGCTCATGCCTGAAACGTCGACTGACCTGCTCCTTGGATGCTGCCTGACCTGCTGCGCTTTTCCAGCAACACATTTTCAGCTCTGATCTCCAGCATCAGCAGTCCTCACTTTCTCCTGTGGGTAAATCAGCACAAGATATCTTTAATTCAAGAAATATGACAGAGATTAAGTACTGGAACAATGATGTAAACTTTATTGCATGTAGCAACCAAAATAAGATTCCTGAAGTAAGCAAGGTAAGAATTGCGAGTTAACTTGACTTAACCTGATTAATGACAGAATTTAGCTATGATTCCACCAATGGTGCCTGTCTCTGGAAGTGTTCAGGGTTCGATCCATATGCAAAGTTGTCCTCTGGAGTTTCCCGATGAGGAGCTTATACTCGAAATGTTGATTCTCCTGCTCCTCAGATGCTGCCTGACTGGCTGTGCTTTTCCAGTATCACACTTTTTGACTCTGATTTCCAGCATCTGCAGTTCTCTCTTTCTCCTCTGGAATTCCACTGAAGGGGAGTTCTGGTATCAAATTCGTATATAGATTTTCATTCTCCAGGTCCATGATGTGATATATTGACGATTCTTTAGGTTCTTTCATCCAAATTAGTGACTACTTCTCCAAAACCATCAATTCTGCAGCTTGCTTTCTTATGAAAAGTAAAAATCACACAACACCAGGTTATAGTCCAACAGGTTTACTTGGAAGCACTAGCTTTCGGAGCGCTGCTCCTTCATCCCAATTGCACTCCGAAAGCTAGTGCTTCCAATTAAAACTGTTGGACTATAACCTGGTGTTGTGTGATTTTTAACTTTGTACACCCAAGTCCAACACCGGCATCTCCAAACCATGACTATTATCAAAAGTAGTGTCTTTGTTGCAAATTACGTTTGGCATTAACTGTCTATTTGAAGATACTTTTTGCTGCAATTAACTCCCTAAATTCTTCTGCAGAGCAATTGGTCATACTTGTGGTATAAAGCAATCAGTTATCAAGCAAATGTCAAAACAGTTTTGTTCATACAGCTTTGACTCCCAGGCATGGCTAATTGCTTTCAATTCCTGTATAGATTTGTCCTTGTCCCTTAATCGTTTATTGCAGACAAAGTTATTGTGTGACAGTTTATCTTTGTTGATTTATTCAATCCATGAACAGTTATTAAAGTTCTGAAGTTTACACTATCACAGTCCCTCTTCTTTGTTCATTGTTTTTAATATAATGAACAAACAATAGTAATTAGCCATTTTCCTCCATATTGGTTCATATCCAAGCTGGGTTGCTATTCCATGCACAATTTAAAAATGCAGTATCTAATTATGTGGCACAGATGTGTGCAAAGTAATAAACAATAAATAAAGTACAGACTAATAATCAGTAAATAAATCAGATGAGTAATAAACATGCAAAAAGAAATAAACATGCACAAAACAAAAATAAAGTAATAAATGTGCAGAGAACATAAATTGAGCAGTAAACATGCATTATGGTTCATCCATTGCAGCTTTAAGATTATCATGTCTACAAGGCACAACTGTATGTGAAATAATATAAACCACACGGCTGTGTGTGTATTACTACCCCAATTCTAGCTGTCATCCCACCAAGAATGCTCCTTAATGCTTTTAATATCTGTCTTAATGCTCTGACTATTCTGCTGAACCTTAAATGTAACCATGTGCTTTTCTCAAAATCCCTTTTATTTCTGGTGACTCAGTAGTTAGCAGTGCTGCCTCACAGTCCTGCTAACTGTGAGTCCAATGATGTGCAGGTTAGGTGATTTAGCCATGCTAAACTGTCCGTAGTATCGAGGTAGATTAGCCATGGGAAATGCAAGTTTACATTGTTAGGGTCTAGGTAGAATGCTGTTTGGAAGGTCTTTGGGGCTGAATGGTCTGCTTCTACACTGTCAACATTTTTTGATTCTTCCAAATGTTCCTTTTGCAGGGCAATACAGACCACATATTTTTTACCAATAAGAAATAACCATTTCTATAGGTGGGTCAGGCAAATTAAAAGCCATGGATTTTCTCCTCCTGATAATAACCTAAGTTAACCACTGTTCCTATGTGCAGAGGGATTTAATGGTGAATGCAAAACGATGAATCAGTGATGGGACAAGGCAGGTTTTGATAACAATGCCATTTTCTTTTTCTTATCCAACTCTAATTGTGTTGTCTTGAGTGGAACTTGAAATTTTGAGTGTACAGTGAATTGTTTAATTACTCCCACTGGACTCAAAGCCACAAGTGGTTGTTTGGTTGTGTAGATGAGTCGGAGACTAACAATCTGTTGGCATTCTTTAAGTGTTGTCGTTCCCATCCTTCAAAAGCAATTAAGGACAGTATATGAATGTTGCTACATCCTGTGCCTGAATATAAAGAAATGCATCAATAATGCTATTTTCTCTAATAATCACTGTATACAATTGTACTCCACACTCCTCCTGTGTTTCTTGCATTTTCTTGTTGAATTTCAGGTTTCCAGTACCTGCAGCCAGTTGATTGATCTTAGCTTGCTACAGTAATGAGCTGGAAGAGACATTGTGGCCTGAATGGCCTCCTTCAGTTCATGAATTTTGACATTAAGAAGCTGCGCCTGCAGTCCATATTGTAAGTCCAGGCACAAACACCTGAGTTTTCGATTCATCTCCAGTTGGGAGGACATAATTGTGCAACAATGCAACTGAGTACGAATTGGGAGTATAACTGACTTGGAATTGTTGCATTGATTACAATCAAGATGTGTGCACCAGTACCAGTATTAACAGTGTACAGCTGGGAATCATACACAGTAAAATGCAATTATGGACAGTTATCTCAGACATAACTCACTTAGAGGATATATCTCCTTTAAGAGTTTAGTATTCCTACTGTTTACAAATGCTTTATGAAGGGTGACATAATTACACAAGGAAATAAAATAAGCTAGATTAAATTGAGCAGTATACAAACTGTCTGATAGTTCCTGATGTGACATTGTTAATGCTCAGAAGCAAATTGATATCAATAGCAGATAAATTAACTTTGGTTTTGAGGGTTATCTTAGAACATAGTTATATGAACAATTATTAGCATTCAAGCAAAATGAAAGATTGGTGCTAATCTACAGCAATCACATCATTGGCACAATCACTTAACATTTGCTGTGCAGTCATGATTAACTATTGCTCAGAATTACATTGATAGTAGTTTTTTTTGAGGCAATAAGCTTTAGAACGTAAAATATTGTGCCAGTAATCAAATGTTATTTCTAAGTTAACTGAATTGGAAACAAAGGTGAAAATTATATTACGGTTGCACAGAGCTCTGCTAAGATCCTTGACCCTTTGCAATTCACCTGTCAGTGCAACAGGTCCACAGCAGATACCATCTCCCTGGTTGGACTCTCATCCCTGGAGCATCTGGATAACAAGGATAGCTATGTCAGGCTCCTGCTTATTGACTACAGCTCCCCCTTCAACATCATAGTTCCAAACAAACTAATCTCTAAACTCCTAGACCTATGACTTGTCCACTCCTTCTGTGACTGGATCCTTGACTTCCTGACACTATAGAACGCCGTCAGTAGGAATAGGCATCGATACCTCCTCCACCATAATCCTCAACACCAGTTCCCCACAAGGTTTCATACTCAGCCCCCTACTGTACTACATACAGACTCATGCCTGTGTGGTCAAATTCCATCCCAACTCCATTTACAAGTTTGATGAGGACACCACCATCGTAGGGCGGATCTCAAACAACAACGAGACAGAATACAGGAAAGGAACTAAGTGCTTAGCTGTATGGTGGTAAGAAAGCAATCTGTTCATCAATGCCAGCATAATGAAGGAGCTGATCATTGACTTCAGGAACGACAGTGCAAGACATGCATCGATGGTGCTGAGGTGGAAATGATCGAGAACGTCAAGTTCCTGGGACTGATGATCACTGACAATCTCTCCTGGCCCACCCATGTCAACACAATGGTCAAGAAAGTACAACAATGTTTCTACTTCCTCAGGAGGCTAAGTGAATTTGGCCCAAGGATTCTAATTTTTAAAAATGTGCTATAGAAAGCATTCTATCTGGATGCATCACAGTGCGGTTTGGTAACTGCTCTTCCTAAGATCACAAGAAAATACAGAGTTGCGAACACAGCCTAATCCATCAAACAAACCAGCTTTCCATCCATCAACTCAGTCTATACTAGCTGCTGCCTTGGGAAAGCAACTAACATAATTAAAGACCCCTCCCAGAGACATTGGGCAGAAGATATAAAAGTTTGCATACACATACAAATAGATTCAAGAACAACTTCTTCCCCACTATTACTGAATGGACCTCTCAAACTTTAAATTTAATGTTGATCTCACTCTTTGTGCACCTTCCCTGCAGCTGTAATGTTGTATTCTTCACTCTGTTCTATTACCCTAATGCACTTTGTATGGTAAGATCTAAACCTGTACTGCATGCAAAACAGAACTTTTCACTGTATATAAATTCATGTGATAATAATAAACCAAATCAAATCAAAGATCCCATCCGGAGTACTGCATATTGCATCTCAGAATAGTATATTAGCCTTGGAGGAGATTCAGAGTAAATTCATCAGAATGATGTAGTCCTGTCTTCACTGCAGAGATTGCTCTCTCAAGAATTTGATATTGAAGAAATATTGCCACACTCCTAACTGGTTTGCAGTGATCTGACTACAACTGTCTTAGGTGGGACTCTTTCAAAATCTAGACTGATGTTAAACATGGCTGTGTGATAGCACCACCCCTCCACACCCTTTATATTATGTTTGACAGTAGCTAATCAATTTAAAGATCAATTCCCCTCTGATATGAGTACTAAAAGCTACATCACCCTTCAACCTCAGTCTCTCTGTGTCAAGACTAGACTGACTAATACAGATGAACATGATTTGCAGTCTGAAAAAAACTGCAGTGTCATTGGTCACTCTGCACCAGACTTCCAAATTACTCTTGATCTCTTAGTTCTGCACTCAACAGATTCGGCTGTTCTTGAATGTTGCCAAATTCATTGATAAATCCTGACCTGGTCAGTGAAATGTTCCACTTCAGTGTTGAGTCTTTCCCATACTTTGGTAGTTATCTCTGTCAAAAGGCGAGGTTATCCAATACTCCATCCCTGTGGCTGCCCAACCTTCTACAAACTATGTGGAAGAGCCCATCCTCCGCAGTTATACTCCACCTTTTCCTCTGCTACATTGATGATTGTATTGGCAGCACCTTGTGCTTCCACAAGGAGATTGAACAGTTCACCAACTTCACTACCACCTTCCACCCTGACCTTAAGTTCAATTGGACCAAGGCAGATACCCCTTTCCCCATTGACATCTCCAGCGACAGACCCAACCAAAGGCAACTATCTCAAATGCGCTGGTTCTCACAGCTACCTGGACTACACCTCCTCCTTACCACCCCCTCCCCCTCCCCAAACTGTAAAAATGAGATCCCTTATTCCCAATTTATCCACCTTTATGGTATCTGCTCCCAGGAGAATCAATCCCACTCCCGGACACCTGAGAAGGCCACTTGTTTCAAAGACTACAATTTCCCCTCCCAGGTGATCAACAATACCCTCCAGCACATCTTCTTCACTACCTGCACCTTTGCATTTGAACCCCACCTCTCCAACAGCAACAAGGATAGTAACCCCTTGGTCCTCACCTTGTACCCCACTAATCTCCAGATACAGTGCATTATCCTCTGCCATTTCAGCCACCTACAATCAGACACCACCACCAGAGATATACTTCCTCTACCAGCATACTACAGAGACTATTCCTTCTGTGACTCCCTCGTTAGGTCCATGTTCCCCACCAAACAACCCTCCACTCCCGGCACCTTCCCTTGCCATTGCAAGAGGTGCAAAACCTGCACCCACACCTTCCCCCTCAACTCTGTCCAAGGCCCAGGAACTTTCCACATCCAACAGAGATTTTCCTGCACATCCCAACACCTGTATCCATTGCTCTCAATGTGGTCTCCTCTACATTGGGGAGGCATGATGTCAACTTGCAGAATGTTTCAGGGAACATCTCTGGGACACACATACCAAACAATCCTATTGCCCTGTGGCCAACCACTTCAATTCCTCCTCCCACTCTGCCAAGGACATGCAAGTCTTGGGTTGCCTCGATCGCTAAATGCAAACGACTTGACGACTGGAGAAAGAACGCCTCATCTTCTACCTTGGGACCCTCCAACCACATGGCATCAACATCGATTTCACCAATTTCCTTATCTCCCTTTCCCCACCTCATCCCAGATCCAACCCTCCAACTCAGCACTATCCTCTTAAATTGTCCTACCTGTCCATCTTCCTTTTCAACCATCTGCTCCACCCTCCCCTCCAACCTATCACTATCATCTCTCCACCTGCATCTACCTAATGCCTTCTCCCAAGCCTGAGTGCCCATCCTATTTATCTCTCAGTCCTCTTACCCATCCCCTTCACCCCAACATTCCTGATGTAGGTCTTAGGCCAGTAATGTCAATTCTCCTGCTCCTAGGATGCTTGACCTATTGTGTTTTTCAAGTGCCGCACTTTTAAACTCTGATCTCCATCTTCTGCAGTCCTCACTTTCACCTCATCACTGTAACCTCAGTGCGAGGCCTCTTCAAAGTATGCTCACCTTGAAGAAAGTTAAAAATCACACAACACCAGGTTATAGTCCAACAGGTTTAATTGAAAGCATACTAGTTTTCAGAGTGCCGCTTCTTCATTCACAACCATCTGGTGAAGGAGCGTCGTTCCGAAAGCTAGTGTGCTTTTTAACTTTGTGTTGTGTGATTTTCAACTTTGTACACCCCAGTCCAATACCGGCAGCTCCAACTCATCACCTTGGAGAAGTTCTCCTCCTCCCTCCACAAGGATCTCAGTGAGTCTCTCTCTCACTGCAACCCCAGGTTATCTCCTCTGCCTTCAATCTCTTCAAGCATGTCCTGAAGCAGACACATCTCCTTCCTCAACAACGGCCTACACAACCAATGTATCCCACATGGTCTCCAGACTACATTCAGACCATCACAATTTGGACCTGCCAGGATAACCATGACCTACAGTGAATCCAAAGCTTCCAGAAATGGTTCTCCCACCAGATCGTCCACTCCAGGCTTGCAACTATGCACCGCCACCTACTCTCCCTGCAGTCAGCCTTGTCCCAGCTCAGAGCCACACTCTCCCAGACCTGCAAAAGTTCCTGAGAAAGATCCACACCCTTAACAAATGCTTTTTCTCCAGCTTATCAGACATCAATGAATGTAATTACACCAAACTCTCACGCACTTACTTCCAGACCCGGGATCCCCCAGCCTCTGGAACTGGTTGGACATTATCCACATGGCCTCTACAGCCACCACCCTACTGCAAATGATGACATCACTTTCGCACCAGCCACCCCACAGAACGCAGCCACCGCTGACCATACCACTTCTGCAATCGCTGCTCGAACTACTGCCTCTGCGATCGTTGCCATAACCTCCGCTGCTGATACATCCACGAATGCTGCTTGCTACCTCACTTCCTCCCCAGTTGTCGCTGCTGCCTATGCCTACTGCCCCCACCGATGTCACTCACCGGAACACCACCGATGACCACACCACCGCCAAAAGTACCCCTTCCGCTTGCACCATTGTAGATGCCATTTCTGCCCCATGGTTGCTGCTAAACGCGCCACTTCCACCCCCGCTGTTGTCACTCACCCCAGACCCGCCAACCATGTTGCCTCCGCAGTCACCACCGAGAACCCACTTTCGTGAATGCCACTCAGAATGGCACTTCTGGCCTCCCAGATGCAACAGATCCACCACTTCTGACCTCCCTGACTGCCACTGTTTACATCACTTCCTCTGGTGATCTCACCCATGATGACACCAATATCACATGACTGTACCCATTCCAGAGACAGTCTCCACCCACACTCCCAACTCCAGCTCTACACCAGGTCCTGGTCCCAACCCTGCCAGGTTTTTACCATCGCCCCCAAGACCTCCCGCTCACTGAGGATGAACGAATATGCTCAGTCACAGGATGACCAATGACAGAAACTGAGTTTATGCCAGCTTTGAGTCATGTAAAAAGCAATGGGTCTTAATCACTGATTTAAACTCGTCTCCAAAGGTAATAATGTACTCCCTATAATTAATTCATCACAATTGAAAACAGTATTCCAGATATAGTCTAACCAGTGCTTAATAAGAAAACAAAATTATATTTGTACTGCTCTTTTCAATATTAAAATGACTCAATGAACTAAATTTTTAATGCAGTTATGTGGGCAAAATGATGTGAGCCAAATGGCATCTTTTGATTTGTACTCAATCTCTCATTTAATTCAACCCTCTATCTTTATTACCTTATTACTACAACGAATAATTGGTATGACAATATCACAGACATATTTATGAATCACTTTTATATCTGCTTAATTTTTTAATGTGCATAGAGATCTAACAAATGAAACCTACAGTTTAAGCCCTAAATTATGTACCACAATTTGAATAAAATGAGATTTGCTTCGAGCCATTTTCCATTACACTTTAATTGATCACAGGACTCAATTTCCATTCAAATCTTATGCACAAAATACTGAACTAGCCAAGGTGCCTGATGTTGAAATGTAATTTCATTACATAGCAAATCATGCATAATGGGTGCTGGTTCACAGCACTATTGTTTACTCCCTACAAAATTGGAAGTAAGGCACAATCAAAATAAGATTGTACAGCAATAAAACAAGTACTTAAATTCTTAAAGAGTTTGCTTTAGCAAATAAAGAGAAACCGGTTTCGATGGCTGGGACTTCATTTCTGGTAATTGTGAAAAGAGTCCAGAGATGACATGAAGCTTTGTTATTATATAATGAGTGTTTAAGATTGAAATGCATTGCCTGGTAGGTTAGGGACAGTAGATGTAATACTGGGAAAGGCAAGAACGAGGACACGAGGAAGTTCAGATCAGCTGTGGTCCTATTGAATTGAAAGGCTGAATGACCTACCCCTGTTCCTATTTCTTATGGTCTTATGGTTTAAACCATAAGGTTATAGCAGAAAATTAAGGTTCATGGTGTAAAGGGTAGATGATTGTCATGGATAGAAGATTTGTTGACTAACAGGAAGGAAGCAGTAGGACTAAATGGGTCTTTTTCAGGTTGACTTGATTAGAATTGATTTAGAGTCTTGGAGTCATAGAGATGTACAGCATGGAAACAGACCCTTCAGTCCAACCCGTCCATGCCGACCAGATATCCCAACCCAATCTAGTCCCAACTGCCAGCCCCCAGCCCATATCCCTTCAAACCCTTCCAAATGCCTCTTAAACGTTGCAATTGTACCAGCCTCCACCACTTCCTCTGGCAGCTCATTCCATGCACGTACCACCCTCTGTGTGAAAGAATTGCCCCTTAGGTCTCGTTTATATCTTTCCTCTCTCACCCTAAACCTATGCCCTCTAGTTCTGGACTCCCCGACCCCAGGGAAAAAGACTTTGTCTATTTATCCTATCCATGCCCCTCATAATTTTGTAAACCTCTATAAGGTCACCCCTCAGCCTCCGACGTTCCATGGAAAACAGCCCCAGCCTGTACAGCCTCTTCCTATAGCTCAAATCCTCCAACCCTGGCAACATCCTTGTAAATCTTTTCAGAACCCTCACATGTATGGAGATATGATGAGAAGAATTGCTTTGCATGTTAATCAGACAAATCATACCTTACATAAGTACATCAGGGTAGTGACGTGCCACAGGGATCGGTGCTGAGAACTCAGCTATTTATAGTTTCAATATATTACATAGATGAAGGGATGCAAATTTTGATTACCAGATTTTCTGATTGTGAAGATTATTTGGAAAATATGTTGTGACGAACATGTCAGCATTTTCAAGAGACATATAGATAAATTAGGTGAATGTACGAAGATTTGGAGTATGGTGTATGAAAAGATAAAATTGTACACTTTTACAGAAAGGATAATAAAGAAGCATATGATTTTTTTAAAAAAAGAAATATTGCAGAGGGGTCTGAGTATCCTAGTGTATGAATCTCTAGAGGTTATTGTGCAGCACAGCAGGTAGTGAGGAAACCTAAGAAAAATATTATCATTTATTGCAAAGGGAACTGAATATAAAAGTAGGGAAGTTATACAGTGTACTGATGGGACTATATCTGGAGTACTATGCACAGTATTGGTCACCTTACTTAAGAAATGACATAAATGCATTGGAAACAGTTCGGAGAAATTTTACCAAATTTAAACCTGGAATGAGTGCATTGACTTATGAGGAATGATTTGATTGGCTGGGTTTGCATCTATTGATGTATAGAAGAGTAAATAACAACTTAATTGAAACATTATAGTTCCTGAGAGCTGTTGACAGGATTGTTGACAGGATTTCCTCTTCTGGGACAATCCAGATCTATAGGTCACTATTTAAAAGTGAGATGTTGCCAATGCAAACAGAGATGAGACAGAATATCTTTTCTCTCAGAAGGTTTTGAGTCTTTACAAGAGTTTTTCTGAAAAGGTGGTTGAATATTTTTAAAGCAGAGAAAGATGGATTCTTGTTAAGCAAGGGAGGGTGGGGTGAAAGGCTATCAGGGGATGATGCTTTGAGGTTACAAATCAAACCGGCAGACAAGGGAGGCGCGGTAGTAGTTTGGCGCGCCGACCTTTATACCGCTGAGGCCAAACGCCAGCTCGCGGACGCCTCCTCTTATCGCCCCCTTGATCATGACCCCCACCTCCCACCACCAAACCATCATCTCCCAGACCATCCATAACCTCATCGCCTCAGGGGATCTCCCATCCACCGCCTCCAACCTCATAGTCCCACAACCCCGCACCGCCCATTTCTACCTCCTGTCCAAAATCCACAAACCTGACTGCCCCGGCCGACCCATTGTCTGAGCCTGCTCCTGCCCCACCGAACTCATCTCTGCGTACCTCGACACGGTTCTGTCCCCTTTAGTCCAAGAACTCCCCACCTACGTTCGGGACACCACCCATGCCCTCCACTTCCTCCAGGATTTTCGCTTCCCCGGTCCCCAACGCCTTATCTTCACGATGGACATCCAGTCCCTGTACACCTCCATCCCCCATCACGAAGGACTCAAAGCCCTCCGCTTCTTCCTTTCCCGCTGCACCAGCCAGTACCCTTCCACTGACACCCTCCTTCGACTGACTGAACTGGTCCTCACCCTGAATAACTTCTCTTTTCAATCCTCCCACTTCCTCCAAACTAAAGGAGTTGCCATGGGCACCCGCATGGGCCCCAGCTATGCCTGTCTCTTTGTAGGATATGTGGAACAGTCCATCTTCCGCAACTACACTGGCACCACCCCCCACCTTTTCCTCCGCTACATTGATGACTGTATCGGCGCTGCCTCGTGCTCCCACGAGGAGGTTGAACAGTTCATCAACTTTATTAACACCTTCCATCCTGACCTCAAATTCACCTGGACTGTCTCAGACTCCTCCCTCTCCTTCCTAGACCTTTCCATCTCTATCTCGGGCGACCGACTCAACACAGACATCTACTATAAACTGACTGACTCCCACAGCTACCTGGACTACACCTCCTCCCACCCTGCCCCCTGTAAAAACGCCATCCCATATTCCCAATTCCTTCGTCTCCGCTGCATCTGCTCCCAGGAGGACCAGTTCCAACACCGTACAGCCCAGATGGCCTCCTTCTTCAAGGACCGCAGATTCCCCCCAGACGTGATCGACGATGCCCTCCACCGCATCTCCTCCACTTCCTGCTCCTCCGCCCTTGAGCCCCGCTCCTCCAACCGCCACCAAGACAGAACCCCACTGGTTCTCACCTACCACCCCACCAACCTCCGTATACAACGTATCATCCGCCGTCATTTCCGCCACCTCCAAACGGACCCCACCACCAGGGATATATTTCCCTCCCTCCCCTATCAGCGTTCCGCAACGACCACTCCCTTTGTGACTCCCTCGTCAGGTCCACACCCCCCACCAACCCAACCTCCACTCCCGGCACCTTCCCCGCAACCGCAGGAAATGTAAAACTTGCACCCACACCTCCCCCCTCACTTCCCTCCAAGGCCCCAAGGGATCCTTCCATATCTGCCACAAGTTCACCTGCATCTCCACACACATCATCTATTGCATCCGCTGCACCCGATGTGGCCTCCTCTACATTGAGGAGACGGGCTGCTTACTTGTGGAACGTTTCAGAGAACACCTCAGGGACGCCCGGACCAACCAACCCAACCACCCCGTGGCTCAACACTTTAACTCTCCCTCCCACTCCATCGAGGACATGCAAGTCCTTGGACTCCTCCATTGGCAGAACATAACAACACGACGGCTGGAGGAGGAGCGCCTCATCTTCCGCCTGGGAACCCTCCAACCACAAGGAATGAACTCAGATTTCTCCAGTTTCCTCATTTCCCCTCCCCCCACCTTGTCTCAGTCGGTTCCCTCAACTCAGCACCGCCCTCCTAACCTGCAATCTTCTTCCTGACCTCTCCGCCCCCACCCCACTCCAGCCTATCACCCTCACCTTGACTTCCTTCCACCTATCACATCCCCATCGCCCCTCCCCCAAGTCCCTCCTCCCTACCTTTTATCTTAGCCTGCCTGGCACACTCTCCTCATTCCTGATGAAGGGCTCTGGCCCGAAACGTCGAATTTCCTGTTCCTTGTATGCTGCCTGACCTGCTGTGCTTTAACCAGCAACACATTTTCAACTACAAATCAGATCAGCCATGATCTTATTGAATAGTGGAATAGGGTCATCAGGCTGAATGGCATATTCCTCTTCCTTATGTGTTTCTATAGCCTGAAGTCTGATGTTACTGCACATTCCATACACAAAACTGACTGTTGTGGTTCTGCTCGCCGAGCTGGAAGTTTTTGCTGCAAACGTTTCGTTCCCTGGCTAGGGAACATCATCAGTGCTGTTGGAGCCTCGTGTGAAGCGCTGCTTTGATGTTTCTTCCGGTATTTATATTGGTTTGTTCTTGCTGCTTCCGGGTGTCAGTTTCAGTTGCAGTGATTTGTATGTGGGGTCCAGGTCGATGTGTCTGTTAATGGAGTTTGTGGATGAATGCCATGCTTCTAGGAATTCTCTGGCTGTTCTCTGTCTGGCTTGTCCTATGATAGTGGTGTTTTCCCAGTCAAATTCATGTTGCTGGTTGTCTGAGTGTATGGCTACTAGAGATAGCTGGTTGTGTCATTTTGTGGCTAGCTGATGTTCATGGATGCGGATTGTTAGCTGTCTTCCTGTTTGTCCTATATAGTGTTTTGTGCAGTCCTTGCATGGTATTTTGTAAACTACGTTAGTTTGGCTCATGCTGGGTATTGGGTCCTTTGTTCTAGTGAGTTGTTGTCTGAGCGTGGATGTTGGCTTGTGTGCTGTTATGAGTCCTAAGGGTCGCAGTAGTCTGGCTGTCAGTTCTGAGACGCTCCTGACGTATGGTAGAGTGGCTAGTCCTTTTGGTTGTGGCATGTCCTCGTTCCTCGGTCTATCTCTTAGGCATCTGGTGATAAAGTTGCGTGGGTATCCGTTTTGGCGAATACCTTGTATAGATGTTCCTCTTCCTCTTTTCGCAGTTCTGGTGTACTGCAGTGTGTTGTGGCCCTTTTGAATAGTGTCCTGATGCAGCTTCGTTTGTGTGTGTTGGGGTGGTTACTTTCATAGTTTAAGACTTGGTCTGTGTGTGTTGGTTTCCTGTGTACCCTTGTGGTGAATTCTCCGTTGGGTGTTCTCTCTACTAACACATCTAGGAATGGGAGTTGGCTATCCTTTTCCTCTTCTCGTGTGAATCGGATTCCTGTGAGTGTGGCGTTGATGATTCGGTGTGTTTTTTCTATATCTGTGTTTTTGATGATTACAAAGGTGTCATCCACATATCTGATCCAGAGTTTGGGTTGGATTTGTTGTATGGCTGTATGTTCTAACCTTTGCATAACTGCCTCTGCTATGAAAAACTGACTTCACGCTCCAGAGTGTGACTGAATGTGAAGTTGGCACCTTTAATACCAGAATGCCGCATGTCGTGATGTGAAACGGTCTTAAAGATACAGGGTTGTCTGATCTCCAAACTGTTCAATTACACAACAGTTGATGACTTAACTGTTCTTTGAAATGGTCCAACAAATTAATCAGTTGTACCAAAATTATTATCTTCAATTCAAGTAAAAGGTCTACCTTGGAGCAAATAGCAATGTGTATTAAATGCTCACTTTGTCAATGATATTTGCATCCTGACAATGCATTTTGAAAACTCTTTACTGCTCAATTTTAATCTGAAGTATTTTTAAATTAATATTTTCAGATAAATCACAAATGTGAATGGAAAATCCAATTGTTTTGCATGGAAACAGATTTTGTACAGCTTTCTGTGTATTCTTATGTGAAGGAATGATTCTTGCCTGTTTTTAAGCGTACATTTATACCTGATGAAACTTGTTTGTTCTGGGATTGTACTCCAGGGATCAATATCCTGGGGAATTAGAAAGATGCACAACAGAGCAGATATCATAAAGCAAAGTCACTTGAGACTTCTTAATTACTTAGTTGACTTCATCAAGAAGTCACAAAGAACAGAATGAATAACAAATAACAGAGCTACTCCTTAGTGCCTGCCACAACTCTTCCAGATCCTTTTATGTAGTTTGTTCTCTCTAAAAATCAATGGGCTGAATTCCTTTGGACTTCTTCCATTAACTTTACCTTTGGTCCCAGAAAACCCCATTCATTTCCACTACTGCTGAAGTTGCAATGATGAAATGTGAGACTCCCTGAGGGAATTTATCCACCAAATATTTTAAAAGACACTAGTGCTGAATATCTGCTGAGTGTGAGCTGCATGCTGAAGTAATCATTGAGACATTACTGCGGACGGTGTTTACTGATCACTTGGCCAGTGCTTATTGGTTGAATGAACTTGGTTGCGTGACAACAAGAAGTACCCACCATGCAAGTGAGTTCAGTGGAGTCATTGAGTCATACAGCACAGAAACAGACCATTCAGTCCAACCTGTCTGTGCTGACCAGACATCCCAATCTGACCTAGTCCCATTTGCTAGCATTTGGCCTTCCTTTTCACATGTCCATCTAGATACCTTTTGAATAGTATAATTGTACCAGCCTGAATCACTTGCTCTGGCAGCTCATTGCATACACATACCACCCTCTGTGTGAAAATGTTACCCTCAGGTCATTTTTAACTCTTTCCTATCTCATCTTTAAAGCTATGCCCTCTAGCTTTGGACTCACCCACCATAGCAAAAAAAGACCTTGGCTATTCACCCTATCCAGGCTCCTCATGATTTTATAAATCTCTAGATGATCATTCCTCAGCAGCCTACTCTCCAGGGATAAAAGCCTCAGTCTACTCAGCCCTTCCCTACAACTCAAACCTTCCAACCCTGGCAACATCCTTGTAAATGTCTTTTGGACTCTCAAGTTTAACAACATCTTTCCAAAAGAAAGGTGACCAGAATTGTACACAATTCTAAAAGTGGCCTCATCAATGTCCTGTACAATCTCAACATGCCACCCCAGCTACTATATTCAATGTTCTGATGAATGAAGGCAAGCATGCTAAACACCTTCTTCACCACCCTGATTTGGTTAAGGAATGGCTTGCCATTTGAGTAAAGCAAAAACATCCTTTTCTAATAGTGACCAAGTGAAAATATTCTGAAAAGGAATCAAGCTTATTTTCAAAGGCGCTTGCTAGAATTTAGCTCTGGATCCCCAATAAGGCCCCCTTCCAGGGTTTGCAGACTTGGCATTCATCATCCCAGGAAGCCACTGATCACACCTCTGATCAACTGAAAGGACAGAGCACAAGAATTCTGATGTTTGGATTCCTTTCCTCTGCTCACCTCGCAGTGAATTCAACAAATGCTTCGGTTTAAAATGAACTAGATCCCAATGTAGTTGTAGTCTATTGAGTGGACGGTCAGTAACAGGAGCTTGGAAGGTGTACACAAAAATGGTCACAAAGGAGGTAACTGAGGAGAGTAATGCTGAGGAAATATTTGATGGCTACACTTCCTCTGCATTCTCCACCCCGATACTGTTCATTACTCAGCCCATCTCTTTTCCAAGATGTACAAACAGGACTGCCTTAGAAGTTAATCTTTTCAACCTGTTCTTATCTCACAGAACTGATTTTTGTCCTCTCTTGCAGCTGATGTTCAATTTAACAAAATCTGATCAATTGTATTTATCATTGTTAAAATTAATTTTATATTGTATTGCATTGTATTGTATTATATTATATTGTATTATAATATTATATTGTACTGGTGGACTGTGGTTTTTCACACATTCAACAAAATGTATTTTATTATATCATATAACAACTGAGTTTTGTCACTAATTACATTCTCTGATGGGAACACATCTAAAACATAACCACCACAGGTGCTGATTGATTTGCTTGTGCTTTTGACATTTTGTATCTCTAGCATTCACAGTTAATTTGTTTTCTACCTGTTGTCAATTGGCAGTCTGAAAAGATGAACGGTAATTAATCAAACCTGCAAGGTAGGGATTCTAACTTGTAGATCTAGCAGGAAACTGGAAGACAACAGAGTGAGATAGATTAACAGGGTAAATGTTCAAGTGGTGATAAAGTGACAGTTAGTATAGAGAGGGAAGTGAATGGAGGGTTGAGAGAGGTGAATGTTACTAGAACAAGAGGCTATGGTTTTGTGTTTTGCTCAAATTGGAAGAGGCAAGGTAGTGAAGTGAATGAGGGAATATTAGAAAGTTCATTGAACTGTTGGAAGTTGAAGGGGAATGAGGTTAAAGGGAGTGATCAAAGGAGGTAACTGAGCAGAGTAATGCTGAATTCGACGGTGATGAAGGGCTTATGCTCGAAACGTCGAATTCTCTATTCCTGAGATGCTGCCTAACCTGCTGTGCTTTAACCAGCAACACATTTGCAGCTGTGATCTCCAGCATCTGCAGACCTCATTTTTTACTCAGAGTAATGCTGAGGAAATATTTGATTGTTACACTTACTCTGCATTCTCCACCTGGATACTGTAAATTACTCAGCTCGTCTTGTTTCCAAGATGTACAAACAGTACTGCCTTAGAAGTTAATCTTTTCAACCTGTTCTTATCTCACAGAACTGATTTTTGTCCTCTTTTTATTCTGTTTTACTCATATTGGGAAGGGTTTGGTGGGGTATGGGCCAGGTGCTGGCAGGTGAGGTTAGATTGGGTTGGGATATCTGGTTGGCATGGACGAGTTGGACCAAAGGGTCTGTTTCCGTGCTGTCCATCTCTATGACTCTATATTGTCCACTATTTTTAAGTTATTTCCTGATACTAATTATCTCCTTTTCACCATTAACATCCATACTTCTATATTTCTGTTTTCCATTAGGATGGTCTGGGGTCTGTACTTTCTTGAACAGAAGTTTGACCAGCTCCCGGTGACTCCCCACATTGTCTGGCTCAATTGTTCTCAAATTGAATAAGTTAATCTTTGACTCCACTCCCGACCATCAACAAAAACAGTTTTGGTATTAAAAGTGCATGATGGAAAATGTGTGCCTCTTCATAGAAAATATTGTAAGTGAATCAAGATCACACACCATTATCCAATCATTTGACACTTGACTCTCCACAAACCCCACATCTCAGGGATATGGGAGCTCAGCTAATCACTGCAAACAACAAGACTGAAGAACTTTAATCCATCTCCAGCCAGGAGTGCCATTATTGATGATTCATCTCATTCTCCTCTTCACGTCCGCAAAATCACGGATGCCAGTCTTCAAGTAATTTGATTCACTCCAGGTGATATGAAAATAGCTCATGTCACTGAGTCACTGACAGGGCTATCGGGAGGCACTTGCAAAGGAATGATAACTTACCGATGCTCAGTTTGGGATACAGGTCATTCAGCTCTTGACTGCCGTGGTGGTAGGATTAAAAATGCTATCTTCAAACCAAATAATTAAGGGTTAATCATTCAGGGTTAACTAGACATGACAATCAAAATAAAGTAAAAAAGCTATGCGGAAAACAGGACTAATGCAAAAACAGTCTATTTTGACTGAGGAGTAACCATGTGACACTAAACTGTCTGTGAGAACTGTCATGTTGGACCCTCAGAAGAAGGCACCTAGAGATGTTATCTAATACAATAGAACGTCTGAAAAAGTACTATGAAATAATGATACAGCATGTAATCTTATATTCAGAACAGTGATAATATCAGGGACTTTGCACCATTCATTGGACTTCACATTGGGCTTGGATTTGTGACAGTAAGAAAGCAGTGAGAATTATTGGCTTAATGCCTGGGTTATTTGCTGTTGGACTTCATCTCGGACCATGTTTCTTGAACTGTGTCAAGATCCTCAAGTTCTCCAGACTGACCAATATAAAGCAGGGTCCCTGAGGGTCAATATACATTTGTTGCCTAATATAAATTTGCTTTTGTATATATTTCATATATTGTTTTATATTTACTGCTTTACAAATATATTTACTGCTTAATATACGTTTACTGCTTAATATCCACTTAATATATGTTACCACTGATAAATGTGTTAATTTGGATCACTTAGCCCACAGTATGTTTTTGTTACATCCTATCAATTCCTTCACCATTGATCCAGTAGCAGCAGTGTGTATGACTTACAAGGTGCACTGCAGCAATTCATGAACGCTCCTCTGATAGCACATTCCTACCTGTAACCTCTACTACCTTGAAGGACACAGGCAACAAGTGCGTGAGAACACTACCACATGCAAGTTCCCCTTCAAGCCATGCACAATTCTGACTTAGAACTAAATATTCTTCACTGTTCCTGGCTCAAAATCTTTCCGAATGACAACAGCTGGGGGAGGCAGTAGTGTATTGGTAATGTCATTGGATTAGCAATCTAGGTCAATAGTCTGAAGATGTGACAGATGGTGAAACTTGAATTCAGAGTTCAGGAATGAGGAGAAGGCTCAATGGTCTTCGTAAAACTGTTGTTAATTGTTGTTAACTACTAATTCATTACTAATTCACTACTACCCTTTAGGGAAGGAAATCTGCCATCCTTATCTGGTCTAGTCTACAAATGACTCCAGCCCCTCAACAATGTGGCTGACTCTTAGCTGTTCTCTCAACAATTCAGGATGGATAATAAATGCTGACCCAGCCAGTGACACCAACATCTCATGAATGAATACTGGACTAAGTCAAATGAGTAATGTGGCAATAAAAACAAGTCAGACGTCACTGTACTAAAGAGGTTAGCTCCACTTTTCACTTCACAGATGCTGCCAGACCTGCTGAGTTTCTTCAACACTTTCTGTTTTTAGTTCAATAACTTCAACTCGCTTGCCTTGTTATGTTTTTATCAGATGCAAAGTTTGTACAGTGGTGACTATCATATAACTTCTGCTTGGGCAAAACCTTTTCAAAATGTTTGATGGTCTCTTCTGATTATAAAAAGAAGACTTTTCCATGCTGTTCCCTTACACTTCAGCATTTAAAAAAAAATTTTCAATTTAATGGCCCCCATTTTCTCCCATTTTTTTCAAACTGATCACAAAATCTGCAAGGGGCTACAGTTCCAAGGTTAGTCAACAATTAAGCCATGACAGATTGAGGGAGAGGGAGATACTTTATTAGGAGAAAGTGAGGACTGCAGATGCTGGGGATCAGAGCTTAAAAATGTGTTGCTGGAAAAGCGCAGCAGGTCAGGCAGTATCAAAGGAGAAGGAGAATCGACGTTTCGGGCATAAGCCCTTCTTCAGGAATGAGGAGGGTGTGTCAAGCAGGCTAAGATAAAAGGTAGGAGGAGGGACCTGGGGGAGGGGCGTTGGGAATGCGATAGGTGGAAGGAGGTTAAGGTGAGGGTGATAGGCCAGAGAGGGGGTGGGGAGCAGAGAGGTCACCATCACTTAAAGTTTTGGGAGATTGCATTGTAAAGCCCCAATTAATATCTCTGAACAAGTGATGTCAATCCTGAACTAATTAGTACATAATAACCAAGTAATTGAGTCACCTTTGGTAATGAGAGTGGTACGTTATAACAGATCATTTGAACAGATGAAAAGTCCTTAATTTGAACCGTTTCTCTCTTCATAGGTGGTACCAGAACTATCAACGGTTTCAGATTTCCAATGTCTATGATATTTTGCTCAAGTGATAAAAAAGCACTATTTATCAATGTTTAGATTTGAACTTTGGAAAGTGTGCTGATAATGGCACTTGTCACAATACTTGTTTAATCTTTTTCCTAACAGGATATTCATCAGAATAAAATGCCATACCTGTCAGTTCCAAACAATCCAAAATGCTGCTGTTCATAGACTGACCTTCATCCTTTATTAAGTTACTCATTTTTGCTTATATTGATTTTGATCTTTATGCCACCATGAAAGATGTTAAATCTTAAGAAATGCTAAAACAAAAAGCTAAATGCCATGACAAGTACTTTTTTTTTTAACAATCTGAAGGTTTGATCTATTTCTCCCAACCACATTACCAGACTAAACTTTTGGAACTTGCTGAAATTTTTATCTTGCAACATAAAAAGTTAGATGTGGTTTGAGCAGCTGCAGCTGTTTGACCCCTGAAGTTAGAGTTCAACATTCATTTGAGCTTATTCTATATACATTTGCTCCACAATTTTTTTTCCATTTAGTCATTTGTGTGATGGGGGTATCATTAGCTGGCTAGCATTTATTGTCCATCCCTAGTTGCCCTTGAGAAGGTGGTAATGACCTGTGGCCTTGAAACACTGCAGACCACGCACTATAGGTTTACCCACAATGCCCTTACTGAAGGAATTCCAGGATATTGACCCAGCAACAGTGAATATGTATTTCCAGGTCAAAATATGAGTAGCCTGCAGGTGGTGATGTTCCCATGTATCTGCTGACCTTGTCCTTCGATGGAAGTGGTTTAAGGTTTGGGAAGTGCTTTCTAAGGATCTTTGATAAATTTCTGCATAGATTTCTTATAGATAGTACACACTACTGTTACTGAGCATCAGTGGAAGAGGGAGAGGATGCTTGGTTGTTTGCCCTGGATGGTGTCAAACATCTTGAGTGTTTTTGAGGTGCACTCATCCTGGCAAGTGGGAAGAATTCCATCATAATCCTGATTTATTTCTTGTAGATGGTGGACAGTCTTTGGAGAGTCAGGGATTGAATCACTCACCGCAGTATTCCAAGCCTCTGACCTACTCTTGGAGTCACTGTATTGATATGGTGAGTCCAGTTGAGTTTCTGGTCAATGGTAATTCTCAGATCTTGAAATCGGAGAATTTAATGATTGGTAACACCATGTAATGTCAAGGGGCAGTGGTTAGATTTCCTCTTACTGGAGATGGACATTGCCTGGCATGTGTATGATGTGAATGTTACTTGCCACATGTCAGCCCAAGCCTGGAAATTGTCCCTGTCTTGTTGCATTTGAACATGGACTGCTTTAGCTTCTAAGGACTCACTAATGGAACTGAACATTGTACAAACGTTGATGAACATCCTCACTTTTGACCTTATGATGGAGTGAAGGTTATTAATGAAAATGATTGGGCTTTGGACACTATCCTGAGGAACTCCTGCAGAGGTGTCCTGAAGCTGAGACAAGACAGGATAAATAAGACAGTGGGAGAGAAGGAGAGTAAGAAAGGGGATATCAGGCATAAAAAGGCATCTCAGAACAGAGTAAAAACAATGACTGCAGATGCTGGAAACCAGATTCTGGATTAGTGATGCTGGAAGAGCACAGCAGTTCGGGCAGCAACCGAAGAGCAGTAAAATCGACGTTTTGGGCAAAAGCCCTTCATCAGGACTACAGCATTCCTGATGAAGGGCTTTTGCCCAAAACATCGATTTTACTGCTCCTCGATGCTGCCTGAACTGCTGTGCTTTTCCAGCACCACTAATCCAGAATATCAGAACAGATACAAGGGAGAATGTTGAAGTAGTAACATTAGTGAACAATCCTAATGTTTTCCTGGATGGAGAATGCCTTGAAGGAAATTAAACGTGGATGGACATGTTGGAATTAAGTTCTTTCTCTGTGCATCAATTTTGGGGAACTGTTGGGGCAGAGTGTGTATTGTATCATTTCTGTCAGCACAGCAACTGAATGATAATGAGATCCATCCCTGATAATTGTTCAGGCCTCAGATAATGTCAATTATGTGTGTGGCATGCTATCTTTGTTCATCCACCATTCAACAGAAGTGGCCACACTAACATCTATCCCAAGGAAACTTTATGGTTGTTTCATCTTCTGGTGGTAGGTGCCTGATTGCCTCAGAAATGACTCTGTTATGTTCTGGTAGATTGAAACAGGAGCCTTTTATTTCCAGATGATCTATTTACATGGCCATAAATGTGTACAAACGTAGCAGCTCTTTGTGAAATCTCTCTCCAGACTCTTACCTAATCATGTGATATCATCAAAATTCCATGATCATTAAAGACTCATACTGTTAGCCCATTATTCCACATTATTCAAGGTTTAATGCCAAATTGCAATCTTTCTTAATTGGGACAGTGTGGTTCCAGTTCTAACATAACCTATGGTGGGGTTCCTCTGAATTCCTGCCTCACTTCTGCAGCTTTGCCCATGGCCTGGAGAGAAGTGGCACGCTGTCTACTTCTCGAGACTTTTAAGTTAGGGAACCTTGTAGGTACTAGGGAAATGGGTGTAGGGATCGTTCCCCTCTTCCAACATCTGGGCCCCACTCTCTTGTTTTTTACCTGCACACGACTTGTTCATCAAGAACTGTCGATGTTATATAAGTCTGTTCCCTTCATTCATTCAATCTTATCTTCCTTCACGTTGACAGTTCTCCATGCACTCAGTTCCAACCCTGAATTTGTAATGGAACCTGCCAACAAGAGTGGTGTTGTTGTCTGGCATACTGACCTCTACATGGCAGAGGTTGAGCACTAGCTCTCAAATAGTTCCTCTACCTCCCCTTGGACCACAAAGCCACCATCAACCACAACGCGATTGTATCCACAATGATCACTAATCTCACTTCATCCGTGATCTTCCCCAACAGCCTCCAAGTTCAGAATCCCTCAATTTCTACCTCCTTCTACCTCTATCTCACTTTTATCTCCTTCCCAGTTAATGTAAAGAAGGCTTGAAACATTGACTGGTTTCTCTCCACAAATACTGCCAAATCTACTGAGATTCTCCACTATTTCTGTTTTTGAACTGTATCATTATTCCTATATTTTGCATTTTAGTTTATTATTAGTTGTAATCCTATTAAAAGGGAACACTTTAGTTTGTTTTTGGTTAATGGAGCTGGGGCAACTCAGTATCTCTTAATCAGTTAATTTAAAAGAAAGCAAATTAATCCTAACAGGGCTGCAAAGGCCAGAATTTTTCACAGACAATGACAATGAAATGGTCAGTACTCCCTGAAATTACTTCCCCAAAAGCTGACAGCAACTTGTGGAACTTGCATATGCACTGAAAAATATGGAAAGTCAGAAGCTGCTGTCAATAATTTTACAGGCTGTTGCATGTGCAGTTTGCTACTGGGTTTTTAAACTGAGAACTAACTTCATAATTACTGCAAAACTCCTCGACTTGCCTGAAAAGCTAATTTTATTTTGGCGGAATGTCTAATGTCTTCATTAAAATTAAAGCAATTTTTAAAATGTTTGTTTACATTAATATTTTAGTTTCTGTCTAAATTCACTCAATCATTTATTTCACTACCAGAAAGTACAAGTGTAAAGTGAGAGATACTGGCCCAAACAAACAGTTACAACTGGGGTAAACCCTCCTGCTTAATTCAAAACCAGCCACACAGAAAAGATTTATCCCATGCAACAATCTGTGAAAACTCGATAGGCAAAGAACTAGCTCAAGTAAAAACTAACAACTCTATTTCTTGAAGTATAACTGAGAGTAAATAACTAACAACTATTTACAAATCCTTATTCTAACCTTGATTTGGAGATGCCGGTATTGGATTGGGGTGTACAAAGTTAAAAATCACACAACACCAAGTTATAGTCCAACAGGCACACACAAACACGCACACAGACACCCACACACACCCTTATAGATACACACACTCCCACACTCACACATGCAACCCCTCACAGACTTAAGACACTCTGGATTCACTACACACACACACACACACACTTTCTCACGCTCACAACCCCCACCCCAAACAGACAGACAGACACACACACACACACACACACACACACAGACAAAGACCCACATGCACACATATATTTTGTGGGGTGAATTTGTACTTGCAGAATTACATTGCACTTTGCTCAGAACTCTGAGCTCAAAAACTGTAGGAATTTATGTAAAACTCCATTATCTCACTTTTTAGATTAGAATCAATCTAAACATCAGATAATAGACAGAGAACACAGGGGGCTAACACCTTCAACATATTGTCTAGCTATCACCATTGTTAACAGCTAACCCGAGAATGCAACTTTAAAAAGAAAGGTTTTGTGATTTACACGTGAAAGAAGTGAAACTATCACTGTATTCTAACAGATGAAAGGCTTAACAGACAATCAATTTTTCAATGTATAATTTCAGTTACATCACACTGCAAATTTTTGCTATAAATTCTGTGTTACAATCGAGCCCTCCACAATCACCTGATGAAGGAGCGTCGCTCCGAAAGCTAGTGTGCTTCCAATTAAACCTGTTGGACTATAACCTGGTCTTGTGTGATTTTTAACTTTATTCTAACCTATCTTTTACTTTGCCTTCTTTAATACTAATCTGATAAAATTCCCAACTAAGATTTAGAGAAAAAATCCAAAGTTTAAAACTAGCCAGTGGTCAAATCTTCTTTTTATCTTTGACAGTAGATTGGCTCTTCAGGTCAGTGTTGAGGTTTTTCTTTGTGCAAACTCCTTCTCTAGACAGGTACCTCTCAGAGAGATCTGACTAGCAGTCTATATCTATTGGTCTGGTGGTAGTTCTCCTCCCAACTGTTCATTTTTTCCTCAGTCTTATACCCAAAGCATTGGATTGTGTCATTGGCTTTCAAGATTGTCAATATACTGAATTCAAATTTGATTGGAAGTTGGTATTTTTCAGGGTATAATTTAAACTGATTTGCCAAATTCAAATTTGTTTTGTCGTTTCCAGGCAACTAGCTACCCCAGTAGCTGGAGCACATGTTATATTGTATATTATTGAGAACACATGGTGCTGTCACTTTTATTCTGTTAAATGTATAGTACACCCACATCTTCATAACATCAGATCACCAGAAATCGGACTTACAACCATATTTGTGTTTCAGGATGCATCAGATGTCCCATAGAGGTCAGTGCAGTGGGAATTACACAGGAAATTTGAAAATCCAATTGTGAATTTCACTGCTCCCTGCGACATTCTGTAAATGTCTCTTGAGTTAATCAGAGACTTTGGGCAGTTCCAATTTTTATTGGATGAATAGTAAGTCAGGAAATTTTAGACAGAAAAAATCTCTGTCTGACTTCTGGTCATAACAGGATTGACCCCCAAACACTCACACTGATCCCTCAGCACTCGCCTATGCTCCCTGACTATTCCTTGGATATGATCTATAACTCTCCCAGCCCTTGGGCTTCCTAACTCCTTCTTGACACCAGTAACAATCTGACAAGGCCCACCCACTAACTTCCCATCATTTGACTGCCCCCCCCATCCAAGTCAATCTGACTAGCCCCTCCTGATATGACAAAACTTCCTAAAATGTCAATTCCTGACACACCTACCCAATCACTTTCCTCATTCCTGAAGAAGGGCTTATGCCTGAAACGTCGAATTTCCTGTTCCTTGGATGCTGCCTGACCTGCTGCGCTTTTCCAGCAACACATTTTCAGCTCTGATCTCCAGCATCTGCAGACCTCATTTTCTCCACCTATCCAATCACCTACTTCCTAGAGGGGTGTTGAATTTCTAAAGTGCAGTTAGAATTGTACTCATCTAGGAAAATGGTGAATATTGCACCAGACATCTGACTTGCACAGTATACATGATGAAAAGGCTTTGGGCAGTCAGGTGGTGAGCTATCTACTGCAGAATGCTTAGCTTCTGACCAGCTGATAAAGCCACAGTATTTATATCGCTGCTCCACTTCAGTTTCTGGTCATTTGTAATTCCTAAAATGTTAACAGTGGAGTATACAGAGATGGTGAAGCAATTTAATATCAAGGGGAAGTAGTTGAATTCTCACCTTGTGTGACATAAACGTAACTTGCCATTAACAAACACAAGCCTGAACATTGTCCAAGTTTTGCTGCATATGGACACAGGCTGTATTGTTATAATGAGTAATGAAGGCTAAACAGAAGTCTCAGCAGAAGAGATGTGTAGTTAAGTAACAAGAAACATTCATCACATATTAGTACAGTGGTAAGTTACAATGCAGTAGGACTATCACAAGGGAAGTAATGCTATTTCCTATGAGATAGTATTAGATGAATAACAGCTACAAAATCTATCAGTATACTAACTAGCATGACCCAGAAGCAATCACATACATATTTGTGGTTGGGCCTACATTGAATGATCAGAAAAAACATATTCAGACAAACTATCTTGTACAATTTAGCCCACTTCAATAAAACAAATAACTGCAGATGCTAGAAATTTAAAATCAGAAACTCAGCTGATCTGGCAGCATCTGTGGAGAGAGAAATAGTTAATGTTGAGTCCAGTCTCTTCTTCAGCGAGTCATGAAACTTGTGATATTACCTAACTTGCTGAGTTTTTCTAGAACGCTTTGCTTTTGTTTGTTTCAATACATTTCTATAATGGAGTCTCAATATCAAGACACTAACACGTGCGCTCTCGACTTAGCTCCTTTCCTACTCTGGTGATAATTACTGATGCTGGAAATGGGGTCAGGAATTTGCCTCTAGGTTTTGTCTGCCATTTTAAAATCTTACACAATGCACTTTAATCCCATATCAGGGTGGAAAACCCACTTGCAGGACTCCCTGAAGAAGTCATATCAGCCTCGAAACATTAACATTTCTCTCTGCACAAAAGCTGCCAGTCCCAATGATTTTCCCCAACATTGTGTTTGTTCAGATTTCCAGCATCATAAAGGACTGTTATGATATGATACTTCTTGTGCTGTTTTATACTTTGCTCTTCTTATTTGTATTATTATTTTTTAAATTTAACTTATCTTTCTAATCAAATTATTTTCTTTCAAACTATTGTGTAGGAGATTCATAACTTTGCTTGACCTAATTAAGGATTTTTCCCTCATCTTACAATTTACTACCAATCCACATGGGCTGGCTATTGTGGGAGATCGATAGCTGTTAATTGTAAGAGACTGATAACTTGCGAGATTTAATCAAGGAGTACTTTATTTGTAACTCATAACTTATTCATATAACTGTATTGGGAGATCGATTGTTGCTGCATATCCAATAGGTTTCTCAGCTGTATTGAAAACATGCTGGGATATTTATTCAATTCTTAAAAATGAACTTAGGCATTCTCTGATATATTTTTAAACTTGCTGCTTTGTTATCGGTTTTGAGCAGATGAGTAGGTAACATTCTTTTGAGCTGAGTTTTTTTTATTCACTTGTGGAATGTCAGTGTAGCTGTTTGCCCACATTTATTGTCCATCCCTAATTGCCCTTGAGATGATGGTGGTGAGCTGCCTTCTTGAACTGCTGCAGTCCATGTGCTGTCGGTTGACCCAGTGAAAATGAAGGAATGTCAATATATTTACAAGTCAGGATGGTGAGTGGCACGGAGGGGAACTTGCATGTGGTGGTATTCCCATGTAGATCTGCTGACCTTGTCCTTCTAGAAGTGGTTGTGGGTTAGGAAGATGCTATGAAAGGATCTTTGCTGAATTTCTGTGGCACATCTTGTAGATAGTACACACTGCTGTCACTGACCATCAATGGGAGTGGAGCTTTGTAGATGTGGTGCCTATCAAGTGAGCTGCTTTGTCCTGGATGGTAGCAAACTTCTTTGGGGTTGTTAGAGCTGCACACATCCAGGCAAATGGGAAGTATTCCATCACACTCATGACTTGTAACCTGTAGCTGGTGGAGAGGCTTTGAGGAGTCAGTTTCCTAGCCTCTGATCTACTCTTATAGCCACTGTGTTTTTGAGGTGAGTCCAGTTGAGTTTCTGGTCAATAATAACCCCAAGGATGTTGATAGGAGGGAATTCAGTAATGACAACACAAGTGAATGCCAAGAGGCAGTGGTTAGATTGTCTCTTATTGGAGATGGTCATTGTCTGGTATTTGCATGGTGAAAATGTTACTTACCACTTGTCAGCCCAAACCTGAATACTGTCCAGATCATTTTGCATTTCAGGAGTTGCGAATGGTGCTGAATATTCTGCAATCATTGGTGAACATCTCCACTTCTGGCCTTATGATGGAGGTAAGATCATTGATGCAGCTGTTGCAAATGGTTGATCGGAGGACGCCATTCTGAGGGACTCCTGCAGAGGTGCCCTGAAGCTGAGATGGCTGACCTCTATCTACATAACCATCTTCCTATGTGCCAGGCATGACTCTCACCACAGAGAGTTTACCTCCTGATACCCATTGATTCCAGTTTTGCTAAGGCTCCTTAATGCCACACTCTGTTGAATGTAGCCTTGATGTCAAGGACTGCCACTTTCACCTCACCTCTGGAATTTAGCTCTTTTGTCCATATTCGAACCAAGGCTGTAATGACATCAGGAGCTAAGTAGCTCTGGTGGAACTGAAACTGGGTGCCACTGAGCAGGTGCAAATGTGTTGCTGGTCAAAGCACAGCAGGCCAGGCAGCATCTCAGGAATAGAGAATTCGACGTTTCGAGCATAAGCCATTCCTGATGAAGGGCTTATGCTCGAAACGTCGAATTCTCTATTCCTGAGATGCTGCCTGGCCTGCTGTGCTTTAACCAGCAACACATTTGCAGCTGTGATCTCCAGCATCTGCAGACCTCATTTTTTGCCACTGAGCAGGTGCTGCTTAATAGCAGAGTTGATGACACCCTCTATCACTACTGATGATTGCGAATAGGCTGATGTGGCAGTAATTGGCCAGGATGGATTTGTCCTTCCTTTTGTATTCAGGATATACCTGGCTAATTTTACACATTGCTGAGTAGATATCAGTCTTACAACTGTACTGGAAGAGCTTAGCTAGAGGAACAACAGTTTCAGGGGCACAAGTCTTAAGTACTATTGTTGGTATGCTGTCCGGGCCCATAGCCTTTGCACTATATGATTCCTTCAGGCATTTCTTGATATCATGTGGAGTGCATTGAATTGGCTGATAGTGCAACAGAAAGTCTAACAGTGTTCTGACGAGTCATGATGGGCTTGAAATATAACCCTGTTTCTCTCTCTGCTGAGCTTCCTCCACACTTCTGTTTTATTCCAAACAGCAGACTATTTTAATTCCTCTACAACAGCAAATCCTGACCCTATTATAAAATTTGTACAAGCTTAGTCCAATTAAAAACTTCCTAGCATTTAATATGTGGTCTCATTAAAATTACAAATTGAGATTTCCTGGTCCTGTATTCCAACATAAGATTACTGCTTTGTTTGCAATTTTAGTCAGTTTAATGTCAATGTCATTGATTTATATTCTCGCTGTACTTTCAATCTTTTGTTTGACTTGTCAGTTCCTGAAGTAGGTTTAAGGCAGCTGCTGAACTTAAGGTATTAAGCACAAGGCAAAACTATAGCATCAACTATATGACAGATCTGTTTTACCCAGGGAACTACTGAACAAATGTATGGAGAGTTCTCAGATGAGGATGTTTCACTGAAGCCTGTCATTAAAAGGACCCAAGGAAGCAAATCAACTTTGGAGGAGCTGACAGCTCATTTGGTTTGGTTTGATTTGATTTGATTTATTACTGTCATGTGTATTGAGGTACAGTGAAAAGTGTTGTACTAAGTGATTTACAGGCAGACCATACTATACAATTGCATCAAGGTAACAGTACAGACTGCAAGATGCAATGTTACATCTGCTGAGAATGAGCAGTGTCTACTGAAGTTGATTTGAATTATGAAGACATTTCTTTACATAATTGCTATGTGGGTCTCTTAAAGCCTGTCAAATTATAAGAACAACAAAAGCAAATTAATTGCTAAATTTGTGTGAATGGGCACAGTCATGGAATGAAATGGCACTGCCTGACAAATTAAAGGAATCTAAGAAGTTCAGTATTTAATTGACTGCCTTAACTGACAAAAAAGTCTTTTACAGGAGGTTGCAGGATTAAGTTGATTGGCAGCAGAACCTGAGGTGTCTTGATTTTGCTTTAAACTGAAGAGTGGTGGTAGTAAAGGATTCAGTTGTGAAATACGAAGCCCAGAAGGAAAATGCAGTAAAACTGGTGAGTGAGACAAACTGGTCTGACTCATTTTGTGTAGATTATAATGGTGGATCAGTCTGACCAGCACCCTTATTTCCAAATACTACTCTTTCCTTCTGTGGTTTTTCTCTGTGGGAAGGAAAATGAGGTAAATACACAGCTGAGAATAAAAACACAAGGCTTTGAGAAAGAACAAGGATTAGTTAATAATTCTATCAAAGTGAGTTCCACGCATAAAAGCACCCTTCTGTGTACTAAAGTGTGCCATGAAGCTATATCTGCCCTTGATTCTAAATCCTTCAAGGAGACAGCATGTTGATAAAGGAAGAAATAAAACAAAATAAATTCCACAGATCCCATAATGTCCTGCTCCATGTGCCCAAAAAGCTGCAGGTTACGAATCAGCCTGTTCTCTCACATGAGAAATCAGCTCCTATTGAGCCATAAATAACTCATAATCCTTGTATTAACTGCTATAATTTAATTTTACTATACTAAAGATCCTCCAAGTCTGAATTTCTCCTTTCTGATGGATTGCAGAAAGGAGGACCCTGACAAAAGAGTTGACAGATAAGCTGGAACAAATCAGAAGAGCACTGTGTTTGTCAGTCATCACATACACACCTGGATCTGCAGCTGATCATGTCTAAAATAGTGTGCGAGGCAAGTAAGTTATAATTAATGAGTCCCTGTGTGCATCTCTTAGACGCTGGCTCAGCTTAGAACACTGCACATATCTGACAAATTGACTGGAAGTATATGGCCTAGAGACAAGTGGGAAGTTAATGCACAAGAACATTGTGCAGAATTGGAAATGTGGGCGGCTTTGTTTTATTATAAACAAAGGA
This sequence comes from Hemiscyllium ocellatum, assembly GCF_020745735.1. Taxonomy (NCBI): domain Eukaryota; kingdom Metazoa; phylum Chordata; class Chondrichthyes; order Orectolobiformes; family Hemiscylliidae; genus Hemiscyllium; species Hemiscyllium ocellatum. The sequence goes on along the minus strand of NC_083426.1, from coordinate 22,912,089 downwards.
AAAAAATCTGAGAAGGGCTATTTACAATGATCCCATCAAGCTGTCACAATTTTGTAATGTTTACATCTTTTCTGGTGGCATACAGAAAGAATCAAACTTAATAATTTTCTTCTAAACTCGCCCATCCACAACATCAAATATTGTAAATCAAATAATGGAAACCATGGTTGACAGAGATTTACATTTATTTTATTATCTCCTGTAGCAATAGACAACGGTCAGCCAACACTAGAAGCTCCATGGAGAAACATTTGTCAGTTTGTAGTAGAAGGCTATCTTTGTGAGTTGATGTTTCTGTATAATCCAAATCTAAAGAAATGTGATTCTCAAAGGTTCCATTATCGGATTGATGCATAGCCCCATTGTAAGGTTTCACTGCTGCATCGCAGTTTATTAATCTTTTAGATGATGGCAGAGGCTTTGCGTATAATTAATTGAAATTAACGCTTGCAAATTAGGCCCTCACAATGATCCTCAAAGATGCTGCAGGTGGTTTGTACATTCAGAACATAGAACATAAAATATAGAGCATTACAGCACAGTACAGGCCCTTCAGCCTTCGATGTTGCACTGCCCTGTGAAACCAATTTGAAGCCCATCTAACCTACACTATTCAATCCTCATCCATATGCCTATCCAATGACCATTTAAATGCCCATAAAGTTGGTGAGTCTACAACTGTTGCGGACAGGGTGTTTCACGCCCCTACTACTCTGAGTTAAGAAACTACCTCTGATATCTGCCCTGTATCTATCATCCCTCAATTTGATGCTATGCCCCCTCCTGCTAGCCATCACCATCTGAGGAAAAAGGCTCTCACTGTACACATGATCTAACCCTCTGATTATTGTATTTGTCTCAATTAAGTCACCTCTCAACCATCTTCTTTCTAATGAAAACAACCTCAAGCCCCTCAACTTTCCTCCTAAGACATTCTCTCCATACCAGGCAACATCCTAGTAAATCTCTTCTGAAGCCTTCCCAAAGCTTCTACATCCTCCCTACAATATGGTGGCCAGAACTACATGTAATGCTCCTAATGTGGCCACACCAGAGTTTTGTACAGCTGCAGCATGACCTCATGGTTACTCATTCCAAAATAATCATGTCACACTTTTCTACATTAAACTCCATTTGCCACCTCTCAGCCCAGCTCTGCAGCTTATCTATGTCCCTCTGTAACCTATAGCATCCTTCATCACTATTCACAACTGTACTGACCTTAGTGTCATCCACAAATTTACTAACCTATCCTTCTCTGCCCTTATCCAGGTAGTTTATAAAAATGGTAAATAGCAGTGGCCTCAAAACAGATCTTTGTGGTACCCCACTAGTAAATGAACTCCAGGAAAAAAATATTTCCCATCAACCACCACCTGCTGTCTTCTTTCAGCTAGCCAATTTCTGATCCAAACCTTTAAATTGCTCTCAATCCCATGCCTCCATATTTTGTGCAGTAGCCTACTATGGGCAACTTTATCAAAATCCTTACTGAAATCCATATACACCGCATCAATGATTTTACCCTTATCCATCTGTTTGATCATCTTCTCAAAGAACTCAATAAGATCTGTGAGGCATGAACTAACCTTCACAAAACCGTGTTGACTATATCTAATCAACATATTCCTTCCTAGATGATTATAGATTCTATCTCTTATAACCTTTTCCAGCACTTGATTTTCCTGCTCCTCGGATGCTGCCTGACCTGCTGTGCTTTTCCAGCACCACTCTAATCTTGACTCTGATCTCCAGCACCTGCAGTCCTCACTTTCGCCTCTTCCATTCTTTGTTTTAATAAAGGTGTCATGTTGGCAGTTTTCCAGTCCTTTAGCACCTCAACTGTGGCCAGACATATGTAAAAGTTCCTGCCAGGGCCTCAGATATCCCTTCCCTTGCCTCCATTGTCACAACTCACTGTGGTAACATGTTGGCATCAAATCCTGCTGTTCCTGGAGTCCTCACGAAAGTTACAGGCTCACTGGTTTATAATTAGCTGGGTTGATTCTACTTCCCTTCTTGAACAAGGGAACAACATTTGCTATCCTCCAGTCTTCTGGCACTATTCCTGTAGACAATGACAACATAAAGATCAAAGCCAAAGGCTTGGCAATCTCCTTCCTGGCTTCCCAGAGAATCCTAAGATAAGTCCCATCTGTCCTAGGGAATTTATCTATTTTCATACTTGCCAGAATTTATAGCACCCCCTCCTTGTGAACCTCAATCCCATCTAGTCTAGTTGCATGTTCCTCAGTACTTTGCTTGACAACATTGTCTTTTTCCAGTGTGAATACTGACGAAAAATATTTATTTAGCGATTCCCCTATCTCCTCCAACTATATGCACAATTTCTCACTACTGTCCTTGATTGGCCCTAATCTTACTCTAGTCAATCTTGTATATCTTATATACCTATAGAAAGCTTTAGGGTTTTCCCTGATCCTATCCACCAAAAAACTTCTCATGTCCCCTCCTTGTTCATCTTAGCTCTCCCTTTAGGTCTTTCCTGGCTACCCTGTAACTCTCAATCACCCTAAACTGAACCTTCACATCTCATTCTAACATAAGCCACCGTCTTCCTCTTGACAAGAGATTCAACTTCCTTAGTAAACCATGGCTCCTGTGCTCGACAACTTCCTCCCTGTCTGACAGATACATACTTATCAATTACACACAGTAGTTGTTACTTGAATAAGTTCCACATTTCTATTGTGCCCATCCTCTGCAGTTTCCTTCTCTATCCTATGCATCCTAAATCTTGTCCAACCACATTGTAATCATCTTTCCCCCAGCTGTAGCTTTTGCCCTCAGGTGTATACCTATCCCTTTCCATCGCTAAAGTAAACATAACTGAATTGTGGTCACTGTTACCAAAGTGCTCACCTACCTTCAAATCGAACACCTGGCTGGGTACATTATATAGTACCAAATCTAATGTGGCCTTGCCCCTTGTTGGCCTATCTACATACTGTGTCAGAAAACCCTCTTGCACACAATGGACAAAAAGTGACCCATCGAAAGTACTTGAATGAAAGTATTCCCAGTCAATATTTGCATTTTATTTGCTCTTATTATATATTTTGGCCAATTTTATTTGGATTTTTTTTTCTTGCTTTGTTTATCTTTGTTATTGAATTTCATCCTAGGGATATGAAGAATTTTTGATTTGAGGCTAAGTTTAGGCATAATACCCTTTCTGTTTTATTTTCCCTTTAACTATTTTCTTTAGTTTTATTTGAGTTGCGTTGTGCACATTTCTCTCTCTTATTTTACATCAACCAGCATTATCCTTCCATGTTAAATATCTTATATTTCTCAATTGTGCTTTTATGAGAACTGTTTACAATGAAGTCCTTTCTCCTGGCAGGAGACTCCTGAAGGGCTTGTGTGTGGTTCCTCCTGTGTCTCCTGTCTCCTTGTGAGAAACCAGCACCGGGAGGGTGCACCAGATTCCCCATCCCCTGTCCCAATGCCTTCAGTCTTGATGATCAACGTGGGGATGTTGGGATGCGCCACTCCAGCAACTCTGAAGGTGCTGGACCTGTCTTTCCATGGTAGCTGCCAATCTGCCCATGGCAGAAGTTAAAAAATCACAAGCTTAAGGTAGCATGTTCCTCTTGGCGTAGCTGTATTTCTGTATAGGAGTGTATACAATTGTGAGAGATGTGGATAGTGGAGTCTTTTTCCCAGGGCAGAAATGTCATGCACTAGGGGGGCATAAGTTTAAGATGTGAGAGGGAAAATTTAAAGGAGATATGTGAGGACAAAGTTTTTGTTACACAGAGGGCAGTAAGTGCCTGAATTGTGTTGCCGGGGGAGTTGGTAGAACTAGGAATGATAACAGTATTTAAGAGGCATTTGGAAAGACCCATAAACAGGCAGGGATTCGAGGGATGTGGACCTTGTGCAAGCAGATCGTATCAGTTTAGAATGACATCATGGGCAGCACAGACATGGTGGACCGAAGGGCCTGTTCCTGTGATGTTCTCTGTTCCATGTAGCTGTCACCTTGCAGCTTCTGTGCTATGAAGGCCATAGCCTCCACATACCTATCTGCTGATCCTTTTCCTCCCTGAGAATGTAGATGAAATCTCTGATTGTCAACAATGACAGTGTCCTCTTCTGCCTGGCACTGAACAGGTACCTGGATCTCTGACAGGCCTCCAAGTACCAGAGGCCTGGGCGAATCCTTTTTTGATCAGCCAGATAGCTGGTGAAATGAGATTTTCACCATCTTGTGCTCCTACACACTCTAAACATGATGTTCCTAATAAGGTGTCTGTATTTGAGATGGTGGGGGATACATTTGTATGAAGAATGTAAGTCACTTGGTTGGCAGGACTTGGATGTCTGAGCATCCCCTTAGACGTGATTCTGGACTTCTCCTACAAAGGAGAAAGCATCTTGTCATGGTGATTGAGGAACCTAAGGTTAGGCCTCTCTATCCATCCGAGCCCAGTCTACCCTTGTGTGAGTTCTTCTGGAGTGAAGCGACTTGGGTAGCACGGCTGATTGTGCTGGTGCAAGTGGTGTCAAGGTGGAGAAATAATTGAATGATTATGTAGGCACCATAGAGGTTTGGTGATGTGGTGAACTGGGGAAATGAGAATAAGTGACTAAAGATGTTGTATGCAATAGTATAAGCCTTGCAGAGAAATGGGTGAGTATGATGTAACAGAAGATGGTGGCACTTACCCTGGCAGAGTGGTGGAGGTCATGGATCTGCTTCTGGAATGCTAGCCCTTTCTCTGGGCTGTGGAGACTGCATTGACCATGGTAATGACCTTGGATCAGGCTTCCAGGGTCCGGTGTTATGATCTCGCTTACTCGACCTCTGGGAAGTAGATGTTTCACCTCTGTGCCACCCCATCCACTATGACCTGTCAGAAAATTACAGTGCCGTTATCCCTGGATGTATGTCCATCATCTGTCAGGGCAGCTTCAGAATGCGAGCGTGCTTATCCAGGTTTATCACTATCTATCCTGTGCATGGCGGATTGTTCCAGAAATGGCACATTGTAAAATGGGCTAGAATCAGCTGAGAGAGTGCCATAGGGATGCGGGACAGTCAATGAAGTTAATTTAGCAAGAAGTGGTTAGACATTTTGCAAGGTCTTGAGGCAAGAAACCTGTCAAAATACTTGGCGAATTTGTCACTTAGCCAAAATGGTCTAAGATTCGGTCCTTTGCAGTTGATATTTTATGTTTGTATTAATTGAAAGATTTGTCATATTTTGACTGAATGGACATACAATTTTGACTTGATTCCAGTATTTTTGTTCATATCTTCAAGTCTGCAATTGGTATTGAGTGGCTACATTGGGGAAATGACCTATATCTACAATCTTGCTTATCATCTCCAATATTTCACATGCGATCAACTGTAATTACCCGTCACAAGACATTGTGAGTAATTCTACCTCTCTGAATCATTAGGCCAGGGTCATTAGAAATAGATCTGCAATTAGTATTGAGAGTGGGGAAAAAAAATATTACCAGTCTCTGGGAGACAGTTATTAACGTGAGTTAGAACATAACCAGACTCAAGAATTATTAATAAGTAGGATTTAAGTAATTTTTTGGATATAGCGCGCAAAGTTACATTTGTAATATGATGTCGTAGACTCTGTTTCCTGGTCTGCATTGGCTAGTTGAGCCCAATGATTTTACTGCCAAGCCAGAACATAAATGGAAGAAAGTTACATTGTGGAGAATAAAACAAAGAATTGTGGATTCTGAAAATCTGAAGGAAAAACAGAGATTGGTGGAGAAACACAGCACATCCAGTGGAGTCTTTGGAGAGAAAGCAGAATTAATGCTTTGAGTCCAGTGACCCTTCTTAAGAATGGATAGTAGAACATAGAAAAACATAGAACATAGAAAAATAAAGCGCAGTACAGGCTCTTCGGCCCTCGATGTTGCGCCGACCGAAGCCTACCTAACCTACACTAGCCCAATAACCTCCATATGCTTATCCAATGCCCACTTAAATGACCATAAAGAGGGAGAGTCCACCACTGCTACTGGCAGGGCATTCCATGAACTCACAACCCGCTGAGTAAAGAATCTACCCCTTACATCTGTCCTATACCTACCAACCCTTAATTTAAAGCTGTGTCCCCTAGTAACAGCTGACTCCATTAGCGGAAAAAGGTTCTCACTGCCAACCCTATCTAAACCCCTAATCATCTTGTACACCTCTATCAAATCTCCCTAAAACCTTCTTTTCTCCAATGAGAACAGCCCCAAGTGCCTCAGCCTTTCCTCATACGATCTTCCTGCCATGCCAGGCAACATCCTGGTAAACCTCCTCTGCACTCGTTCCAATGCCTCCACATCCTTCCTATAGTATGGTGACCAAAACTGCACACAATACTCCAGATGAGGCCGCACCAGAGTCTTATACAACTGCAACATGGCCTCAGGACTCCAGAACTCAATTCCTCTACCAATAAAGCCCAGTACACCATATGCCTTCTTCACAGCACTAGCTAAGAAAAGATGATATAGATACCGAAGGCAAGGGGATGGTGGTCCCCATTATCAGCTATTCCTTCTACTATGCATACTGTCGTCTATCCCTTTGTCTGCCTAACTGCAGTTCTGTCTCTCTGGGCTCCATCTTCGTCTATTTGCTCACTCTTTTCCCAACCCCAACCTATGTCTTCAACAAATGTACCACCTTTTCCTAGTCTTTAGATTCATAGAGTCATAGAGAAGTACAGCACAGAAACAGACCTTTCCGTCCAACTCATCCATGCTGACCAGGACTCTGTGGGAAGCTAGAAAAGTGATTGCTGGACCTCTTGCTGAGATATTTGTATCATCGATAGTAACAGATGAGGTGTCGGAAGACTGGAGGTTGGCAAACGTGGTGCCACTGTTTAAGAAGGGCGGTAAAGACAAGCCAGGGAATTATAGACCAGTGAGCCTGACCTCAGTGGTGGGCAAATTGTTGGAGAGAATCCTGAGGGAAAGGATATACATGTATTTGGAAAGGCAAGGACTGATTCAGGATAGTCAACATGGCTTTGTGGGTGGGAAATCATGTCTCACAAACTTGATTGAGTTCTTTGAAGAAGTAACAAAGAAGATTGATGAGGGCAGAGCAGTAGATGTGATCTATATGGACTTCAGTAAGGCATTCGACAAGTTTCCCCATGGGAGACTGATTAGCAAGGTTAGATCTCATGGAATACAGGGAGAACTAAACATTTGGATACATAACTGGCTCAAAGGTGGTGGAGGAGGGTTGTTTTTCAGACTGGAGGCCTGTGACCAGTGGAGCGCCACAAGGATCGGTGCTGGGTCCTCTACTTTTTGTCCTTTACATAAATGATTTGGATGCGAGCATAAGAGGTACAGTTGGTAAGTTTGCAGATGACACCAAAATTGGAGGTATAGTGGACAACAAAGAGGGTTACTTCAGATTACAACAGGATCTTGACCAGATGGGTCAATGGGCTGAGAAGTGGCAGATGGCATTTAATTCAGATAAATGCGAGGTGCTGCATTTTGGGAAAGCAAATCTTAGCAGGACTTATACACTTAATGGTAAGGTCCTAGGGAGTGTTGCTGAACAAAGAGATCTTGGAGTGCAGGTTTACAGCTCCTTGAAAAGTGGAGTCGCAGGTAGATAGGATAGTGAAGAAGGTATTTGGTATGCTTTCCTTTCTTGGTCAGAGTATTGAGTACAGGAGTTGGGAGGTCATGTTGCGGCTGTATAGGACATTGGTTAGGCCACTGTTGGAATATTGCGTGCAATTCTGCTCTCCTTCCCAACGGAAAGATGTTGTGAAACTTGAAAGAGTTCAGAAAAGATTTACAAGGATGTTGCCAGGGTTGGAGGATTTGAGCTACAGGGAGAGGCTGAACAGGCTGGGGCTGTTTTCCCTGGAGCGTCAGAGGCTGAGGGGTGATCTTATAGAGGTTTACAAAATTATGAGGGCATGGATAGGATAAATAGACAAAGTCTTTTCCTTGGGGTGAAGGAGTCCAGAACTAGAGGGCATACATTTAAAGTGAGACGGGAAAGATATAAAAGAGACCTAAGCGGCAAATTTTTCACAGAGGGTGGTACGTGTATGGAATGAGCTGCCAGAGGATGTGGTGGAGGTGGTACAATTGTAACATTTAAGAGGCATTTGGATGGGTATATGAATAGGAAGGGTTTGGAGGGATATGGGCCAGGTGCTGGCAGGTGGGTCTAAATTGGGTTGGGATATCTGGTGAGCATGGACAGGTTGGACCGAAGGGTTTGTTTCCATGCTGTACATCTCTATGACTCTATGAGATATCCTAACCTAATCTACTCCCACTTGCTATAACTTGGCCCATATCTCTCTCTTAATCCTTCCTATTCATATAACCATCCAGATGCCCTTTTAAATGTTGCAATTGTACTAGCCTCCATCACTTCCTCTGTCAACTCATTCCATTCATGCACCACCCTCTGCATGACAAATGATCATGACTTCAATCCCTTTTATATCTTTCCCCTCTCACCCTCAACCTATGCCCTCTAGTTCTGGACTCCCCCACCCCAGGGAAAATACCTTGTCTGTTTATCCTATCGATGCCCCTCATGATTTTATAAACCTCTGTAAGGTCACCTCTCAGCCTCTGACACTCCAAAGAAAAGAGCCCCAGCCTATTCAGCCTCTTCCTATAGCTCAAGTCCTTCAATCTGGCAACATCCTTGTAAACCCTTTCAAGTTTCACAACATTCTTCAATAGGAGGGAGATCAGAATTGCATGCAATATTCCAAAACTGGCCTATGCAAAGTCCTGTAGAGCCGCAACATGACCTCTCAACTCCTATTATTAGTTCTGAAGACAGGTCACTGGCCTTGAAAGACTTTGGAGAAACTGACTTGATCAGACATAAATGATTTAACATAATTTTCAGGTTACATTCTTCAGAAGCTTATTTTCTTAATACAACTTTGACAGTCAGACTAAAGCTTTGAATAGTGAAAATAAAGGGCAGTATCAACTGAAAGCAGCTGGGGTCATGCCCACCGGCTGGAACACTGGTAGCGCTGTTTGTTGCCTCCACTGGGGAGGAGTCACTGCATTAAGTGCTGATCAGGCACTTAATTTCATTCATTTATGGAATATGAGTATTGCTGGTGAGGCCAGCATTTAAAACCCATTTCTAATTGCCCTGACAAAGGTGGAAGTGAGTTACATTCTTGAACCATTGCAGGCTTTGGAGTATAGGGAGACCGGAGATGTCTAAAAGGGAGCTCCAGGATTTCGACCCAGTGATAGTGTAGGAATCACGATTATATTCCAATTCAGGATGATGTGTGAATTGGAGGGGAACTTGTAGGCAGTGATATGTTCCTGATTTGTCACCTGCCTTTGGATGCCATAGGTTTGAAAGATGGTATGAAAATGGATTTGGTTTGTTACCACAGCATATTTTGTTACTGGTTCATACTGCTGCCACTGCGTATCAGTGATGAAAAGAGTGAACATGGAAGGTAATGGACAGGTGCCCAGTCAAGTAGCCTGCTTTGGCCTGGATTGTCTCAAGCTTCTTGACAGTCGTTGGATCCTCACCCAGCCTAGCACGTGAAGGGCAATTCATCATATCCCTGACATGTACAGAGTAGACAGGCATTGGGTAAACAGAAGGTGTGTTACTTGTTATGGACTTTTTCTTGTAGCCACAGCATTGTTGAGTCAATTTAATATTTGGCTAATGCTAAATCCCAGGATGTTGACAGTGAGGGATTCAGAAATGGTATTATTGTTGGAAATGATCATGTTGAGTGACCCATGAATATCACTTGCCACATTTGCTGACCCCTCACAACCATCAGAGCATCAATTCGATACAGTGGAAAGGTTCTCTGGAAATATAAGCTTTCACTGGAGGACACACCAGCAACTGGTATTGAAAGGCCGCATCTTGCATGCAGTGCCAGTCACCTGGATCGCAGACTGGCTACATCTTGGGGCTGCTCACTTGTTCTCTGATTGCTCAGTCTCTTAGCACCTACCATCCGTGTCTTTCTGTGTGGATCAGCACAGTCACAGCACCAGGTAGTTTATATTTGTTAGCAGAAGTCTTTGATCAAGACGAAGTACATTTTGCTGTATGACAATGCACTTCGTCAATCTCAGTTATTCTGAGAATAGGGCATGGTGAGGTGGGGATTAAATTGGATGTGAAGGCTGCCATAGGTGCATTGTTGGTAATGAGATAAGTTTCATAAGGTACGGTGAGCAATCCTAGCCTCATGGTACGTTTCAATCGAAGTTGGAAGCAGCTCACAGTTAGTCAAAAAAAAATTAGGATTTGGCGTATTGGGTGGATAATGGATGTACAAGGAAGAGAGATAATGGTCTGAGATTTAGAAGCAGTTGAGTATGAGTTATTATACACTGTGAATATAATGATATTACCTACAGCAACATTGATTTATGCAAGGAGTGAGATTGAATAAAAAATCTGAAGGTGGATTTGAGAGTGCACAGTGATTGTCGTTGTTACTTTGAAAATACTGGAACTCACATTAATTAAGTTGACAGAAGTCCTTGGGTTCCAATCTATTGTTAAAATTCTCCTTGTATTATGTTTGTTCCAGGCTGCTTTATTAAATTCCTGGATTTACTATTTGTGCAAAGCAGAGACCCTTCTCTTGTTTGTATATTTGCTCATTGCTTCTAATTTGAGATTTCAAACGCAGCAATCAATTGGATTATTACCATGTCAATATTAATTTTAATTCTAGTTCTTTTAATTATTTGTCTCCATTCAGTTTAAATTTAGTTCTACTCTCTAGTTCTGAATATATTTTTATTGATTTAGTCTATTCTCCCCCCATCACAACCCCAACAGGGTTGATACAATGCCCATTTCTATTTATTATACACAGTGAATATAGTGATATTACCTACAGCAACATTGATTTATGTAACACTATTAATGCAATGAAACTTCATAAGGTGCTACACAGGTGTATAACCAGTTTAACTTTGCTACCAAACCAGTCAGGATAATATTATAGTAGACAAGCAGGACACTGGAAGAACACAGCCAGCCAGGCAGCATCAGGAGGTGGAGAAGTCAATGTTTCAAGTATTACACTTCTTCAGAACTGGGGCTGGGTGTAAGGGGAGCTGCAGATAAAGAGGGGCATGGGGAGAGGGGCGGAATGGTGAGGTAGGGATAGATGTACACAAGTAGGGGTTTTGGTCTGGTTGGTCAATGAGAGGCATGAATCCAGTTGGTAACTGGAAGCAAATGTTGATCAGAGGAATGGAATTGTGGGGGAGGGGCTGGAAAGGGAGTCAGCGGATGGAAAGGGAGTCTGTTTGAAATTGGAGAACTCAATGTTGAGTGCCCTGGGCTGTAGGCTGTTTAGGCGGAAGATGAAGTGTTGTTCTTCTAATTTGCATTTTGATTCACTGTGGCAATGGAGGAGGCTGAGGATGGACATGTCAGAAAAGGAGTGGGAATGGGAATTAAAATAGATGGTGACTGGGAGGTCAGGTTGGCCCCTGTGGGCACGGCTTAGATTCTTGGTGAAATGTGCGCTTAGTTTACTTTTGGACTCACTGATGTAGAGAAGACCACATCGGGAGCACTGGACAAAATAAACTAGGGTGCAGGAGAGGAAGGTGAACCTTTGTCTCAGCTGGAAGGACTGTTTGGATCCCTGGATGGAGATGAAGGGGTGGTGTGCCAGCAGGTTTTATAGTTTGTAGGGGAAAGTACCTGGGGAATATATTCTACCAGGAAAATATTATAGCAATTGATTAAAAGCTTGGAAATATGAAATTTAAAATGAAAACAGAAAATGGTGGAAACGGTTTAGACAGGGAGGTCGGGTTAATGAGCTGCTGCCAGAACAGAATATTTGTGCTTTATAAGGAGAACAGCAAAGGAAAAGAAAAGGGAAGAAGGAGATAAACAAAGATATCAGATGGATATTTTGTTGCGATGACAAGCGATTCACCTGCTAGCTGAGAGTCAGTGAGTAGTCTGGGGAAGGCCTATTGCCTTTTCTATAGGCATCAATGATATTGGGTGTGGACAATGCCTGATAGATTTATGGTCAAAGGTGTTTTTCTGCACAAATTTGCTCTTGAGGGACATATGGCACTGATCAATATTTTTAAGATCCAATTGAATAAAGCATTGCACATCAACATGACCATATCCCATCCTACACAACATGCAAGGAGAGATAGGACTGGCATCAGACTAGCATTCAAAATCAAAGGAACACTCCTGCAACTCAGGGTTCCAGCAGTGGATACTTTATGAACTGAGGTTGGGCAGCATTAACCTGAATTTCCTGAATCAGTGCTGTTTTAGTTCAGGCTAACACAATTTTGCAGAAATACTCACAGACGTTTGCTGAGCACCTAATTTGCAAAGCATCTTAATTTTTCCTTTTGTCTGTATAATGGAGAGTGCACCTCTGCTTGTCATGAGCACATGCTTCTTGCCTTTCATGCTAGAGGCTAAACATCTGCAAAAAGAGGCAATACGCCATCATTTTTTGAGGTCATTCTCTCTATGTTGTATAAGAGCAAATATTATAAACAAAGAACTAAGGGTGAATTTTCATTTGTTAGTTTAGTTAAATGATGTTTCTTTGATTTAAAATTCAAAGCATATTAACCAGGGCAATGTATAATGACATTTTTTAAAGGATTAGCTTAGAAATCAATCCTGGCCCTTCCTCATAATGGTGTTCTACAATTTAACAAAATCTGTGAACCAGCTCTTTTCTTTTACTGTACAATGCTTGAACACTGGTCGATCCAGTTAATGGAAACAAAATAAAACAGCAATGATACTTTATAATCTAACAACAACTGCAACATCAGTAGCTGAGTACACATTTCATTTAAAATTCAAACATAAATCTTTGTTTTGGTCACACAGAAGAATTCTATGGTGTCACAGATTTGACTCATTCAGCACTGTTGAATGAAATTCAAAATCAATATTTATTGATTTGGCTGGTTTTCCAATGTAATGGAGAATTGAGGAGTAAAGGTGGAATTAAATGTTTTAGTCTATTCCAGCAATAAACCTGGAAAGCCATTCCATCTCTATCTCTACAAAATGTTGGGCAGATCTTTCACTATCTGCATCATTGAAGTCATGATTTGGAGATGCCGGTGTTGGACTGGGGTGTACAAAGTTAAAAATCATACAGCACCAGGTTATAGTCCAACAGGTTTAATTAAACCTGTTGGACTATAACTTGGTGTTGTGTGATTTTTAACTTCGCATCATTGACGTTTGGATGTATGACCCAAGATAGGTATCATGGCCTGCAGAAGCCTCAAAAGAATGGCTCTGTGGGAATTTTCAGAAAAGTCTAAACTTATGATGGGAAATTCCCTAGGATCCTCCATAAAAATCTCTGACTTTGGAATGGACCCGAAGATAAAACATAGAACAATACAGCGCAATACTAACCCTTCAGCCTTAGATGTTGCGCCAACCTGTGAAACTGATCTCAAGCCCATCTAATTAACACTATTCCATTATCAACCATATATTTATCCAATGACCATTTAAATGCCCTTAATGTTGGAAAGTCTACTACTGTTACAGGCAGAGCATTTTATGCCCTTACTACTCTCTGAGTGAAGAACCTACCTCTGACATCTGTCGTATATGTATCTCACCTCAGTTTAAGCTTGTGCTAGCCATCATCATCAGAGGAAAAAGGCTTTCACTGTCCACCCTATCTAATCCGCCATCAGACATTTCTGAGCTACTTAACTGGATAGCTAACAAGGAAATGTTAGAAAGAAAATCCTAGTCACAATCTTGTGTAATTTCATAACTGGTCCCGTCCCACAGACCCATTAATATTCACCCTACTCATCTCCCTGCGGCCCAACCTAACCCCACTATTGACCTGATTTGGCTGTCCCTTACCACCCTAACATAACCTGACTTGACCAGCCCCTACCCAAGACAACTTCCCCAACCCAACCTAATTAGCCTACAACAAGAAAACTTCTTCTGACTGGACTCAACTACCCCAACATACCACCTCACCTAATCACTTGCGGTCCTACCCATCTGCTACCTCCTGCCTTATCCATCTGCAACAATAGAAACCAATTAGTTCACCCAACTAGCATGCACCTCATTTGCCCACTTAACTCAACAACTCTACCCAACCAGTACCTTATCCCTCCATTCATTCATCTACTCATCTTTTCACCCGTTCTCTAATATTCACTCAACACACATTTGGTAATGTTCACACTGTGCATTTAAACTTAAACAAAGTTTAAATCAGCTCAAACTAGTGCCATAAAAAGTGTGCAGCTTCTCTGCTGAATCTCTAATCTCTGCTTGGGATCCTACACTGAGGAAGTTATTTTGCTTTATGCATCAAATGTTTGGTGTTTTTAAACATATCCATGTAAGTGGGTAACTTTCTGCTGAGTCAGTGTCGGATGCTTAATTTGGATGCTGATCATAAGATTTAAGCAAGAGCGTTTAACATTTAAACAGGGCAGCAGGGTGGTTAGCTCAGTGGTTGGCACTAGTGCCTCACAACTCTAGGGACTTGTGTTCAATTCTCGCCTTGGGCGACTGTCTGTTTGGAGTTTGCACGTTCTCCCCATGTCTGTGTGAGTTTCCTCCAGGTGGTTTGGACTGGTTTCTCCCACGGTCCAAAGATGTGCTGGTCAGGTGAATTGGCTGTGCTAAATTGTCTACAGTGGTAAGGGATGTATATGTTAGGTGCATTAGTTAGGGGAAATGTAGGGTAATGGGTCTGGGTGGGATACTCTTCAGAGGGGCAGCATAGACTTGTTGGGCCGAAGGACCTGTTTCGATAATGTAGGAATTCTAATTAATTCTGGTCTTCCATCTTTAAAAAGGCGATTAATTTGCTGTATTTTTAAAACTGGTTCCTATGTTTTAGATAATATCCATATATTTCTGTGGGTACCCAATGGTGTATTTAGTTTCATTCCATACATTCATAAATTAAATATGCCAAAGGTTGCCATGCAGGCTGGCCCTTCGGTTGATCTTGAAACCAAGTCGCTTGAATTATCCAGATGTCAATAAGAAAACAAAAAGCATCAATAGGTCAGAAGTTTGGAGTTTATGCCTCATCCATGTGAGTGGTAACAGTGTGACATAATATTCTGCCTGTTAAGAATGCACAAAGTTGATATTTAAATTGACATTGACATTGATCTTTAAAATTTACATTCCAGAAAGGTTTAATAATTATGGGATGATCATCATTTTCCTGATGTGGAGGTCCTAATGTTGGACTGGGGTGGACAAAGTTAACAATCACCTAACACCAGGATATAGTCAAACAGGTTTATTTGGAAGGACAAACTTCTACGTTCATATAAACCTGTTGGACTATAACCTGGTGTTGTGTGATTGTTAACTTCATAACTTTTGTGTTCACATAGCTGTTTCCATATTGTGGTGGATAGCAAATTTTCTTGATACTTTAATCTGCAGTTATATAAAGTAGGGGTAAGATGACACCAGGACTGCAAGATACCATGCCCACCCATGTAAATTTGCTAATCTCTTTACATTTGTGATGAAGAGGCCTCATTCCCAATGAAGAGCTTATGCTTGTAATGTCAATTCTCCTGCTCCTCAGATGGTGTGTGTGTGTGTGTGTGTGTGTGTGTGTGAGAGAGAGAGAGATAACCCAAAGGTCTTCACAGGAGCATATCCAACAAAATGTGACACTGAATCACATATGGGCAAATTCGGGCAGATTGCCAAAAATTTGGTCAAATGTCTTAAACAAGGAAATTGATATATGAGTGAGAGGTTAAGGGAGGTGAATTTCAGAGCTTATAGTTCAGGCAGCTGAAGGTACAACAGCAAATTGTGGAGTGATATTCAAGTGATTAGAATTAGAGTGATGTAGATATCTTGGAAGATTGTGGGGGCCAAAGACAATTACAGAGATGAGAATTAGCTCGTCCTGAGGAATTTGAAAACAAGGATAAGAACTTTAAATCCAGGCATTGCTTAAATTGATTACTAATATAAGTTAACAAACGTGGTGATAATGTGTGAACAGGACTTCATGTGAAATAAGACATTGATACCAGCATTACAATTGACTGTAAATTTAAGGAGGTTGTGGGCCAACCTGGTGTGCATCAAGTCTAATTCCAAAAAAAAAGCATCATTAAATGGCCCAGCAGCTGAGATATTCAAATAGTATTAGAGTTAGGGCAATTTCAGGGATGTGGAAATTGACACTCTTAGTGGTATTACAGCTACATAATTGGAATTTTGCTTCAGATACTGTGTTACAAACAGTCTGAGTCAACTTCAGTCAGTTGCCGGAGAGAAGATTGGTATCAATGACAAGGGAGAGGAGTTTAAGGAGGGGATTGAAGGAAATAGCATCAGTCTTCCATACCGGGTATGCCACCGGCTGTCATTCAGTATCACTGTAATCTCTATTACTACATAATATTGAAGAACAAGCTTTGGTTCTCAGTGGATTGGATTGTAGATACAGCCTTGCACTATAAGTTTCATCAGATCGTGAAAAGTGATCTTTGCAGCAAGAAGTGCTTTCAATCTAGAGTCATACAGCTTTACAGCATGGAAACAGATCCTTTAGTCTGACTTGTCCATGCTGACCAGATACAGTCAGTTCTACTATAATGCGGTAATTCAGAATCCCATATTATAAGAAAATCACATTATAGCAACAGCATTTAAACTAATGGGACCGAAATCTCATTATAAGCAATACACACTTTAAAAGTTTGTGCTTTAGAAACAGTGCCCCCAATTCATCAATCGTGTTATAGCTATTGTGCATTAACAAAATGCACATTATTGAAGAGCGACCTGTATCCTAAACTAATCTAGTCCCATTTGCCGGCACTTAGCCCACATTTCTCTAAACCTTTCCTGTTGATGCACCCATCCAGATGTCTTTTAAATATTGAAATAGTACCACCCTCCACCGCGTCCTCTGGCAGCTCATTCCATATCTCTTAGAATGACAGATTTGTCATTAATCCTTTTAATGCAAACATTAGTATATCCCCAACAATCCTTGGTGTGAATTCAGTCTAAGCCTTACATACACAGTTTGACTCTCTTGAAGTTTTCCACACAATGTATTGCTCCTAACAAACATAATTAACAATATTACAAACATCTTCAAGGAGAAAGTGAGATCTGCAGATGCTGGAGACCTGAAGAAGGGCTTATGCCCGAAACGTCAATTTTCCTGTTCCTTGGATGCTGCCTGACCTGCTGCGCTTTTCCAGCAACACATTTTCAGCAATATTACAAACATGTAATGCTCCTCAGCATGAGATGTTTAATATAAAAGACAATAGTTTCAGTATTTTAGTTAATGAGTTATTTAATGCGGTAAAGTATTGGACAACCTTAGAATTTTAAATATAATTTCAACTTCTGTCCCTTGCTTGAAAAATTTTTCTATGTCTCCAATTTATCAGTAGTTTTAGTCATTGGTTGGTTTTGTTATTTTTGGACTCCAGTTATGATAAACTATATTCTTTTCCTCCCTCTGAATCCTTGAAGTTAACATATACTGCAGTCTACAATTTTAATTCAATTTTACCCAGGTCTACCAACTTGCAATACGCTTCATCCTTTCAGTCTTCTCTGTTTTCAGCATTCTAACAGACTGTTAAGATCCAAGTTTGGAAACCCATCAATTTGATCTCCTACCCTTTCCCTTCATTTATGCACATTAAATTTTTCTATGAGACAAATTGTCAGCCTTGGCTCACAGTGAATTAGAACAAAGGTTATGAGTTCAAGTTCCTCTCCTGACTTAATCTAGGTTGTCTCTTTGTGCAGAAATGAACACAGTGCTGTTTTCCAGAGGTGACCATAAACTAGGTGGACGTAGAAGAACCAGTTCACTACTCAGAGAATAATTTTGGGTGTGGAAAGTATCTCCCAATATCATGACTGATATTACTTACCATCAATCAACAACAAAGATAGCAGATCTAATCAGTTGTTTCACTGATGTATATGAAAGCTTCGAAAAATTGGCTGCTATGTTTCTCAGATTAAAAAATTGTTAACCCTTCAAAAATACTTCAGCTGTGAAGCACATTAACATCCTGAGGTCATGAAAGATCCATTGTGATGTAAGGCGTATGATTTATATTTATTTCAATGTTATTTACTTTAGAATTTGTGTTTGAACTAGTGGCAAGTGTGTTTGGTCTGTATTATATACGAGGGTTCAGTGATTAACTTGTGAGTATTTCTGCAACCATATAGATATATTTTAATACGCAGCATTTGAGAGAGACTTCCTGAAGAGTAATGGGGTTTGTTTACATTGGGAAAGTATTATGAGAACAAAATAAACAGTTATGCTGAGACATTTGGCTTAAAAGGTTATTTTTTCTTTACAGGGAACATTTATAGCTTGAGAAAAAAGAATTTGGATTTCAGTGAAGTTTTGCAAAAGTCTTGGCTGAAGCTTAATGTGTAAGAAAGAAATAGAACTGTCAAGAAATAAATTACCTAAGGAGCTTAGTTTGAACGTTTCAGATCCAATTTTTTTTTGATAAAACCCTGAAGGGGTTATTTCAAGCTCAAAGTCTAAACTCAGTTGTATGGAGACTTAAGGAAGAGGTTATCAGATTTAAATTAAGCCCCTTGGTGTGATTAGGAGGGCACTTCTTTCTCATGTGAGCACTGTAAAGGAGTGCCGTTGGGCTTAATGGGATAAATTCTTAAACTTGTGTTATTTGACAATAGTTTGTTTTTTTTTTCCATTTTAATATCATTTATTTTATGTGGTTAGCTTCTGTTTTATTGTTAAATCTGCTGCATTGCATAGTTGTGTATAAATGAAAGACCACCATGTTAAACCAAAGCAAAAAACAAAACATGATCTGTCAAGCCAGATTGGAGTCTGGGAACTGACTTGTCGAGGAATAACATTAGCTAGACTCATAACACCACATCAAAGTAAATCTTACTTTTCTTCTTTTTCAAGTTTGTTTGACTTTGCTGCACTGGAGCTGGTCAGCAGTTGCTGAATTAGGAAAGCTGATGTATTGAAATAGAGGAAATCGCTTCCTTGTCTGAACATTTTGATACAGTGTCTCTATGGCAACTACTAGGATGAACTATGGCATCAAACAGCTAAAAATAACTGATGACTGATCTCAGTGTAATAGCCTCAAAGTGCACAATAATTTGCTACCCCACAAAATAAGAGTGAATGCAGTTCTAACGTAATCCATTGCTTGTAAAGTGCATTGAGATTGTTTGGAAATGCTTGTTATTTTATGTTTTTGTTAATTGTCGAGAGAAAACCATGTATTTAAAATTTCATATTGCTGAATTGACTTTAAATTTTGCCCATAAAGATTTCCTCAGTGTTTAAAATACATTGTAATGATCTCATTACTCAAAATACAGATATGAATTGATTAGATATTAGGATTGATGAATTTGAGAAACTGCAGAGTACATCTGGTAAATCAAAGTCTAATAAATTTGATAAAGATAGCAAACAATTATATAATGATTAATGAAGCCATACTGAAGTAGTTTCATCAAAATTTCATGGCCCAATGAACATTTTATTTTGATGCGTATGTTTAAAATTCAAGGTTGACTTGGTTCCACGATATTAATACTTGCAGTGGGAATGATTGAGAGGACTGTTGTTTAACTGTGGCTTTTTAAAAATTAAATAAACAAGGCTTAAACAAATAATGGGCTTCTATTGGGAAATTAAGTTTTGAAGATCATAATTAGCATTTGCTTCTCTTACAGTAAACTTGATTAAAATGTTAGCATGAAATGGACTTAAAAGATCAAGTCATAAGGTTTTTGAAAAACAGAATTAGCAGGAAACAATTATAAGGAGGCATTTTTTTCTAGTTTTGCCTACATTATATAATATCTTGACTATTCCTTCATGAAGAATGTACTTGTTCTTAATACAGGAAGGAGCACATCTTTGCTGCATTAAACTTCCTTTTAGAAATGACTCAACTGAGAAAGAGGTATTATTTTCAGGAATCCAGAAAAACACGACTTTTTGCTTCAATTCTTTTATGTTCGCCATAGCCAGGAGATGTTGCTGGGAGGACTTAAATCCCTGCAAATAGCTAAGTATGTAAGTGTGAGATTAGGGTACTAGGAGGGTATAGTACTGAAATGGTAAGTAGGTATTGTGCCAAATGGGTAGGGTGCCAGGACACAAGGTGGAAAAGGGGGCAGGTAAATGATGAATATTTAGGCTAAGCTTGGTCTGTGACATTGGGCAGAGTATGGGTAAAGCGTGTGTTGGTCCCTTGGAGTTAGGAGGGTAGTCAAGTCATGTGAAGGATGGGCTTTCAGCTCCAGGGACGTTGTGTTGGGTCCCAGAGGGCTAGAGTGTGGGTGAGATGGTAGTGTATGGTTAGGTGTTAGGGGCTATCAGATCTTGAGTTGAGGGGACGGAGGGATACTGTGAGGTTGGGGTGTGTTCCCAGGGAAGATGGTGGGTGTGTAATCCAGTGGCTGGAAGATATCCTTGTGGGAGAAAGAGATTATCCATTCTCAAGATAGACAGGTGTGTGTTGAGTTAGGGCCCAGGGACTGTAAGGAGCTTATGTAAATGTAAAGTTTTGCAGATGCTGGAGATAAGAAAAACAAAGCGTTGGAGAAACTCAGCAACTTCTATAGAGAGAAGGACAGGATTGACATTTCAGATCTATTGTGACCCTTCTTCAGAACTGAAATGGGCTGGAAAACCATGCTTTTGATAAATGGGAAGGAGGAAAATTGGAACAGATAGTGAGGGTGCCCAGGGCAAGAGGCAATAGGAGTGCTATTGGTTATAAAGAAGAGATACAGATGCAGTGTAAGTGTTAATAGTAGGCATTAAGAGCAGAAAATAGGTCTCTGCTGAGAATATGACCACACAAACAAGACATTGATGGGGGAGGGGAAAGGGTAGGTAAACAAATGGAGGACAGTGTACAATTGGTAAAAGTGCTGCCTTGTCATCTAATGTAGTGATGTTGTTCACTGGTTTCTGCTTTATTTTGTGAATAAATAAAAATGTAAAATATTGAAACAAGTGTCAGTATTTTAAACAGAAGTTTAGTTGCCTGGAAATTGATTGCTGGAAATGTTGAAGATGAAAATGGTATTCAAACATCTAACTGGGGGAGAGATGGTGTGTGTGGCAGATTTTTGCTGCATGTGTGCTATCTACCACATTAGTGCAGAAAGAAAAATATACTTCAAAGGCCTGCACTTGAAACAGGTTTTAGAGCTTTTACTTATACAAATAGAGGACCAATTGTTTGCTTCAGAGCTCCTTCCCAAACTCTGACTGCCCGAATTGTTGAAAAATACTGAACTGAATATGGACTCAAGAGTGTGAAACACTGCTCATTCAATTTTCTTCTGATCACTTAATCAGAATATTCCTTCCTGCTCCCTCTAGTTTTCTACCTGCCACTCTCCTGTCACCCTTCTGATCACTTCATGGCAATTGCCAATTGCCTCCCCCCTCTTGCCCTGGCTTAACTGAGGGAGTATAAAGATAAGGCATTACTGAGACAATACCTGGAGTAAATCATCTCATTTTGGTCCCCTTACCTGAGGAGGGGTGTAGTTCCATTGGAGGCAGTTCAAAGTAGATTCACTCAATTGATTCGAGAGGAGGACGGTTTGTCTTTCAAGAAATTGAGCAGTTGAGGCCTATACTCTCTAGGGTATGAAGAATGAGAGGAGATCGAATTCAGGTGTATAAAATGTTAAGGGGGATTGACAAAGTAGATTTAGAAAGGACATTTCCTCATGTAGGGCAATCCAGAACGAGAAGACATAGTTTAAAGATAAGGGCTAGTAGGTAAAACTTCTCTCAAAGGGTCATAAATCAATGGCATTCAGATACCAAGTGTATGCTAGATGCTGGGACATGGAATAAATTTAAGGAGGACATAATTGTTCAACCTAAATTTATGGGGACCCAGCAGGAAAGTGCAGATGAGGCAGAGATGAGATCAGCCGCGATTGTTTCAAATGGGCCCAGGGGCTGAATTGTGTACTCCTGCTCCTAGTTCTTCTGTTCTGATTTAAGTGCCACATCATAAAATATGCCCTTGATTCTCCAGCAAGTTGGCATTGAATGTCGAGCATACACCTGAAACCCGGTATCAAGTGGTTTGTGATTCACCTGTTCCACTCAGGGATCATTCTGTGAATACTGCAACAGAAAAACCAATTCCTGGATCATTGGATTTAAAACAATTTGAAGCTTTGTTGACCAGAAAAAGAAGTGAAACATTGAAACAGCCAGCATTAATAATATTAAGTTTACATGTCTAAAGCTGTTAGATTTAGAGATTAATTGTCTTCATTACTGATTTTAAAATTAGAAATTAACAAAACATACTTAGTCTAAATGTCATCTGTTAATCCATTAACTGCACTGACATTGTAATTTCATTTTATTATGCAAATTTGCCAACTGCCATATTAGCCCAATGTTAGGAAATGAGATATTTCTAGTAATCACTTAAATTAATGCGTTGTGGTTTTCATACTATACATCATCGAGACTCAGATTCTTGAACAAGAAATCTGTAAGTTTCTTAACAACAAATGATGCACATAAATATGACATCTCAGATTTACATATATTCTATACTTCCTTATATTAGCATTTTATTATAAGTCTCGTGACTAGCTGACTGACTAACTACTTGTTAGACCAATTGACTGACTAATCAACCAATAGGTTGGTTATACAGAGAATAACATGCATACCTTTCATACCACAGCATCACATGTTGTGAAGTCATCGAACTGCCTAATATGTTACTGTTTCTCTGGGATACAGAAATGCAAAAGTTGGATTGCAGACTGGTGACCAGGGGTGTTCCACAGGGATTGGCACTGGGTCTATTATTGTTTGCCATTTTATACAAACGATTTGTATGAGAATTCAGGAGGCATGTTTTTTAAGTTTGCCTTTGACACTGGAAATGCTGATGTAGACAACAGTGTTATCTAGGATTACAAAGGGATTTTGATCAATTGGGCCAATGGGCTGAGAAGTGGCAGATAGAGTTTTATTTATTTAAATGAGAAGTATTGTATTTTGGCAAAATAAACAAAGGCAGAACTTATATAGTTAATAGTTGTGTATTGGGAGTGTTGTTGAACAGAGAGACTTTGGGGTTCAGGTACATAGTTCTTTGAAAGATGCATCACAATGAGACAGGGTGATTAAGAAGGCATTTAATTTGCTTGACTTCATTGCTCAGACCATTGAGTATAGGAGTTGGGACGTTGTGTTATGGTTGCATACGATGTTGGTGAGGTCTATTCTGAAGTACTATGTGCAGTTCTGGCAGCCTACTACAGGAAGGAGATTATTAAATTCAAGAGGGTTCAGAAAAGTTTGACCAGGATGTTGCTGGGATTGGAGGGTTTGAGTTATAAGGATAAGCTTGATAGGCTGGGACATTTTTCACTGAAGAGTAGGAGGTTGAGGGGTGACCTTTAGAAGGTTTGTAAAATTATGAGGAGCACAAATAAGGTGAATAGCAAATGTCTTTTCACGAGGGTGGGGGGAATTCAAAACTATAGGGAATTATTTAAAGCTGAGAGTGGGAAGATTTATAAGGGACCCGAGGAATAACCTTTTCACACAGAGTGTGGTTCGTGCGTGAAATGAGCTATCAGAGAAAGTGGTGGGCGCAGGTACAGTTACAACATTACAATGTTAAAAATCACAGAACATCAGGTTATAGTCCAACAGGTTTATTTGGAAGCACTAGCTTTCGGAGCATTGCTCCTTTATCAGGATGAAGGAGCAGCGGTCCGAAAGCTAGTGCTTCCAAATAAACCTGTTGGACTATAACCTGGTGTTCTGTGCTTTTAGCTTTGTCTATCCCACTTCGAGAACATTTACAAGACATTTGGACTGGTACATCAGTGGGAAAGGTATAGAGGGAGATGGGTCAAATGCTGGCAACATAAACAAGCTGGACCAAAGGGTCTGTTTCCATGCTGTATGACTCTATGACTTCCCTAAACGTACCAGCTTGTTTTATTGTCACTGAATCTGCCACTCATTCACTCCCTTCAATATCAGTGCATAGTACAGTAATGTTTTCTGTGCACAAGATGTCTGGCAGTATCTTGCCAAGGCATCTTTGATCGTACCTTCAAACCCCACAAACTGCATGGCCTAGAAAGACATGAGTTGCAAACAGATAGGAACACCACATCTTGCCAACTTTTCTCCAAGTCAAATACTACCCTGACTTGGAACTATATTACTGTTGCTTCATCTGTGCTGTGTTGAAACTATGGAAAACCCGAAGTATCAGTACTGTGGCAACACAGTCACAACATGGACTGCAGCAGTCAAAGAAAGTGGATCATCTTTTCAAGGGCAGTTTGGGTGAGGCAATAAGTGCTAGTGGTACTGGACTGCCTAAACCCAGTGAATGAACAAACTTTTAAAAGTTTAGAATGGCTAAGTCCTGGAAATTGCAAGGATGTACCTACTAAAGAAGGTGCAAAACTTGACATACTCTTGGGAAATAAGGCAGGACAGGTGACTGAGGTGTCAGTGGGGGAGCACTTTGGGGCCAGTGACCACAATTCTATTAGTTTTAAAATAGTGATGGAAAAGGATAGACTAGATCGAAAAGTTGAAGTTCTAAATTGGAGAAAGACCAATTTTGACAGTATTAGGCAAGAACTTTCAAAAGCTGATTGGGCACAGATGTTTGCAGGTAAAGAGATGGCTGGAAAATGGGAAGCCTTCAGAAATGTGATAACAAGAATCCAGAGACAGTATACACCTCTTAGGATGAAAAGAAAAGCTGATAAATGTGGAGAATGCTGAAAAAAGTTGAGGTTTTGGTTAAGAAGAAAAAGGAAGCATGTGTCAGGTATAGACAGGATAGATTGAGTGAATCCTTAGATGAGTATAAAGGAAGTAGGATATACTTAAGAGGAAAATCAGGAGGGTAAAAAGGGGAACATGAGATAGCTTTGGCAAATAGAGTTAAGGAGAATACAAAGAGTTTTTACAAATATATTAAGGACAAAAGGGTAACTTGGGAGAGAATAGGGCCCCTCAAAGATAAGCAAGGTGATCTTTGTGTGGAGCTGCAAGAGATGATGGAGTTACTAAATGAATATTTTGCATCAGTATTTACTGTGGAAAAGGACATGGAAGATACAGAACATAGAGAAATGGATGGTGACAACTTGAAAAATGTCCATATTACTGAGGAGGAAGTGCTGGTTATCTTAAAACACATAGAAGTGGATAAATCCCCAGGATCTGATCCAATGTACCCTAGAACTCTGTGGGAAGCTAGGGAAGTGATTGCTGGCCCTTTTACCGAGATATTTGTATCATCAATAGTCACAGGTGCGGTGCCGGAAGACTGGAAGCTGGCTAACATGTTGTCACTGTTTAAGAAGAGTGATAAGGCCAAGCCAGGGAACTATAGACCAGTGAGCCTGATGTCAATGATAGGGAAGTTATTGGAAGGTATCCTAAGGGACAGGATGTACATTATTTGGAAAGGTAAGGACTGATTATGGATAGTCAACATGGCTTTGTGCGTAGGAAATCATGTATCATTAACTTGATTGAGTTTTTTGAAGAAGTAACAAAGAGGTTTAATGAGGGCAGAACAGTGGATGGATTTATATGGATTTCAGTAAGGCATTTGACATGCTTCCCCATGGGAGACTGGTTAACAAGATTAGATCTAATGGAATACAGGGAGAACCAGCCATTTGGATGCAGAACTGCATCAAAGGTAGAAGACAGAGGGTGCTGGAGGAGGGCTGTTTTTCAGAATGGAGGCCTATGACCAGTGGAGTACCACAAGGATCGGTGCTAGGTCCATTATTTTTCATCACATATTTGAATGATTTGGATGAGAGCATAAGAAGTATAATTATTAAGTTTGCAGATGATAGCTGTCTGGAACGCATTGCCAGCAGAGGTCATAGAAGCAGGCTGGGTAGATTCATTTAATAGGTATCTGGATAGATGCATGAGTAAGTGGGGAGCAGAGGAATACAGATGCTTAAGAATTGGGCGACAGGTTTAGACAGTGGATTTGGATCGGCTTGGAAAAAAGGGCCTGTTCCTGGGCTGTAAATTTTCTTTGTTCTTCGTTCTATGACGCCAACATTGGAGGTGGAGTGGACAGTGAAGAAGGTGATCTCAGATTACAATGGGATCTTACTCAGATAGGCCAATGGGCCGAGACGTGGCAGATGGAGTTTAATTTAGGTAAATGTGAGGTGCTACATTTTGGGAAAGCAAATCTTTGCAGGACTTATACACTTAATGGTAAGGTCCTCGAGAGTATTGCTGAACAAAGAGACCTTGAAATAGCTCCTTGAAAGTGGAGTCGCAGATAGATAGTGAAGAAGGAGTATCGAGTACAGGGGTTGGTAGGTCATGTTGCAGCTGTACAGGACATTGGTAAGGCCACTGTTGGAATATTGCATGCAATTCTGGTCTCCTTCCTATCGGAAAGATGCTATGAAACTTGAAAGGGTTCAAAAAAGATTTACAAGGATGTTGCCAGGGTTGGAGGATTTGAGCTATAAGGAGAAGTTGAATAGGCTGGGGCTGTTTTCCCTGGAGTGCCGGAGGCTGAGGGATGACCTTATAGATGTTTATAAAATCATGAGGGGCATGGATAAGATAAATACAGAAAGTCTTTTCCCTGGGGTGAGGGAGTCTAGAACTTGAGGGCATATGTTTAGGGTGAGAGGAAAAAGATAAAAAAGACACCAAAAGGGGACAACTTTTTCACACAGAGGGTGCTACGTGTATGGAATGAACTGCCAGAGGAAATGGTGGAGGCTAGTACAATTGTAACATTCAAAAGGCATCTGTATGGGTACATGAATAGGAAGGGTTTGGATGAATATGGGCCAGGTGCTGGCAGGTGGTACCAGATTAGGTTGGGATATCTGGACAGCACGGACAAGTTGGACTGGAGGATCTGTTTCTGTGCTGTACATCTCTATGACTCTATGACTCTAACTTGTAAGTTATAAGTGACACTTAGATGGTGGCGCAATACGTCTTATCGTTGTTTCCTCTTCAAAATAATTTCAACCACATTCAGTGATGTATGGAGCAATAGACAGCACAGGTGGAATTTGATAAGTTGTTGTTGGGGTAAAATCTAATCAGGTGGGATGCGTGAGCATCATTTTTGTAGCTTGAGGCTTTTAAGTCAGCAATTAATGTCCACTTAAAGGCCTTATCTTGTTGCTACTGGTTTTATATAGAAAGCACAGCAAGATATCCTGGTCAGGGTTTATGGGGTCCTGAGGTTGGGCACCATTATTCAAAGGTACACACAAAGGGCCTGTTCCAGGCACTTGACATAAGAAAAAGAGAGTCCACAGAAAGTCAACTCCTTCTCTTGCCACCAACTCCCTGCCCTACTCCAAATCACCATCATGATCTGCCAAATGGCAAAATGCAACAAACTGCAGTGAAGTGTGCCTAGAGAGTGTCTCTTGTTGACATTCTAGCTGGACGCTGAGACTCTGGTTGTTTCCATAAGATTCTGCTCCAAATCTGATCATCCTTGGAGATGCTGCATTTAGGAATTGTATTAAAAGCTCTGAGGCACAACAAACAGTAAAATCAAATTGTTCCATTTGCCAAATTTTTGGCTGGATGATCTTTGGCTGAACTGATTGTGTTTAATACTAGCAAATACTGATTTGAATTTTGAATCTTGTGAATGCTTCTTTACTAAAAAAAACTCTCCATTTCTCAAATGTTGAATTCCTCACAAAACTGAGACTTGACTCTCCATTTTTTCTAAAAAATGTCTTCACTGACTTTACTACTAAAGTGAAATATCTGTTAACACAGTATTATAATAAACAAACCACTGTAATCAAAAAGCAGAATACTACAGATGTTGAAAACCTGAAATTAAAACAAAATAAGCTAGAAATGCTCAGTAGGTTACAGTAGCATCTGGAGAGAGAAAAAGAAATTGAGATTTATGAACTTTCATGAGAGCAAAAATATCAACAATTATTGATTATTTTAAGCTATTTCAATTGCTTTTATGCTCTTGATGTATAATAGAATTACACAATGAACTTCATTCTCATTTTCAACAAATAAGAACATTAATCAAATAAGGAACGTGACTATCTGCAATAATTATGTTTATGTTAGCAATATCAATTCTGCCTTTTCAAAGGAGAAAACAACAACTATTGTAAATTCAAATCTTCAAACCTAT
This sequence comes from Hemiscyllium ocellatum, assembly GCF_020745735.1. Taxonomy (NCBI): domain Eukaryota; kingdom Metazoa; phylum Chordata; class Chondrichthyes; order Orectolobiformes; family Hemiscylliidae; genus Hemiscyllium; species Hemiscyllium ocellatum. The sequence continues at coordinate 22,883,796 of NC_083426.1, read as the reverse complement.
CTCTATAATTTTTTTAATTAGATTCCCTACAGTATGGAAATAGACCCTTTAGTCCAACAAATTGACCCCCCAAAGAGTAATCCACCCAGAGCCATTCCCCTACACTATATTTACCCCTGACTAATATACCTAACACCATGGGCAATTTAGCATGGCCAATTCACCTGACCTGCACATCTTTTGGATTGTGGGAGGAAACCCACACAAACATGGGGAGAACATGCAAATTCCACAGACAGTCACCCGAGGCAAGAATCAAACCCAGGTCTCTGGTACTGTGAGGCACAGTTAAAAATCACACAACACCAGGTTATATTCCAACAGGTTTAATACAACCCACAAACATGTGCATGTGGGTTTGTGTGTGTCTGTAGGAGTTTGTGTGAGTGTCTGTGTGCATGTCTGTGTATAGGAGTGCGTTTTGTGTGTGTGTGTGTGTGTGTGTGTCTGTGTGTGTGTCTGTGTGTGCTGGAGTGCATCTGTGTGTGCAGATAGTGGAATAGTGGTCACCTGTATATGACATGAACCCAAGGTCCTGGTTGAGGCCCTCACTAGGTGTACCGAACTTAACTATCAACCTCTGCTCTGCCACTTTTGTGGGGCGAATTTGTACTTGCAGAGTTACATTGTACTTTGCTCAAAACATGCATAAATCCATATAAGATTCCATTAATTCATTTTTAGATTAGAATCAGTCTAAACATTATGGCACAGCCAGCAGCACACAGGTGGCTAACACCTTCAACACATTATTTGAGCTGATACCAATTGTTAAAGTTAACCTGAGAATGTAACGTTTAAAAAAAAAGTTTTGTGATTTACATATGAAAGAAGTGAAACTAACATGGTCATTCTAACAGATGAGTGACTTAACAAATAATCAAGGTATTTTTCAATGTATAGTTTCAGTTACATCACACTGTAAACTTTTGCTATAAATTCTGTGACTTACAATTGTGTACTCCACAACCACCTGATGAAGGGGCAGTGCTCCATAAGCGAGTGCTTCCAATTAAACCTTTTGGACTATAACCTGGTATTGTGTAATTTTTAACTTTGTACACCCCAGTCCAACACCGACATCTCCAAATCATGACAGTGAGGCAGCAGTCCTAACCACTGAGCCGCCATGCCTACACTACAACTTGTTCATGTCCCAACAAATGTTTTATATTAGCTCAAATCTATTTGAACAGTTTTATTTTGAAGAGCTGGTCGAGTCACCAAGAGGTAGAGAATTTGGCCTTGTTGTAAACATTTCACAAATATTTTGACTCAGTCACTAAATCTGTTAATATTAGAAAAATGTATGTTACCAGATCTGTCACCTTGAGGACAATATGAACCATTTATTTAACTGCTTAATGCTCAAAGCCACTGGACAGAATCTTATGGGGGTTGAAAAGTTGCTGTGGTTCTGTTCGCCGAGCTAGGAATTTGTGTTGCAGATGCTTCGTCCCCTGTCTAGGTGACATCTTCAGTGCTTGGGAGTCTCCTGTGAACTGCTTCTGTGATGTTTCCTCCGGCATTTATAGTGCTTTGTCTCTGCCGGTTCCGGTTGTCAGTTCCAGCTGTCCGTTGCATTGGTCGGTATATTGGGTCCAGATCGATGTGCTTATTGATTGAATCTGTGGACGAGTGCCATGCCTCTCGGAATTCCCTGGCTGTTCTCTGTTTGGCTTGTCCTATAATAGTAGTGTTGTCCCAGTCGAATTCATGTTGCTTGTCATCTGCGAGTGTGGCTACTAACTGGGACAACACTACTATGGTAGGACAGGCCAAACAGAGAACAGCCAGAGAATTCCTAGAGGCATGGCACTCATCCACAGATTCAATCAATAAGCCCATCGATCTGGACCCAAAATACTGGCCACTGCAATGGACAGCTGGAACTGACAACTGGAAGTGGCAGAGACAAACTACTATAAATGCTGGAGGAAAGATCACATAAGCGCTTCACAGGAGGCTCCCAAGCACTGAGGATGCCACCTAGACAGGGGACGAAACGTTTGCAACGTAAATTCCCAGCTCGGCGAACAGAACCACAACAATGAGCACCCGAGCTACAAATCTTCTCACAAAGGTTGAAAAGTGTGGAGCTGGAAAAGCACAGCAGGTCAGGCAGCATCCGAGGAGCAGGAGAATTGACGTTTCGGGCATAAGCCCTTTTTCAGGAATGAGGCTGGTGTGCCAATTGGGCTGAGATAAAAGGTAGTGGGGGGGGCGAAGAATTTGGAGGAGGGGCACTGGGAATATGATAGGTGGAAGGAGGTGAGGGTGAGGGTGATAGGCCAGAGGGGGGATGGGGACAGAGAGGTTGGGAAGAAGATGGCAAGTCAAGAGGGCGGTGATGAATCCGGGGGTTGGGACTGATATAAGGTGGGGGGAGGGGAAATGAGGAAGCTGGAGAAATCTACATTCATCCTGTGTGGTTGGAGGGTTCCTAGGCAGAAGATGAGGCGCTCTTCCTCCAGGTGTCGTGTGGCCAGGGTCTGGCCATGGAAGAAGCCAAGGACCTGCATGTCCTTGGCAGAGTGCGAGGGGGAGTTAAAGCCACGGGGCGGTTGGGTTGGTTGGTGTCCCAGAGGTGTTCCCTGAAACGTTCCGCAAGTAGGCGGCCTGTTTCCCCAATGTCGAGGAGACCACATCGGGTGCAGCAAACGATGTGTATGGAGGTGCAGGTGAATTTGCGAAGGATATGGAAGGATCCATTGGGGCCTTGGAGGGAGGTGAGGGGGGAGGTGTGGGCACAAATTTTGCACTTCTTGCGGTTGCCAGGGCAGGTGCCAGGAGTGGAGGTTGGGTTGGTGGGGGTGTGTGGATCTGACGAGGGAGTCGCGGAGGGAGTGGTCTCTCTGGAACGCTGATAAGGGTGGGGAGGGAAATATATCCCTGGTGGTGGGGTCTGTTTGGATATGGCAGAAATGATGGAGGATGATACGATGTATCCGGACGTTGGTGGGGTGGAAGGTGAGGACCAGTGGGGTTCTGTCCTGGTGGCGATTGGAGGGGCGGGGTTCAAGGGTGGAGGTGCGGGAAGTGTAGCAGATGCGGTGGAGAGCACAGTCAACCATGTTGGAGGAGAAGTTGCGGTCTTTGAAGAAGGAGGCCATTTGGGTAGTTCGGTAGTGGAATTGGTCCTCCTGGGAGCAGATGCGGCGGAGGCGAAGGAATTGGGAATATGGAATGGTGTTTTTACAGGGGACAGAGTGGGAGGAGGTGTAATCGAGGTAGCTGTGGGAGTCGGTCGGTTTGTAGTAAATGTCTGTGTTGAGTTGGTCGCCCGAGATAGAAATGGAGAGGTCTAGGAAGGGGAGGGAGGAGTCTGAGATGGTCCAGGTAAATTTGAGGTTAGGGTGGAAGGTGTTAGTAAAGTGGATGAACTGTTCAACCTCCTCGTGAGAGCACGAGGTAGCGCCAATACAATCATCGATATAGCAGAGGAAAAGGTGGGTGATGGTGCAAGTGTAGCTGCGGAAGATGAACTGTTCCACATATCTGACAAAGAGGCAGGCATAGCTGGGGCCCATGGGGGTGCCCATGGATACTTCTTTAGTTTGGAGTTTGAATGAAATGGGCTCTGGTGAGAAATGTGGCAGGATTGTGTGAGAAATTCAGCAAGGCCTACCTCATGTTTTGGAACAACTTCTGCATTTTTTATCAGCCTTCTGAGGACCAGTGGCTGGAGACACTTCTTCCTTGACCAGGTGCAGAGCTGAGGTGAGGTGCTCCTCAAATTGTTGCTCCAAATTTTCTAAACATGACGTTTGACTAAGGTGTCAGTTTCTGAGCTGAGGTGTGGTTGCAGGAGACAGCCTTGCCTAAGCTTCCTCTGGGGCGTCTGACCTCTTTTCCTTAGAGACCATGGATCCAGCTTCTGGAGAGCAGCCCATGTATCTATCTGGACCGTGGCTATCTCGCTGATGCCCACACAACCCCAGGGAGGGAGTGCCTTGTTTGGAAGTGGTGTGCAATGATACTGACAGCAGGGTTATAGACAATAGGCAATAGGTGCAGGAATAGGCCATTCGGCCCTTCATTACTATCATGGCTGATCATCTACAATCAGTATCCTGTTCCTATCTTATATTCTATAGACAATAGGTGCAGGAGTAGGCCTGCACCACCATTCATTATGATCATGGCAGATCATCCTCAACCTTATCCCCATAACCCTTGATTCCACTATCTTTAAGAGCTCTTAGCATCTCTCTCTTGAAAGTATCCAGAGACTGGGCCTCCAATGTCTTCTGAGGCAGAGAATTTCATATATCCACCACTCTCTGGGTGAAGAAGTTTCTCCTCATCTCTGTTCTAAATGGCCGACCCTTGATTTTTAAACTGTGTCCGCTGGTTCTGCACTCACCCATCAGTGGAAACATGCTTCCTACCTCCAGAGTCTCCAATCCTTTAATAATCTTATACATCTTAATCAGATCCCCTCTCATCCTTCTAAACTGTGAAAGTTGCAGTGGAATGAAGAGTTGTCCTTATTCAGTTGTTGGGACATGTCTGTCTCAGCATCCCCAAAGGAACAGTCCTGGTCTTTTCCTGAATATATTAGGATCCTTGTAGCAGGTGAGGTGCCTGATGTTGTGCATTCCTCCACCATTCCTGGCTTTTCTGCTGTTACGGTCTGCAATGAGAACAGAGAGGGACTGACTGAGATGAAAGTGGTTGGCACAGCTGTTAGTGCTGGTGTAGGGGGGTGAAAGGTGGTGAGGTATCCCAGGCAAGTGAGTAGGAAATGCAGAAACCATATGAAGTTAGTGGTGTGAGAGGTTGGTGGGGTGGCGTGTGGAATGAGAGCAATCCAGGGGAGCTGTTGCATATAATAGTAAGAGTGATTGAGCATGACATTTGGTGGGAGATGAATGCTGCAGCAGAGTCAGAGACTGTACCAGAGAGAAGATGGTGGCATGTGCTTCGTGGAGCAGAGGTTATTGACCTTCTTGCAGCATTGCTGACTATTCCTCTGGAACCATGGAGACCTCTCACTGAACTGATGGAGATCTCAGACTAGGCTGCATGGTCCACTGGCTTGGCCTCATCCAGATGAAAGAGGTCCCACCTCTGGACCACCCCATTGACTAGAAATCCCCCAGGTCCCCATTGGAGAATCAGGGCACTACTTTCCCCTTCTCAGACATCTTTGGAAAGACTGTCCTATGATGAACTGGGTAACATTGGAATGCCAACAATTGTCCAGGTGCAAAGTGGCCTGGGTGCATTGTCTGTCAGGCTTCCAATGGATATGCAGTGAGTGATAAATTCTTCTGGGAATGGTGAGTGCTAAAATGGGGCTATAAATGGGCATTACTGGTGTCTTGGATTAAGACAAATAGTTAATGAGACAAGTTTGGTAAGATATGGTGAGAGATCCCATTAAGCTTTGTGGAGACAAACCCTTCTTGAGACTTAACAAAACTGACTACTGAAAAATTGTAAAATTTATTCCAATGTGTGGAGGATCGCAATTATATTATGTTCCAAAATATTAAGTACAACTCAGAACTATATATTTCACCAAAGCTCCTGCTGCTTAGATAGCAGCACTGACCACCTATTCTGAGGTCCTATCAAAAATGCATATAGTTTCCCTTAAGCAAATAAAGCAATGGAACCAATATCATCATAGCAGCTATGGAAAGCTGCTCCAAAAGAGCTTTTATTTTACCTCTGGCGATCTAGTGATTTTTACCATGAATGCTCATCTTGACCTCACAGAATGAAAGCCTTCAAAAAATCACCTCGCTACAACAATAGTAAGATCAATATTCTCTATCTGAAGAGAAAGGATTGCTTTGAAGTGTACACTGTCAATTTGTGATGTTCTGGTACAGTTAACATAGCACAAAAAAACTCCAGGACACTATTTTGTATGGAATAGATACTGAAGTTTATTGCAAATTAGATTTTAAACGTCAAATGAAGATCAGGATAACACTTGCATTAAAAATACAATTTGGTTTCAAATAAATCAAAAGCAACAGAATTTGGACAATCGAATGAATGATCATCAGGATTTTTGATGACTTGAACAAATTGAGAATTGCAACCCCTTAAGTGACGGGACTTAAAAAGCCCACTGTGACTTAATGTTCTTAAATTTTCTACAAACAGATGACTCAATCAATACAATCAAAGAAAGAAAAGCTTTTACAATGTGAATTTCAATTCATGAGGTGGCAAAATGTTTGACATTTAACTTTAAAGTGTCCAAGTGATGGATTAGTAGCAACTCAACAAGAACACTTTTAACGAGTGATTGCTGAATGCAATTGGAATCCTGGCCATAATTTCAATCATAGGTCTGACTCTGTGGTGAGGTAAATGCAGTTTTTGTGCATGAAATGTTTTCAACCAAGTGTAACTATTTCTGTTTCCCAAATGCCTCTTAATTTCAGAAAAATTCATATTTTATGCACTGTGTGGCTTTCTTCTCCTAAAATTGGATAATAACATTTTTTGCCTACACAATTTGTTGTTCAGTCCATATTTATTTAAGTCAAAGCCTGAAAGAAATAACATAAAGGCATATTGAAAATCAACAGGAGCTATAGCAAGAAAACTCAATTGAACAGATTGTTGATGCTGACATGTAAAATTGTATTCACCAAATATTCCAGGTTTAGTCACCAGCAATAAAATAGCAATACACAGAGGCAGCTGGTGTGCAGGAGAATAGAGCAGTCTTTTGTTTTCTCTTTGATTTGGTGCATTGCTACAATATTGAAAGTAGGAAGTAGCTATTCTGTGCAAAGATGTTGTGCACAATTTATTAAGATTGCAAATAACATTAAGGTTTTGTGTCATTGAAAGAAACCTAAGCAGAGGTTAGGTTTGCCTCTTGAAATGATTCAGTTCCTAAGCTGTACATGTTAGGCAATCAAGCTATATTGCTGGTGGATCTTATGATAAATTGCATCTGACCTCTACATCCATGCAATCTGTTATGAACTGTTCTTAACACTGTTTTAGAGACAATTTGTCAGACTTAATCTGTAATGGATGATGTAATCGCATGCTTGTTGGCCAGACCAATATATTTTACCAATGAACCTTAATTGTCTGAGACACAATGCTGAATTGTAAGAATGAAGACTTTCTTCAATTAGAAGGTGAGACTCACAGAGTCATAGAAAAATTTGCATTTCAGGTCACTTTTAAATCTTTCTCCACTTACCTTAAAAATATGCCCCCTTATCTTGAAATTCCCTATTCTATGGAAAGGACGCTTCACCTTATCTATACCCCTCATGATTTTATAAACCTCTGTATGATCACCCCTCAACTTCCTATGCTCCAGTTAAAACATTTCAGAGCTTATCCTTATAATTCAAATCCTCCAGTTCCAGCAAAAATCTTGGTAAATCTTTTCTGAATCCTCTCCAATTTAATAATCTCCTTCCTATAACTGGACAACCCAAACGTACAGAGTACTCCAAAAGAGGCCTCACCAGTGTCCTGTACAACCTCAACATATCGTCCAAACTCCTATGCATAATGGTCTGAGCAATGAAGGCAAGCACGCTAAACTCTTACTGAACCATGAATTGAAGACTTTGTAGAGATAAAGGTCTAGCTGTGATCAATTTTCAAAGAACTATGTGCCTGAACCCCTAGGTCTCTCTGTTCAACAACACTGCCCAGGGCCTTGCTATAAACATCCTGCCCTTGCTTGTTTTACTAAAATTCAATACCTAACATTTATCCAAGTTAAATTCTATCTGTGCCTTCTCATTGGCCTAATTGATCCAGATTTCTTTGTATTCTTAGATAGCCTTCTTCACTGACAACTATACAACCAACTTTTCGTGGAATTCACAAATTTAAAAACCATGCCTCCTAAATTCTCATTCAAATCGTTTATAT